>NC_135958.1:76424505-77139505 GCF_053455715.1 Rhinoraja longicauda
AGAGGACTCTGTGATCTACGGACTGTTCCCAGGGACAGTAGCATTCGGAGACTGACATCGAGTGCTGCTGGAAGGTCATCAACTCGGTGAAAGACGCTCTTTGGTCTGCCCGAGCTTTGTTGACCTCCCAGCGGAGCGAGCTGTCCGTGGGGGAATGTTGCCGACTGGCCCGCTGCAGACTGCAGGTGTACGTGCTGAGGGACGCACTGAAGCTCGGTGCAGCCAACGCCAAGGCCCTGTGGGGGAGGACCACAGTCTAGGGTCCTTCCGCTGCTGGACATGGGGGGCAGGGTGTGGTGGAGAGAGACGCACCTCCAAATAAGGGATTCTGGGGGTGTTTAAGGGGCTTTTAGACAGGCACAGGGCTGTGCAGGCATGGCGGGAAATGGATCATGAGCAGGCAGAGGAGATTAGTGTCGCCTGGCATCGTGTAAGACACAAACATAGAAACATAGAAACATAGAAAATAGGTGCAGGAGTAAGGCCATTCGGCCCGTCGAGCCTGCACCGCCATTCAATATGATCATGCTGATCGTCCAACTCAGTATCCCATACCTGCCATCTCTCCATACCCCCTGATCCCTTTAGCCACAAGGGCCACATCTAACTCCCTCTTAAATATAGCCAATGAACTGGCCTCAACTATCTTCTGTGGCAGAGAATTCCACAGATTCACCACTCTCTGTGTGAAAAAAAAAATTCTCATCTCGGTCCTAAAAGTCTTCCCCCTTATCCTTAAACTGTGACCCCTTGTTCTGGACTTCCCCAACATCGGGAACAATCTTCCTGCATCTAGCCTGTCCAACCCCTTAAGAATTTTGTACGTTTCTATAAGATAGACAATAGACAATAGAAAATAGGTGCAGGAGAAGGCCATTCAACCCTTCGAGCCAGCACCGCCATTCAATGTGATCATGGCTGATCATTCTCAATCAGTACCCCGTTCCTGCCTTCTCCCCATACCCCCTGACTCCGCTATCCTTAAGAGCTCTATCTAGCTCTCTCTTGAATGTATTCAGAGAATTGGCCTCCACTGCCCTCTGAGGCAGAGAATTCCACAGATTCACAACTCTCTGACTAAAAAAGTTTTTCCTCATCTCAGTTCTAAATGGCCTACCCCTTATTCTTAAACTGTGGCCCCTGGTTCTGGACTCCCCCAACATTGGGAACATGTTTCCTGCCTCTAACGTGTCCAACCCCTTAATAATTTGATACGTTTCGATAAGATCCCCTCTCATCCTTCTAAATTCCAGTGTATACAAGCCTAGTCGCTCCAGTCTTTCAACATATGACAGTCCCGCCATTCCGGGAATTAACCTAGATCCCCCTCAATCTTCTAAATTCCAGCGAGTACAAGCCGAGTCTATCCAGTCTTTCTTCATGTGAAAGTCCTGCCATCCCAGGAATCAATCTGGTGAACCAATTCCTCCGTCTACGCCGCATCTGCGCCCGGGATGAGGTGTTTCAGACTAGGGCTTCCGAGATGTCCTCGTTTTTCAGAAAACGGGGCTTCCCCTCCTCCATTATAGATGAGGCTCTCACTAGGGTCTCTTCTACATCCCGCAGCTCCGCTCTTGCTCCCCATCCCCCCACTCGCAACAAGGACAGGATCCCCCTCGTTCTCACCTTCCACCCCACCAGCCAGCGGATCCAACATATCATCCACCAACATTTCCGTCACCTACAGCAGGACCCCACCACTGGCCATATCTTCCCAACCCCTCCCCTCTCTGCATTCCGCAGAGACCGTTCCCTCCGCAACTCCCTGGTCCACTTGTCCCTTCCTACCCAAACCACCCTAACCCCGGGCACTTTCCCTTGCAACCGCACGAGATGCAACACCTGTCCCTTTACCTCCCCCCTCAACTCCATCAAAGGACCCAAACATTCTTTCCAGGTGAGACAGAGGTTCACCTGCACCTCCTCCAACCTCATCTATTGCATCCGCTGCTCTAGATGTCAACTTATCTATATCGGCGAAACCAAGAGCAGGCTCGGCGATCGCTTCGCTGAACACCTGCGCTCGGTCCGCATTAACGCAACTGATCTCCCGGTGGCCCAGCACTTTAACTCCCCCTCCCATTCCCAGTCTGACCTCTCTGTCATGGGCCTCCTCCAGTGCCATAGTGAGGCCCGCCGGAAATTAGAGGAGCAGCACCTCATATTTCGCCTGGGCAGTTTGCGGCCCGGTGGTATGAACGTCGACTTCTCCAACTTCAGATAGCTCCTCTGTCCCTCCCTTCCCCTCCTCCTTCCCAGATCTCCCTCTATCTTCCTGTCTCCACCTATATCCTTCCTTTGTCCCACCCCCGACATCAGTCTGAAGAAGGGTCTCGACCCGAAACGTCACCCATTCCTTCTCTCCCGAGATGCTGCCTGACCTGCTGAGTTACTCCAGCATTTTGTGAATAAATCTGGTGAACCTTCTCTGTACTCCCTCTATGGCAAGAATGTTGTTCCTCAGATTAGGAGACCAAAACTGTACGCAATACTCCAGGTGTGGTCTCCCCAATGCCCTGTACAACTGCAGCAAAACCTCCCTGCTCCTATACTCAAATCCCCTCGCTATGAATGCCAACATTGTGGGCCGAAGGGCCTGTTCCTGTAGTGTAGTTTAGAGATACAATGCCTTCGGCCCACCAAATCCACGCTGACCAGCGATCCCGACGCACTCACACTTTCCCACACAAGCTCGGGACAATTTACACATTTACCAAAGCCAATTAACCTACAAAACCCATGTCTTTAGAATCTGGGAGGAAACCAGAGCTCCCGGAGAAAACTCACGCGGTCACGGGGAGAGCGTACAGACAGCACCCGTAGTAAGAATCGAACCCAGGTCTCTGGCGCTGGAAGGCAGCGACTCTACCACTGTGCAAACTTGCGGTTCAGTGTGAAGAAGGGTCCCGACCCAAAGAGTCACCAATCCATGTTCTCCAGAGATGTTGCCTGACCCGCTGAGTTACACCAGCACTTTGTGTCTTTTTGTGTAAACCTGCATCTGCAGTTCCTTGTTTCTACTCAATATTTTTATGATACTGATTGGGAGAGATATGGGGAAACCACTGGGAGGCACGGTGGCACAGCGGTCGAGTTTCTGCCTCACAGCGCCAGAGACCCAACCACAGGTGCTGTTTGTACGTTCTCCCCGTGATCTACCCGCTGAGTTACTCCAGCATTTTGTGTTCGTGCGCAGTTCTGGATGGCTGGTGGGATGTAAATCTGCACCATTCTGACTCAGAGACTCTGAGAACAAGGATACTTCCAGCCGAGCTGTTGCTAACATGTGTGTCAATGCCCTTAACTGAGCCACAGAAAACACTGGAAACATAACGTAAGATAAAGGTTTTGCTGTGCATTCCGGATGGATTCATTAGCAATTACCTGTCAGAGATTGTTGCGCATTTGCTGTCAATGTATTCTGTTACAATTAAACCTTGTGGGTTTCCTTACACATCCCAAAGATGATGGTGCAGCGGTAGAGTTGATGCCTCGCAGCGCCAGAGACCCGGGTTCAATCCTGACCACGGGCGCTGCCTGTACGGAGTTTGTACTTTCTCAAACATGCAAATACGGAATAAGCATTTATGCCTAATACAGAAATGTAATGGGTGGATAACATTCATGCACGACTGAAGCCCCCCACTGTGCAAGATGCCCTGTGTGTCTTTGGCTATTCGAGGTATGCAGCCTTTCCAAGCTGCCGAATTGTCGGAACCCAGACTGGCAAGAGAGGAACCCAACCATCAATTAATTCTTGACTTTACACCGCTCAATTCATGTAGGTTTTAATAGCGGAGCAATGTGCTGAGACGCATAAATAATGGAGCGGTGTTGAATTAGTAGCTCAGTAGGATGCAGTGCGATCGTGGCCAGGCTCCAGCTTAGAGGTTCAAAGAAAGAACTTCATAAGTTCTTGGAGCAGAATCAGGCCATTCGGCCCATCAAGTCTGCTCTGCCATCCAATCCTAGCTGATCTATCTCTTCCTCTCCACCCCATTCTCCTGCCTTCTCCCCATAACCCCTGACACCCGTACTAATCAAGAATCTATCAATCTCTGCCTTATAAATATCCATTGACTTGGCCTCCACTGCCGTCTGTGGCAATTACTGTAATTCCACAGATTCACCACCCTCTGACTAAAGAAATTCCTCCTCGTGTCCTTTGACATAATCATTGCCTTGGCCTCCACAAGCCTCCACAAGAGGATGAAATAACTGCCCCATTTGCTCATTTATATTTGTTTTATAGTATGTGTGATATATGAGAAATGACCTCAGAAATCATGAGAGGAATTACAAAGTCATGAGAGGAATAGATCGGGTAGATGCACAGTCTGTTATCCGGAGTTGGGGAATCGAGGACCAGAGGACATAGGTTCAAAGTGAAGGGGAAAAGATTTAATAGGAATCCGAGGGGTCACTTTTTCACACAGAGGGTGGTGGGTGCATGGAACAAGCTGCCAGAGGAGGTAGTTGAGGCTGGGACTATCCCATCGTTTAAGAAACAGTTGGACAGGTACATGGATGGGACAGGTTTGGAGGGATATGGACCAAGCGCAGGCAAGTGGGACTTGGGTAGCTGGGACATTGTTGGCCGGTGTGAGCGAGTTGGGCCGAAGGGCCTGTTTCCACATTGTATCAATCTATGACTCTATTACCCTAACAAATCATCCCTCCCTGCCAAGAAATGTAATTACTGTTGTTAACCTAAAAGGATAACCTTTTTACTATCCGGCACTCCAGCACTTTGTGTCTATCCCACAGTATGTGTTGGACTTGGGTTGTGTTGTGATCAAAAAAAGTCCCCTTGTTCAAGTCAGGGTTTGATTATATGCGCGAACAAATCTCCAACTGACCCCTGCACCTATTTAGAGATACAGCATGAAAACAAGCCCTTCGGTCCACCGAGCCCACGCCAACCATCGGTCACCCGCACACTACTTCTGTCCTGCACACGAGGGACAATTTACCGAAGACAATTAACCTACACACCTGCACGTCTTTGCAATGTGGGGAGACACCTGGAGCATCCGGAGAAAACTCACGCAGTCACAGGGAGAACATGCAAACTCTGCATAGACAGCACCTGTAGTCAGGATCGAACCCGGGTCTCTGGTGCTGTGAGGTTGCAACTCTACCACTGCTCCATCCTAATCTCTTGTGCTGAATAGCTCTGCGTTAAAATAAAACAACCTGCGTAGTACCTTATAGCAAGGAGAGTAAATAGACAATAGACAATAGACAATAGACAATAGGTGCAGGAGGAGGCCATTCAGCCCTTCGAGCCAGCACCGCCATTCAATGTGATCATGGCTGATCATTCTCAATCAGTACCCCGTTCCTGCCTTCTCCCCATACCCCCTGACTCCGCTATCCTTAAGAGCTCTATCTAGCTCTCTCTTGAATGCATTCAGAGAATTGGCCTCCACTGCCTTCTGAGGCAGAGAATTCCACAGATTCACAACTCTCTGACTGAAAAAGTTTTTCCTCATCTCAGTTCTAAATGGCCTACCCCTTATTCTTAAACTGTGGCCCCTGGTTCTGGACTCCCCCAACACTGGGAACATGTTTCCTGCCTCTAACGTGTCCAACGCCTTAATAATCTTATACGTTTCGATAAGATCCCCTCTCATCCTTCTAAATTCCAGTGTATACAAGCCTAGTCGCTCCAGTCTTTCAACATAAAGTAAGACACAAAACCTTAGTTTGGCGGTGCTATTAAATTGCGAGATTTAATTGCTATCATTTCTTCAATTTATTGCCGATATTTAATAATGATAAGTCACGTTTATGGATTGATTGGTTGTAAACGTCTATATCCTGGTCATAAGGAACAGGATGAAATAACTAGCCCCGTTGCTCATTTATATATTTTTTATATAGTTTGTGAGATTTATGGGACCTCAGAAAAATCATCCCTTCCTGCCAAGAAATGTTATTGCTGTTGTTAACTTCTGTCTGAACAAGTGGTACAAAAGACATCTCATTCCCAGAGGAGAATAAAATCTTCACGGGACTGCTGTGAGTGAGGTAAGAGGAAACTTGGGCCAAAATCAGGCAGATTCTGTACCTAAATGTTATTGCGTGGTAAATCATCATAAACGTAGAGTCATAGAGTGATACAATGTGCAAAACAGGCCCTTCGGCCCAACTTCCTCACACTGGCTATGCTAGTCCAACCTGCCTGCGCTTGGTCCTTATCCCTCCAAACTTGTCCTATCCATGTACCTGTCTAACTGTTTCTTAAACGTTGGGATACCTCCTCTAGCAGCTTGTTCCATACACCCACCAACCTTTGTGTGAAAAAGTTACCCTTTAGATTCCTATTAAATCTTTTCCCCTTCAGCTTGAACCTATGTCCTCTGGTCCTCGATTCCCCCATTCTGGGCAAGAGATTCTGTGCATCTACCCGATCTATTCCTCTCATGATTTTGTACACCTTTATAAGATCATCCCTCATCCTCCTGCGCTCCAAGGAATAGAGACCCAGCCTACTCAACCTCCCCCTGCAGCTCACACCCTCTTGCCCTCGATGGCAACATCCTCGTAAATCTTCTCTGAACCCTTTCTGCCAGTGCTTTCTAAAGCAGTTTTATGCTGCCAATTTTACAGAGGATAATGAGCACAAAGTTGTTCGAGCCGGTATACAAACCCACCTCCTTACCTGACCTTATCTGAAGAAGGGTCTCGACCCGAAACGTCACCCATTCCTTCTCTCCCGAGATGCTGCCTGACCTGCTGAGTTACTCCAGCACTTTGGGAATAAATACCTTTGATTTCTTATCCTTACCTGACCTACTTGGCACCTCGTTGCCCCCTTCTGTGGAAGGGTCAAAGGTTCCCACAGCGGCCTTTTAAACTATTCCCACTTTGGCTCCAGATGTCACCAAAATAGAATGGACGCAAATCATAGCGTAGAAGCAAAGAACTGCAGACGCTGGTTAATACACAAAAGGACACATAGTGCTGGAGTAACTCAGCAGGTCAGGCAGCATCCCTGGAGAACAAGGATAGATAACGTTTTGGTTCAAGACCCTTCGGCATAGTGGCGCAGCGGTAGAGTTGCTGCCTTACAGCGCCAGAGTCCCGGGTTCGATCCTGACTACGGGTGCTGTCTGTATGGAGTTTGTACATTCTCCCCGTGACCAGAGTGGGTTTTCTCCAGGATCTCGGGTTCCCTCCCGAACTCCAAAGACGTACACGTTTGTAGGGTAATTGGCTTGGTATAATTGTAAATTGTCCCTAGTGTGTGTAGGATAGTGTTCGTGCGCACGGATTGCCGGTCGGCGCGGACTCGGTGGGCTGAAGGGCCTGTGTCTCTGAACGAAACTAAACCCTTCTTCAGGCCTGAAACATCACCCATCCGTGTTCTCCAGAGATGCTGCCTGATCTGCTGAGTTACTCCAGCACATGGTGCACTTTTGTGGAAGCAAATCATCCCAAGATTCTGCTGAAGAAGAGGGAAAAAAAACAATTGAACATATTTCCTTATAGAAGTTGAAGGTTAGTTTATTGTCACGTGTACTGAGGTAGAGTGAAAACTTTTGTTACCTGCTAACCAGTCAGTGGAAATACGTGATTACAATCGAGCCATCCGCAGAGTACAGATACGGGATAAAGGGAATATAGTTTACTTTAGAGATACAGCACAGAAATAGCCCCTTCAGTCTACCAAGTCGATGCCTAGCATTCAAGAGAGAGCTAGATAGAGCTCTTAAGGATAGCGGAGTCAGGGGGTATGGGGAGAAGGCAGGAACTGGATACTGAGTGAGAATGATCAGCCATGATCACATTGAATGGCGGTGCTGGCTCAAAGGGCCGAATGGCCTCCTCCTGCACCTCCTCCTCCTCCTCCTGGTCTATTGTCTATTGACCAGCGATCCCCGCAGACTAACACCATCCTACACATACTAGGGTCAATTTACAATTTGATCGAAGCCAATTAGCTTACAAATCTGTACGTCTTTGGAGTGTGGGAGGAAACCTGAGATCCCGGAGGAAACCCACACTGGTCACGGGGAGAACATACAAAACTCCGTTCAGTCAGCACCCGCAGTCGGGATCGAACCCGGGACTCTGGCGCCACCGTGCCGCCTAATAGCCTGCTTAGGTGCTCAAGTCTTTTCCATTGCAAATTCTCATCAAATTTTATTTAACTGCATTACCACTAGTTTCTAAAACTACTGCTAATATCATTTGCAATCAAAATGGCTCACAATGGCATTGCTGCATTAAATTAGTGGCCATACCCTTTGGGACATCCTTGGATAGGAAAAGTTCTAAGCCTCATATTTGACTCACAAGATGAAAATGTGATTTATTAGTGGAAGCCCAACCCCGAACTGCAATGCATTAACATCCTAAATGGCACCGAAACTGCAATTAATTGACTTTGAAAAGATTGCCTGGATCTATAGAGATAGAACAAGGTCCACAGCTTGTTTTTATTGAAGTTAAAAGTTGGCCAATCCATTCAAGTTCATATATCTTTTGTGCCCTGTTACCTGAGGTTCCTACACTAGCTGAGAAAATGTATCCAGTGTGTTTGGAATAAATGTCTTCTTTCCAATGCTTTCAATTTTTAACACCAGTCTTACACACACTGCATTAACAATATTCAGCTGAAAGTCGTTCAAATATAGAAATACTCCTGGACAGACAATTATTGTCAGATGTGGTTATTTTGTTGCTGGAGTGGATCGCTGCTGGGTGGAATATTTTTTTCTGTCGTAAACATGCCACATACTTCAAAAGCATTTGAGAATGAGCTCGTCCCACCCCAATGGCACCAGTGGTCAGGAATATCCACTCCTGACGTTTGCTCTCGACAATGCTACTGCTTATGACAGTATTGGTTTAACCCCTTGCAAATTTCAGCTACACTCGTGTGTGTGCGTGTGTGCGTGTGTGCGTGTGTGTGTGTGTGTGTGTGTGTGTGTGTGCGCGTGTGTGTGTGTGTGTGTGTGTGTGTGTGTGTGCGTGTGTGTGTGTGTGTGTGTGCGTGTTTGTCTTTACACATACATTTTTTTTCTCTGCAGACAGACGCACAATGCCGGAGTAACTCAGCAGGACGGCAGCATCTACCTCTGGAGAGAAGGAATGGGTGACGAAGGAAGGAAGGGCCGAATGGCCTCCTCCTGCACCTATTGAAAATACATAAATAAATAAATAAATAAATAGAAATGATGATGAGTTAGCTCCCTGATCATCTTGCTATCTGACAGCAGACAGCTGGGTGAATGCCAATGCACAGCAACTAAAGTTTTCACACTTTCCTCCAGATCAGGAAGCACTAAGTAAGATTAGTAAGAATAGAAAGGCAGAGTATTATCTGAATGGTGTCAAGTTAGGAAGAGGGAATGTTCAACGAGATCTGGGTGTCCTAGTGCATCAGTCACTGAAAGGAAGCATGCAGGTACAACAGGCAGTGAAGAAAGCCAATGGAATGTTGGCCTTCATAACAAGAGGAGTTGAGTATAGGAGCAAAGAGGTCCTTCTACAGTTGTACCGGGCCCTGGTGAGACCGCACCTGGAGTACTGTGTGCAGTTTTGGTCTCCAAATTTGAGGAAGGATATTCTTGCTATTGAGGGCGTGCAGCGTAGGTTCACTAGGTTAATTCCCGGAATGGCGGGACTGTCGTATGTTGAAAGGCTGGAGCAATTAGGCTTGTATACACTGGAATTTAGAAGGATGAGGGGGGATCTTATTGAAACATATAAGATAATTAGGGGATTGGACACATTAGAGGCAGGAAACATGTTCCCAATGTTGGGGGAGTCCAGAACAAGGGGCCACAGTTTAAGAATAAGGGGTAGGCCATTTAGAACGGAGATGAGGAAGAACTTTTTCAGTCAGAGTGGTGAAGGTGTGGAATTCTCTGCCTCAGAAGGCAGTGGAGGCCAGTTCGTTGGATGCTTTCAAGAGAGAGCTGGATAGAGCTCTTAAGGATAGCGGAGTGAGGGGTATGGGGAGAAGGCAGGAACGGGGTACTGATTGAGAGTGATCAGCCATGATTGCATTGAATGGCGGTGCTGGCTCGAAGGGCTGAATGGCCTACTCCTGCACCTATTGTCTATTGTCTATTGTCAATAAATCAACGTGGAAGCAAAAAGTGTACCAGCTCACCAACGAAGAGAAAGACCAAACTCATGCTGACAAACAAAAAAACTTAATTACACAATAAGTTATGGTCCAACTCAGTGCTCGCACTCTAAAGGCACAGCTGTGACTGTGGCATCAAATATGTATCATCAATCACGCTTTCAGCAAGAACAGTACTCATTCATAATTGATTCCAGAAGTGCCCTGCAAGATCAAAACAGCAGATGATAGGAGTTCAGATCTAGGCTATGTGAGCCTCTTAGAGGATCAGATGAAGTAAAATCTATTGGTGCAGGAAGGGGAAGCACACTTAACTATGTACAGTGCAAGTATGAAACTGGAAACCAAACATTCAATAATAGTTCAATAAATCAACAGTATGGCACGGCGGCCTAGCGGTAGAACCACAGCCTTACAGTGACAGAGACCCACCCGGGCTTCTTCCTGACTCCGGGTGATTGTCTGCACGGAGTTTGTACGTTCTCCCTGTGATCTTGCGTGGGTTTTCTCCAAGATCTTTGGTTTCTTCCCACACTCCGAAGACAGTAATCTGTAGGTTAATTTTGTAGGTTAATTTGTCTTGGTAGAATTGTCCCTAATGTGTGTAGGATAGTGTTAATATGCGGAGAACACAGGTCTGGGAGTGTGGGAGTAACCCGGAGCACCCGGAGAAAACCCACGCAGGCCTCGGGGTGAACGTACAAACTCTGCACAGGCAAGCACCAGTAGTCAGGATCGAACCCGGGCCTCAGGCACTGTAAGGCAGCAACACTACTGCTACGCCACCATGCTGCCCAACTATATTGTCAGAGATAGACACAAAAAGCTGGAGTAATTTTGCGGGACAGCCAGCATCTCTGGAGAGAAATAATGCATTCCTTTTGTGTCTATCTTCGGTTTAAACCAGCATCTGCAGTTCCTTCCGACACATATTTTCAGAGATGCTGCCTTGAAGGTGAAATCTTGAACTGAAGGCTTATCTCCTACCGTGGAACTATTCCCCAAAGGTATCTGAGAATTGTACAAAGATGGCAGTGGTTGTAACATCACAAAATCTGACTGTCTTCTCAATCTCATGACTGATCATAGGAATTTATTATGTGCTAATTGACTACCATCTTCCCAACATTGCAAGTCTTCCAACACTTCAAAATACATTATATTGGCTGTAAAGTGCTCTGGGACATGGTGCTCATACAAGTGGAAGACATCCTGTTCTTTTCCTCCTCATTTGGAATGCAGTGCAGGGGGAGAGAGATCACGGTTTCAGTGCATTATCTGGAGCTTGCGATGTGGATGGTACAATAGACAATAGGTGCAGGAGGAGGCCATTCGGTCCTTCGAGCCAGCACCGCCATTCAATGTGATCATGGCTGATCATTCTCAATCAGTACCCCGTTCCTGCCTTCTCCCCATACCCCCTGACTCCGCTATCCTTAAGAGCTCTATCTAGCTCTCTCTTGAATGCATTCTGAGAATTGGCCTCCACTGCCCTCTGAGGCAGAGAATTCCACAGATTCACAACTCTCTGACTGAAAAAGTTTTTTCTCATCTCCGTTCTAAATGGCCTACCCCTTATTCTTAAACTGTGGCTCCTGGTTCTGGACTCCCCCAACATTGGGAACATGTTTCCTGCCTCTAACGTGTCCAACCCCTTAATAATCTTATTTGTCAGTTGGCAGATTGGTTCATTACTAGGACGACCCCCAGTCTCATCTTCAACTGCATTTAGAAATTAGCATCATGTTTGATGAAATTCAACATACTGGCAGTTTAATTTGGTTTATTGTCACGCGTACCGAGGTACAGTGAAAAGCTAAGCGTTTGTTGCGTGCTAACCAGTCAGCAGAAAGACACAAACTGATTACAATCGATCCAATTACAGTGTACAGATGCATGATAAGGGAATGTGTAGGAAGGAACTACAGATGATGGTTTAAACCGAAGATGGACACAAAAAGCTGGAGTAAATCAACGGGACGGGCAGCATCTCTGGAGAGAAGGAATGGGTGACGTTTCGGGTCTGAAGAAGGGTCTCAAACCAAAACGTCACCCATTCCTTCTCTCCAGAGATGCTGCCTGTCCCGCTGAGTTACTCCAGCTTTTTGTGTCTGTCATGATAAGGGAATAACGTTTAATGCAAGGTAAAGCCAGCAAAGTCCGATCAAGGATAGTCCGAGGGTCATCAAAGAGGTAGATAGTAGTTCAGCACAGCTCTCTGGTTGTTGGTGGGATGATACGGTTGCCTGATAACAGCTGGGATGAAACTGTCCCTGAATCTGGTGGTGTGCGTTTTCAAACTTCCATACCTTTTGCCTGGTGGGAGAGGGGAGAAGAGGGAGTGGCCAGGGGTGCGACCCGTCCTTGATGATGCTGCTGGCCTTGCCGAGGCAGCGCGAGATGTAAGGAGTCGATAGAAGGGCGGGTTGGCTTGTGTGATGGTCCGGGCTGCATCCACAATACGCTGCAATATCTTGCGGTCCCAGATGCAGCTGTTCCCAAACCAAGCCAAACCAAGTTAAGAACATAGAACAGCGCAGCACAGGAGCAGGCCCTTCGGCCCACAATGTCCATGCTGGAAATGAAACCCTTGCATGTTCTTTGTACCTTTCCATATCTTGTTTCCCTTCCACCCGACTCTCAGTCTGAAGAATGGTCTCGACCCGAAACGTCACCCATTCCTTCTCTCCAGAGATGCTGCCTGTCCCGCTGAGTTACTCCAGCATTTTGTGTCTATCTTCTATGCTGAATATCATGCCGGGTTGCAAATGATCCATATTCCCTCCATTCGCTGCATATCCATATGTCTATCTAAAAGTCTCTTAAATAGCGCTGTTATATCTTCCACTACCACCGCAATCTACCCACCACCCTCTGTGTAAATAAAAAAATTGTCCCACATCCATTTTGTCCCCTTCACCCAAGAGGTGCCCTCTAGTCTTCTATATTTCCACTCTGGGAAAAAAAAGTTCTGACTGTGTGACTATGGCTATTTGTCTACTTTCCTCCACCCTTTCTGAGGTCTATCGTCATCTATTGCCAGCCCTGATTTGTCCTGGCCTTTTCCCACCTCCAGTGTATTCCAATCCCCCACCCCCTTCACCTCCCCCCCCCCTCCCCCCCACCCCCCACCCCCTCCACCCACCTCTACATTCAGTCTGAAGAATGGTTCTGACCTGTAATGTCACCCACTCCTTTTCTCCAGGGACGCCGCCTGACCCAAATGCTAAGTTATCCCTGCATTTTGCGTCTATCTTCGGTGTAAACCAGCGTCTGCAGTTCCTTCCTACACAGTACTTGGATTTGCCTTGGCGATACGCTAAATTAAAGGGTAATTGTACAATTGTAACACGACGTTTCAACTCTCGTGTACAATCCTTGGGCCCTTGAAGCAAGCATACCAAATGCCTTTTTTATTACTACCCATCCAACCACCTAAACTCCTTGCATTGATGAAATCCTAGTCAATGTTAAAATCCTCCACTCCTGCAACTCTATTACTTTTAGACAATAGACAATAGACAATAGGTGCAGGAGGAGGCCATTCGGCCCTTTACACCACTCAGCGATCTGCCTCCATCTCTGTTCTTTCCAATTCCTACCGACGACTGTGTACAGCACAGAAACTGTCCCTTTGGCCCACCTTGTCCATATTGTACTCCGCAAATATTTCATTACAGTAAAATGCTCATTTGAATCTTCCATTTGGTTCGAAGGGTGCTTGTTTCCTTGAATGTCTGTTTTTGACACGAATAAAATGAGAGTTGATTTAACAGAGAGTCATTTGGAGACATGCCAAACATCTTGGGTGCCGCATCAATGTGGTCGGTCCATGTCACATCGTTGGTCATACTAACACCAAGGAACCTGAAGCTCTCAACCATTGTTGTATTCAAGAGAGAGAGTTAGGTTTAGCTCTTAGGGCTAACGGAACCAAGGGATATGGGGGAAAAGCAGGAACTGATTTTGGATAGGAAAATAACTGCAGATGCTGGTACAAATCGAAGGTATCACAAAATGCTGGAGTAGGTCAGAGGGATTGGGTGACGTTTAGGAGAGAGGGATTGGGTGACGTTTCGGGTCAAGATCCTTCTTCAGTCTGAAGGAGGGTCTCGACCCGAAACGTTACCCATTCCCTCCTAGATGCTGCCTGACCTGCTGAGTTACTCCGGCATTTTGTGATACCAACTGATTTTGGATGATCAGCCATGATCATATTGAATGGCGGTGTTGGCTCAAAGGGCCGAATGGCCTACTCCTGCACCTATTTTCTATGTTTCTATGTTTCTACTGCAGTGTACATTGCAAAGGCTGCAATGTTTGGTTGATGTGTGCAATATTCTGCTCATCTGGGTCAGCAAAGAGTTTTACTAACCATTGTTCTTCAGATACACCATTGAAATCTATAAATTATCAACTAGATTTACAATAGTGGAATATCTTTGTATCCACAGTGAGGCTCCTTAAACTATTCCCTTGAAAAGTTATACATTGCTTTAATAAACGCATTCATGATAAAATAATATTTCACGGGAGAGAGGGCGGTGTGAATATTAAAACCAAGAACTAATTTCTTTGTCTCTTTTTTCATGGGCGAGGATTCATTAGTTCTGTAATTCTAATCAGATAGATTGATATTGGGAATTGTTAGGTAAAATAAAGGAAATATATATCCCTGAAGGGATTATAATCTTTAAAAGTTAGTATTTTGCAAACTTTATTTTTAAGGCATCCTAACTAGAAAGTTTTTTTGAACTCTTTGCAAAAGGTACTATGGAGAGGGTTTATTTTTGTTTAATACAACATACTGTGCTGATTTATACAAATTACGTGTTTATTCACAAAATGCTGGAGTAACTCAGCGGGTCAGGCAGCACCTCAGGAGAGAAGGAATGGGCGACGTTTCGGGTCGAGACCCTTCTTCAGACTGAAGAAGGGTCTCGACCCGAAACGTCGCCCATTCCTTCTCTCCCGAGATGCTGCCTGACCTGCTGAATTACTCCAGCATTTTGTGAATAAATACCTTCGATTTGTACCAGCATCTGCAGTTATCTTCTTACAATACAAATTAAGTGACTTGTGTGGAGGAAGGAACTGCAGAAGCTGGTTTTCACCGAAGATAGACACAAAATGCTGGAGTAACTCAGCGGGACAGGCAGCGTCTCTGGATAGAAGGATAGACCCATTCCTCCTATCCTGCTGAGTTGCCTGTCCTGCTGAGTTACTCCAGCATTTTGTGGTCTCTCTTAAGTAACTTGTTGATGTCTGTCAACTTTCAGGGGTTGGGGGGGGAAGAACACGTTCGCACTTCTCGATGTGACCACTAGATGGAGAGCTTTGTTTTAAGCGTAACCATTCCCAGGCATCAATTGATGGGATGATTTTTCCAATCGATAATCAATTAGTGTTATTTCCCCGCAGACTTTTGCGTGTTTCTGCTGCCTATTGATATGGGTAATGTTTAAGAAATAAAGACATCCAAGACAAAACTAATTGTGAGATGTGATGAAAGGTAGTGACCCCAAAATATGCTTTTATATCAAATGTGGGTTTAGTTCAGTTTAGTTTATAGTCACGTGTGCCGAGGTACAGTGAAAAGCTTTTGTTGCATGCTATCCAGTCAGCGGAAAGACAATACATGATTACAATTGAGTCATTTACAGTGTGTAGATACATGAAAAGGGAATAACGTTTAGTGCAAGGTGGGTGTACAAGGAGAGAGGTCAGGCTTGTATACACTGGGATTTAGAAGGATGAGAGGGGATCTTATTGAAACATATAAGATTATTAAGGGATTGGACACGCTAGAGGCAGGAAACATGTTCCCGATGTTGGGGGAGTCCCGAACCAGGGGCCACAGTTTAAGAATAAGGGGTAGGCCATTTAAAAAGGAGATCAGGAAAAACCTTTTCAGTCAGAGAGTTGTGAAGCTGTGGAACTCTCTGCCTCAGAAGGCAGTGGAGGCCAATTCCCTGGATGCTTTCAAGAGAGAGTTAGATAGAGCTCTTAATGATAGCGGAGTCAGGGGATATGGGGAGAAGGCAGGAACGGGGTACTGATTGTGGATGATCAGCCATGATCACGGTGAATGGTGGTGCTGGCTCGAAGGGCCGAATGGCCTACTCCTGCACCTATTGTCTATTGTCCATTGCTCCAGTCTAGTCAGAGGGAAGATGGGGCCTTTAGTGGTGGCAATATTGCGTCTGGATTGGAAGTAGTTTTGGGTAGTCCCATCGTTCCTGGTCAATTTCTCTCTAATTTCCACTGGCCATCTGCATCCAGAGCTAAAATATGGCAAATATTGATGGTCTGATATCACAAACTGGGATATATATCACTCAGACCACCCTCTCGATGTTGCAAATATGTATTTAAGGTTGTACGGTAGAAACGCAAACCTTGAATGGTGTGCAATGGAATATTCACATTGCATTTAAAAATTTGCTCCCAATCCAGCCTCAAGTAAAGACGATGGATTCTGTGGTATATAATAAGTGATAGAAACTTATCATATCCGGGGCGTGGGAGGGGGTTTAGCATGTACACAGTTGTCACCTTAAAATTTGTGGAATATTGTGATATTTTTAAGGCGGAGATTGCCAGATTCTTGATTAATAAGGGTGTTCAAGGGTTATGGGGAGAAGGTAGGAGAATGGGGTTGAGAGGGAAAGATAGATCAGCCATGATTGAATGGCGGAGTAGACTCGAAGGGCTGAATGGCCTAATTCTGCTCCTATCACTTATAACTTATGAAAATCATATCATTGTCGGACTAAATAATCATTGTTGATTCCAGTCAATTTTTTTTTCCCTTTTTCTTTATTGTGTAAAAATAAAACTGACAGTACATGTCACATTTTGCATCAAATGAAAAAGCATAAATGACATAAAAACAGCGCTTTATTAAGAAATGGTTGCTTTATGTAATTTCTAACCTAACACTGTCCAGAAATGAGATTTACCATTGGATGTGCATCTGGAGTTGGAATATTTAAAGCTTTGGCTTCGGTGTGATAGTTTCTGATATTATAGAACTTCCTCCTAGTGTACAATATTTACATTTATAAATATTTCACTTGCAAAGAACCAAATGCTTGACAAAATCAATAGTTTATCACCTAAATAATTTTTTTTTGTGGGGGGGTGGGTGGGTAGAGGGGGAAACATCCTCATTCAGCAATCAAATTCGATAAAAATCCTCATACATTTGCAAAATTTATTTTATTTTTTGGTAAAAAATACTTGTCACTGGAGGGATGCGACGTTATACTTGTTATTCGTTCCTACTTGGCGATCACCTGCTGTAAGAACTGCTTTTCAAAATAAACGCACACATTATTCTGAGTCGCCATGCTGTAAGCAAATGACGTGACAGGATGAAAGTGTTCTTTAAAAATAACATCCACTTTATTCTACACCTTCGATTCACCAGTCCCTGTTCAACATATTAAGCCATATCTTCGTTAATACTCGTTGTGTATTCAGTAGCATACATAGTCACAGCGTTTTATTGTTTTAACAAGAGGTATTCCTATAACGCAATTATCTCAAATAATGTGTGGGGGGGGGGGGGTTTTGTTTAATGTGTTTTGATTTATGCAAAAGGAAAAACGAGGAGAGAAAAAAAAAAACTACTTGTTGCATTTTGTACCCATCAAAGGCACTCGGGCTAATTGGCATCAAGTAAACACATCATCGGATACCGAAAGCAAATTGCTTTTCCTCGGATAGACTGCTGTCAGTTGAAGTTCCATGAGAATATTTTGATACTCTCTCTATATTACGCCTGAGAAGCATGATCCAGTTGTCATGGCAAGGATTTGTAAATTTTTTTTTTTTTACGAACCTAAGTATTTTTTTTGCATGAACCTCCTTTAAATTTCATTCCTGATAAAAGAAATCTGATTTTGGAGTCGTAAAAGAGAGAGTCCCTTCTTCTTCGACGCTAATTAATTGATCTGGCGGCAGGCTTCGAATGTCCACTTGGTGGCGCCACCGTAGATGTCCACATTGGCTTCAGTCCAGGCAATGACATTGCCAACCAGGTTCTTGGCACTGCAGTTGGCCAGGCTGTAGACTTCTCCGGGAGTTAGGACCCTGTCCCACATGTGGAAGTGCGACATCTCGCCCACAAAGGCCTGGGTGGCATCAAAACCTCCTCCTAACATGTCCTGGTTTAGAAGGAAAAAAGACAACAAAACAAAAACAATTCAAGGATTAGAATGGAACATCAGAAACTTGAGAATTTTGCTCAAAACGCCTAGTGCTGGAGTAACCCAGCGGGTCAGGCAGCATCTGTGGAGGGAGTGGACAAGCGACCCTTCTTCAGACGCAAGGATCTATCTCCTTTCCGTAGACTAATCACAACTCACAATGTGTAGGAAGGAACTGCACATGTTGGTTTGCACCTAAGATAGACACGGAATGCTGGAGTAACTCAGCGGGTCAGGCAGCATCTCTGGAGAGAAGGAATGGACAATGTTACGGGGCGAGAAGACCCTGGGCCTCACAATGTTGTTTATCAGACGCGCAAGAATAACTTTGGTTTAACTACATTGGAACAAAAGGCAGGTTTGTCGATAAGGAAGCTTTAAAAGGATATGGGCCAAACGCAGGCAGGTGGGACTCGTGTAGATAGGGCATCTTGATCGGCGTGGCAAGTTGGGTCGAAGGGACTGTTTCCGTGCTGTGTGACCCTTACTCTATGACTAATTACACATTCATCCTTTCTCTTCCATGAGCCCGGAGCTCAGTTATAGTTACAACTGACTATTATAAGTCAGTAATTGAGGGCTGGTCTTAAAATATTAATTCTGCAGGTGGCAAAGTACAGTTTTGGGTATAATGTTGGATCATGAATCTCAATCGCTGTTAGAGAGATAATGTTAAAACCTCCTTTTGTACTCCAATGTCCAAGAATCCATTCATTTTTTTAACAGAAGGGCAGGTGAAGTTATTGTTTGCTATGATTGTGGCTGGAAAAATTCCACCTTGGCAAATTCGTTCAGACATCAAAAGCCTCCATAAACATCTCTATTGACCTCTCTATGCAGGTGTTGAAATGGAGCGAGCTGACAATCTGTTAGATTTACACAGCACTCCAGTAAACCTAGGTTATAAATACCAGCCTGTCTCCATTAATTGATTCTATTGAAACATGACTACTAAGAATGGGTAATATTGAGAATTGGGTAATACCGTCAGTGGCAGGATTTACATCTATATACTAAAACTCTCGTTTGTTATCTTGTTTGTGACTGAACTTCAGCCAAAACGGTACACGATAGCGCAACAATTTTAGGCCCGCCTTACTCACCATTGTCACTTTAGTGATAATGCAAGTAGTTTTATTGAAATCGGTGTTATATTTTTAAAGTTATTCACATTTTTAAGTTTAAAAGGAGGGGAGGGGGAGGGGAGGAGGGAGGGAAGGGGGAAGGGGGGAGTGGGGGAGAAGGGAGAGGGGAGGGGGAGGGTTGAGGAGAGAGGGGGGGGGACAGGGTGCTGCACCAATCCAGGAGCGGTTTGGGCCCAACTTGGTCTAGTCTCATTTAATTGTCTTTTGAGTTAAGAGTCAACATTTAAGGGGCAAGAGTGTCTTATTATCATATGTCCCGAAACGGAACAATGAAACTCTGACTTGAAGCAGCACAACAGGCGTGTAAATAAATACAGCACTCTGTAACCCCATAATAAACATACAAACAAATAAAAACGCCAGTGAACGCGCACACTGGCCACAAGCTGATGGCTCCAGTCATTTGACTCATTTCTCGGCTGGCGCGTGTACTGAGTGAAGTGAAGGCACCGCACTGGCGTACAGTCAACCAGCACAGCTCCTTGTCACCCTTTCCCGAGACCTGCGCTAATATCTCATTCATTGTCATGTATATCTCATTCATTGTCATGTATATCCCAGTCATTCTGATTCTTTCTGTGCAGCAACTGCCCTCTTCCGTCGGTTTGATCTTCGATTCACAGAGTCACACGGCGTGGAAACAAGATCTTTGGCACAACCTGTCACGCCGACCAACGTGTGCCCCAACTACACTCATCCCTCCCGCCTGCATTTGGCCCATATCCTTCTAAACCTAAGATAGACACAAAACGGAGAAAAGAGATGCTGCCTGACCCGCTGAGTTACTCCAGCATGTCGTGTTACTCCAGCTGAGTTACTCCAGCATGTCGTGTTACTCCAGCTGAGTTACTCCAGCATGTCGTGTTACTCCAGCTGAGTTACTCCAGCATGTCGTGTTACTCCAGCTGAGTTACTCCAGCATGTCGTGTTACTCCAGCTGAGTTACTCCAGCATGTCGTGTTACTCCAGCTGAGTTACTCCAGCATGTCGTGTTACTCCAGCTGAGTTACTCCAGCATGTCGTGTTACTCCAGCTGAGTTACTCCAGCATGTCGTGTTACTCCAGCTGAGTTACTCCAGCATGTCGTGTCTATCTTTGGTGTAAACCAGCATCTGCAGTTCCTGCTTACACATCCCCTCTAAACCTATCCCATCCATGCACCTGTCTAAATGTTTCTTAAACGCTGCGAGAGTTTCTGTCTCAACTACCTCTGGCAACTCGTTCCATCTTGATCATGGAGGTCATTTAGGAAGCCTGGATGTTTGCATTAGACAACATGACAGGTCTGGATCCGAATGGCCATTCGACCATGTTGTTATTTTTCAGTCATGCACCCACCTGCTCTTGGCCCAGTACCATGATGCCACCTGGTTTGATGGGGTGCCAGGGCGCTAGGTTTTCGCCGTTCCCTCTCTTTATGCCTTCTTGGTACGCCTCCCACACGCCATCCCTTGTTGACCAGGTAACGCAGATGTGGTGCCATTTCCCATCTTTGATAACGAACGGTAGTTTCGCCACCTGTAAAAATTACATGTTAAACAGTTGACATGTTGTTGCTTTTCCATCGTTGGTCATAAGTTGCAGGAGAAGAATTAGGCCATTCGGCTCATCAAGTCTCCTCCGCCATTGAATCAGAGCTCATGTATATTTCCCCCTTAATCCCATTCTCCCGCCTTCTCCCCATAACCCCTGACACCCGCACTAATCAAGTCATCCGAATCAACTTTCTGGAGTCGATGTTTAATGCTAGATTAGGACACAAGATGTTGGAATCTTGAGCAAAACACAAAGTACTGGAGTGATTCAGTGGGCCACGTCTGGCATAGAGTCATAGAGTATTACAGTGCAGAAACAGGCCCTTCGGCCCAACTTGTCCACACCGACCAACATGTCCCATCTACACTGGTCCCATCTGCCTGCGTTTGCCCCTTAGCCCTCTAACCATGTCCTATCCATGTGTCCAATGGTAGATTAAGATGCAAGCATCTGCAGATGTTGGAATCTTGAACAAAACACAACGCGCTGGAGTAACTCACTAGGTGACATCTGATCCGCGGAGTTCCTCCAGCACTTTGTGTCTAATGCTAGATTAACGTGACAGTTGATTCATGTGATGATTGAACTGGAGTAATATTGGCCCGGAATAAATACTGGAAACATCCGGCAGGTTGGACATCATCCGTGGAGAGAAACACTGAACGTTTCAGGTAGATGACCTTTCAGTAATCTCACTGTTTATCTCACCGTGACTGCTGCCTGACTCGATGCGTGTTTCCAATACTATCTATTGTGATTTCAGATATCCCCCAACAGAACAGATATACTTGGATTGCTTTCTCTGGAGTGTCCGAGGCTGAGGGGAGACCTGATAGAAGTATATGAAATTCTGAAAGGCCAAGATAGGGCAGACAGTCAGAACCCCCCCCCCCAACCCCCCACCCACCCACCCCCACCCTCAGGCTGGAAATGCCAAAGACTAGAGGTCAAAGCTTTAAGGTGAGACTGGAAAAGTGTAAAGGAGACTTTAAACGGGGCAAGTTTTCTTTTTACACAAAGGGTAGTGGGTAACTGGTACACTTACATGGTGGTGGAGGCAGGTTAGATAGGGACATTTAAGAAACTTTTAGATATGTACATGGATACATGGTGAATGGATCACGGGCAGGCAGTTGAGATTAGTTTATTTTGGCATCATGCTCTGCATAGATATTGTGGGCCAAAGGGCCTGTTCCTGTGCTGTACTGTTCAATGTTCTATCAGCAGTGGGCGAGGGGGGAGGGGGGGGTGAAGGAAGAGTATTTCGGTTCATTCCTACCTCTGAACCATGAGGTCTCTATATTCACATTCCAGAGGGTTGGTCGATTAAGGGTAGGATTAGAGAATCTAATTCAGGTTCCGATCCCATGTACAGCTTTTATCGGTTGCAAAGATTTCCAGCCGAATGTCCCATCTGTGGGCACGCATTACGGAAAAGGTAAAGAACATGGGGAGCTAAAAGCACATGAGACTGCAGATGCTGGAATCTTGAGCTGAACACTAAGTGCTGGAGGAACTCAGCGGATCAGGAAGAGAGTGGATGGATGACATTTCGGGTCTTCAAACCGATTGTAGTTGGGGCGGGGCGGGGTGAGAAAGCTGGAAAGGAGTGTCAGGGGTTATGGAGAGAAGGCAGAAGAATGGGGTTAAGAAGGAAAGATAGATCAGCCATGATTGAATGGCGGAGTAGACTTGATGGGCCGAATGGCCTAATACTGCTCCTATCATGAGTTAAACCCTGGCGACATAACTGGCGAGTGATAGTTGAAGACAACGGGAACTGCAGATGCTGATTTACGAGGAAAAATAACCACAACGTGCTGGACTAACTCAGTGGGTCAGGCAGCAGCTCTGGAAGATGGGCAACGTTTCAGGTTGGGACTCTTCAGATTGATTGTAGGGGGGAAGAAAGCTGGAAAAGGTACAAGTGGATAAACGTGAAGGGGATTCGTGTGGAATTGGACAATGCAGGGCAGTAGGATGGTCAATATGGACTAGTGGGAGAGTCTCGGGCCTGGGGTCAGAGCCTCAGACTTAAAGGACGCCCCTTTAGGAAGGAGATGAGGTGGAATTTCTTTAGACAATAGACAATAGGTGCAGGAGGAGGCCATTCGGCCCTTCGAGCCAGCACCGCCATTCAATGTGATCATGGCTGATCATTCTCAATCAGTACCCCGTTCCTGCCTTCTCCCCATACCCCCTGACTCCGCTATCCTTAAGAGCTCTATCTAGCTCTCTCTTGAAAGCATTCAGAGAATTGGCCTCCACTGCCTTCTGAGGCAGAGAATTCCACAGATTCACAACTCTCTGACTGAAAAAGGTTTTCCTCATCCCCTTATTCTTAAACTGTGGCCCCTTGTCCTGGACTCCCCCAACATTGGGAACATGTTTCCTGCCTCTAACGTGTCCAACCCCTTAATAATCTTATACGTTTCTATGAGATCTCCTCTCATCCTTCTAAATTCTTTAGGCAGAGGGTGGTGAATCTGTGGAATTCCTTATCGCAGGTTATGGAGGCCAAGTCAGTGGATATTTTCCAGGAAGAGGTTGATAGATTCTTGATTGGTGCGAGTGTTGGGGCGGGGGGGGGGGGGGAATGGAAGGCAAGAGAATTGGGTTAGGAGGGAGAGATAGTTCAGCCGTGATTGAATGGCGGAGTAGCCTTGATGCTCCTATCACTTATGAAGTTGTGATGGGCCGAAGGGGGCTTAGTCCGCACTGTCTGGCTCCATTCGCCGCTCCTCTACCTTGTCGTTGATTAGAATCTCCATTGGGTTGTTCCCCCACTCGATGAGGACCAGTTCGTTGGCTTGTCCCGGGACGGCGTAAGAGAAGGGGGTTCCGACGCCGGGAGAGGCGTTCGACTTGAGCCACATGCACACGGTCATGGCATACATCTCGGGCAAGCTTTTCTTCACCTTGGCGTACATGTAGTTTGTTCGCAAGGGGAAGGTGATCTGGAATTTATCAGTCGGCCTGGAGTTTTTTTGCCCTGCAAAGTAACAAATAACAACACGATGGTATTAGACACGAGGAACTGCAGATGCAATTTATTTTTATTTTTAAAGACACAAAGTGCTGGAGTAACCCGGCGTATCTGGCAGCGTCTCTGAAGAAGTGTAGGGAACAACTACAGATGCTGGTTTAACATCGAAGATGGGCACGAAATGTTGTAGGGTCTCGGCGGGTCAGACGGCATCTCTGGAGAAAATATAGATGACAATAGACAATAGGTGCAGGAGGAGGCCATTCGGCCCTTCGAGCCAGCACCGCCATTCAATGTGATCATGGCTGATCATTCTCAATCAGTACCCCGTTCCTGCCTTCTCCCCATACCCCCTGACTCCGCTATCCTTAAGAGCTCTATCTAGCTGTCTCTTAAATGCATTCAGAGAATTGGCCTCCACTGCCTTCTGGGGCAGAGAATTCATTCCACAGATTCACAACTCTCTGACTGACGTCTGACTGACGTTTCGGGTCTGGACCCTTCAGCGGACTGAAGAAGGGTCTCGACCCGAAATCTCGCCTACTCCTTTCCTCCAGAGATGCTGCCTGGCCCGCTAAGGCTCTCCAGCATTTTTGTGTCTATCTGCAGCATCTCTGGAGAACACCGAGAGGCGACGGGACCCTTCGTGTTAAATTGATGGCATAGTTATTACTGAAGGATTATATTGTTTGAGGCAAAGGTTAGTTTGGATGATATGCGAGTGTTTGAGACGACCGGGATGACTGGAACGGGACCATATCTTACATAACTGACACTCGGTTTAATTCCCAACAGCGCATCCCGCAGTATAATCCGAGTCATGTGAGCGGCGTGTTGGGATAGTGGTTCATTGCGAGATAGTGGGACACTGCTGCGCAAATCATATTGCAGTAACGCGGGCGTGTGGAGAAGGGGGGAAGAGAGGGGGAGGGATGGAGAGAGGGAGGGATGGAGAGAGGGAGGGAGGGAGGGAGGGAGGGAGGGAGAGAGAGAGAGAGGGGGCGGTCTCCGCAGTCGGCCACCCGGAGGAAATCTCACCGAAGCCAATTGCTCTTTGCTGTCGTAATGCGCTTGTGGGACGGATTCCATGGGCAGCTCCTTCTTCCCCAACTATCACACACACAAACACCCACACACACTCACACACACCCACACACACACACACACACACTCTCGTACACACACACACACACACACACACACACACACACACTCTCATACACCCCCCACATCCCCACACCCCCCCCCCACACTCACACACACACACCCACACACATCCCCACACACACACCCACACACACCCCACACCCCCCCCACACACACCCACACACCCCCCCCCCCCCCCCACACACACACACACTCACACACACACACCCCACACACACCCCCACACACACACACACCCACACCCCCCCCACACACACACACCCACACACACCCCACACCCCTCCCCCACACACACACACACTCACACACACACACACCCCCCCCACACACACTCACACACACAGCGCCCGCGGCTGCGGCGAACTTGCTAAAAAGAGAGGCGCCGCTTTCTGCAGGGGAGGGAACTAACTGGAAGGAGTTTAGCGGGGATTCTGCACAGGCATTATCACATTCTCTTAACCCCCCCTTCATGTTTATAACCTGCATTTCGACCTCCCTGTCCTCCAAAAGTGGTTGACATTATTCATTCATGTTTAAGAGCTCATTCATTGAGCACTTTGTACACCCGCCTTCCATCAGGAAAAGGTCTCATAAGCAAACAATGTATATTTACATCTTACTCTATAACTGGGGGGCCACGACTGTCCTGGCGGAATGTAACTTCATTAGTTAAAGCTTTGGGACGGTTGGAGTTGAGAGTTTCCACAAACGTGTCACATACCTTTCTCCAAATCGCTGATCCTCTGGTGAAGGGAATTGAGAGCGTTTTCAATCTTGCCCCTGTTCTCCGTCGTGTCGTTCCGCACGATGTTTTTTGTCTCCTCCAAGCTGTTGACCCGGGACAGGACTTGCTTTTCCAAATCGTCTATCTTGTTCTGCAGGAGATCTTTCAAGGTGTTGGTCTGAGCGGTGGTGTTGGCTCGGTTGTACTGCTATAGTCAGTCAGTCGGGAGCGCACACACACACACACACATACACACACACCGCACACAGAGAGAATACAACCGTGTGATTACGGGCCGGGGCAAAGCTTTAAGTAATCGCGCTGCGTTATTGCTTCCCTCCGAGGTGGAATGCATCTACCCGCCTGTCCCTACTTTCCCAATGAGCCGGCGCTGTTTAATAGGTCACGTTTAACACAATCAAGCCCGAAGTTTAATTCCCATTTACTGCGTTATTTCTCCTACTCTTTAAATACACATATAAACAACGGGACTTAATCTACTAAACTAGATTATTTAAACTTTGGACGTTCTTGACAATTGCTTTCTAATTTGGCTTGGCTGTGTGCAGAAGTCTAATACCCAAGATAGACACAAAACACAATACCCAAGTCATACCCAAGATAGACACAAAACGCTGGTTATACCCAAACTGGTCATACCCAAACTGGTCATACCCAAGATAGACACAAAATGCTGGAGTAACTCAGCAGTAACTCAGAATTTGATCTTAAATTCTCCAAGGGTGGTGGGGGTTTTTTGGTAAACTTTGTGCGCATTGATTTAGCGTGTCCGCTTGATCTAGAGGCAGGTCTGCCACCGGATTTCTATTGCCCCCTGACTGTTCCACGCCGAATCCCCTGCCCGGGTTTGTGATCACTCACCGTGGGCTCCGACATACTCTGGCTCTCACATCGGCTGAGCTTGGCGGTGAGTTCCCTGATGGTCTCCTTCTGGTTCATGATCGTCTCTTTCTGTTGGAGTATGGTCTCCCGAAGCTGGAGTATGGTTCCCTTGATGTCTTCCACCGGCCCGCTGTTCTGCATCGGGGCAGAACACAAGGGGTCCATCTCCAGGGGGATTGAAGTGCAGATAAAGCGAGACTGGGCGAACTCCTGCGCCGCCTCCGCCGCCGCCTCGGCCAGCAGGACAAAGAGGACCAGGTATCTGCTCAAAGCTCCGCGGGACATCTTTCGAGGAGAGTTCGAGCCGGGGTGGGTGTGCGAGGAAAGGTGGAGAGCTGCGACTGAGGAGCGAAGCGTTGCTTGGGAGTGCGTGCGCTTTGCAAACATCGGTGGAGATACTTCAGCACCACGGAGCTGTCCACCGACACTGACGCGGCGCTCAAAAACAGAGCCACTCTTTATAGTGGCGGCCGTGCAACGCGCCCTCGCGTCAGAGATGGGTGGAATCCCACTTTAAATGGTCCATTTCATGCCTGGCCACCACGTCAATCGCCTTTCACTTCGGCGGAGAGTGGAGCGAGATTTCTCTGTGCGTTTCCCACAAAAACTGTGGAGGGGGTGATTTGCACTCTGAAATATAAATTCTTTATGAATCTGACGCTGAAGCAGCAAGTTTCTTTTTTTCTTCCCTTTGCGGGACTTCAGATTGCAGTTTGGAAGATTTTTTAAATTTATTTAAAAGGAGGCCGGTGCGGTTTCTTTTTAAATATATCGAAGTGCTTGCACACATATATGAATTAATATCAGTTCTGCGGATGATTAGTGGAAAGATGAAATGGAAGCTCTTTGGAAAAGGAATCATGTGCTTTGAAACTGCCCAGGCAGCGAATACCTCGAAGACAACACTATCCTCTGAAGCTGATATTTCTGTCTTTCTTCTCTTACCGCTAGCTGCGGCTGTTCCTAGTCTGCCCCACTCTCATTTTACTCCACTGTATTTCGTCCACAAAGGTCCACTGTAGATGTGAAGGTCATACCGGAGACAGAGAGCGAATTACAAGTTGGGACATAATGCAACGGGGCCGGATTTAAAGAGAAGATTGATTTGGTGGGTGGGGAGGGAAATGCATCTTTTTTTAAATGAATAAACACAGAAAGATATAACTGCAGACGCTGGTTTACATGGAAGACAGACGCATAAAAAAAGCTTGAGTAACTCCGCGGGACAGGCAGCATCTCCGGAGAGTTTTGGGTCGAGACCCTTCGTATAAGTTTCGCTATTAAGGCCGTGCGTGTGATTAGTAAGCGCATGAAAATATTAATCGACCAGGCCTCAGGACGTGTGATAGACACACAATGTTGGAATAACTCAGCGGGTCAGGCAGCATCTCTGGAGAAAAGGAGCGGGTGACGTTTCACCTGTTCATTGTCTCCAGAGATGCTGCTTGACCCGCTGAGTTACTCCAGCACTTTGCGTCTATCTTCGGTGTAAACCAGCATCTGCAGTTCCTTCATACACATTAGGGCGTGTGGACTGATTGAATCATTTGCGCTAATTAGGTGGGATACAGAAACATTGGGAACATGGAAGATAGATACATTCTGGAGCTGCACCTTTATTTTGTGTCTAGCTCCGGTTTAAACCAACATCTGCGGTTCTTTCCCACACGCTGGGAATGCGAATGCTGGTACAAATCGAAGATATTTATTCACAAAATGCTGGAGTAACTCAGCAGGTCAGGCAGCATCTCAGGAGAGAAGGGAATGGAAGACTGAAGAAGGGTCTCGACCCGAAACGTCACCCATTCCTTCTCTCCTGACATGCTGCCTGACCCGCTGAGTTACTCCAGCATTTAGTGAATAAAAACCCATTCATAGAATGGTCATTGTGCAGGCAGCAGGAAAGGGCCGTCCATTACTTTGTTGTGACTGCTGGATTCAGCCATAATAAACGATGTGCTTTTCACGTTGTGCCTTTTCCCCATCTGCCTCATGAATAATTACTGCTATTCCTGCTCAGCAATCACGTGCCTCCAATGTCGGACCAGCTGCGATTATTTCCAGCAAAACACACACACACACACTAGTCCAGCTGTAATAGTTTCCACTTGTTACCAGATCTCATGGTCACCAACGGCTCTTGACACCGATTCAATCAACCAATTTGAAGAAGGGTCTCCATATGTGAAGATTGTTCCAGATGTTGGGGAAGTCCAGAACCAGGGGTCACAGTTTAAGGATAAGGGGGAAGTCTTTTAGGACCGAGATGAGAACGTTTTTTATCACACAGAGTGGTGAGTCTGTGGAATTCTCTGCCACAGAAGGTAGTTGAGGCCAGTTCATTGGCTATATTTAAGAGGGAGTTAGATGTGGCCCTTGTGGCTAAAGGGATCAGGGGTATGGAGAGAAGGCAGGTACGGGATACTGAGTTGGATAATCAGCCATGATCATATTGAATGGCGGTGCAGGCTCGATGGGCCGAATGGCCTACTCCTGCACCTATTTTCCATGTTTCTATGTTTCTATGTTTCTATCTATCTCGCCCTCCGAAACCCCATTCTCCTGCCTTCTCCCCATAACCCCCGACACCCGTACTAATCAAGAATCTATCTATCTCTGCCTTAAAAATATCCATGGACTTGGCCTCCACAGCCTTCTGTGGCAATGGATTCCGCAGATTCTCCACCCTCTGACTAAATATGTAATCATGCATAGTCTTTCTGCCGAAGATGGACACAAAATGCTGAGGTAACTCAGCGGGACAGGCAGCATCTCTGGTGAGAATGAATGGGTGACGTTTTTTGGGCCCTTCTTCAACTGACTGGTTAGCACGCAGCAAAAGCTTTTCACTGCACACGTGACAATAAACTAAACTGAACTGAACTAAACTCAACTAAACTAAACTAACCTTTCCAGCTGTCTGCACCATCTCCCAGAGCAGTTACCAGAGACATCCCAACCACCCATCCAAACATCACCTGTGGCAATCCAAACCATCTTCTCTGCTCCATCTAAAGCTGAATAGACATTTGTAAAAACCACAGCTGGAGACGTTGGCTAACGCACAAAAGGACACAAAGTGTGTAGGAAGGAACTGCAGATGCTGGTTTGCACCGAAGTAGACACAAAAGTGCTGGAGTAACTCAGCGGGTCAGGCAGCATCTCTGGAGAACACGGACTTTTGGCGTCGAGACCCTCCTTTAGACTGAACCCCAGCACTTTGTGTCATTTTCCGAATTGACCATTTATGGGAGAGGAGGTGCTTAAGTATCCCAGAGGACATAGGTTTAAAGTGAGGGGCGGGAAAGATTCAATAGGAACCTGAGGGGTAACTTTATCACGCAAAGGGTGGTGGGTGTATGGAACAAGCTGCCGGGCAGGGTTGTTGAGGCAGGGACTATCCCAACGTTTAAGATACATTTGGACAGGTACATGGTTAGGATAGATTTAGAGGGATATGGGTCGAACGCAGGCAGGTGGGACCAGTTTAGATGGGACATGTTGGCCGGAGTGGGCAAGTTGGGCCGAGGGGGGCAGTTTTCACGCTGTAAGACTATGACTCAGAGTCTAGAGTGTTTTATTGTCGTTGGCACTGGTACCGGTACAATGGAAATCTCACTTGCAACAAACAAATATATTATAAATTATGGGTGAAACTAAGTAAACAGCAACACAGTGCAGCTACAGGTGGTGCACTTGTGTTGAGATGTTTGAAGAATGATATCGTCAACGCGGCCGGGGAAGGAATTGTAACAAAAACATTAGCCCTCCTGGCGGTCTCTTGCAGAAAGAGTAAATGTTGCCACCTCTCTCTATTTTCCAGGTTAATTGTCGGGAGTCCCTTACAGTGTTTGGGGGAACTGGTCCAAGAGTAGTCGTTGTGTAGGAAGGAACTGCAGATGCTGGTTTAAGATAGATAAAGAGCTGGAGTAACTCAACGGGTCAGGCAGCATCTCTGGAGAGAAGGAATAGGTGACGTTTCGGGTCTGGACCTGAATCGTCACCTATTCCTTTTCTCCAGAGATGCTGCTTGACTCGTGGAGTTACTCCAGCTTTTTCGTGTCTATCTTGGGAGTAGTCGTGATTGGGCGTGTGGCCTGGGAATGAATGACTGGGCGGCAGCGTAGTGTTAGTGGGCGGTTCTAGTAAGTGTGTGCGTAAATAACTCGTGAGCCTACAGCGAGCACCAGGCGGCCGCCGCAGAACCCATGGGTCTATTTAAAGAGAAATGATCTCAACTCTTGTGGGATACTGAACGAACAAGTCCTCTCTCTACATCCCTCTCCCACCATCCCTCTCCCACCATCCCTCTCCCACCAGGTTCCCGTTCTTATCTAGCAAACAGTTAACAATGAATGGCCTGTTCCCTTTATCATCGTTACTTTTTTGCCTATTATCCATTCATGTGTTCTATATCCCTCTACATCACCGTCTGTATCTCTCGTTCCCCTTTCCCCTGGCTCTCAGTCTGAAGAAGGGGCTCTCGATCCGAAACGTCACCCATTCCTTCTCTCCGGAGATGCTGCCCGTCCCGCTGAGTTCCTCCAGCATTTTGTGTCTACCTCCAGTTTAAATCAGCGTCTGCAGTTCCTTCCTACACATTAAACGGAGAGTCCTGGGTATGGTCTTAGAAGATCCTGTATTAACCCGAAGCTTCGTATAGATGATTAACAGGAGCAGAGAGGTGGGTGGAAATATTTAAAAAAACAGGTGAACTGGAGGTCCTAATATGAATAGTTAATAGGAAATCATAGTCTTATTTCCACTTAAATGTTCGCTAAAGTTCACAGGGTGCGAATTACAGAGAGAGCGGTAGAATTATCGTCGGTGCCCTGGCTGGTATTTATCTTCCAGTCAATATTTCTAAATATTTTAATAAAAATAGATATTTTAAAATATATCTATCTACCATAACATTTCTGTTCTTGGGGAATTATAAAGGCGACAAAAACCAGGGACATGTGAATATCAGAAAAATATCCCCCCCCCCCCCCAAAACTCCGAACTTTAAAAAATGTTTACACCCGTTTCCTCTCTAATGATCCCAAGGTGTGGGCGCCGGACCAAGAATTCCAGTCGTCTCTATGTATTTTTTGCCGTCGATAAAGTGACTAATTTTGCCTCGACAGTTCTGTTCTTTGCGTTGCGTGGGTTTGTGCAGGTGGTCCGGTGGGCATTAGGACCTGGCGGAATCTATAAGGCAATAAAGAACACAGTGAATATTCAGAGCCTAGAGCACGTTAATACATAAGCACCTGCAGCCATTCATTACTTCCAGTCGTTTTTATTAAAGACTAGACCAAGTGGACCCGATGGGCCCAAATCTCTCCTGCATTGGTGCAGCATCCTCTCCCCCTCCCATCCACTCCCCCTCTTCCCCTCCCCCCTCTTCCCCTCCCCCCTCTTCCCCTCCCCCCACTTCCCCATCCCCTTCTTCCCCTCCCCCTCCTCTCCCCCTTCCCCCTCTCCCTCCTCTCCCCCTCTCCCTCTTCCCCCTCTCCCTCTTCCCCCTCTCTCCTCCTCCCCTCCCCCTCTTCCCCTCTTCCCCTCCCCTCTTCCCCTCCCCTCTTCCCCTCTACCTCTTCCCCTCTCCCCACCCCTGCCTCCTCCCCCTCCCCCCTCCCCCTCCCCCCTCCCCCCTCCCCTCCCCCCCTCCCCCTCTCCCCCTCTCTCCCTCTCCCCCTCTTCCCCTCTTCCCCTCCCCCTCTTCCCCTCCCCCCTCTTCCCCTCCCCCTCTTCCCCTTCCCCTCTCCCCTCTTCCCCTCAACCCTCTTCCCCTTACCCCTCTTCCCCTCCCCCCTCTTCCCCTCCCCCTCTTCCCCTTCCCCTCTCCCTCTTCCCCTCTTGTGTGAATAACAAAAAATATAACACCGATTTCAGTGAAACGTCTTGTATTAGCATCAATGGGATGATGGTGAGTAAGGTGGGCCTAAAATTGTCACGCTATTGTATTGGCTGCAATTCAGGAACAAACAAACAAACAAACGAGAGTGGATTCAAGGTGTAGGAAGGAACTGCCAGATGCTGGTTTAAACCGAAGATAGACACAAAATGCTGGAGTAACTCAGCGGGTCAGGCGGCATCTCTGGATCGAAGGTATGGTTGACCCGAAACGTCACCCATTCCTTCTCTCCAGAGATGCTGCCTGTCCCGCGGAGTTACTCCAGCATTTAGTGTCTAGCGTGGAGTCGTGGCTCCACGATGTCTCAGAGTTCCGCAGCGGCATTTCCATAGCTCAAGAGACTAGAGGGAATCCTGTCACAAGCTCCCCACTCCTCCCCCAAGCCTTGTTGTGCTTGATTTCCCATTAACAGCGACTGCATTCACATATATTTGACATCCTTGAGGCATCTCCGCAAATCCACGGGCAATTTGAAAAGCAACCCGACGATACCATCAGCAAACTCTATAAAAAATGTTGATGCCGCACGAAATTAAATTTATCAGGATCCAACTAACGACCTGTAATTCACACACTCTCCTGTTAACAGTCACACGAGTCAAGAGTGTTTTATTGTCATATGTCCCAGATACAACAATGAAATACTTACTTGCAGCAGCACAACAGAATATGTAAACACTGTAAACAATGTAATAAACGAGAGAGAAAAAGTTCAGTGTGTGTATTTACACACTCACAAATGCACACACACAAACTGTCTATATACACACTAATTTATACACACATATTTACATACACACACACACATACGTACACACAAAAAACAAACATTAATAGTGCAATAATATTAGTATTAGAAGCCCTCTCTCTCTCTCTCTCTCCCTCTCTGCCTCCCCTCCACTGGCAGGTTTTTCCAATTAAAATTAAGACTTTTGTAAATTTTGAATGACACTCGTTAAAGCCGATATATTTGCTGAAACCAAGAGCTAGTTTGGGAACCTGAGGGTATTAAATGCAGAAACTGACAGATTACTAAGCATTGAATTTCTTTTCATATTCTAACAAGAATTAGGTGTACCTCACGGAATTTATCGGAATGACTTTTTTTGGTTTTGGTTGTGGGTGGAATCGAACACCCTGCATGTGTTCGCTGAACAGTCTCCACTCAGTCCGCCGTGGCCTACATGATCTCCCGGTTGCCAAACACTTTAACCCCCCATCCCATTCCCATACTGACCTTTCTGTCCTGGGCCTCCTCCACTGTCGGGGTGAGGCCCAATGCAAATTGGAGGAACAGCACCTCATATTTCGCTTGAGCAGCTTACAACCCAGTGGTATCATTATTGATTTCTCTACAAGTAACCTTTGCATCCCCTCTGTCTCCGTCCCTTCCCCACCCTGGTCATCGTACTAGTTTCAAAGTCGTCCTGTTGAGTTTCATTGTCTGTTGAGCTCGTTATCACCTAGTCCACTGCCAACAATGGACCATTGTGGGCTCCACCTTTCCTTGATTAACATTACATAACTTTTGGCATATCTTTCATTCATTTGTTCTATATCCCTCTACAACACTGTCTTTTCCCCTCGTTTCCCTTTCCCCTGACTCTCAGTCTGAAGAAGAGTCTCGACCCGAAACGCCACCTACACCCTTTCTCCAGAGATGCTGCCTGACCCGCTGAGTTACTTTAGCATTTGGTGTCTATCCAGGTTACAACCTCACAGGTACCGGGGCAGGCAAGGGTGAAGAAAGATGGTCCTGGGTTTGACGGTCAGAAGAGACCATGGTGTCTCAAAGCAGAAGAGAACGATATGAAACGTTTGACGGAAAAATAAATATCAACCCCCTGTATTAGAACACAAAGTGCTGGAGTAACTCAGTGGGTCAGGCAGCATCTCTGGAGAACATGGATAGGTGACGTTTCGAGTCGGAACTCTTGCTCAGACTGATCATTCTACAGAAGTGTTCCAACTCGAAACGTCCCCTATCCATGTTCTCCAGAGATGTTGCCTGACCCACTGAGTTACTCCAGCACTTTGTGATTTTTAAAAATAAACCAGCATCTGCAGTTCCTTGTTTCTCTATCTCTAGGAGTCCATTGGCAAAAGTTATCAATGGTCCTCAGTGATATGGAAAATATTATGACAACACCATATTCCCTTATCTGCTGATAACGGATTGAAGTATCTTTTAAGGCAAAATTACACTTGATAGAATAGCCGTCATAATATTTTCTATATCATAAATAAATAAAATATATTAAAAATAAATATATTATCATTGGGGACCATTGACAATGGAGGGCTGACATTTAAAAGTTTGTGTTGTAATCTCTATGTATCTTAGCATCTCTACACCTGGGCTTTTCATATTGCAGTTTATCACATAATCAAAACATGTGTTGGCACTTCAAACAGTAAATTACTTTTGGGAGAGTAATGTTGAACAATACATTAGCGGAACCCTCTTCTTTTCTCCATGTAACAGCATGACATCTGAATAGCAAACGGGCTGTGAAATGCAGCATTTTGTATCACACTTAAGTGTTTGCCTGGATGATTGGTGCCCACACAAACCGCACACAGATAAGAGGGCTACGAATGACCGGCACGGTGGCGCTGCTGAAGAGTTGCTGCCTTACAGCGCCAGAGACCCGGGTTCGATGCTGATTACGAGTGCTGTTTGTACAGTGTTTGTTCGTTCCCCCTGTAACATAATTTAGAAACATAGAAACATAGAAAATAGGTGCAGGAGTAGGCCATTCGGCCCTTCGAGCCTGCACCTGCATTCAATATGATCATGGCTGATCATCCAACTCAGTATCCTGTACCTGCCTTCTCTCCATACCCCCTGATCGCGTGAGTTTTCTCTGGGTGCTTCAGTTTCCTCCCACACTCCAAAGTTGTACAGGTAGGCTAATTGGCTTGGTAAAATTGTAAATTGTGTGTAGGACAGAGTTAATGTGCGGGGATCGCAGGTCGGTATGGACTCGGCGGGCCGAAGGGCCTGTTTCTGCGCTGTATCTCTAAACTAAACTAAACTTAACTGGGTCAGTTATGGAGTCAAAGCTGTAAATTGTAAATTGATTGTGTTTATAAGAAGGAACTGCATATGCTGGTTTATACTGAGGATACACACTTTATACAAAGTGCTCGAGTAACTCAGTGGGTCAGGCAGCATCTCTGGAGAAAAAGGATGGGTGATGTTTCGGGTCGGGACCCTTCTTCAGACTCTAGAGAGTCTCATGGAATTGGTTGAAAGATACAGCATGGAATTCAGCCCATCCAGTCCATGCTGTCCATCGACCACCCATTCACACTGGTTCTAAACCACTCCCCACAATTTTACAGAGGGGCCAATTAACCTACAAAACTGCGAGTCTTTGGGATATGGGAGGAGACCAAAGCACATGGAGGAAACCCACGCGGTCACAGGGAGAACGTGCAAACTCCACACAAACAGCACCCACGGTCAGGTTCGATCCCGGGTCTCTGGAGCCGTGAGGTAGTAGTTCTACCAGCTGCACCGCCCTAAACAATGTTTTGCCTTGTTTGTTAACAAAGTGCTTACCGACAACGGTGCATCAACCAATGAGTGGGAGGTAGTGAACTGCATTTCACTCCCAACAGTTCCACAAAAACAACAAAAAATCTCAGACAACTGAGTCTATTTAAACAACAGATAAAACCAAGATTACAACAACTTGCTCCAATAAAAGCAGGACAATCTAGCTAGGGAAATGGAGGATTGTTACTTTTAAATTACGTGCAAAATTGTCACGTAGACCAGTGTAATTGATAGGGGAGGACATAAAGTGCTGGAGTAACTCAGTAGTGTAAGAAAATAACTGCAGATGCTGGTACAAATCGAAGGTATTTATTCACAAAATGCTGGAGTAACTCAGCAGGTCAGGCAGCATCTCAGGAGAGAAGGAATGGGCGACGTTTCGGGTCGAGACCTGAAGAAGAGTCTCGACCCGAAACGTCGCCCATTCCTTCTCTCCTGAGATGCTGCTTGACCTGCTGAGTTACTCCAGCATTTTGTGAATAAATACCTTCGGAGTAACTCAGTAGGTCAGGCAGCATCTCTGGCCAACATGGATTGGCGGCGTTTCGGGTCGGGACCCTTCCTCCAATTGAGAATTCCTCATTGATAGGGGAATGTTGTAATGATCAACATATGAAGCTTTTTTATTTTAATAAACTATAAGCAACCTGTTGTGTATTGGAAATACTTTTTGTTTTTATGAATTCAGGCATTGAAAGCGTGAAACAGGTTGGCAAACTGTTCCCAAATGATCTATTGTAGATCTAGACACTGACATCCTCTTTTAACAAAATATATCAAAGTAATGTGCAGTAGAAACAAAGAATTGCAGATGCTGGTTCATACCAAACATAGACACAAAGTGTTGGAGTAACCCAGTGGGTCAGGCAGCATCTCTGGGGAAAAAGAATGGGTGACGTTTCAGATCGGGCCCGTTCTTCAGACTGATCGGTCTTACAGAGGCCGATTAACCTACCAACCCCACACATCTCTGGGACACGAGAGGAGACCAGAGCACCAGGAGAACATGCAAACTCCACGTAGACATTAGCTGAGGTCAGGATCGAACCTGGTTCTGTGGTACTTTGAGGCAGCAGCACTACCAGATGCATCACTGTTCCCACACCCCCCCCCCCCCCTTGATTGTTTGCATCCGTCTCAACAAAGAAAAAAGAAATAGCAGAACACAAAATAACAAAAGTTTTTAAACATGTTCTTTTTGAAATCACTTCAGGCTTCCTGAGGACAGAGTGGGAGCTAGTGTGGTGCTGACCACATGGACTCTGACTTCAATCTGCCTTGTAAATAGGCACAGCACCATATGGAGGTATGATTCTACCTACACTGTTGTTTCTCCCAACTTGATTCTCCGTTATGCAGGTAATGACTCACACTGAAGCCCAATTCCTCAGGTACTCCTGTTGTGTGAGCCAGAATGAGTGGGGGCTGACCAACAGAAATGTAACAACAGGGGAACAGTAAAAGTGGAGGCCAAGCTACATCCAAGCCCAGCGCCCACGCACAGACGTTCCAGGAGGCAACGTTGGATAGAGTTTGGTCGCAGGGAGATGGACCATGTTCTCGCCTCTCCGTCTCAACAGTGCTGAGACTGGTGATGGAATCGGTCCAAGTCAGTGACTGAACCCAGAGACATTGTACTCACCCGGTCAGGGGAAATGTCCAAATAGTTTTCAACATTCAAAATATTACATCTCTTTTTTTCAGTTTTAGTTTTATTTGTAGAGATACAGCGCGGAAACAGGCCCTTCGGCCCACCGAGTCCGCGCCGACCAGCGATCCCCGTACATTAACACTATTCTACGTACCGGGGACAATTTACTATTTCTACCTAAGCCAATTAACCTACAAATGTGTCGGTCTTTGGAGTGTGGGAGGAAGCTGGAGCACCTGGAGAAAATCCACGCGGTCATGGGGAGAACGTACAATCGCCGTTCAAGCAGCACCCGTTGTCAGGATCGAACCCGGGTCTCTGGCGCTGTAAAACAGTGACTCTACCGCTGCGCCACCGTGCCACCCATGTGTGGCTTACTCTGCATTGATATGGATGCAAACAATGAGAAATAAACGATCTTTCAGTCTCTTTGATGCATGAATCAACAACATAAAACATGGAAACTAGGAACTGCAGATGCAGGTTTACCAAGGAAGGGCACAAAGTGCTGGAGTAACTCATGTCAGGCAACATCTCTGGAGAACATGGATAGGCAAACATGGATAGATCTCTGGAGAACATGGATAGGGTTGGGACTCTTCTTCAGACTGAAGAAACATCACCTATCCATGTTCTCCAGAAATGCTGCCTGAACTACTGAGTTACTCCAGCACTTTGTGTCCTTTTGGGCCATAAAACATAGAAGCAGGATTATGCCATCCAGCCCCTTGTGTTTATTCCACTAATCAATAGCTGATAGAGAGACTGAATGGGGCCAATGGCCTCCTTCTACATCATAAGAAAATACAAGAATAGATGTTTGGACAGGTACATGGAAATGAAAGATTCAGAGGGATATAAGCCAAACGCTGGCAGGTGGGACTAGTGTAGACAGGACATGTTGGTGGGCATGAACAAGTTGGGCTGAAGGACATGTTTATGTGCTGTATGACTCTATGACTATGCTGGACAATACCTCAGCGGCAGGTTGGGTCACTGCATTGCAGTGTAACTTTGTTTGGTAAGAAAACGTTTAATTCTCCATCACACTCTCACTCTGTCCTCTCTCATGGGTCCCCTATACTGCTCCCAAGATCAGCTCCCAATGTGCATTCATGAAACCGCACTTCATCTTCTGACTGGGCACGTTACAGCTTTCTACCGACCAGTTAACCTGACATCAGTAGAAGGGAAAATGCTGTAACCTATTGTCAAAAAGGTGATAACAGAACACTTAGAAAATAACAATAGGATTGGGCAGAGCTGACATGGATTGATGAAAGGGAAATCATGTTTGACAAATCTGTTTGAATTGTTTTTGAGTTTTGTAACTACAGAATAAAGGTGAACAATAGACAATAGACAATAGCCAATAGGTGCAGGAGTAGGCCATTCAGCCCTTCGAGCCAGCACCGCCATTCATATCATATCATATCATATCATATATATACAGCCGGAAACAGGCCCTTTCGGCCCTCCAAGTCCGTGCCGCCCAGCGATCCCCGTACATTAACACTATCCTACACCCACTAGGGACAATTTTTTACATTTACCCAGCCAATTAACCTACATACCCTGTACGTCTTTGGAGTGTGGGAGTGTGGGAGGAAACCGAAGATCTCGGAGAAAACCCACGCAGGTCACGGGGAGAACGTACAAACTCCTTACAGTGCAGCACCCATAGTCAGGATCGAACAATGCGATCATGGCTGATCACTCTCAATCAGTACCCCGTTCCTGCCTTCTCCCCATACCCCCTCACTCCGCTATCCTTGAGCTCTATCCAGCTCTCTCTTGAAAGCATCCAACAAACTGGCCTCCACTGCCTTCTGAGGCAGAGAATTCCACACCTTCACCACTCTCTGACTGAAAAAGTTCTTCCTCATCTCTGTTCTAAATGGCCTACCCCTTATTCTTAAACTGTGGCCCCTTGTTCTGGACTCCCCCAACATTGGGAACATGTTTCCTGCCTCTAATGTGTCCAATCCCCTAATTATCTTATATGTTTCAATAAGATCCCCCCTCATCCTTCTAAATTCCAGTGTATACAAGCCCAATCGCTCCAGCCTTTCAACATACGACTGTCCCGCCATTCCGGGAATTAACCTAGTGAACCTACGCTGCACGCCCTCCATAGCAAGAATATCCTTCCTCAAATTTGGAGACCAAAACTGCACACAGTACTGTAGAAGGACCTCTTTGCTCCTATACTCAACTCCTCTTGTTATGAAGGCCAACATTCCATTGGCTTTCTTCACTGCCTGCTGTACCTGCATGCTTCCTTTCATTGACTGATGCACTAGGACACCCAGATCTCGTTGAACTCCCCCTCCTCCTAACTTGACACCATTCAGATAATAATCTGCCTTTCTATTCTTACTTCCAAAGTGAATAACCTCACACTTATCTACATTAAACTGCATCTGCCATGTATCCGCCCACTCACACAACCTGTCCAAGTCACCCTGCAGCCTTATTGCATCTTCCTCACAATTCACACTACCCCCCAGCTTAGTATCATCTGCAAATTTGCTAATGGTACTTTTAATCCCTTCATCTAAGTCATTAATGTATATCGTAAATAGCTGGGGTCCCAGCACCGAACCTTGCGGTACCCCACTGGTCACTGCCTGCCATTCCGAAAGGGACCCATTTATCCCCACTCTTTGCTTTCTGTCTGTCAACCAATTTTCTATCCATGTCAGTACCCTACCCCCAATACCATGTGCCCTAATTTTGCCCACTAATCTCCTATGTGGGACCTTGTCGAAGGCTTTCTGAAAGTCGAGGTACACCACATCCACTGACTCTCCCCTGTCAATTTTCCTAGTTACATCCTCAAAAAATTCCAGTAGATTTGTCAAGCATGATTTCCCCTTCGTAAATCCATGCTGACTCGGAATGATCCTGTTACTGCTATCCAAATGCTCAGCAATTTCGTCTTTTATAATTGACTCCAGCATCTTCCCCACCACTGATGTCAGACTAACTGGTCTATAATTACCCGTTTTCTCTCTCCCTCCTTTCTTAAAAAGTGGGATAACATTTGCTATCCTCCAATCCACAGGAACTGATCCTGAATCTATAGAACATTGAAAAATGATCTCCAATGCTTCCACTATTTCTAGAGCCACCTCCTTAAGTACCCTGGGATGCAGACCATCAGGCCCTGGGGATTTATCAGCCTTCAGTCCCATGTCTACCCAAAAACATTTCCTGCCTAATGTGGATTTCCTTCAGTTCCTCCATCACCCTAGGTTCTCCGGCCCCTAAAACATTTGGGAGATTGTGTGTATCTTCCTCAGTGAAGACAGATCCAAAGTAACGGTTTAACTCGTCTGCCATTTCTTTGTTCCCCATAATAAATTCCCCTGCTTCTGTCTTCAAGGGACCCACATTTGCCTTGACTATTTTTTTCCTCTTCACGTACCTAAAAAAACTTTTGCTCTCCTCCTTTATATTATTGGCTAGTTTACCCTCGTACCTCATCTTTTCTCCCCGTATTGCCTTTTTAGTTAACTTTTGTTGCTCTTTAAAAGAGTCCCAATCCTCTGTCTTCCCACTCTTCTTTGCTATGTTATACTTCCTCTCCTTAATTTTTATGCTGTCCCTGACTTCCCTTGTCAGCCACAGGTGTCTCTTACTCCCCTTAGAGTCTTTCCACCTCTTTGGAATAAATTGATCCTGCAACCTCTGCATTATTCCCAGGAATACCTGCCATTGCTGTTCTACCGTCTTCCCTGCTAGGGCCTCCTTCCAGTCAATTTTGGCCAGCTCCCGCCTCATGCCTCTGTAATCCCCTTTGCTATACTGTAATACTGACACTTCCGATTTTCCCTTCTGCCTTTCCATTTGCAGAGTAAAACTTATCATGTTGTGATCACTGCCTCCTAATGGCTCTTTTACCTCTAGTCCCCTTATCAGATCAGGATCATTACACAACACTAAATCCAAAATTGCCTTCTCCCTGGTAGGCTCCAGTACAAGCTGTTCTAAGAATCCATCTCGAAGGCACTCTACAAACTCTCTTTCCTGGGGTCCATTTCCAACCTGATTTTCCCAGTCTACCTGCATGTTGAAATCTCCCATAACCACCGTAGCATTACATTTTTGACACGCCAATTTTATCTCCTGATTCAACTTGCACCCTATGTCGAGGCTACTGTTTGGGGGCCTATAGATAACTCCCATTAGGGTTTTTTTACCCTTACAATTCCTCATTTCTATCCATACTGATTCAACATCTCCTGATTCTATGTCACCCCTTGCAAGGGAATGAATATCATTCCTTACCATCAGAGCAACCCCACCCCCTCTGCCCACCTGTCTGTCTTTTCTATACGTTGTGTACCCCTGAATATTCAGTTCCCAGCCCTGGTCCTCTTGTAGCCATGTCTCAGTGATCCCTACAACATCATACTTGCCCATGACTAACTGAGCCTCAAGCTCATCCACTTTATTTTTTATACTACGCGCATTTAAGTACAACACTTTAACTTCTGTATTTACCTCACATCGGTCACAATTGGCCCTGCCCTTAATTTCTTTTCCCCTCTAGAACTTCTGTTCCCATTCTTCCGAGAGTCTTTTGCAATATCTCCTGTATTCCCTTTAACCTCATCTTCATATTCACAATTTGTTAACCCCTCCCCCCCACTACTTAGTTTAAAGCCACAGGTGTCACACTAGCAAACCTGCCTGCCAGAATGTTTGTCCCCCTGCTGTTAAGATGTAACCCGTCCCTTTTGTACAAGTCACCCCTAGCCCAGAAGAGATCCCAGTGGTCCAGAAATCTAAATCCCTGCTCTCTGCACCAGCCCCTCAGCCATAAATTCATACCCTCTATCTCTCTGTTCCTGGCCTCACCAGCACGAGGTACCGGTAGCAGTCCAGAGATAACCACCTTCGACGTCCTACTTCTCAGTGTTTTTCCCAACTCTCTAAACTCCCGCTGTAGCACCTCCTTCCTCTTCCGCCCGACGTCATTCGTGCCCACATGCACAACGACTTCAGGTTGATCGCCTTCCCTCACTAGGATTTTCTGAAGCCGGTCCGTGATGTGTTGAACCCTGGCACCAGGGAGGCAACAGACCATCCTCAAGTCCCTCCTGCTGCCACAAAATCTTCTGTCCGTTCCTCGGACGATGGAGTCACCGACCACTATGGCTCTTCCTGACTTTGGTCTCCCCTGTCGAGTATCCTTGCCAACAGGTCCGCCACTCGGACTGGAAACGTCTTCTGCCCCGACAGTTCCCAAGAGGGTATACCTATTTGCAATAGGCACAGCCACTGGGGTCTCCTGTAGTCCTCGTCCACTCCCCCATGAAACAGTCTCCCACCTTCGCTCGACCTGGACCCTTGGCGTGACAGCCTCACAATAGGTCCTGTCGAGGAAACTCTCGCATTCCCGGATGGCCCTGAGGTCATCCAACTGCCTCTCCAACTCCACCACACGTCCCTTCAGGAGCTGCACCTGGACACAGTTCTTGCAGGTGGAGCTCCCAGAAGCTCCAGCGACGTCCCTGTCTTCCCACATCCTGCAGGAAACTCACTGCACCAACTTTTCCGCCATTACCTTGTGTCTATAAACAGTTCTGGCTTAAAACAATTATAACCTCCTCACCTCAGCCTCCTCGCCGAAGACTCGCAGCCAAAGACTCGCACTTTTCTCACTGGGCACTTGCTCTGCTCCCGGACTTTTCAAACTGACTACTAGCGTCCTCTTGGCGCTCTACAAACAGGCGAAGGTAATGTACTTGGACATTCAGAAGGACTTTTGTGAAGGAGCCAAAGAGGAGAATAGGAGCATGTCTTGAAGTTTAGTTGAGTTTATTGTCACGTGTACCGAGGTACAGTGAAAATCTTTTTTATTGCATGCTCTCCAGTCAACGGAAAGACTATACATGATTACAATCGGTACTGGATAAAGGGAATAATGTTTAGCGCAAGATAAAGTCCAATAAAGTCCGATTGAAGATAATCAGGTGCGATTCAGTGAAGTTAAATATAAAGTGTTTAGCTGGAGAAGGAAGTAAGAGTGTGAAAATGTTTTAAATAGCATGCAGTAATATCACAATTTACAAATGTTCTATTCATGAATTTTTGCTGGGGTGCCATTAACTCCTTCAGTGTGCATCTTCAGTTTGTGAAGGTCTTTTTCACTAGAGTGCTCCACATCCCACCAGCAGTACCTCTTGATATCATCCGTGCCATTGTGCTTTGCTAGAAATTGCAGAGGTTTGCTCGTTCTCGTGATTAATTGTGGTTTATGTCGTGCATCCTTCAAGGTGACTTCAAAACGCCCTTGCGGCCCTGAAAAAACCCGTCTCCACTAAGAAGTCACAGCAAGCTATAACCATTACTACCGAGCTATTAATACCAACTATTCACAATCCATATCAAGAATTTGAGCTGATTTGACAAAATGAAATATTTACAAGTTCATTGGTTATAAGATAGAGCCTTATAACAGGCCCTTCGGCCCAACTTGCCCGCACCGGCCAACATACCCCATCTACACTAGTCCCACCTGCCTCCTTTTGGACCATAACCCTCTAAACCTGTCCTTTCCATGTACTTGTCTAAATGTTTCTTAACCACTGTGAGAGTACCTGCCTCAACTACCTCCTCCGGCAGCTCATTCCATACACCCACCACCCTTTGTGTAAAAAACGTTACCCCTTAGGTTCCTATTAAATCTTTCTCTCCTCACTTAAACCTATGTTCTCCGGTTCTCGATTCCCCCACTCTGGGTAAGAGACTCCGTGTCTTTACCCGATCTATTCCTCTCATGATTAATAAGTGAGGATTCTGAGTAGGTAAGAGGATATCAAGAGACTTCAAGTTGAGGGAGTGAATAAGAACAAGACAAATGGACTGTAATGTCTCATTTCTTCCCAGCCTGCCTCCCAGCTTGCCTGCCTCCTCTTGTCCCCCCACCCCCTCCCCAACAGGAAGAGAACAGTCCAAAAACACCCCAAGAGCTTGCAGCAAACAAAACAAACCTAAAAACAGATGGGGAGAACAGGAATGCCCAATATTGGCAAGAGAGTAAGAATATAATTATGGAAACATATTGCCCTTGGTTCTCATACTAGTTGGAAGAAAGAAACTAGAATCTTAGAAGCAACAGCCTATTTTATATTGTTCTCCAGAATTTACAGCTATTTATGTATTCCATTGAATAAATATATGTAGAAGGACCAGATAATTCTTTCCAGGTGAGACAGAGGTTCACCTGCACCTCCTCCAACCTCATCTATTGCATCCGCTGTTCTAGATGTCAACTTATCTATATCGGCGAAACCAAGCGCAGGCTCGGCGATCGCTTCGCTGAACACCTGCGCTCGGTCCGCATTAACGCAACTGATCTCCCGGTGGCCCAGCACTTTAACTCCCCCTCCCATTCCCAGTCTGACCTCTCTGTCATGGGCCTCCTCCAGTGCCATAGTGAGGCCCGCCGGAAATTGGAGGAGCAGCACCTCATATTTCGCCTGGGCAGTTAGCGGCCTGGTGGTATGAACGTCGACTTCTCCAACTTCAGATAGCTCCTCTGTCCCTCCCTTCCCCTCCTCCTTCCCAGATCTCCCTCTATCTTCCTGTCTCCACCTATATCCTTCCTTTGTCCCACCCCCGACATCAGTCTGAAGAAGGGTCTCGACCCGAAACGTCACCCATTCCTTCTCTCCCGAGATGCTGCCTGACCTGCTGAGTTACTCCAGCATTTTGTGAATAAATCCAGATAATCCAGGGATCTGTTCATTGCAAAAGATGCACTTTATTATTTCATTTAACACCACATGCCATTTATCTGCAGATTTTAATTAAGGCAGCAACACTTTTAATTTAAATTGATTATTGTCTCAGCTGAAGAAGGGGATGGAGGAATGCACATGAAAACATGTCAAGTATTTGTCCTTTAACCATCGCATACCTGTAATCTCCACTATATTGCTGGTGTGTTTGGTGCCATGTTACATAGATACAATGTATCTTGACTGCTACAAGAACGGAACGGGTGGGGGGGAAGAACAAGCAAGATGATTAAACTAATCGCAGTCGATGTCATTCAAAGGCACCTGTCCTTTTTGGGTGAGTTTCACTCATCTCCATCCAGATGAACAGATGGAGAGCTGTGCGGAAGTGGGTAATCCGTGCCTTTGTAAATAATTGGCAACGCTAACCTTAACAGTACACCTCCTGTCAGCAAAGATTAGAATATTATTGACAGCAGCTGTGAAGAGGTCTGTAGACCAGAGTAGATCGGAACCCCCCCTGGACCGAAGGCGGAAGCCAACGGAACAAACATTCATCTTTAAAGTTCGACTAAAATAACTCATGACCTCATACCTACAAGGAATGTGTTCCATTAGAGCCAGCAGACTCCAACATTGCTTATTCAGGTTTAGGTTTATTATAGTCATGTGTACTGAGGTACAGTGAAAAGCTTTGCTTTGCATGCTGTCCGATCAAATCAGATAATACTATACATACGTATGGTATGTAATATGTAGTATACAGATATGTATAATAATATGTATGTATAATATGCAATTTTATAGATAATGTATGTACAATAAGTAGTATGTATAAGTAATATGTATAATATGTATGAATAATATGAGATATTATTGATAATTTCAATGTAATTTCTATGTAAGAGCTAGATAGAGCTCTTAAGGATAGCAGAGTCAGGGGGTATGGGGAGAAGGCAGGAACGGGGTACTGATTGAGAATGATCAGCCATGATCAACATTGAATGGCGGTGCTGGCTCGAAGGGCCGAATGGCCTTCTCCTGCACCTATTTTCTATTGTCTATTGTCTATATGTGGATAATATATATAATAATATGAATGTATATTTAATATTATAGATAATATGTATGTAATATCTGCTATATACTCTACATATAATCAAACCAAATTCAAGTACAATAGGTAGAAAGAAGGAAAAGATTCAGTGCAGATTATAGTTCTCAGCATTGTCGCGCAATAGTTCCAAAGACCATGTCCAATATCCGCAATGGGGTAGAGGTGCGCCAGACAGTACCGCAGCTTAGGGAAAGACCATTCATAAGTTTGTCAGCGGAGGGGAAGAAGCTGTTCCTGAGTCTCGTGGTGTGCGCTTTCAAGCTTCTACACCTTCTGCCCGATGGGAGTGGGGAGAAGAAGGAATGGCTGGGGCGAGAAAGGTCTTTGATTATTTTGAATGCTGGTTTAAAAAGAAACCACAAAGTGTTGGAGTAACTCAACGGGTCAGGCAGGAGAACATGGATAGGTAACGTTTTGGCTCGAGACCCTTCCTCGGCATGAAGGACCCTGACCCAAAACATCACCTATCCATGTTCTCCAGAGATCTTGCCTGACCCATTGAGCTATTCATGCACTTTCTGTCTTCTTTTGATTATGTTGGCTGCTTTCCTGAGGCAGCTCGAAGTGTGGATGGAGTCAATGGTGGGGAGTCTGGTGTGTGTCATTGTCTAATTCTATTTTTAAATATTAGAGACGACTTTCTTTTCCATTTTGTAGATATTATGACGATGTTATTCAAGCAAAAATGTGTACCACGTTGGGTGGACTGTGTTAATCAGAGTTCCATCACTGAAGTTCACGTTAAACCACACCAACAATTCAGCCTTGTGCTGATAGTTGAAAAAACTGTTGCATTCCCAGACTATATTGCTCTGCATAAGGAGTTCTGACATATGCTTGGTTGTCCATTGACCACTACCACAATTTAGCATTGGATAGTGCTATAAAGTAAGGGGATGAAAACAGCTGTGGCAATGAAGAGTCTGGTTTAGTTTAGTTTAGAGATACATCATGGAAACAGGCCTTTTGGCCCAACGAGTCCGCGCCGACCAGCGATCCTCGTTCACTAACACTATCCCACACACGAGGGACAATTTACAATTCTTACCGAAGCCAATTAATCTGCAAACCCTTACGACTTTGGAATGTGTGAGGAAACTGGAGCAGCTGGAGAAAACCCATGTAGTCACTGGGAGAAACTGCATACAGACAGCATCCGTAGTCAGGATTGAACCCGGGTCTCCCGCGCTGTAAGGCAGCTACTCTACCACTGTGCCAAAGTGACACCCCAATGCTTAGCATTGTAGAGATTTAAGGAATGTAACCACAGACACGCTCAATGGATTCTGTACCGACCAACAGAAAGTGAAATACAAATTTATGAGCTTACTAAAAATGGATGCATTGACAATCGGGACTTTTATCTGTTCACTTAGTACTGAAAATTTTGGTATCACTTGAGTTGAAGGATATCAGCCCCAGAAAAACCTCTTCATATTCATTCATGCAATCTGAGCATAACTGACAAGGCCAGTCCATTCCCTATATGACCTTGATTTGAGTGACTTGCTGTTAACATCAGCTGGGAGTTTAGAATCACACATGAGCTAAACTGAGTATAGACAGCAGATTTCACACGCTAAAGGGAAAGAGCGTACCAGAGTGTTTTTGAGGACAATTTGGTAGTTTCATGAGCACCTTCACTGAAATGCGGCACAGTGGCGTAGCAGTAGAATTACTGCTTTAGAGCGCCAGAGACCCAGGTTTGATCCTGACTACGGGTGCTTGTCTGTACGGAGTTTGTACGTTCTCCCTGTGACCTTCGTGGGTTTTCTCCGAGATCTTCGGTTTCCCCCCACACACCAAAGACGTACAGGTTAGTAGATTAATAGGCTTGGCATAAATATAAATTGTCCCTGGTGTGTGTTGGGTAGTACTGCTGTGCAGGGATCGTTGGTCGGTGCGGACTCGTTGAGCTGAAGGGCCAGTTTCCACACTGTATCTCTAAACTAAACTAAACTAAACTAATAGCCTCCTGTACAAATATGTGTCCAGCTGAAAAAGACACCAATGCTGGAGTAACTGAACGAGTCAGGCAGTGACTCTGGAGAACATGGATAGGTGATGTTTCGGGTCGCTTCAGGCTGAAGAAGGGTCCCAAGCCGAATCGTCGCCCACCCATGTTCTCCAGCGATGCTGCCTGACCCGCTGAGTTATGCCAACCCTAACATCATGGAAATGGCAACCCTTTCAGTTTACAAACCACCCAACTGGAAATTTGAATCCTCTGAACCAGCGATGTGCCTGAATAAATGAACAACTACACCACTCCAACACCAACCCCAACTAGTAACAATGGTCTATCTTTGGTTGCACTAAAGACTTTGGGCTTTTTTGTACTAGTACCATGGTTATTAATTTATAGATTTTTAAAATTTATTATATATCATCTATGTGTACTGTGTATACAGGCCTGTAATGGTGCTGTAAATAAGAACTTCATCGTTCCTTTCTCAGTACTTATGACAAATAAACACTTTTGACTCTCTTGTCAATTTCTCTCAGAATCTTATATGTCTCAATGTTCACTTCTCATTCTTTTGAACCCAAATGAATAGGGGCCAATTCTACTCAATCTCCATTAACAAGACAGCAACCTCCATATCACCAACCCAGGAATCAATCTAGCGTGCCACGCACAATGCAGGATATCTCCACTCGGAACCACCGAGGCAGCAGGCTCCATCTCTGCCCCCAACTCATTTTGTTATAGAAACATAGAAACATAGAAAATAGGTGCAGGAGTAGGCCATTCGGCCCTTCGAGCCTGCACCGCCATTCAATATGATCATGGCTGATCATCCAGCTCAGTAACCTGTACCTGCCTTCTCTCCATACCCCCTGATCCCTTTAGCCACAAGGGCCACATCTAACTCCCTCTTAAATATAGCCAATGAACTGGCCTCAACTACCTTCTGTGGCAGAGAATTCCACAGACTCACCACTCTCTGTGTGAAGAAATGTTATCGAATTTACACTTGCCAACTTGCTCATGTCTTGACCCAGGTCCTCGAGGGCAAAATATTGTGTTCGGGATCACAGTGCCAACCAGCACGCTCCAGATAACATCCCTTTGTGTGCCATACATTAGCCACTCTGCAACTCATTATGCCTCTGCAAACAAAATCAATGCAATTTGACAGCAAGGTGAGCAGTTTTGTGAAACTAAATGGGCAATAACAGTTCTCTTAAATGTGTCTTTGGCACAATTCAGTGATCGCAATATTGGGAACTAAAGAGATAATCCTGGTGTCTTACAAAATATCTATATTTTTGTGAGCATGGCTATAGTGATTCTCCAGTTGTTTGTTCTTGCATGCAGCTGAAATCTCAACTATCTACGCAGAAATCTCAACACAGTCAATCTAGGCCTGCACTTCATCCTCCAGCACCTGGAACGCAAGGGGACCTATGCCAGGATTCTGTTTGTGGACTTTAGCTCTGCATTTAACACCGTTGTGCCAGAGTTATTACACTACAAACTCTCCCAGCTGACTGTGCCTGAACCCCTCTGTCAGTGGATCATCAACTTCCTGACGGACAGGAAGCAGCATGTGAGGCTGGGAAAGCACATCTCGGACCTGCAGACCCTCAGCATAGGAGCACCGCAAGGCTGCGTACTCTCCCCTCTCCTTTACACTCTCTACACCAACGACTGCACCTCCACAGACTCCTCTGTCAAGCTCCTCAAGTTTGCAGATGACACAACCCTGATTGGACTGATCCAGGATGGGGAGGAATCTGCCTACAGAGGGGAAGTGACACAGCTGGCGTCCTGGTCCCATCGCAACAACCTGGAGCTCAATGCTCTCAAGACAGTGGAACTAATTGTAGACTTTCGAAGAGATCCCCATCCCCTCCCCCCCACTCACCATCAACAACAACATAGTCACATCTGTGGAGTCATTTACGTTCCTTGGAACCATCATCTCCAGGGACCATAAATGGGGGGCCACCATCGACTCCACAGTCAAAAAGGCCCCACAGAGGATGTACTTCCTGCGGCAACTGAAGAAACACAATCTGGCACAGGCAATGATGGTCCAATTCTAAACTGCTATCATTGAGTCCAACCTCACCTTCTCCATCATGGTCTGGTTTGGCTCAGCCACCAAGCACGACATCCGGAGGGTGCAACGGATCGTTCGCACAGCTGAGAAGGTTGTTGGCTGCAATCTTCCCCCCATTGACGAACTGTACACTGCAAGGGCCAGGAAGCGAGCGGGCAAGATCATCTCTGACCCCTCTCACCCTGGCCACAAACTCTTTGAAGCACTTCCCTCTGGAAGGTGACTCCGGACTGTCAAAGCAGCCACAGCCAGACATAAAAACAGCTTTTTCCCCACGAGTGATGGTTCTACTCAATAACCAAAGTCTGTAGTCTCTTTTTTGCTCTGGTTTATTTTCACCCACATATTTAGACCGTAATGTTGTATCCTTATCGGTTTGATGTGGTTATGCTTTATTCTTAATTGTTAACTGTATGTTTGTGTTGTCATTTGTGATCGGAGCACCAAGGCACATTCCTTGTATATGCACACTTGGCCAATAAACTTATTCATTCATTCATTCATCACGTCCATTATATTGTCGATTCTGAACCATCGCACTACATAATTGCTCTTCTTGTTCTTATTAGCGTTAATTTCAGCCTGTGCCAGCAGTTGAGATGCCACAGCAACAAATGCATGGTTAAGGCCTTTGATAAGGTTCCGCATAGCAGGCTGCTCTGAAAGGTTAGATCGTTTGGCATCCAGAGAGAGTAGACTTTCCTTCTAAACGGAGTAAAGGGCTAAGACACTCTGTGCCTCGTAAAGAGGAACATTGGTGCAGGATTTATTTTTAGAGTCATACACCACGGAAGTAGACCCTCCGACCCAACTCATCCATGCCGACCACCATGCCCCATCTACGCTAGTCCCATTTAAAGTCATATAGTATGGTAACAGGCCCTTCAGCCCAACTTGCCCATGCCGACAAAGATGCCCAATCTAAGCCAATTCCATTTGCCCGCATTTGGCCCAAATCTCTCCAAACATTTCCCATCCATGTACCTTTCCAAATGTCTTTTCAGTCTGAAGAAGGGTCGTGACCCGAAACGTCACCCATTTCTTCTCTCCAGAGATGCTGCCTGACCTGCTGAGTTGCTCCAGCATTTTGTGTCTACCAAATGTCTTTTCAACATTGTTATGGTACCTGCCCCAACTAACTCCTTTGCCAGCTTGTTCCATACACCCACTGTGTGAAAAATCTGTCCCATTTAGTTTCCTATTGAATCTTTCCCCTCTCACCATAAACCTGTGTCCTCTAATTTTCAATTCCCCTACAGTGGCTGAAAGACTGTGCATTCATCCTTTCAATTCCCCTCATGATTTTATACACATCTGTAAGATCACCCCTCAGCCTCCTGTGCTCCAAGGAATAGAGTCCTAGCTTCCTCAATCTCTCGCTGCAGCTCAGGACTTCGAGTCCTGGCAACATCCTTGTGAAAGAACACTTGACTAAGCATTGGAAAAATTACCGACTAAGATTTTGGAGTATTGGTGCTAATAATTAGCATTGATATTGTGACACAACGAAACCGATTATTGAGTTAATGCACCAAGAATCAAACCAATGAATGTTGGAACCAAAAGGCTGAATTGGAAGGAGGAATAAATTGTGAATTTGGTTGTGAATTTGTCTTTAATTCTCATTGGGAAGGTGCACTGCAGGGTTTGGCAGTGATCCAACTGAACTCAGAAATCTCAGGCTGATGAGATATTGCAGGAAACAACGGAGCAGGTCCTTTGGGATCCAGCCTGCTGCTTGCATTCACCATGTGCAGGAAAGAACTGCAGATGCTGGTTTAAACTGAAGATCGACACGAAAAACTGGAGTAACTCAGCGGGTCAGGCAGCATCTCTGGAAAAAAAGGAATAGGTGCCGTTTCGGGTCGAGACACCACCTATTCCTTTTCTCCAGAGATGCTGTCTGACCCGCTGAGTTACTCCAGTTTTTTGTGCCAGCATTCATCACATGTAATAATAATAATAATAATGTATTTTATTTATATAGCGCTTTTCATATACTCAAAGACGCTTTACAGAGATTTAGAGAACATAGGGAAATTAATAAATAGGAACATGCAAATGCAAATGTGAACAGGATTTGCCCTGGTCTGAACACACTCACTATGATAGACAAAGAGTAACAGAGTTATGGAAACAGACCCTTCAACCCAACTTGACCATGCTGACCAATAGACAAGACAATAGACAATAGACAATAGGTGCAGGAGGAGGCCATTCAGCCCTTCGAGCCAGCACCGCCATTCAATGTGATCATGGCTGACCAGGTTTAGTTTAGTTTAGTTTAGAGATATAGCGCGGAAACAGGCCCTTCGGCCCACTGAGTCCACATCGACCAGTGATCCTCGTACACTAACACTATCCTACACACTAGGGACAATTTACAATTTGTACCGATGCCAATTAACCTACAAACCTGTACATCTTTGGAGTGTGGGAGGAAACCGGAACACCTGGGGAAAACCCATGCAGTCACGGGGAGAGCGTACAAACTCCATACAGACAACCTAACTGAACTAGTCCCATTTGCCCACGCCTGGCCCATATCTCTCCAAACCTTTGCTATCCATGTACCATTCCAAGTATCTTCAAAATGTTGTAATTGTACTCGCGTCAGCCACCTCTTCTGGCGGCTCATTCATATATATGCACCAGGGTGGTTCCAATTAAAATAGTCTGAAGAAGGGTCTCAATGCAAAATGTCACCCATCCTTGTTCCCCAGAGATGCTGTCTGACCTGCTGAGTTACTCCAGCACTTAGTGGCCTTTTTGCATGTTAAAGGGAGGATCCATGGAGGTAAAATAGCCCACGTCACTTTTCATAAATGAACTTAAAATATAGGAACTCTGGAACGCCAGAGGCTAATGGGAGAACTGATAGAAGTGTATAAAATTATGAGAGGTGTGGATAGGGTAGACAGTCAGAATGGTGGCGCAGCGGTAGAGTTGCTGCCTTACAGCGAATGCAGCGCCGGAGACTCAGGTTCGATCCTGACTACGGGCGCCGTCTGTACGGAGTTTGTACGTTCTCCCCGTGACCTGCGTGGGTTTTCTCCGAGATCTTCGGTTTCCTCCCACACTCCAAAGACGTACAGGTATGTAGGTTAATTGACTGGGTAAATGTAAAAATTGTCCCTAGTGTGTGTAGGAGAGTGTTAATGTGCGGGGATCGCTGGGCGGCGCGGACTCGGTGGGCCGAAGGGCCTGTTTCCGCACTGTATCTCTAAATCTAAATCTAAAAAAATCTATGAACCTTTTTCCCAGGATAGAAAAGTCAAATACTAGAGGGCTTCAATTTCAGGTGAGAGGGGCAAAGTTTAAAGGAGACGTGCAGGGCAATTTTTTGGACACAGAGTGGAGTGAGTGTCTGGAACGTGCTGCTAGGGGTGGTGGTTGAGGCAGAAATGATAGTGGCATTTAAGAAAGTTTAGGCTAGGCACCTAGACATGCAGGGAATGGAGGGACATGGATTATACGCAGGGAGAATAGGGATGGTCTTGGCATAATTTCCGGCAGAGACATTGTGGGCTGAAGGGCTTGTTCCATGCCCTATCCAGGAGTTGGCCATTTAGCTCCTCATGCCTGTTCCACCATCCAGTAACACTTTGGCTGAACTTCTACCTCAGTGCCAATTCTTGTACTAACTCCATTTCCCCTGATTCCCTTAATATTCTAAAATCTATTGAGCTTTACTTCAATATTCAATATCCTCCGTGATTGAGCCACTACAGACCTCTTGGAAAGATAATTCCAAACATCCATTACCCATAGGAGAAAGTGGTTTCTTCTCATCAGGCTAATATGACTGCCTTCACCAATACCACTAAATAAAAACATTACCTGTTCCATTATTACTTTGCTGTTTGCGAATCCAAAACGGAGTTCGATATTGGCTGCAGTACTCGATACATTACCAAAGTGGCTACATTTCAAATGCAGCAAATCCTTTCAGGCCATTCTAAGAACATAAAAACAAACGCAAGGCTTTATATTTTTTCCGATCAATGTTGACTATGACTCTTGCAGCTGAAAGGAAATGGTTGAAAGGAAATAAATAGGGAGAAAGCTGAAGAAACCTGGAGAATTGTAAAGGAAATAGGACAAGGCTAAGATTGTCCGATGTGTGGAATTAAAGTGAGATGGAACAAGGTAAATGCACAGTCCATTTATTACAGAGATTGCAGTTGAAGATTGGTAAATAAATAACGTTCCAAAATCAGTGAGCAACCTAATCCTGAGAGAGATAGGCATTTTAATTGGAAATATAGGGCTTTTAGGTTGAGAAATTATAATCAATTTAAGATCATTTAACAAACAAAATATAATTTCAAACCCACATGAATTCTGAAAAGTTAGGTCATGTCAGACAAATGACTGGAATTTGTTGAAGATATAACAGAATTTCCGAATGCCAATAATCTGAACTTTATATATCCCATTTTCTGAGAAACATTAAAAAAATAGGTGCAGGAGTAGGCCATTCGGCCCTTCGAGCCAGCACCGCCATTCAATATGATCATGGCTGATCATCTAAAATCAGTACCCCGTTCCTGCTTTTTCCCCATATCCCTTGATTCCTTTAGCCCTAAGAGCTAAAGCTAACTCTCTCTTGAAAACATGATAAGGTGTCCCACAAGAGACTTGTGGTTAAAATACATGCGCTCTGAGCAAAGAGGGAATAGTTAATTGGGTAAATCAGAATGGAAAACGCATTATGATTAACGGTAATAGTTTTAATTGGTCATCCGTAGCATTAGTTATGAGATCTTTGCTGTAAATGTTATTTATATCTCCCAGTTGCTAAACATTTTAACTCCCCCACCCATTCCCACACTGACCTTTCTGTCCTGGGCCTCCTTCTTTGTTAGAGTGAGGCCCAGCGCAAATCGGAGGAACAGCACCTCATATTTCGCTTGGGCAGCTTACACCCCTGCGGTATGAACATTGACTTCTCTAACTTCAAGTAACTCTTGGTTTCCCTCTCTCTCCATCCCTCCCCCTTCCCAGTTCTCTGACCAGTCTGACTGTCCCTGATTACATTTTGTCTCTGTTTGCTTTGTTGTTACCTTCTCCTCGCTAACAATGTTCTATTCTACATTTTCCTTGATCTCCACCCCCTTTAATGTCTCATTCCCACACCTTACATTTCCTTATCTCTGTATCTACCCCTCCCCTGACTCTGAAGAAAGGTCACGACCCGAAACATCACCCATTCCTTCTCGCCAGAGATGCTGCCTGATCCGCTGGGTCACTCCAGCATTTTGTGTCTACCTTATTTACAACCTAACTTGATTAGGGTAACTCAGCGGGTCAGGCAGCATCTCAGGAGAGAAGGAATGGGTGACGTTTCGGGTCGAGACCCTTCTTCAGATTGAAGAAAGGTCTCGACCCGAAACGTCACCCATTCCTTCTCTCCTGAGTTGCTGCCTGACCCGCTGAATTACTCCAGCTTTTTGTGATACCTTCGATTGTACCAGCATCTGCAGTTATTTTCCTACATAACTTGATTAGGGTATCATTGGTAAAATACTCAAAACAATGCATATTTTTGTGTAGGGGTACAATTTCAAGACTAAATTAAGTTCACATTGTAACCTACCACCAGAGGTTAAAGGGATTATTATATGATTCTAATTTATCAAGTAACTTTTTGATATGTACACCAACTTCACTGCTTTGATTGAAGGGCAAATAAATAGCCTTTGTCTTCGTGTGTATTTGAGAATCGGTAATCACAAATTAAAAGTCAAATTACTCACATCTTAGTCACTGTTTATAACACATAAATTAAAATGTGCCAGGGCTCTGAGGCTTTGCTTTAAAGAATCCACAGCAAGTGCAATGAACCTTGCTTTTAGGCAATTATAAGTTTGTAGATACTACTTGGTTGACCATTGCACTTTAACAACTGGTTGATGGAATGCGAGATCAGATAAAATAAAAGAATCCTTAAAATAAATAAATAAATGGCCAAATAAATAAAAAGACAGATAAATTAATAAATAAATAAATAGATAACTTGAATGTTAATTGATTAAACTCTTCAGTGTAAAAAAATGATGGCTAGCCCTTGATTTGTTGAAAAGCCACAGACCGTAGGACAGATGGATCCATATTTCCTTATGACATAGAAGGCTGCAGGAAGGAACTGCAGATGCTGGTTTACACCAAAGGTAGACACAAAATGCTGGAGTAACTCAGCAGGACAGGCAGCGTCTCTGGAGGGAAGGAATGGGTGAAGAAGGGTCTCGACCCAAAACATCAACCATTCCTTCTCTGCAGAGATGCTGCCTGTCCCACTGAGTTACTCCAGCATTTTGTGTCGAACCTTGACATAGAAGGCTGTAATTTTGGCCAATTGAATCTATGGTTTAGGTTTAGGTTTATTATTGTCACATGTATCGAGGTACAGTGAAAAGCTTTGTTTTGTATGATCTCCAAACAAGTCAGATAATACTATACAATACTATACGGTGCTATATCATTTAAAATACCTTTGGACAGATACTTAGATAGGAAAGGTTTAGATGAATACTAGACCAAGTGGACCTGTTGGGCCCAAACCTCTCCTGCATTGGTGCAGTACCCTCTCCTCCCTTCTCCCCCTCCCTCCCCTTCCCCTCCCCCCCCACTCCACCCTCCTCAATCCTCCTTATTCTCCCTCCTCCCCCTCCCTCCCTCCCCACCCCCCCCTCCTTCCACCCTCTCACTCCGTAGGAGATAGATTTAAACTTTAAAATGTGAATAACTTTAAAAATATTAAACCGATTTCAATGAAACATTCCATTAGCACCAAAGGGATGATGGTGAGTAAAGTGGGCCTAAAATTGTCGTGCAATCGTGTACTGTTTTGGCTGTAGTTCAGGAACAAACAAACAAACAAGAGTTTTAGATGGGCCAAATGTGGGCAGCTGGGACTGGTATAGATGGGCATTTTGGGAATGGACTAATGACGTTACTGGTCGGGATCCTTCTCCAGATTGATTCGCGTAACAAAACTGCAGATCAATGTATAGAAGGGTGTAATGGTTAGCTACAATGGTGGGCTGAAGGGCTTGTCCTTTTGTACATCCACCAGGCTTCTTCAATACAAAGCAAAGAGTGCACGGCAACTGGCAACCAAGCCACAGGTGGTGGAAACAAGGAACCCACTCATGGACTGGTCCCAGGAGACTTCTGTTCATAAGGAATAGGAGTAGAATTAAGCCATTCAGCCCATCAAGTCTACTCCGACATTCAATCATGGCTGATCTATCTCTCCATCCTAACCCCATTCTCCTGCCTTCTCCCCATAACTTCTGACACCTGTACTGATCACGAATCTATCAATCTCCGCCTTAAAAATATCCACTGACTTGGCCTCCACGGCCTTCTGGGGCACAGAATTCCACAGATTCACCTGCCTCTGACTAAAGAAATTTCTCCTCATCTCATAGAAACATAGAAACATAGAAAATAGGTGCAGGAGGAGGCTATTCGCCCCTACGAGCCAGCACCACCATTCATTGTGATCATGGCTGATCGTCGCAGCGCAGCGGTAGAGTTGCTGCTTTACAGCGAATGCAGCGCCGGAGACTCAGGTTCGATCCTGACTACGGGTGCTGCACTGTACGGAGTTTGTACGTTCTCCCCGTGACCTGCGTGGGTTTTCTCCGAGATCTTCGGTTTCCTCCCACACTCCAAAGACGTACAGGTATGTAGGTTAATTGGCTGGGTAAATGTGAAAATTGTCCCTAGTGGGTGTAGGATAGTGTTAATGTGCGGGGATCACTGGGCGGCACGGACTTGGAGGGCCGAAAAGGCCTGTTTCCGGCTGTATATATATGATATGATATGATAAGACCCCATGCCTGCCTTCTCCCATAATCCCTTGATTCTACTAGCCCCTAGAGCTCTATCTAACTCTCTCTTAAATCCATCCAGTGATTTGGCTTCTACTGCCCTCTGTGGCAGAGAATTCCACAAATTCACAACTCTCTGGGTGAAAAAGATTTTCTCACCTCAGTTTTAAATGGCCTCCCCTTTATTCTAAGACTGTGGCCCCTGGTTCTGGACTTGCCCAACATTGGGAACATTTTTCCTGCATCTAGCTTGTCCAGTCCTTTTATAATTTTATATGTTTCTATAAGATCCCCTCTCATCCTTCTAAACTCCAGTGAATACAAGCCTAGTCTTTTCAATCTTTCCTCATATGTCAGTCCCGCCATCCCAGGGATCAATCTCGTGAACCTACGCTGCACTGCCTGAATTACAAGGATGTCCTTCCTCAAATTAGGAGACCAAAACTGTACACAATACTCCAGATGTGGTCTTACCAGGGCCCTATACAACTGCAGAAGAACCTCCTTACTCCTATACTGAAATCCTCTTGTTATGAAGGCCAACATTCCATTAGCTTCCTTCACTGCCTGCTGTACCTGCACGCCAACTTTCAGTGACTGGTGTACAAGGACACCCAGATCTCGCTAGACCTCCCCTTTACCTAACCTAACTCCATTGAGATAATAATCAGCCTCCTTGTTTCTGCCGCCAAAGTGGATAACCTCACATTTATCTATATTATACTGCATCTGCCACGCTTCTGCCCACTCACAGCCTGTCCAGGTCACCCTGAAACCTCCTAACATCCTCTTCACAGTTTACACTGCCACCCAGCTTTGTGTCATCCACAAACTTGCTAGTGTTGCTTCTAATAATTCCCTCTTCCAAATCATTCATATATATGGTAAACAGTTGTGGCCCCAACACCGAGCCTTGTGGCACTCCACTCGCCACTGCCTGCCATTCTGAAAAGGACCCGTTTACTCCTACTCTTTGCTTCCTGTCTGCCAACCAATTCTCTATCCATGTCAACACCCTACCCCCTAAAAGAACCTTCCAAAAAGAACGTCCTTTAATTCTGAGAACGTCCTTTAATTCTGAAGAACGTCCTTTAATTCTGAAATCCTTTTATTGCATGTCATATTACTTTCTGTTGATAAATCTAATAAAATTGGAAGAGATCTTACTGGATTGCAAATTAATTATGTTCCAGCCAATGCGTAAAATATGTACTGCCCTTTTGGAAATTAGCTGTTGAATCTCTTTGCATCTCTGTGAGGTAGGTTAGGGGTATTACATCTTGCCTGTGAACACTCTGCCAGAGCATTAGGCTTTCATGTGTCAGTTTCAACTAATTCTTCCTCCCCTGCAATGAAGCAAATGAAGGATTGAACAAGGGGTTGAAGATGAAGGAGGATGGCTAATGAAGGGAAGAGTTTGCTGGCACCACTTCACTATCTCCTGTGGAGTGAGGTAATGCACACAGCTTGGTGCTTTCTGCCGATCTTGGAGCTCTCAGCTAAGCTGAATATGAGCTCATGATTGGGAATATCACAGCGAGAACCTCTCATGTTGAAAGCTCTTGAAGTGAAGAAAGTAGGTCACATCTTCAAACTTTAATCAACGATTTTCATTCTTAATGCAAGATGAACTTCACAAAGACAAGTGCAGGTAAGGACTGTCATTCAATCGAAGTAAGTAATTTCCCCACATTATTGCATCAAATAAAAAGGGTGTCAGACTCAGAGGGAAGAGGTTCGAGAAGAGCTTCTTCCCAACACCAATCAGCCTCCTGAACTCTAGAATACACTATGCTATGAACTGTGAACTGTTTTGGTTACATAAGGAACTTTAGGCTCATTGCAGTAGTGTTGGGGTTTAAATGTATTGATTGTTTTCAACTTTATCATATTATCTATGAAGGCTGTCTTTATATGCCTATTATGCTGCTGCAAGTAAGAATTCTTTGTTCCATTGTCAGTCCATTTGACAATGAAATACTCTTGAAATGTAAAGCCGGGGAGGGATATTGGTGGAAAGGGATGGGGGTGGGAGGCAGTATAGTGGGAGAAATGGGTGCACACCAGAGTGGGGGGAGGGGGGCAGGCACAGGAAAGGGGGGGTACGACCTAAAATTGGAGAATTCAATGTAAGTTGCTGCAACATAAGCCATTTAACCTTTCAAGACCAATTCACCATTGAATAAAGTCAGAACTGAACTTTCAACTTAATAGCACATTCTTGATGTCTATGGGATGTGACAGGAAACTTTTAAAAGACACTTGGACCGGTACATGGATAGGAAACGTTTAGAGAGATATGGGACAAACTCAGGCAGGTGGGACTAGGGTAGATTGAGCAACTTGGTCGATGTGGGGAAGTTAAGCCAATGGGCCTATTTCTGTGCTGTCTAGCTCTGTGAAAATGGAGCACCCGCAGAAAACTCACGTGGTCACAGGGAGAATGTGCAAACTCCGCACAGGCAGCACCCGAGGACATGATCCAACCAGGGTTTCTGACGCCGTGAGGCAGCATCTCTACAGTGCGCCATTCTGCTGCTGAACATTGAAGTGGCACATCGTCACTCCTGATTCCAATTTATCTCAAAACCTCCTTCTTCCTAATTGCTTGCTGTGTATTTGTATTGGCCTTTGGTGAAGTACAGGCAAAGGACAGTTAGGTCTACATTACTCGACATTGTACACACTGCAGCCATAGGGAAACTGGTTCCAGTGACATTACAATACAATACAATATATCTTTATTGTCATAGTACAGGGGTACAAAGAGATTGGGAATGCGCCTCCCATACGATGCAATAAATCAATTAGCTGATCAGTATAAATTTAGACAACCCAGTGAAACAAAATTAGAAACAATTTTAAAACAGAATAAAGTTCAAGTAGGTCTGTGCCGGTTCACTGTGCGATGTGACCATCCGGCTCAGCAGGACCGGTTCATAGCAGCTATGGCCCTGGGGATGAAGCTGTTCCTGAGTCTGGAGGTGCGGGCGTAGAAGGCCTTGTATCGTCTGCCCGATGGTAGAATTTCGAACAGACTATTGCAGGGGTGTGAAGAGTCTTTGTGAATGCTGGTGGGTTTTCTGAGGCATCGTGTGTTGTAGATGCCCTCCAAGGCTGGTAGCTGTGTTCCGATAGTCTTCTGATCTCAATGGATTACCCGCTGTAGAGCTTTCCTCTCTGCCTCCGTGCAGCTGAGATACCACACAGGGATGCCATGTGTTAGGATGCTCTCTATGGTGCAGCGGTAGAATGTCGTCAGCAGCTGTTGGGGTAGACCAGACTTTTTCAGTGTTCTCCGGTAGAACAGTCGTTGCTGTGCCTTCTTGACCAACTCAGCGGTGTTAGTGGACCATGTGAGATCCTCTGAAATGTGAGTGCCCAGAAACTTGAAGCTGGACACTCTCTCCACACTGTCCCCATTGATAAAGATCGGGGCGTATTCCCCATTGTGTGACCTACGGAAGTTGATGATCAGCTCCTTGGTCTTGGAGGTGTTTAGGGACAGGTTGTTATCTGAGCACCAGTCCGCCAGGTTCTGTACCTCTGCTCTGTAGTTTGTTTCATCACCGTTGGTGATCAGCCCGATCACCGTTGTGTCGTCTGCAAACTTGACAATGGTGTTGGTGTTGAATGCAGGAACACAGTCGTGTGTGAATAGGGAGTAGAGCATGGGGCTCAGAACACAGCCCTGTGGTGTGCCAGTACTCAGGGTGATAATGGAGGACAGGTGCGGGCCCATTCTCACTGCCTGCGGACGTTCCATCAGGAAGTCCAGGACCCAGTCGCATAACGACGAGCTGAGGCCTAGCTGGTGGAGTTTGGTGATGAGCTTTTTTTTTTTTTTTTTTTTTTTAAATCCAAAAATATTTATTCAAATATTAAAATAATATATTCAATACAATAAAACCAAAACAGAACCCACCACCAGAATATTATACAAACAAATATACCTATTGAAACTATTATACAATTATATTACAATCCCCATCCAGGATACATCCAATCCCCCGCGGTGCCCAGCGGTCCCGGAAATCCCCCAGGGTGCCCGTGGACAGCGCGCAGTCCCTCTCCAACACCACCCTGGCACGGACGTAACCCTGGAAAAGGGGCAGGTAGCTGGCTCGGGCAGAGCCCTCTTCCGCCTGGCGCCGTGAGTCGTAGATGGCCAGCTTGGCCTGGCCCAGGAGCAACCCAACAAGGACATCTTCGGCCCTATCTTCTCCCCTACGCACAGGGTGTCCAAAGATGAGGATGGTGGGTGAAAAATGCAGCCAAAAAGCAAGGAGCAGCCCCTTTAGATATTGGAACAGGGGCTGCAACCACACACTGCCAACTCCCTGCCCCGGTAGGAAAGCACGCTGAGGAGACCTGACCAGCGCCCCAGCCGGGCGACGACTTTCAACTCCAGCTCCTGCCAGTTCGCCAGCCAGGTCTCCGCGACAGGACTCAGGTAGACTCCCAAGTAAAGGAGGCGCGTGGTGCTCCACGTGAAAAAACGCATCTCCTCAGGGAGGGAGTCCACCTGCCAGGGACCCACCAAGAGTCCAGAACATTTCCCCCAATTGATCCTTGCAGAGGAGGCGGCCGAGAAGACTCGTTGGCACTCGCGCATCCTCTGCAGATCAGCGGGGTCAGTGACCATGAGGAGCACGTCATCGGCATAGACCGAGAGGACCACCTCCATATCTGGCTCGCGTAGAACCAAGCCCGTCAACCTCCTCCGAAGCAGATGGCGTACAGTTGGTCTGACATGGGGCAGCCCTGACGTACTCCTCTGCGGAAGGGAATGGGGGCCGTCAAGGATCCGTTGACCTTGACGAGGCACTCCGCAGTGGCGTATAGAAGTCGGATCCGGGCCACAAAGTGCGGTCCGAACCCAAACGCCCGCAGAGTCCTCAACAGATACTCGTGATCCACCCTGTCGAAAGCCTTCTCCTGGTCAAGGGAGAGAAAGGCAGTGGGTACACCGGTCTCCTGAGCCAGGCAGACCAGGTCCCGGACCAGATGGATATTGTCCTGGATGGACCGGCCCGGGACTGTGTAAGACTGGTCAGGGAGGATCACTTGGGCCAGCACTGGGCCCAGACGGTTGGCCATTGCCTTAGCAAAGACCTTGTAGTCGGTACAGAGGAGGGAGACCGGGCGCCAGTTCTTTAGTAGGCGGAGATCACCCTTCTTGGGCAGAAGGACCACTACAGCCCTCCGCCAAGACAGGGGCATCTCCCCGGTCGCCAGGCTCTCCCTCAGGACCATGGTGTAGTCCTCCCCCAGGGTCCCCCAGAAAGTGCGGAGAAACTCTGCTGGCAGGCCGTCCAGGCCAGGGGATTTGCCCCTTTGAATCTGATGGAGGGCCGCGGTCAGTTCGTCTAGTGTCAGGGGGGCGTCCAGGCGCTCGGCACTCTCAGGGCCGACCGTGGCTGGACCTTCCCACAGATCACTGCACTCGTCCACGCCGGAGCTATCCGGTGAAAACAAGGTCCCATAAAAGGAAAGAACCGCCGCGTTGATGTCTTCTGGTTCGGTGACGGGGGAGTCATCGTCAGCGAGCAGCTCCACTAACTGCTGACGGACTCCCCGCCACTTCTCCAGCGAGTAGAAGGGTGAACCGCGGTCCAAATCGTGGAGCATTTGGATCCGCGACCTCACATACGCGCCTCGGGATTGCTGTAACTGCAGCTCCTTCAGCGCGTCCTTCTTCTCCTGGTATTCCCTCCAGAGGGTCGGGTCCCCACCGGTCTGACTTAGACGCGAATCCAAATCGAGCAGCTCACTCCCGAGCTGTCTGACCTTGGAATCGCGTCTCTTGGTAGACCCCCTAGTGTACTCCTGACAGAAATGCCGGATGTGGGCCTTGCCCACGTCCCACCATAGCCGCAGGGAGTGAAATCCTCCCCTCTTCCCCTTCCAAGTGGTCCAGAACCTCACAAACGAGTCCCGGAAGCGGCAATCCTCCAGCAGCCGGTTGTTAAAGTGCCAGTACGCGGACCCTCCCCTCGTGCGCAGCGGGGTAAACTCCGCCCACACCAGGTGGTGGTCCGAGCAAGGCATCGGCCGCATGGAGGCACCGAGACGCGGGAGACGTACGCCCGAGAAATGTACAGGTGGTCAATGTGAGAACCACCCCCCTCTGACCTCCTGGAGAAGGCATTGGAGTCGGGGTGGAGGTTCCTCCAGGTGTCTACCAAGTCAAAGGAGCCCACGAGGTCCTTCAACTTCTTCACCGACTCCTGGCCGCGCTGGATACCGGAACGGTCTCCTTCCTCGAGGGTACAGTTGAAATCTCCCCCGAGGATCACGCAGTCGCCAGGGTCAATGGAGCTCAACAGGGTAGACACCTCCCGGAACAGGCACGTCTGCAACACCGCGGGCTTGGGGGCGTACACGTTGACAAAATGCAACGGCACGCCATCCAGGCGCACGGCCAGGTGAAGCAAGCGGCCTGGCACCAATTCCTGGACCTTTAGGATTTCTGGCCGGAAATTCGGGGCCAACAAAATGGCCACCCCACTGGAAATGGAGCTGAGGTGGCTCATGAAGACCTCACCACTCCACTCCAGGAGCCAGGTGGACTCGTCTCCTGGGATGGTGTGGGTTTCCTGCAGGAAGCTCACCGCATATTTCCCATCCCTCAGGGTTGAGAGATGGTTAAACCTGCGGAGAGGCCCCCTGCTGCCATTTATGTTATAACTGGCTATGGTGATCGCCATGTCAGGAGTACACTAGATCCCCTCTCCAGTCCCCTGGTCGCTAACAGCAGAGTCGCCTTTGTCGCTATGGACCCTAGATGGATTGGCAGTGCGTTTCACCTTCCGGATCTTGGCAACAAGGGATGCTCTACTGATCCCTCTACCCTCAGCAGGAACGACGCTGCTCTGGGCCTCGGCGTCCTTTTCCAGCTCGTCCAAGAAAGACCTGAGCTGACGCCGGTCGTTCCCCTTCACCCCCGTCCCTTCCTTTCCCCTCCCCTTCCTTCTGAGGATGAGGTTCAGGGAACTGATGACCCCTTGTAAGTTCGGCCACCGGAGGGAGGCCAGTTTGGGCCGATGTTGGGCTCCTTCGGTGGCCGCGATGAACTCGCGGATCTCCTCCACTGGAATGAGAGGAGTGGCGTCGGGGGCAGCGAGAACATCCATTGACTCATTGTCCGAGGAGTCCCCTTCCACCCGCCGCCCACTGCAGATGGAGTCACCATTCCCATCCTTGGACTCACCTTCTGTGCTTGAGACTCCTGCCCCACCCTGCGCAGCGGTTGCCTCTTCCCCACCCTCTGGTCTCACCTCCACCTCAGTCCCCACCATGGGGCCAGTGGCAGAGGGGCCTTCCTCGGGTGTACCTGGGCAGTCAAGACCATTGACAGTGGGGTCTATCCCTCCACCAGTTGGGCCCAGAGTGGACTCTGGTGCCCCAGACTCAGGGAGTCCCTCTGGAGCCAGGCCCTGCGGGAGAGAAGGGCTGGTTTCCCCTTCCCCCTCCCCGCCTACTATCCCTAACTCCACAGGCGTGTTCTGCACCTCGTCCTGGGTGGGTTGCTCCTGGGCTTCCTCGGGTGCATGAATCGGGATTCCCTCCCCAACAGGAATCTCTCCCTGCTCCATTACACCCGAGTGGTCCCCATCACCACCCTCCCCAGAAACCCCTTCAGAGCATGGAACCGGGGCCTGAACCAGAGGGCAGGAGTCATCCTCCACCACAGCACTCCCCGCCCCACTGGAAGATTCCCCTATGTCCCCCTTCTGCTCCTCCCTGGAGAGATTCCTCCTTCTTTTTTTCGAAGGGGAGGAGCTCACAGACTCTGGGGTCACCTGAGCAATCCTAGTCTGCGGCTCCCCCTCCTCCCGCCTGATCCCCTCTGCCCCTGGCTGGATTATGGGGCTTGCGGGCTCCCTAACGGGAGGTGACGGGATGGGTGGCGAGATCTTATCCCCGGGGGGTTTGTTCCCCAGGTGCTTTATCTTCTTCGTCACCTTGCCCCCCTTCTTTTGACCCTCCCCATCCCCAGGGTTCCCTGACTCAACTACAGGGGGAGTGGGAGTGGGGGGGGGGGGGAGGGGGGTTAGTGGCACCGGAGGCGGAGGCCTCCGCCCGGGATTTGGGGCAATTCCTCCGAATATGCCCCACTTCCTTGCAGGCGTGGCACCTTGGGCGCTCCGATGTCCAGAAGATGGTGAAGTCTCGCCCATCCTGCTGGACACAGAAGCGCCCGTCGACCACCTCCTCCCGGTCCAGCAGCATTGTCAGCTGGCGCCGGAGGGAGAGAACGTGCTGCAAGTCCTTCCTGCGAAATCCCATGGGTATTGGGGTGATGTCGGTGAGGATCTTCCCCAGGGTATGAAGGTGGGGAAGGAGGGCCTCGTTCTTGATGCAGGGCGGGACGTTGGATAGGACCACCCGCTGCGCGGTGGACCCCAGGGGCTCGACCTGTAAGAAAAGTCCACCCACTGTGACCCCTTTACTTACAGTCGCGTTCACCCCCTCAACGGACTCCAGAAAGAACACGCCCTTCCCAAACATTTTACCCACATACACCGCGCAGTCCTCCAGATTCATTTGGGGGGGCATGTAGCACCTGACCCCATGTTCAAAGGGTAGGTTCCTCATGGGGAACCGGGCCCCCAGAGGAGCAGCCGAAGCAGCTGAAGCAGCCGCCTTAGCATAACTCCCCGAAGGCCCCGATCCCCCAGAACGCTGACCCTGCATGGTATCAGGCACTACAGTGAAACAAAACACTGATACACCAAGACAAAGACAATCCAAAAGGCACGGGGCCAAGTCCAAACACACAAACAAGTGTAGAACAGTTCAAGGGAGGGAGGCGAGTGGTGTTGCCTCGAACGTCAATAATGGCGGCTCCCACTAAAAACTGCTGCGTCACGGCCTCTTGACCCGGGTATCTCGGCTCTGCTGCGTTCCCTGGTGAGCTGCAGACTTTCGCAAGCAATCCCCGCTGGTCTTCGCTGCTCCTGCAGCAACGAAAGGGATTCACCTGCAGTCTGTTATTGTTGGAAGCCTATCTCTGATAGAGAGGAGGCTCCTTCAGCTCCAGGTCTCAAGGCCGCAGAAGAAGGTCGAGGGTGTAGAAAACTCCCACACCGCACGAAAACCAGACCCGTCTGGTCAGTAGCGACGAGGCAGTAGGGGGGGGGGGGGTTGTTCTGGACGCAGGTGTATCAGTCCAGACAAGTTTTTCTCCCCCTTTTTGTGCGCCACAGTTTCCTGGCTCGTTTAGAACTCACTCGTTCGAGTGATTGAAACAGAGCTCCGCAGCACCACACCTGAGCTTGGTGGGATGACCGTGTTGAAGGCAGAGCTATAGTCAATGAATAGCATCCTCACGTACGTGCCCTGTCTCTCCAGGTGAGTCAGGACAGTGTGAAGAGCCAGAGAGGTGGCATCCTCTGTGGATCTATTTGCCCTGTATGCAAATTGATGCGAGTCCAGTGAGGCAGGGATGCTGGATTTGATGTGTGAGAGGACCAGCCTTTCAAAGCACTTCATGACTATAGGTGATCTTTGCTTTTTTCAGCACCGGCACTATGATAGCCGACTTCAGGCACTTGGGGACCGTAGCCAGAGATAACGACAGGTTAAAGATCCTGGTGAATACCTCAGCTAACTGTTCAGCACAGTCCCTAAGTACCCTTCCTGAAACTCCATCCGGGCCTGCAGCCTTGCTTGGGTTGACCCTTCGCAGAGCGCGTTGTACATCCTGTGTGCTCAATGTTAAGACCTGTCCATCCACCTTGGCTGGGGTTCTTCCACTCAGGATGGTGTTGCCAGTTTCGAAGCGGGCAAAGAAGGTGTTAAGCTCGTTGGTTAGTGTGACATCGCTGTGGGGGCAGGCAGGGCTGCTCTTGTAGTCAGTGATGTCCCTGACACCCTGCCACATGCTTCTGGTGTCCGTGGTATTGAAGTGGTCTTCCACCCGTTGCCTGTGGGTGTCTTTGGCCCTTTTTATACTTTGTTCATGTTTGACCTGGCAACACTGTATGTTGAAGTGCCACCAGATTTAAAGGCATTGTTGCGTGCCCTCAACAGATTCTGTACCTCCTTGTTCATCCATGGTTTCCGGTTTGGGAACATCTTTGTTTCCTTGTCCACCGTGACATTCTCCACACAGCAGTTGATGTAGGAGAGCACAGTGGATGTGTACTCCTCCAAGTCTACCTCTGAACCTGCAAACATGTCCCAGTTGGTGCGATCAAAGCAGTCCTGGAGTTGTAGGGTGGCGTCCTCGGGCCATATTTTGACTCTCTTAATTGTAGGTTTGGTCTTGTGGATGAGGGGTTTGTATGCGGGCAGTAGAAACAGTGAGACGTGATCAGATTGTCCCAGAGGTGGGAACGGGAGAGGGGTTGGAGAGGCTAGATGCGGGAAGATTGTTCCCGATGTTGGGGGAGTCCAGAACCAGGGGTCACAGCTTAAAGATAAGGGGGAAGTCTGTTAGGACCGAGATGAGAAAACATTTCTTCACACAGAGAGTGGTGAGTCTGTGGAATTCTCTGCCACAGAAGGTAGTTGAGGCCAGTTCATTGGCTATATTTAAGAGGGAGTTAGATGTGGCCCTTTTTGCTAAAGGGATCAGGGGGTATGGAGAGAAGGCAGGTACAGGTTACTGAGCTGGATGATCAGCCATGATCATATTGAATGGCGGTGCAGGCTCGAAGGGCCGAATGGCCTACTCCTGCACCTATTTTCTATGTTTCTATGTTTCTATGTTTCTGGCACTCCATTGACCGACTTGAGTGTTTCCATTGTTAAAATTTAGTTGAGTTTAGAGATACAGCACGGAAACAGGCCCTTCGGCCCACCAAGTGACCAGCGATCGCTGTGAACTAGTACTATCCTACACACTTGGGGCAAGTATCTGCATTACTCAGTTTCTCACCCTTTTAAAAATATTCTGCTATTCAGTTTTGTGCCCCAAAGTGGATGGCTGCATGTTATATTTAAACATTACATTGCATCTGTCATGCTCTTGCCCACTCACTCCCCTTGTCTATTTCCCTCTGGACTCACATTACATCCTCCTCCTTATTCATGGTCCCACCTGGTTTTGTATCATCGTGCAATGTCAGAACTATGATCCTCTCAGCCACGTCATTGATATAGATTGAGGATAGTTGGGAGCTGAGGACAGATAGGTTGGTGCGTGGGAAGTGGATGCAGAGGCCATCTCGAGCTTCCGTGTCCTTTTGCCTTGCCTACCCACTCGCACTCCTACATATCTGTCCTCGGCCTTCTCCATTGCTGTAGAAAGGCCAAACATAAATTAACTGAGGGACACATATTTAAGATAATTGTCAAAGGAATCAGAGGGGACAAGAATTTAAGCAGAGTTGTCGTGATCTGCAAGGGTGGCGGAAGTAGATTTCACTGTCAAATATTGGATAAATTAAAAAGGCGATACTTGAAGGGTAAGAAGTAAAAACTAATTTGAAAGATTTCTGAAAGCACCATCACCTGATTAGTTTACTCCTATGTCAAAGGATTTTACAATGCTTTTCTTCAACACCAGTTCATTTCTTAAGTTCTTAAAGACTACCCACCATCGACAGATCTCGTTTAGAGTATGATGGAATGACTACCACATCACGTATGAAGATTTAGGTGGGCACGGTGGATCAGCAGTAGAGTTGCTGCCTTACAGGCTCGATCCTGACTTAAGGTGCTGTCTGTACGGAGTTTGTATGTTCTCTCCGTGACCACGTGGGTTTTCTCTGGGTGCTCCGGTTGCCTCCCACATTCCAAAGACATGCAGGTTTGTAGGTTAATAGGCTTCTGTAAATTGTCCCAAGTGTGTAGGGTAGTACTAGTGCACAGCAAACGCTGTGGACTCGGTGGGCCGAAGGGCCTGTTTCCGTGCTGTATCTCTAAACTAAACTAAACTAAATTTCAACAATGGAAACACTGAAGAAGTGCCAGGCAGAGCTGTAAATTTCACTGGAACCAGTTTCCTTGTGGCTGCAGTGGGTACAATTGAAAGGATGCCCCGGGATTATTCAGACAACTTTAACAGTAGCCTCCTGCAACATCCACTACAGAGCAAAACATCAATCGCAAGGTTATGAGAAACAGCACGTGCACCAAGTTCCTTTCCAAGTCACACTTCCAGCCTCCATAATCTTTTACTGTCCCCGGACCAATTCCCTGGAACTAGCTAAGACCCTTTGTGGAAGTATTGGGTCCCAAGGCAAAATGGAAACAAGCTTCAATAATCAAGAAAAGCTTAAGGTGAGTGGGGCTGTCTATTTTCTGCCCTTTATGGACATCCAGGGAAATTACAATTTAACAATCCCTTCCTTGCGATCTACACGCATGGTAACCATATAGGAATCATAAAGATTTTAAAAGTATCAAAGTTAAATATAATTAGGTGAGAATACGTAACATCCGTAATATGAACTGGGCTGACATTTTGCCCAATTTGGCTTAGTTTAACTTTCGACTTGAGTGATAAATTTGTTGGCTTAGAGCTCATCCAAAGATTTGAGCAAATAATTCTAGTTGATACTCCATTGTCATACTGATGGAATGTTACACTGTATAAGAAAATAACTGCAGATGCTGGTACAAATCGATTTATTCACAAAATGCTGGAGTAACTCAGCAGGTCAGGCAGCATCTCGGGAGAGAAGGAATGGGTGACGTTTTGGGTCGAGACCCTTCCTCAGACTGATGTTAGGGGGGCGGGACAAAGGAAGGATATAGGTGGAGACAGGAAGATAGAGGGAGATCTGGGAAGGAGGGGAAGGGAGGGACAGAGGAACTATCTAAACTTTAGATAGTTCCTCTGTCCCTCCCTTCCCCTCCCTTCCCCTCCTCCTTCCCAGAATGAATGTTACACTGTAGTGTCTTTTCCAAGTAGCATTAAACCAAGGCACTTTCTAATGTCAGGTGCACAAATGAAGGATCTAGTGGTGTTTTTCAAGACCATTCCTGTTTGTGGGTAGTTAACTCTATAAAAGAAAAATGTCTGCCATTTGTCTAATAATAGTGCCCAAATGGTGACATTTATTTCTATTGGTCACAATAGTGTTTCAATGGTCACAGACACTTTTGTAAGTTCAATGGACCATTGGTTCAATCAATAAATAAACTAGTTCAAGTCTGAAGAAGTGTTCCGACATGAAATGTCACCTATCCATGTTCTCCAGAGATGCCGCCCGCGTTATTCCAGCACTTTGTGTCCTTTTGTGTAAACCAGCATCCTGCACATTGTGTCTGTTCCACTGAGAAATCTCCTCAAGGTATGCCTACTTTGACTCTCAATCTGAAGAAGGGTTTTGACCCGAAACATCACCTATTCCTTTTCCAGAGAGATGTTGTCTGACCAGCTGAGTTATCCCAGCATTTTGTGTCTACCTGAAATTCCTTGTTTCTATACTGTAATAGGTGCTAGTTATTGACAGGACATTGGGAAAAATACATTTCAAACAAACTCCAGCACCCTGTGTTCTTTTATTGGTTCAAGTTGCCAGTTGTGGAGGGTGGTGCAAAAATGCAAGATGCTCCTTATTTTATTAGTTCTCGGTCAGATGCAACACTTAACCTTCATTGACCTCATGTAAAGTAATGTGTAAATGTGCTTAAGACACGACCTTTGAATATTCAAGAGTCAAGAGTTTTTTATTGTCATATGTCCCAGCTGGAACAATGAAATTCATAAACTTGCAGCAGCACAACAGAGTATGTTAAAAAAAAGAGTACTCTGTAAATAATATAATTAACGAGAAAAAAAATCTACTGAATTTCTGGCACATTCATCAGTATTTCTGTTTCTTTATTTTGGCTGTATATTATAATATAGTATATTACTATAGATATATTATAGTATATTATATCATATATTGTATTATATATTATATATATATATATTATATTACAAAATGCTGGAGTAACGGTAGCGGCACGGTAGCGCAGCGGTAGAGTTGCTGCTTTACAGCGAATGCAGCGCCGGAGACTCAGGTTCGATCCTGACTACGGGTGCTGCACTGTAAGGAGTTTGTACGTTCTCCCCGTGACCTGCGTGGGTTTTCTCCGAGATCTTCGGTTTCCTCCCACACTCCAAAGACGTACAGGTATGTAGGTTAATTGGCTGGGTAAATGTAAAAATTGTCCCTAGTGGGTGTACGATAGTGTTAATGTACGGGGATCGCTGGGCGGCATGGACTTGGAGGGCCGAAAAGGCCTGTTTCCGGCTGTATATATATGATATGATATGATATGATATGATATGATAACTCAGCAGGTCAGGCAGCATCTCAGGAGAGAAGGAATGGGTGACGTTTCGGGTCATAGAAACATAGAAAATAGGTGCAGGAGTAGGCCATTCGGCCTTTCGAGCCTGCACCGCCATTCAATATGATCATGGCTGATCATCCAGCTCAGTAACCTCTACCTGCCTTCTCTCCATACCCCCTGATCCCTTTAGCCACAAGGGCCACATCTAACTCCCTCTTAAATATAGCCAATGAACTGGCCTCAACTACCTTCTGTGGCAGAGAATTCCACAGACTCACCACTCTCTGTGTGAAGAAATGTTTTCTCATCTTGGTCCTAAAAGACTTCCCCCTTATCCTTAAGCTGTGACCCCTGGTTCTGGACTTCCCCAACATCGGGACAATCTTCCCGCATCCAGCCTCTCCAACCCCTTAAGAATTTTATATGTTTCTATAAGATCCCCCCTCAGTCTTCCTAATTCCAGCGAGTATAAGCCTAGTCTATCCAGTCTTTCTTCATATGAAAGTCCTGCCATCCCAGGGATCAATCTGGTGAACCTTCTCTGTACTCCCTCTAAGGCTAGAATGTCTTTCCTCAGATTAGGAGACCAAAACTGTACACAATACTCCAGATGTGGTCTCACCAAGGCCCTGTACAACTGCAGCAGAACCTCCCTGCTCCAGGGCCGTTTTTACAGCATTATGGGCCCCCGGGCAAAGCAGTGTACTGGGGCCCCTACCGTTACTCTCCCCACCCCCCTTTCCCTACCAGCCCCCCCCCCCCCCCCCCGTCGTGCCGGCGAAAAGCACTTACCGAAAAGCACTTAGCGATGGACTTAGGGTGCTACATTGTTGCGAAAAGCACTTACAGATCGCTGTGAGAAGCACTTAGGGATGGAAAAGCAAAGCACTTAGGGAGCTAATTGTTGCGAAACAGATCGCTGTGAGAAGCACTTAGGGATGGAAAATGTTGCGAAAAAAGCACTTATTGAACCTACATTTTTAAAGTAGTATTTATTTATTGCAAGTCACTTAACATACACAGATCAGCATGGGGCCCCTATGCTCGTGGGGCCCCGGGCAAGTGCCCATCAGGCCCATGCGTTAAGACGGCCCTGCCCTGCTCCTATACTCAAACCTCTTGCTATGAATGCTAACATACCATTCGCTTTCTTCACTGCCTGCTGCACCTGCACGCTTGCTTTCAATGACTGGTGCACCATGACACCCAGGTCACGTTGCATCTCCCCTTTTCCTAATTGGCCACCATTCAGGTAATACTGATGAAGTCTGAAGAAGGGTCTCGACCCGAAACGTCGCCCATTCCTTCTCTCCTGAGATGCTGCCTGACCTGCTGAGTTAGTCCAGCATTTTGTGAATAAATGCCTTTGATTTGTACCAGCATCTGTAGTTATTTTCTTACACTATATATATCATATATTATATATATATAATATTATATGATATATAATATATATATATAAAATATTATATCATATATTATATATAATATTTTATATATATATATTATATATCATATATTATATATATATATCATATAATAATATATATATTATATGATATATATATAATATTATATGATATATAATATATATATATATAAAATATTATATCATATATTATATTTATATATATATATAATATATGATATATATGCACATTATATATTATAGCATATTATATATATATTATAGTATATTAGATTAGTTAGAAGGGCGATTGAAGAGCATTCAAGGCAGGGATGTCAAGGTTGCCTTGGGGTGACTTGTTTTGAATCCTTTTCATACCTCTCCTCTGGTTCTCAAACTGAAGAAGGGTCTCGACCCGAATCGTCATCCATTCCTTGTCCCCAGAGATGCTGCCTGACCTGCTGAGTTAGCTTTACTCCAGTGTTTTTGGTGTCTGCCCTCTTGTCTTGGGCAGGGTTGCGTTTTGCTGGAGTGGAGGTGAGGTGGTCGCGGTCGCGGTTTGACCCGTGCGCGCTGCCGTCGGGACGCGGTGGCTGTTGGTCCAGCTCAAGATGGCGTCCTCCGTCAGGGTGCGATGAGCGGCCGGGAGCCGGCGAGCAGAAGCGGCGGCGCCGCCTCCTCCTGCTCTTAACCTCGCCTTTCGCGGCTGAAATAAAGAGGTTGTCCCCCCCCCCCACCCTTCCCTTGCCCCATCTACACCCGGAGCGGTCCCTCCTCTCTCCCCCCCCCCCCCCCCCCCCCCCCTGCCGATCCTCCCTACCCGGGGGTGAGGCTGCGGCGCTGAGAGGGGTCGACGGGGGGCCGCATCCGCAGCAGCAGCAGCAGCAGCAGCAGCAGCATGGCCGGCGCTAGCCTCCTGGAGGAACTGCTGGAGGAAGACCAGGGCGACATGAACGACTGGAACCTGCTCGTGGCTTTCATGAAGAAGAGGCACTCGGAGAAAATCGAGGGCTCCAAGGCGGTCACGCAGAGCTGGCGCATGAAAGACCGGGTAAATTCCGACATGGGTTCGAAAGATTGACACAAAATGCTGGAGTAACTCAGCGGGTCAGGCAACATCTCCGGGGAGAAGGAATGGGTGACGTATCGGGTCGAGACCCTTCTTCAGTTTTGTTTGAAATGTGTACCTGTGCTTTATGTTCGGCCGCAAAAGCTGAACACGTGCGGATATAGGCGTGGGACGTTTTATACTGCACTCACAAAGTTTGGGGTCGGCCAGCCAACCCCAAACTCTCAGGACAGAGTGAGTTTGGTTGCATTCCGACCTTGATTCGTTCCCATTTGATCCTGTAGCAGAGGAGATGGCTGTGGCCGACCTGACCTGCTGGAGGTTGCAGCCACACTCATTCACTCACCCTGTCCTGACAGAATGTGGGGCTGGCTGACCGGCCCCAAACTATGTGAGTACAGCATAAAACTTCCCAACCCTATCTGCATCGGTTCAGCTTTTACAGTACAGTATAAAACACAGGTACACATTTAAAACAAAACTGAAGAAGTGTCTCCACCTGAAACGTCACCCATTCCTTTTCTCCAAAGATGCTGCCTATCCCGCTGAGTTACTCCATTATTTTGTGTCTCTCTTCGGTGTAAACCAGCATCTGCAGTTCCTTCCAACTCATAATGGTTTTGTTTTATTCTTCCCCAACGTTGACTCAATAAAACAACTTTGTGTTATCAGACTTGGTCGTAAATATTGGTAGAGTAGCTTTAAGATTAGACCTAAACCTTTTGTTTTGAACATTGTTTCGCTGTGATTAAATTGGGCCTTTAGTTTAATTTTAACAGTACAGTAATTGAAATATGGAAGATTGGGTCAACTAGGCTTGTATTCACTGGAATTTAGAAGGATGAGAGGGGATCTTATAGAAACAAATACAATTCTTAAAGGATTGGACAGGCCAGATGCAGGAAAAATGTTCCCGATGTTGGGGGAGTTCAGAACCAGGGGTCATAGAATAAGGGGTAGGCCATTTAGGACTAAGATGAGGAAAAACATTTTCACCCAGGGAGTTGTGAATCTGAAATTCTCTGCCACAGAAGGCAGTGGAGGCCAATTCACTGGATGTTATTTACAGTAGCTTTTAGGGCTAAAGGAATTGAGGGATATGGGGAAAAAGCAGGAACGGGGTACTGATTTTAGATGATCAGCCATCAACGGTGCTGGCTCAAAGGGCCGAATGGCCTACTTCTGCACCTATTTTTCTAATTTTCTATAAATGGGCATTGCTGTCTTTATCAGAATGATATACTTGGCAGATTATAACTTCTAAGAAAGTTCCTGTCTACTAATGATTAAATGTGAATCAAGTACATTTTTTGAATAGTTTCCGAAGTGTGGTAACTCAATATTGCTTTAGTGTAAATAGGTGCTAGATGATTGGTAAGGATCCAATGGTCTGAAATACCTGTTACCATGCTGTATCTCTCAGTGGAGAATAGTTTGTCCAATATATGCAATCATTTGATACAGTTGTATTTTTATTGTTAAGTGCGAAATGTTATTTAGAGAATGATTTACCACCATTTGTGCAAGAAGGAACTGCAGATGCTCATTTAAACCGAAGGTAGATGGAAAAAGCTGGAGTAACTCAGCGGGTCAGACAGCATCTGTGGAGAGACCCGAAACGTCACCTATTTCTTCTCTCCAGAGATGCTGATCCAGTCTGACCCGCTGAGTTGCTCCAGCATATTGTGTCTATTTACCACTATTTGATCTTCATTAAGAAATTGAGTTGTAGAAATCTGACAAGGGAGAAATATTAACATTGCTTATGGTTCTTATACGAGAGCTAACTCTACAAATTGTCAGGATTTCAAGTTTTATTTGCAATTTCTAGCAAATTGTAGTCAATTGTAATGTGCCGAACTCAATTCCAAACTCCTGGACCTAGGACTCGGCACTCCCCTCTGCAACAGGATCCTTGAGATCTTGAAACATAGACTGCAATCAGTGAGGATAGGTGATAAAACATCCTCCACGGTAATTCTCAAGATCATTTGTGTACTTAACCCCATGCGAGACTCGCTATATACTCACAATTATGCAGCAAAATTCTGCTCTAACTCCATTTACAAGTTTGGAGATGCTGTCACTACAGTGCACTGTATCATTAACAATAATGGTGTTCAGGAAGGAGATAGAGCTCAGTAACATGGTGTCAAGACAACTTCCTCTCCCTCAAGGTCAGTAAAAATAAAGAAGCCGTTCATTGACTGAAGAAGCAGGGTGGAGTACATGGCCCAGTCTGCATCCATGGTGCTGAAATGGAGATGGTCAAGAGCTTCATGTTCCTAGGCATAAACACCGCTAACAATTTACCACAACCACATTTATGCTATGGAAGAAAGTACATCAATGCCACTACTTGCTCAGAAGGCTAAGAAAATTGGAAACTAAGAGTCTGAAGAAGGACCCTGACCTGAAACGTCACCTATCCATGTTCTCCAGAGATGCCATCTGCCCTACTGAGTTATTCCAGCACTTTGTTTACTTTTTTTTGTAAACCAGCGTATGTAATTCCTTGGTTCTACTCTCTTAAGGAAATTGGGCATGATTCCAGTGATTTTTACAATTTCTCCAGAAAATATTTGGGTGCATTGCAAGTTATGTTGCACACAGAGCATGGAATTGAATGCAATGCTAAGGTTGGACTTGGATATACAGTACATTGAAGACTCTGCATTATCATATCATATCATATCATATATATACAGCCGGAAACAGGCCTTTTCGGCCCTCCAAGTCCGTGCCGCCCAGCGATCCCCGTACATTAACACTATCCTACACCCACTAGGGACAATTTTTACATTTACCCAGCCAATTAACCTACATACCTGTACGTCTTTGGAGTGTGGGAGGAAACCGAAGATCTCGGAGAAAACCCACGCAGGTCACGGGGAGAACGTACAAACTCCTTACAGTGCATCACCCGTAGTCAGGATCGAACCTGAGTCTCCGGCGCTGCATTCGCTGTAAAGCAGCAACTCTACCGCTGCGCTACCGTGCCGCCAACAATGTTTGGTTTTGCAACTTGAGTCGTGGATCTGGTGAAGAGCTATTTGTTTTGATGTGGCACAGTGAGGATCGTGTGAGAATGATTTGATTTTGATATTGGGAAGTGATCTTAGTGCTCTTTCCACGCGGCCAAACGCCAAACCTAGCCTGGGGGGGGGGGGCGGAGGCAGGAGGCAGGAGGCCTCCAAGCCGGTTTCTGTTCATCCTGAAGACCAGAGAGACGGGGACAACCCAGTGAGGGAAGTGCCCAGTGAGAAAAGTGCGAGTCTTTGGCTGCGAGTCTTCGGCGAGGAGGCTGAGGTGAGGAGGGTACAATTGTTTTAAGCCTGAACTGTTTATAGACACAAGGTAATGGCGGAAAAGTTGGTGCAGTGTGTTTCCTGCAGGATGTGGGAAGATAGTAAAGTCGCTGGAGCTTCTGGGGGCTCCACCTGCAAGAACTGTGTCCAGGTGCAGCTCCTGAATGGACGTGTGGTGGAGTTGGAGAGGCAGTTGGATGACCTCAGGGCCATCCGGGAATGCGAAAGTTTCCTCGACAGGACCTATTGTGAGGCTGTCACGCCAAGGGTCCAGGTCGAGCGAAGGTGGGAGACTGTTTCAGGAGGGAGTGGACGTGGACTACAGGAGACCCCAGTGGCTGTGTCTATTGCAAATAGGTATACCCTCTTGGGAACTGTCGGGGCAGAAGACGTTTCCAGTCCGAGTGGAGGACCTGTTGGCAAGGATACTCGACAGGGGAGACCGAAGTCAGGAAGAGCCGTAGTGGTGGGTGACTCCATCGTCCGAGGGACGGACAGAAGATTCTGTGGCAGCAGGAGGGACTTGAGGATGGTCTGTTGCCTCCCTGGTGCCAGGGTTCAGCACATCACGGACCGGCTTCAGAACATCCTAGTGAGGGAAGGCGATCAACCTGAAGTCGTTGTGCACGTGGGCACGAATGACGTCGGGCGGAAGAGGAAGGAGGTGCTACAGCGGGAGTTTAGAGAGTTAGGAAAAAGACTGAGAAGTAGGACGTCGAAGGTGGTTATCTCTGGACTGCTACCGGTACCTTGTGCTGGTGAGGCCAGGAACAGAGAGATAGAGGGTATGAATTTATGGCTGAGTGGCTGGTGCAGAGAGCAGGGATTTAGATTTCTGGACCACTGGGATCTCTTCTGGGCTAGGGGTGACTTGTACAAAAGGGACGGGTTACATCTTAACAGCAGGGGGACAAACATTCTGGCAGGCAGGTTTGCTAGTGCGACACCTGTGGCTTTAAACTAAGTAGTGGGGGGGAGGGGTTAACAAATTGTGAATATGAAGATGAGGTTAAAGGGAATACAGGAGATATTGCAGAAGACTCTCGGAAGAATGGGAACAGAAGTTCTAGAGGGGAAAAGAGATTAAGGGCAGGGCCATTTGTGACCGATGTGAGAGGGGAGGTAAATACAGAAGTTAAAGTGTTGTACTTAAATGCGCGTAGTATAAAAAATAAAGTGGATGAGCTTGAGGCTCAGTTAGTCATGGGCAAGTATGATGTTGTAGGGATCACTGAGACATGGCTACAAGAGGACCAGGGCTGGGAACTGAATATTCAGGGGTACACAACGTATAGAAAAGACAGACAGGTGGGCAGAGGGGGTGCGGTTGCTCTGCTGGTAAGGAATGATATTCATTCCCTTGCAAGGGGTGACATAGAATCAGGAGATGTTGAATCAGTATGGATAGAAATGAGGAATTGTAAGGGTAAAAAGGCCCTAATGGGAGTTATCTATAGGCCCCCAAACAGTAGCCTCGACATAGGGTGCAAGTTGAATCAGGAGATAAAATTGGCGTGTCACAAATGTAATGCTACGGTGGTTATGGGAGATTTCAACATGCAGGTAGACTGGGAAAATCAGGTTGGAAATGGACCCCAGGAAAGAGAGTTTGTAGAGTGCCTTCGAGATGGATTCTTAGAACAGCTTGTACTGGAGCCTACCAGGGAGAAGGCAATTCTGGATTTAGTGTTGTGTAATGATCCTGATCTGATAAGGGGACTAGAGGTAAAAGAGCCATTAGGAGGCAGTGATCACAACATGATAAGTTTTACTCTGCAAATGGAAAGGCAGAAGGGAAAATCGGAAGTGTCAGTATTACAGTATAGCAAAGGGGATTACAGAGGCATGAGGCGGGAGCTGGCCAAAATTGACTGGAAGGAGGCCCTAGCAGGGAAGACCGTAGAACAGCAATGGCAGGTATTCCTGGGAATAATGCAGAGGTTGCAGGATCAATTTATCCCAAAGAGGCGGAAAGACACTAAGGGGAGTAAGAGACACCTGTGGCTGACAAGGGAAGTCAAGGACAGCATAAAAATTAAGGAGAGGAAGTATAACATAGCAAAGAAGAGTGGGAAGACAGAGGATTGGGACTCTTTTAAAGAGCAACAAAAGTTAACTAAAAAGGCAATACGGGGAGAAAAGATGAGGTACGAGGGTAAACTAGCCAATAATATAAAGGAGGATAGCAAAAGTTTTTTTAGGTACGTGAAGAGGAAAAAAATAGTCAAGGCAAATGTGGGTCCCTTGAAGACAGAAGCAGGGGAATTTATTATGGGGAACAAAGAAATGGCAGACGAGTTAAACCGTTACTTTGGATCTGTCTTCACTGAGGAAGATACACACAATCTCCCAAATGTTCTAGGGGCCGGAGAACCTAGGGTGATGGAGGAACTGAAGGAAATCTACATTAGGCAGGAAATGGTTTTGTGTAGACTGATGGGACTGAATAATAATAATAATAATAATAATATATTTATTTTATATAGCGCCTTATCACATGCTCAAAGCGCTTTACAAATACATTTAACATAGAGACAAACAGACAAACTATCCTGACGGAAAAGCGGCGAATACTCAACGCCAGCGTCCTCTCACGTCAGGGTCCGGCAGCAGACATCAAAAAGCACAAGACACACAGATACAATTTTTTACACAAAACAGCCATCACAGTGATTGCTCTAGGCAAACCCTCACTGTGATGGAAGGCAAAGTCTTATCTCCTCCTCATTCTTCTCCCGTGGCGCCACGAGGCAGTCGAGGCTCCCAACCCCTTGAAGCCCCTACCGGGCGATGTAAAGTCCCAGGGCCGAGCCACGCAGGGCGATGAGAGTCCTGAGCCCCCACCGGGCGATGTAAAGCGCCGCGGCCGAGCCACGCAGGGCGATGAGAGTCCTGAGCCCCCACCGGGCGATGTAAAGTGCTGCGGCCAGGCCACGCAGGGCGATGAAGGGCCTGCGGGCGGGTTGATCGTACCTCGCGCTTCGGGGCGGTCGAAGCTGCTACGGCTGGAGCTCCCAAAAGCCGGTCGCCAGCCAGGGACCTGCGAACTCCCGATGTTGCGGTCTGCAGGGCCCACGGCCGAAGCCTCCGAGATGGTAAGTCCAGGCCCTGCGACCGGAGTCTTCGAGGTCGATCCCAGCTGGAGGCCGCCGACTCCACGATGTTAGGCCGTAGCGCGAACGGAGATACGACACGGTAAAGGTCGCATCTCCGTTGAGGAGGAGATTGAAAAAAAGGTTTCCCCCAACCCCCCCACCACCCCCCCACATACACAGAATTAAAAATAAAACAAAACGTACATTTAAGAACGACAATGACAAAAAAAACACCAAAAAAAACGGAGAGACTGCCGGTGAGCCGCAGCTGCAGGCTGATAAATCCCCAGGGCCCGATGGTCTGCATCCCAGGGTACTTAAGGAGGTGGCTCTAGAAATAGTGGAAGCATTGGAGATCATTTTTCAATGTTCTATAGATTCAGGATCAGTTCCTGTGGATTGGAGGATAGCAAATGTTATCCCACTTTTTAAGAAAGGAGGGAGAGAGAAAACGGGTAATTATAGACCAGTTAGTCTGACATCAGTGGTGGGGAAGATGCTGGAGTCAATTATAAAAGACGAAATTGCTGAGCATTTGGATAGCAGTAACAGGATCATTCCGAGTCAGCATGGATTTACGAAGGGGAAATCATGCTTGACAAATCTACTGGAATTTTTTGAGGATGTAACTAGGAAAATTGACAGGGGAGAGTCGGTGGATGTGGTGTACCTCGACTTTCAGAAAGCCTTCGACAAGGTCCCACATAGGAGATTAGTGGGCAAAATTAAAGCACATGGTATTGGGGGTAGGGTACTGACATGGATAGAAAATTGGTTGACAGACAGAAAGCAAAGAGTGGGGATAAATGGGTCCCTTTCGGAATGGCAGGCAGTGACCAGTGGGGTACCGCAAGGTTCGGTGCTGGGACCCCAGCTATTTACGATATACATTAATGACTTAGATGAAGGGATTAAAAGTACCATTAGCAAATTTGCAGATGATACTAAGCTGGGGGATAGTGTGAATTGTGAGGAAGATGCAATAAGGCTGCAGGGTGACTTGGACAGGTTGTGTGAGTGGGCGGATACATGGCAGATGCAGTTTAATGTAGATAAGTGTGAGGTTATTCACTTTGGAAGTAAGAATAGAAAGGCAGATTATTATCTGAATGGTGTCAAGTTAGGAAGAGGGGATGTTCAACGAGATCTGGGTGTCCTAGTGCATCAGTCACTGAAAGGAAGCATGCAGGTACAGCAGGCAGTGAAGAAAGCCAATGGAATGTTGGCCTTCGTAACAAGAGGAGTTGAGTATAGGAGCAAAGAGGTCCTTCTACAGTTGTACCGGGCCCTGGTGAGACCGCACCTGGAGTACTGTGTGCAGTTTTGGTCTCCAAATTTGAGGAAGGATATTCTTGCTATTGAGGGCGTGCAGCGTAGGTTCACTAGGTTAATTCCCGGAATGGCGGGACTGTCGTATGTTGAAAGGCTGGAGCAATTAGGCTTGTATACACTGGAATTTAGAAGGATGAGCGGGGATCTTATTGAAACATATAAGATAATTAGGGGATTGGACACATTAGAGGCAGGAAACATGTTCCCAATGTTGGGGGAGTCCAGAACAAGGGGCCACAGTTTAAGAATAAGGGTAAGCCATTTAGAACGGAGATGAGGAAGAACTTTTTCAGTCAGAGTGGTGAAGATGTGGAATTCTCTGCCTCAGAAGGCAGTGGAGGCCAGTTCGTTGGATGCTTTCAAGAGAGAGCTGGATAGAGCTCTTAAGGATAGCGGAGTGAGGGGGTATGGGGAGAAGGCAGGAACGGGGTACTGATTGAGAGTGATCAGTCATGATCGCATTGAATGGCGGTGCTGGCTCGAAGGGCTGAATGGCCTACTCCTGCACCTATTGTCTATTGTCTATTGACAAAGGAGCCAGTGATGATGACATTGGACGTGACAGGTGAGTTGCAAGGCTGGTAGGAGCGGGAACAGGGTCTGGCCCACCACACCCTCAAGGTTGGCTATGGGAGGCACTCCCAGGGCACAAAGGCGGCCTGGCGAAGAGAGGGATGTCACATCCAAGGATAACCATTTTCACTAAGCTTGAATGGAAGCAAAATATGAGATAGGTATAAACAAGGATCTGCAGTTCCTTGTTATTGGAATATGAGGGGCTGTTCATCCTGTTTGCATGTGGCCTCACTCTGGCGATGGAGGAGGCCCAGGAAGCTCAGTGAAACGATCACTGAGTCTATGCTTGGTCTCACTGATGTAAAAGAAGCCACATCAGGAACACCCAATGCAGTTAATGAGGTTAGAGGAGGTGCACGGGAACCTCTGTCTCACCTGGAAGGACTGCTGGAGTCCCTGGGTGGATGTAAGGGAGGAGGTATAGGGACAGGTGTTATATCTCTTGTGGTTGCAGGGGAAAGTACCTGGGGAAGGGGTAATTTGGGTAGGAATCAATGTCAAGAAGAGTCCTGACCCGAAACCTCACTTATCCATGTTCTACACAGTCGCTGCCTGACCCACTAAGTTACTCCAATGTGTTGTTTCCTTTTTGAATCCAAGTATGTTGTAAAATGCATTTGATGCATATTAAGGTATATTGACTTCCTTTATGCAAGTGTGAATTCCTCTGTTCCATATTGGGATTGCAATGCGATTCTGCTTCCAAGCAGTTGTCTGGGATGAAATAAAGCAGGGATTGGCAAATAGTTAAGGTTGCGTCTTAATCAACTGCAAAGGCATTTTATAAACCTTGTTATTCTCTATGCCAGAGCAACCCTGAGCTCCAGAATCAAGTGCTCCAGCATTCCTAATGTTCAATGTTTTAGGATGCAAACACTGAGATATATAGACTGTGTCCTGACATGTTTAGGATTGTCTTTGTTACTTTCGCTCACATCAAGATAATGTCAGAGGAAATAAGGGTGGTGCAGCGGTAGAGTTGCTGCCTTACAGCGCTTGCGGCACCAGGAGACCCGGGTTCGATCCCGTCCACGGGTGCTGTCTATACAGAGTTTGTGCATTTTCCCCGTCACCGCATGGGTTTTCTCCGAGATCTTTGGTTTCCTCCAAAACTCCAAAGACGTATAGGTTTGTAGGTTAATTGGCTTGGTATAAGTGTAAATTGTCCCTAGTGTATGTAGGATAGTGTTAATGTGCAGGGATCGCTGGTTAGTGCGGACATGGTGGGCCAAAGGGCCTGTTTCCGCGCTGTAAACAGTGAGGTCTGTTTCTGTGTCTATGTGCCTGTGATGCGGCTACAAGCAAGAATTTTTTATTATACTTGTACCTCACCGTACTTGTGCTAAAGGCAATGAGTTTGACGTGATTAATCTGATTAGGTTTTTTTCCTTTGGTGTTGTCAAAGACATTTTCTAGCACAAGAGCAGAATTGGGGCTGATACACAACGGACTAGTCTAAAGCAGGGTCCTGACCAATCTGTGTTTTCCAAAGATGCTGCCTGGCCCGCTGAGTTACTCCAGCATTTTGAGTCTTTTTTTGGGGGGGGGGAGGGGCGCAATAATGTATTACACTGGGGGGGGGGGGGGGAGGGGGAGGGTAATAATGTTTTCTCCTAGAATCAGCGAATCACTGAAACAATTATTTTCTCTTCATTGCTAGTCATTTAACTGCTGATTCTTGCTTATAATAAGGCACCTTTTGACCTTGTTTTACCTTTTGTTCGTTAAAATGTAATCTATCTGCCAAGTCCAGGCAACTAATTTAAGTTGACCTGATGCTAGTGTGACAGTTTGTGTGACCAAACTTACTGAATGCACAAGGACTAATACTTTGATATATCTTTATAACTGTCAGTGTATGGAATGTGGATGAACTGATGCAGTCAATGCTGTCATGTATTTGAAGGTACAGTCAGTCTGAGTGGATATACAAAAGCTTGTTTAAAACGGTTGCTATCAGCAGTTAATGTAAATGCTAGACCAAATTCCCTTTTTTTGTTCTGCTTCAAATATTTCCAGCCTTCAGCTCTTCTGCAGAACTAACAACTGACTACCTGCATGTCAGATCAATCAATAACTGATTTCAGGAACAAATTTGAATCGTTGTTTTGGCTTCAACTTCATCACTGGACCATTAGAAGACATTTCTGGAGGTATCGGTTGTGAATGAAAATATAAAAGTTTTCTGTGGAACTTCCATTGGCACTTCAAAGTCTTTTGTCCTCCGTGTGATGCATACTTCTAACGTTCTCATCATTCTGATGTTGCAGCTGATATGAGATTGTCATTTGGAAACAACTGTAAATTGATTCCAACATTGTCACAGAATGATAGTGGTGGAACAAACACGGTGTTTATGAATTGATAGAAACAAGTAACTGCAGTTTCTGGTTTATGCAAACAGGCGCAAAGTCGGAGTAACTCAGCGGGCCAGGCAGCATGGCTCTGAGAACATGGATAGCTGACATTACAGGGAGGGTGGTCCAGGGATGCTGCCTAACCCGCTGAGTTACTCCAGCACTTTGTGTCCTGTTTATGAGTCGGTCACTGTTTATGTCCAAGGAAGCAAAATTTTTTCCCCTGAGTATTTTCTACATTCAGGATTAATGAATCTATGAAGCAATAGTCCTGAGTGCAATGAATTATTTCTGGATTGTGTAAATCCCAATACTATTCATCTTAATGCTTTACCACATCAGAGGATCTGACATGGACAACACACATTGCCGCACTGGTGGGTAAGGTAAAGCAGCGCCTTTACCACCTCAGACAGCTGAGGAAATTCAGAGTGTCTCTGAGGATCCTTCATTGCTTCTACGCTGGGGCTGTAGAGAGCATACTGTCTGGCAACATCACAGTCTGGTTTGGGAACAGCTCTGCCCAGGACAGGAAGGCCCTGCAGAGAGTAGTGCGTTCGGCAGAATGTACCATGGGAACTACACTCGCCCCCCTGCAGGACCTATACATCAGGAGGTGCAGATCAAGAGCAAGCAAGATTATGAGGGACCCCTACCACCCCAGCAATGGACTGTTCCAGCTGCTACGGTCAGGCAAACGCCTCCGCTGTCATGCTGTGAAAACGGAGAGGATGAGACGGAGTTTCTTCCCACAGGCCATCAGGACTGTTAACTATTATAACTCCAGGGACTAAATTTTCTTTTCTGTATTAATTTTAATTTATATGCTGTAATTGTAACTTTTTTTTGCACAATCCGCAGGCATTGCCACTTTCATTTCACTGCACATCGTGTATGTGTATGTGACAAATAAACTTGACTTCAGTGATTGATGGTGCTTTATCCATCATCTTGCATAGATGGAAGGGTGGCATTAACATCTATCATTAAATAGCAGACCCATGCAAAGTCTGGCATGTAAAATACAACTATCATAAGCTTGGAAAAATGTTCAAATAACTCCGTTCTTGAGTATAACTTTGAGATTTTATTCTGTTGCGCAAAATACAGAGGAATATGGCATAGGAATTGGCCCTTTGGCCCATATTAAATTAATCTCCACTTCCTGCAGATGATCCACATCACTCAATTCCCTGCATATCCACGTGCCTGTCTAAAAGCCTCTTAAATATCACGATCATATCTGCCTCCATCACTACCCCTGGCAGTGGGTTCCAGGCATCTACCACTCGTGTGTAAAAAAGACTTGCCCTGTACATCCTCCTGCACTTTGCCCCTCTGAGCTTTAAAGCTATGCCTTCTCATCCTTGACATTTCCACCTTGTGAAAAGGTTTCTGACCGTTTACCCTATCTACGCCTCACATTTAATATACTTGTATCAGGGGATTGTGCATATAATAATTGGCTCCTGTGACTTGATTGTGGCTGTTTTTTTATTCAACAGGACACCAGAACATGTTCATTTATGATTGGAATTGAGTTTTGGTCATTTGTTTGGACTCTGGCAAATGTTGGCATTAAACATATTGAGATTTCTGGTGGTTGAAAGGCTTTAGAGTTGAATCACCTCATATATATTTCCACATCGGTGCTTTGTAGCATTTGTGCCTGTAATGTAAATTCAGGAGAGAAAATTGGTTTCCTGTTGAAAGTTGCAGAAGCTTGCACTTTGCTGTTTTGATATGGCACATTGTGAGATTTGACATTGGAATGGAGAATGCCATTGGGTTCAGATTTAAATGAACAGAATCTAATGCATACTGTTAAATCAACTGGAAAAAGTAGTTTATCCTTCCCCGAGTCAGCATTGCAAATGTCACAATTCTATTTGTTTGCAATACTTGTGTGTTCACTAAAAAAAACTGCTGACTGCTTGGATGGATTTTTTTCTTTACATTGACAGCTCTGAAGTAATGTTAGATGTTGATGTACACAACGTTTGGATATAACAAATTTATACTTTGGAAGTCATTGTGTTTTAATATACTTGTTGGAATTACTGGAAAAATAAGTTCAAGTGCATCTTTATAACCTAATTTTGTGAGCACGGAGTAAAGGAGTTCATAATCATTTTAAATATTGACAAAATGGTTGTTTGCACAATAGTCTAAACACACTAAAAAATTGGTATTTACATGGCAAATTTTGATTCTTCAAAGTTCAATCAAATAAAGGCGACAATTTGTGTAGGAAGGAACTGAAGATGCTCGTTTACACTGAAGGAAGGCACAACATGCTGGAGTAATTCAGTGGTCAGGCAGCATCTCTGGAGAAAAGGAATAGGTGACATTTTGGTTTGAGACCCTTCTTCATATTGAGAGTCAGGGGAGAGGGAAACTAGAGGTATGAAAAGGTACAAAGAACAAATCAATGAAAGGTATGTAAAGAACAAATCAAAGCCAGCAGCAATGATCATGGAAAGGTAGAGCCCACAATGGTCCCCTGACTCTCAGTCTGAAGAAGGGTTTTGATCCAAAACGTTACCTACTCCTTTTCTCCAGAGAGGCTACAGTAATTGCAGCCCTTTATACTTCATCTGATTTGCTACTGTTCAGCTTTGAAACTGGTCTGAAGATGTTGACTGTTATAAATGGAGCCCTTAATGGCTTTCACAGTGAGTATTCTTATCAGCTGAGATGACTTGGACAGTGGTCAAATGCAAGAAGGCAGCGGGCTTTTTCCTTGCTGAGCTCAGCATATAAAACATGTTACCTATTTGTCAATTACTCCCACACTGGAGATTAAAGCTATGATTGTTTTTCTGCTCGATGTAACCCAGAACGGTCGTAAATATTGCAATTGCTTCTGAAACCATTGTTTCAATCACTTTTTTTACATTCTTCAATATGAAGCAAGAGTGTGTAGAAGTTCAATTTCTGGCCCATCTAAAATCAGGGATTCAGTGGGTAGAAAAATTCATATTTCTATGAATTATTCATTGGCAGGCTGCATTGCAGATGTGTGAATTTCCTAATTGGAGCTCTCGTGAAGTGCATTGCTACAGGGGCCAGGGCAAGTTGGGATTGTCATTGTTAAATAAAAGTTTTCTGATTCATTTTGTATTCAAACAGTTGGCATCTTTGACAGTTAATTGATGAATTTAAACCACATTGCAGTTTGCTGTTTTTATTTTGACCATGGAATTCATCCAGAAATGATCTATTGTTCTGTCCATTGGGTAGACTTGTGCGGGTTAACAGTGGCAGACCTATCAATGGAGAATTACCCGCCCCGGTCAAATGTCTGCAGAGGTTGTATCAGCGATAATGAGACTTAGAGGACATCTATTGATGAGGACAACTATTGATAGGTAGATAGGAACTTCTGCAGAACTAATTTATTGTAGCTTCGATTTTTAAATTTTTTTTGTAAGGCAGAATAAATATCTAATTACAAAGCTAGATCACAGAATCATAGAGCTGGATTTTCTGCTGTATATTTCTATCGGCCCACCTCATCCATGCCGACCATGATGTTCATCTCCATTTGCCCATGTTAGGCCTGTATTCTTTGTTTTTCCTATCCAAGTACCTGTCCAAAATCTTTTAAATGTTGTAATCGTATCTGCCTCCAATACACTCTGTGTATACACTCGTCGGGTCATTCCAGATATTCCCCACACTTTGTGTGGAAATAATTACCCCTCAAATCTCCTTTTAATTTCTCTCCCACCTTAAACCTATGCCCTCTAGTTCTAGTAGGAAAGAACTGCAGATGCTGGATTTAAATCGAAGGTAGACACAAAGCTGGAGTAACTCAGCGGGCCAGGCAGCATCTCTGGAGATGACGTTTCGTGTCGAGACACTACTTCAGACTGAGAGTTGGGGAGAGGGAAATTAGAGATATGTAAAGGTACTTAGAAAAAATTGAATGAACGGTATGCAAAAGGACAAATCAAAGACAGCAACGATGATCAAGGAAAGGTGGAGCCCGCAATGGTCCATTGTTGGGTGTGGAGAAGGTGACATCGAGTGAATCAAACAGTGAAACTCAGCAGGACGACAGCGAAACTAGTATGATGACTAGGGTGGGGGAGGAGCGGAGAGAGAGGGGATTGAAGGGTTACTTGAAGTTAGAGAAATCATATCACTGGGTTGTAAGCTGCCCACGTGAAATATGAGGTGTTGTTCCTCCAATTTAAGTTTGGCCTCACTCTGACAGTGGAGGAGACCCAGGTTCTGATTTCTCTATGCCTCTCATAATTGTATATACTTCTGTCAAGTCTCCTCTCAACCCCCAACGTTGCAGAAAAAACAATCCAAGTTGACTAATTGCAAGATGCTGAGGATGATCGACCAAGTGCTGGTGAGGCAATGACAGCCACACGGTGAATAGAGATGAGGAGGTTGCCAGGATGGTTCAGAATCAGCAACAGTGGAGATTATTACTCCTGAATCAGTGGATAGGACGACAGGATTGATGTTTTACTGAAGGCTGCTGTATATTTTATATTGCAATATATTGCATTTGCTAGAGTGAAGAAACTTGAGGGAGGTGTCCTTCACTGTTTCATTCAAGAGAGGATTAACTTATTGATCTGGAAGTTAATTTAGATGGTGCAGTACACTCCTTTGCTTGTTTCATAATTTAAAGAACTTTCTTCCAAAGAAAATGTTAAAGAAGGGCTGTCACTTGTTTTTGAGGGGCGCAATTTAAATGTAGCTGCTATGTCCATTTAATTTTGCATTTTGGAGAAATATTCTCAGGACATTCAGCTGCCTGCTTGCCAATGGTTACTGACTCAGACAAAGGATGACTAAAATGATGCAGTGGAAGTTTTAACGAGAGCCCAAATAAGACAGGGAAAGAAGTATTTGTCTTTTCCTCCAGGGATTTCAACAGTTTTTCCTTTAATTTGTTTACCATGACAAATGGACCTCTTACTATAATATACTACTAAATGCATTAAATTTCTAACATTTCAATATATAATGGATTTGGGTATCCGTTTGAGACACGAGTCTAATCATCTTGGCCATGGCTTCAAAATGGTGACATAGGGCCATTGAAAGAGGAGTAAGCAGATATGCTGTAGGCATGAGACTTGGACTGGTATCCATTATGATCAGTCACCAGCTGGAGTCCACCAGCGGAGCTCAATCTCAATGGGTTTCTCCAGCATTGATGTGGCCAGTTGCCTCTCTGACCCTGTGCTGTCTTGTTGTATTCTTGGTTCAAACCTAAATTAATTCCTATTGCAAATGCAAAATGGTATTCCAAATGCAAAATGTCTTGATTCAGGGATGTACCTACAGTGTTAAATTTTAATGAATAATTGGGTCATTTAGAAATGCATATTAATGCACACTCAAAACTTTCATTGGTAGCATTATGTCTTGTTTAGTTTCGAGATACTGCACAGAAACAGGCCCGTCGGCCCACGATACCCGCATATTAACACTATCCTACACGAGGGACAATTTTTACATTTATACCAAGCCAATTAACCTACAAACCTATACGTCTTTGGAGTGTGGGAGGAAACCACAGTTCTCGGAGAAAACCCACGCAGGTCATGGGGAGAACGTAGAAACTCCGTACAGACAGCACCCGTAGCCAGGATCGAACCCGGGTCTCTGGCATAGCAACTCCATTGCGGCACCACCATGTCATAAGCAAATATTATGTACATAAATAAGTCATGGATCGAGGTTTTCAGCTACGAGTGTTTACATTAGTGCATAATTATTTCTTTCCATTTTCTCCAAAGCAAAACTGGAAAATGCCAGAAAGCTTGAGTGCGAAAAACGCTGCGTCGTTTTAAATCTCCTGAATGTATTAGTTACCAGTTGTGGTGAATTGTTTACTACTAAAATCTAATTATCAATAAAATGATTTATTAGATGACAGAATTTGAAAGATGTTACACTTTAGAATCTGTTTTTCTTTAGTGGATTATTTGTTCCTTCAGCTGCATATTTAAATAAAGATGCCATTTTAAAAAAAATTGACGCCACTGTGACAATAATATGCAAACACCAAATTAGGATGTGAATGATGGCAAATGAAAACAGGACCATTCTCAGCCATGTTGCACCAATGCCAGAATTTGAATAAAAAAATATTTCCAGAGATTCCTCATCTAATGTAATTTGATTTACAGTTTTAAATGCGCAGCCCATTTTCTGGATGTGTGATTTTAGTTTTGCTTTCAATTTACCCTGTTTGACTTGATGATATTTTGCTTATATATTTTGGAGTGCGGTCTGCAAATGCTACTACTTGCAATGTTTCCAGATGTGGACACGGGGAGCTGCAGATGCCGGTTTAAAAAAAAAGAGAGGTCAAATGCTGGAGTAACTCACTCGGTCAGGCAGTGTCTCTGGAAAACATGGATTAGTGACGTTTTGGGCTGTGTCACTTCTTCAGAATCCAGTTTTCAGTTGGTTTTCCAACTTCTGTAGAAATGTCAATGACATTGCCCCATACTTTCTGCAGTTTTTTTGTATTTCAATATTGTACTAGACTGAATTTAAAATACTTATTGACATAGCCTATTTCAGAGTATCACATGATCTGATATCCCAATGGGTATAATTGTGTTTGATTGCAACCCTGTGGCAGCTGGAAGAAAGATAGTCAGAAATCTTACAGGACCTTGGTTAAGTGGAGTATTAAATTGCTTGAAACACTGTTATCACCATCAAAGTGACATAAGTAAGATTAACAGCGATTTCTCTAGTTAGCGATGCTATAAGAGCAAGCATGCTATTCATTATTTGGGATGAGTGCTTTCTGAACGATGGCAGTTGATTTATGTTTAAACAAGCTGCAAACATTGTTTTGATCAGAGATGCTTTGAATTCTGAATTTGTTTTGGCCTGCGTATAGATATTGAGAATTAACATTTTGATTTCTCTGGTTCCTGGTGCAGATGGAGTAATGACTTAAAAAGCAGACATGATAATTTTGTAGCCTTTGGATTTGAGAAGAGAGGCGCTTAAATAGCTTAGTTGAAAAACAAAGTGCAAATTAATTTTGATGAAAGTTCTCTTTATAGAGGCTGACGGGCTATGTAATTCTATTTATAATGTAATAACAAGGAACTGCAGGTGCTGATTTATACCAAAGATAGTCACAAAATGCTGCCGTAACTCAGCAAGTCAGGCAGCATCCCTGGAGAACATGGACAAGTGACGTTCCGAGTCAGAACCCTTCAGAGGTCTGTAAAAGGGTTCCGACCCGAAACATCACCTATCCATGTAATTCTATTTGTTTGTTTGACTATTTAACATTTGAGGCAATTGTAAATATTTTTTTATTGAAGAGCAAATTAAGAGGATCCAAGGCAAGAAAAATTGGACAAAGGCCAATTTCACTGGGGTGAGAATGAATTAACCCTGGGGGAATTGGAACCAAAGGTTGGCAGACAAAATTGTCCCAGAACAATGGGCTGCCATTTATGGAAGAGATGGTTCAGGTGCACAGAGGCACATTCTTCTGGGGCGTTTTAAATAAAGAACAAATAGATCCAGAGCTCTCTGGATGATGGAAAAAATACAGAGGAAGGGAAAGCAGAAAATAAAGGTTAATTGTGACTGGGTTGCAGATACCAACGAGAACCAGGCTTATTGAGGAAGGTGGACCTTAAAATCAACGAGTCGAATGACGTTTAAGAGAAGATTTAGCTGCCAATGTACATTGGAATGTAAAAATGTTCTCTAAACATTTCTAGATTTTCAGATGCCACCAAATGACAGTATTGTTTAGTTTAGAAATACAGCGAGTAAACAGGCCCTTTGGCCCGCTGAGTCCATGCCGACCAGCAATCACCCATACACTAGTTCTATCTATACACTCGGGACAATTTACAGAAGCCAGTAAACCTACAAACCCGCACATCTTTGGAATGTGGGAAGAAACCGGAGCTCCGTGAGAAAACCCATGCAGTCACAGGGAGAACGTTCAAACTCTGCACAGACAGCACCCATAGTCAGGATCGAACCCTGGTCTCTGGCACTGTAAGGCGGCAACTCTACCACTGTGCCATCCCTGTGCCAGTATTCCTACTGAGGGGAATGGTGATGAATTATAGCAGTGGTTAGATGGGCTGGTGGAATAGGCAGGTGCATGGCAGGGGATTTCTAGTGCAGAGAAATGGGAGATGATTTATTTTGGTATGAAAAATGACGAGAGGCAACTTGGAATAAAGGATACTATTCTAATGGTGCAGTGGAAATTTGACCTAGGAGAGGTGAACACATATCACTGAAAGTAGCAGTGTAGGTTGAGAAAATAGTTATTACAGTATTCACAATGCTGGGTGGTTTAATAGATCATAAAGACAGGAGGAGCTAGTTGGCCAGGTTCTATTTAACAATCATTTCTCGATAGGATAGGCTTAAAGGATATGGGCCAAACAGAGGCAGTTGGGACTAGATCAGGCATATTGGTTGGTGTGGGCATGTTGTGCCAAAGGGCTTGTTTTTGCACCATATGACTCTGTAATAGAAGCAGATTTTGTCATATTTTTAAAAAGGGAATTAGATGACTTGCTGAAGGGGAATTAAAGTTATTGTGCAGAAACAGCAGTGGAGTGGTACAAATTGTACAGTTCTACCCAAGACCCAATGCTAATGTGATGAGCTTTTTGACCACTTCTGGATCTTAAGATGGTGAGCTAATGTTTTACTAGAGGGCCATCTTGGAGTTGTTCCAGCATCCGTGTGGAAAAAGCTGAGGGTAAATCAGTGTATTTAAGTCTTAACTGTCCTATGAGGAAGACCAACAATCCGTTTAATTGCAGTCTCCAGGGATGCTCAGTGAATGCTCAGATTGCTAACATTGCTGCAATGCTATAATAAAAAGCAGAATACTCTGTATTTTTTAAAGTGCAATTTCTATCTGTTGAGCAAGCACAGCTGTCATAGAGCTGTACCTCACGGAAACGGGTCTATCTTGTCCTTGCCAACCATGTTGGCAGACAGGGCTAGCCCCGTTTGCCTATATTTAGCTCATAGCCCCCTAAGCTCTTCCTATGTTTATCTGTCCAAATGCCTTAATTGTATCTGTTTCCATAGCTTCCTCTGGCAGCTCATTCCAGATACGGCTTAATCACAGTGGAAAAAGTTGCCCCCGAGGTTACTCTTAAATATCTCCCCTCTCGCCTGAGTCTTTTGCAAGGATCTCGGAGTGGGGATTTAAGAAATTAAATAGTCTAATTGATCACTTTTTATTCATCCAAGTCTCCTTATAATTGTGTGCCAAGTATACATCCAGACATCCTATCATATGTCAGTGTTTAAACGCATCTTGCAATCCTTGGCTGTGTGCTCTCTGGTACACTTACTGTAAAGAGTTGAAAATCGAAATGCAGTAAAAGATGTTGGGCTTTTATCAGTATTGGGTCCATCGGCAAGATTTATAGTCGGTGCCTAATTTTGTTATAGCTTGCGAGGTAACATTTGCATGTTTTTGTGCATGTACGACTGGTTATTAAGTTGGAATATTGGTGGAAAAGTAATTTCTTGATACTAACATATGCAGTGGTGGCGAGGAGAGGAACAAAATAGTTGGGGAAATGATCCGAAAGGTAAAAGTTTCAAGGAAACTATAATTTCAAAAGCCAGTGACAACATGGGCCAGGATATAAAGCATGCAATATCAATATTATTTGTAGTAAATGGATAGTGTAACTTGTCTATTCATATTTAACTTTCTTTTGTTTGGGAACTGAATCCCTTTCCAGATTAACTGCAGCGTTAAATGCGTTTCTATTTTCTACGAAATTTATGTCCATTGTTTAAAAAAAAAATGCTGGATTATAAACACAGCTAATAATATCACGTCAGAGGAGGGCAGAAAATGCTAGCTTGCCAGTGACAAAAGTTTTTTTTAAAGCCAAAGAATATTTGAACATGATTGCTGTGAATACTATTGGTGATTATTTCTATTCCATATTGAGGCCTTTGATCAGTCAAAAGTACAAATCCACACAGATTCAATATCAGTATTTCTTGTTCCCAACTAACACCAACCAAAAAATGAATAATGCAATGTTTTAAGATGGCTGCCACACATTGAAGAAAAAAAATTACTTAAAAAAAATCTTGCAATCATTTATTTAAGTGAATGGTTCAATGGAAGCTTGCAAATTATTTTGTTTCTTTGTTTTTTTTTAATAGATGAAAACTGTCAGTGTTGCCTTGGTTCTTTGCCTGAATGTTGGTGTAGATCCCCCTGATGTGGTAAAAACGACTCCCTGTGCCCGTTTGGAATGTTGGATAGGTGAGTGACTTCTTGCGCTGTATGGAACATGTATTCTTTAACTAATGTAATATTCTCTCGATGTTGACCATTTGTAATTGCAAATGCATAATTAGTTTGGGGCGGCACAGTGGCGCAGCTGGTGGAACAGCTGCCTCACAGTGCCAGAGACCCAGGTTTAATCTCGACTTTGGGCGTTGTCCATGTGGAGTTTGCACGTTCTTCCTGAGCCCGCCTGGGTTTCCTCCAGGCACTCCGGCTTCCTCCCACATCCCAAAGACGTGCAGGTTTGTAGGTTAATTGGCCTTTGTAAATTGCCCCCTAATGTGAAGAGAGTGGATGTGAAAGTGGGATAATACAGAACGAGTATGAATGGGTCGATGGTCGGCGGGGACTCAGTGGGCTGAAAGGACTGTTTCACAAAACCGAACTAAAACAGTTAAGATATGTAAATACTACTAACCTATTTTCTGACTCCTTTGTACAAAAATGTGCCCTTGGCCTGCAAGCATTAAGGAGCTTCTGCTTTTAAGTCAGTTGTGTCTGGTCATGCAGAGTATCACATTATTGAAGTGCAAAATAGATATATCTTAATTACATACTTCAAAGTGTGGAAGGTTTTATGTGAATAATCCATAAAACAGATCTTTGCAGATGAATGGATTGCAGTACATAGAACAATCTCCTCCTAGTGTACTGAATTTCAAAACTCAATTGGTGATTTGTCCATTGGTTTAGTTCAGCACATTTTTTAGACAAAACACTAAGTCGCTTGGCAAAAATATATTGGCTTTTAGAGACTAGCCTGATGCACCCAAGTTCCAGTTTAAATGTATAATCTCTTGTGTTAAAATATTTCTCTTTTGGTTTAGAATTCAGATGCAGCCGTGAGCCTATTGCAATTTCTCCTTATTTATTTAATTATTTAAGCATTTGCCTTTTGACATTCATAGACTCAGAGTCATACAGTGTGGAAACATGCCCTTCGGCCCAACTCACCCACACTGGCCAGCAATGTCCCAGCTACCCTAGTCCCACTTGCCTGCACTTGGTCCATAACCCTCCAAACCTGCCTATCCATGTACCTGTCCAACTGTTTCTTAAACAATGGGATAGTCCCAGCCTCAGCTACCTCCTCTGGCAGCTTGTTCCATACACCCACCACCCTCTGAGTGAAAAAGTTACCCCTCGGATTCCAATTAAATCTCTTCCCCCTCACCTATGTCCTCTGATCCTTGATTCCCCTACTCTGGGGAATACCAAACAACTATAGCATAGTGTACAAGAACAGTTTAGTGGAGTTCCTCAAACCACAGACAAATTGCCTTGCCCAAGCAGAGCTATTGAGGAAAGGCCTTCAAAAGAAAAACAAAATCCAGATTTCATTTCCAGACTTCCAAATGTAGGTTATTAAGCGGTAGTTACAATGGTCATATTTATGAACTTTTGCTGGGAAGGGGATGAAGGAGAATGTAGTAAAAAAAAAATAGTGAAGAATAGGATATTTAGTCTGTTTTTAATAAATATTATTTATTTTCTTGAGATTGCTCCTTGGCATCTTATTTAATGTTTTAGTATATATTAATTTAACTGAACAATTAATGTATACAGTCTACCCTCGTTATTACTGACCTCTTTATAACAGATTTTGGTTATAACGGACTGAGTGCCCCACCATTGTCTCTTTGAGACCACAGGCCGCAAGTTGCACTGTTGCAGGTTATTGAAATTGTCAAGCAATTGCTTGGATCGACACTTGTGCATTGATACTCTGTTAAACAATGTAACAAACTGCCTATAGTATTTTTAGCTTGCAGTGACAAAAATACATTTTGTGGCTGTTAATAAAAGCAACTCATCTCACAAAGTTTTTTTTTTTATTCACAAAATGCTGGAGTAACTCAGCAGGTCAGGCAGCATCTCGGGAGAGAAGGAAAGTGACTTGGTGACAAAGTGACTTGGTGGTTGGAGCATATCCCTTGCTCGGTTATAAGGGACAATTGGCAATAACAGACACCACCCCTCCCTCTCCTCTTATGGTTCTTTATAACAAGGGTTATTTGTACATACCTATAGGAACTGGTTGAAGATGGTAAGGAAATAAAATGTGTGTTTTTCCAGCTGAAAGTTTTGATTTTTTTAAGTCCCACACACAAGTTCACTACAATAAAGTTATTGTTTAGGGAGGGACAGAAACACTTTGAAGCTATTTTTTAAAAAGAAAAAACATCGCTAGTGTTCTCCCAAATTCTGACTATTGATTCTTTCCTGAAGCGTAGTGTCTTCCTAAAGTGAGTCTGCTTCTTGTGTGAGTCCAGAAAGTGAGTACTGCCCCTCTGTTTTAACTGCCCACCGGCATCACAGGTGTAGTAGACTTTGTCATTCCCCCACTGTTCACCTGCTGATTCCAGCAGTGATTTTTAAACACTGCTGAGAACTTGAATCTCAGCCACTTTAGAAACTTACTTGTTTTCCTCAAAGTAGACCATAGTGATTAATTATCAGCACCACCAACACAGCCGAGCTTAATTAACTCGGCAGCTACCAGGAATGAAATCCGAGATGTTTGTGTTTCTCGTAGCAGCAATAGACTGCAGCTGTGTTGTCTCAGTGTGGTTGTGCTTTCCTGCTGCATTTCAAATTAGACTTTGTAATCTTTTTTACTGTATATGATACTTTCCCCTTAATTATATGCTCAGTTTTCCACCCTTCCTCACTGAACCTCGAATGTTGGCTGTTGCTTTGTTGGGGTCATTAATAGCAGCTGGAGTAAGCCTCTCAGAACCTTATTCCTGTTTCCTCGTTACTTTACATACTCCATATCAGTTGAATTTTAATTGTGAAAAAAAAAAAGTTAATCTGTCTTGAACGTACTGAGTGACTCTGGCTCCACAAATCTCTTGGATCGAAAATTCTCCTGCTACAGTGAAAAGCTTTGATTTGCATGTTTCATAAACAGACCAGATATACCACACATAGATACAATACGTTCAAACTCAACTACAGTAGATGAAAGAGATTTAGTAGAGTAGAGTGACGGTTTCGGAATAGTGGTAGATCCTTCTTTGGGAAGAGCAAGCTCCAGGGCCATCTTGGTGATTCACCCTAGCTTTTCCCAATTCTTGGAAATCAGCCTGAGTATTTCAAAGTTAGATAGAGCTCTAGGGGCTAGTGGAATCAAGGGATATGGGGAGAAGGTAGGCACGGGTTATTGATTGTGGATGATCACCCATGATCACAATGAATGGCGGTGCTGGCTCGAAGGGCCGAATGGCCTCCTCATGCACCTATTTTCTATGTTTCTATGTAAGTTCAGAGTCTGCAAGTCTCATTCCTTTTGTGCTACTTTGCCAAGGCCAGATTCTAAGTTGTAGGTAGGTAGCAGGGATAATGGTGTGGGAGATGAATAGGGGAGCCACAAGGGGCTGTTATCATAGGAATCCCACTCCTGATCTCAGCATGATATCGGCAAGGGCACTGATGATATCGATCAATTCCCAGTATCTCTGCTTCTGCTCTCCTCAGCAACCTCACAACACTGCAAAGAAACTCCAACATTGACTCTATCTACACTTCTCATTGCTTTGAGAAAGCAGCCGGCGTAATCTATTGGAAAAATTGCTACTGCACTCCCTTCAATTCAGTGCTTGGATTGAAATCCTTTTAAACCATTGCATAATATGCCGGAAGGTTGAGGTGGTGCATTATTCATGGTCCGAGAAAACTTACAGCCCTGGGGGCATCACACTGATTTCAACAATTTCAGCCTTGCCCGTTTGTGTCAATGCCTGCCAATTTCGATGAATAGTATTGAAACAGTAAGATTAACTTCTTGGATGCTACCCCCTGTTCTGCTGAGTACCTTCCAAGCTTTTATGGTTTTGTTTCAAGTTTCCAGTGTGTTTATGGAGTCTGAAGTTTCGGAGGATGGGAGGCAAGGCTGTGAATAAAATTGAAAGGCTATGTCCTCAGGCTGAGGCAAATGGAATTTAGTGAAGCCTTTGATCAGGTCCTGCATGGTAGACAAGTCTGGAAGGGCAGATCGCACAGGATCCAAGGTGAGCTAGCCAATTGGATGCAAAATTGGATTGGCGGAAGGGGTCTGAAGGTGGTGGTAGTGGGTTGTTATCAAATGGAGAAATGTGATCAGTGGATAGACACACAGAGTGCTGGAGTAACTCAGCGGGTCAGGCAGCATCTCGGGAGAAAAAGGAGTGACATTTCGGGTTGGGATTCTTCCAGTCTGACGAAGAACGCATCCATCCTTTTGTTTTTGTTATGAAGCTGCTTAGAAAACTGAAGTCAGAAGGTGAGTCTAAAGTCAGAAGGTGAGTATAGAGAGAGAGAGAGAGAAAATGTGTGATGCTCTACTGATTGAGATACCCAGGCTCTAGTATCATGATAGACACAAAGTACTGGAGTAACCCAGCGGGACAGGCAGCATCTCTGGCGAAAAACGAAATACTGTATCACCTGCTGAGTTACTCCAGCACTTTGTGCCTATCGTCGGTATATACCGGCATCTCTATTTCGTTTCTACACTCTAGTATCATGAGTATGGTTAGTTCAGTGTCAAAATGTAGGAAACTAAGAGAAGTGACAGGATATTAGAACGGATTAAAAATGGCGATGAAATTCTGTGAATGTTATTCGTAAAAGAAAATTCTAATATTCTCTGGTATTATCCTCTGTGGTATGGAAGAGTGCAGGTACTTAAAGCTAGTGCCAAAAAACATTAAAGGCAGCATTTCATGTTGATAAAATTATACCTTTTTATTCGATTTTTAAAAAAGTAATTGGAATTTTGGGTCTCGTGAGCTACAGAATGTGAAGCCCAGAGGTGATGATGAATACGATAAAGCCAGGAGTGCCATGTGAAGCTTTTATTGCACAGTAAAGAGGGAGCATTGAGGGAAATGAATTGCAAAGGATGAATTAAAAACATGCTAATGATAAATATGCAGATCATGGGCCAATGTGACAACTATTTAAATTTATGAAAGGATGGGGTAACTTGCATAGAGTGTTCTATGACTGGGAGAATATTAATATTTGAGTTTTAGAATTGGGAAGAGCAAAGCACAGACTGTAGTTATTTTTAGTGGCTGTGCTGAAATTGTTCTTTTTTTTTTTAGATAAATAAGATAGGGTGGATAACTGGGTCCTTGGTACAGAGCAATTAGGTCAAATAGATATTCATCTCTATGGAGTTTAATAATTTCATTAAAGTGAACCCTTGGTTGCATGACTGTTTAACACAGTTTGCAGATTGTGGACTACAAATCAGCAAGCAATCAGATTATTTTCACATAATTACACACCCTGTGATATTATTGGCATTCAAATAAATGAGGGGAGGATTCAGTTTTCTCCCTGGGACAATGGTATTGCCAATTCAATTATTTCGGAACTGTTATTTTATAATAGATTTTAAGAGAATGTAAACAGATTTATCCTGATAGTTTGGGCTGTGTGTTTAATTTGTGGAGTTACTGAAGTAGAGACAAGGTTGAGCACCAGTTGTAATGAATAGCGATTTGATGAAATTAAATACAAGCAATTTGCATTTTAAAACACCCATGAATTGTTGGGTACCACATCAAAGCCTAACTCAATGTTTTGCAACCATCTCCTGCCAAAATCTTGCACCGTCTTTAACTCTACCACAGTTTTGATTTTGTGGAGGGAGAACCCAAGCTATTTGTGAACAAACTCGTGAAATTATTCGGGGCTGCACAGTGGTCATTTATCTTTGAAATGTAACTGGCAGTTACTCGAATTCCATCAACTGTTCTTAGATGTAATTAGGAATGTGTTGAAATGTAGTGCTTGGACTTTGTGACCATGAGAATGCTCTAAGCCATTGACAGTTCCCAAATACTGCAAGGAATGTAAGATGCAATAGTAAAAAAAAAAGTGGCTAAGCATTAGATCTTGAAATTTTAATTGATTTCCATTTAATGGACTACAGGTAGTTCCGCTATGACACGCATTTCCGTAACACTAATTGGATATAGCATGATTGATGCATTAGTGAACACTGTGTTACATGTGCCAGACTGATTATAAAGTGATTTCGATGGGGAATTGGAGAACCACTTAAAAGTTACTTTGAAAATTGACAAGCAGAGAAAAAAAAGCTGACGGGATGGAAAAAACAGTCTGTTTCAGTCTGAAGAAATCTGTTTCCATGTAACCTCTCTGCAGTAATCGGACACCATAGTCTCTTAAGAACACAGTCTGTCAGTTTCACTGCATGTGGTTATTGAAATTGACAAGCAATCGCTTCTATTGACACTTATGCAATCATGCTCCATTCAATAATGTAACCTACAGCCTTCGGTATGTTTAGCTTGCAGTAACATGAATAAACTCATGGCTATAAAAAAAGATCTTTAATTCTGAAAATCCTGCAGAATAAAATGTTATTGTGAGTCTGAAACACTAACCCCTAACCCCATTTTCCGTCATGACCCAATTGTTTTTCCAATGTGATTTTCTGTAAAAAGAACCCAACTATCACATTATAGCAGAACTACTCGTATGCAAATTCATTCCTGTCATATGTATGTTTACCTGTTGCTTTGATCTTGGTCATTATAGCTTTATAATAATAATAATAATAATACATTACATTTATATAGCGCTTTTCATATACTCAAAGACGCTTTACAGGGTTTAGAGAACATAGGGAAGTGAATAAATAGATAAATAAGTAATCGAACAGAGAAAGGAGACAGAAGGTGGGGTGACCTTCAGTGGTTGAAGGCAGTACTGAATAGGTGAGACTTCAGTGATGTTTTGAATGTGGTGAGTGTGGAGGAGTCTCTGACGGTTTGAGGTAGTGAGTTCCATAGGGTGGGAGCAGCGATGGAGAAAGCCCTGTCCCCCCAGGATCTGAGTTTGGTCCGGATGTGGGGGGATAGGAGATTGGCAGCAGCAGAGCGGAGGGTGCAGGTGGGAGTGTGCCTGTGGAGGAGGTCGGTCAGGTAGGATGGGGGCCAGGTTATGGAGGGCTTTGTAGGTCATGAGGAGGATTTTGTACTGGATTCTCTGGGGGATGGGGAGCCAGTGGAGTTTGTAAAGGACGGGGGTGATATGGTCACGGATCGGGGTGTGGGTGAGTAGACGGGCAGCGGAGTTTTGAATGTATTGAAGTTTACTGATGATTTTTGAGGGTGTGCCATAGAGGAGGCTGTTGCAGTAGTCCAGACGGGAGGTGATGAAGGCGTGGATGAGGGTTTCTGCAGCTGTGGAGGAGAGGCATGGACGGAGACGGGCAATGTTTTTGAGGTGGAAGAAGGCTGTCTTTGTGATGTGTTTGATGTGTTTGTCGAAGGAGAGGGTTTGATCAAAGATGATTCCAAGATTCCGGATGTGAGGGGAGGTGGATACTGGGAGACCATCAATATTGAGGATGAAGTTTTGGGTGGATTTGGTGAGCGTTTTTGGACCAAAGATGATGATTTCAGATTTGTTGCAGTTGAGTTTGAGGAAATATGATTGAATCCAAGATTTTATTTCAGTGATGCAGTTTGTCAGTGTAGAGTGTGTGGTGGTGGAGATTGACTTGGTGGAGATGAGGAGCTGGATATCATCGGCGAAGCAGTGGAAGTTGAGACCATGACGGCGGATTAATTGACCAAGGGGGAACAGGTAGAGGATGAAGAGGAGGGGGCCAAGGACTGAGCCTTGGGGGACACCTTGAGGGAGGGGAGCGGTGGGGGATTTACAGTTGTTAATGGAGATGAACTGGTGCCTGTCAGAGAGGTAAGATTTGAACCAGGATAGGGCTGTGCCGGTGATGTTAAAGGAGGTTTCAAGTCGGGTGAGGAGAATGGAGTGATTTATGGTGTCAAAGGCGGCGCTGAGGTCAAGTAGGATGAGGATGTTGCTTTGCTTTCTAAGTTGAACCCATGAAAGATGTGAATTTGTTGCTCGGCACTGTTTATTTAAGACGTGAAGAGGAGTCAATAGAAGTGAAAGATACTTCAGTAGATAGGCCATACGTCAGGCAGAAATGTATCTATTCAACGCCAAATATCCTATCAAATTGATTTTTTTTCGTGAGAATCATTGGAAATTAAGGCAAAAATCTAAAGTTGCGAGAAAAGTATGAGTGCCTTTGAAATCTCAGTTGATTTGAACCTGGTTAATTCTCAATCATGTGATGTTACAGGTAGATAGGGTGATCAAGGTGGCTTTCGGTACATTTGCCTTCATCAGTCAGGGTATTGAGTACAGAAGTTGGGATGCTATGTTACAGTTGTGCAAGATGTTGGTGTGGTCGCATTTGGAGTATTGTGTTCAGTTTTGGTCACCCTGCTGTGGGACGTTTATGGTTAAACTGGAAAGAGTGCAAAGAAGAGTGCAAGAAGATATTGTCAGTACTTGAGGGCCTAAGCTGTGGGGAGAGAGTGGGCAGGCTAGGACTTTACCCCTCAGTCTCCTGCATTTTAAGGAATAATTTTATAGAGGTGTATAAAATCATGAGGGGTACAGATGAAGTGAATGCACAGAATCATTTGTCCAGATTGGGGGAATCAAAAACCAGAAGACATAGTTTTACAGTGAGAGGGAAACGATTCAACAGGAACCTGAATGGCAACTTTTTCACACGCAGGGTGATGGGGAGACGGAATAAACAAAAGGCAATTGATACAGGTACAATTATAGCATTCAAAAGACATTAGGACAGGTAGATGGATAGGAAAACCTGAAAGGGATATAGGTTAAATGTGAGGAGATGGGACTAATGTAGATGGGGCATCTTGGTTGGTGTGGGCAAGTTGGGTGGAAGGGCCTATGGACTCTGGCAGTTAGAAGAAATAAAAATGGATGAAATATGACAATGCGTGTTCAAATGTGACTGTCTCAAATCTATCACATTGAGAAAGTGGCTGATTGGGCCCCAAGAACAGTTAAATGTCTCTTGCTTGTGTCCTGCAGTTGCAATAAAACTAATACTTTAAATAGCTGAAGCCATTGTAGTGCAAGTGATCGATGTGAATTGTTGTTATAAATGATCCACTATGTCATTGTAGTCATGCACTTGTCATTGTGATAAACGAGTACTTTGATTCTGTAGGTGATCCAACTTTTAAAAATGTGAATTAACTCTGTAGATATTGGGATTTTAAAATATATTTTGAAGGAAGTGCTTACAGATTTGTAAATTCCTCCAGCTATCAATGAGACGAAAGACAAGTGACTTGCTTATTTCTCCCCCACTGACCAATTGACAGTTGTTAACGAGTCTTTAATTTTTAAATCTTGATTGCTCCGAGATACTTGAATGAGATAATGCATTCACAATTAAACAAAGCACTATAAACGCATACCTGGTCTGTCCGCGTCAGGGAAAAAATGTGCTCAGAATTTGCTTTAAAAATAACATCAGCGTTATATGTTATCAGTGTGGGAATCACTGCAACCATTGGTAAGGAAGAGAGAGTCCATTAATTACAATTCACTACATTTTTATGGCCAAATTGCACAGTTCCACCATTTTCTTTTTTAAAAACAGGATCTCACACTTGGCTTTCTGGTGATTTGCACAAAATGGCTATACGTAAGCATAGAGCCACGAAACTGGCTGTATAGTTAACGTTAATAAATAACAAAATGGTAATCTTTAATTATTATTAATCAGCTTTTCCTGCTCAGAAAGGTAAACAGTTCTAAGTATGGACTAATATTTCCTATTCTGAATTTTTGAAAATTGTACTTTTTTTTTTACCACTCTGCCTTTTTTCCCCACATTTGTGCACCGTTTCTATTTACTTCACTCTTTTTCATTTTCCCTTTCTTCTCTCTTCATTTCTCAGTGTTTCATCTTTCCATTCATTTCTGTCTTTCTCTTCCTGATTTGATGTTGCATTAAAGTGGCTGATTCGCTCTTCTGCGTTTATCAATAGTCAATAGTCAATAGTCGTTTATTTGTCACATACACATAAATGTGTAGTGAAATGAAACATTACCCGCAGTTAAACAATAAGACCAATAAGAATAATCAATAAAAATGCAATAACACATACAATCACAACTAACACCAAACAAAAAGAAACATCCATCACAGTGAGTCTCCTCCAGTCCCTTCTCACTGTGATGGAAGGCCAAAAATGTATTTTTCTCTTCCCTGCCGTCTTCTCCTGCGGTCAGGCTGTTGGAGTTGCCACGTCGGGGCGGTCGGGGCTCCCGATATTGAAGCCCCCGCTGGACGGTGAAAGGTCCACGGCCTATTTCAGGCCGCGCCGGACGGTGAAAGGTCTGCGGTGGGCCGACCCAAGCCCCGCGATTCGGGGCGGGCGAACACGCTGCCTCTGCCGCTGCCGGAGCTCCCGATGTCGGCCCCCACCCAGGGGCCTGCGGGCTTCCGACATCCACGCGGCCCGCGCCGGAATGTCTCATTCCCTAAATATCATCAATTTAAGAATGTTAATTGAAGATGCAAGATGCTGGAATTGAGCAAAATACTGTGTCAGAGTTTTCAGCTTGGAAACAGGCCCTTTGGCCCAACTTGTCCACACTGACCAACATGCCCCATCTACACTTGTCCCACCTGCCTGAGTTTGGCCATTTTCCCTCTAAACCTGTCCGATCCACATACCTATCTAAATGCTTCTTGAACGTTGCAATAGTACCTGCCCTGGAACAATTGCTCCTCGGGCTCCTATTAAATTTCCCCCCCCTCACCTTAAACCTATGTTCACTGGTTTTTGATTCCAAATACTTGAGGAACTCAGTGGGTCAGGCTTAAAGAACTTGGCACTGCCTGACCCACTGGGTTCCTTAAGAATGTTCATTGTTGGTCTTGTTCACAAGTTCCAAATGATCTGTTATTTCTGCTATATTGTTATGAATTTCCACTTCCATCATTCTTCATGGAGTAGTAAGGCCATAAAGCAAGTGCTTGTAATTCTCTGGTCTAATCATGGTATCTTCCTTGGTTTTAATATTCTTCATTATACTGAACAATTTTCTTCGAAAGTACTTATGACTCTTTTCCATTATAGCCAGTGTTGAATCAAAGTTGATTGTAAGTTCTGACCTGCTCCTTGAGTGGTTTTCTTAAATTAGTGCTAATGTTGCAAATGTCTTGGCAATCATTGAAAACCATGAAATTTATTCAGAAACAATAACACATCTATGGTATTCTTCTGTGGCGACTTGATATTTGGTAAATGAAAATCAGTTCAAATAATATAAGGAACTGATATCAGTCGCAAATGGGAAATTAATGGAAGGTGGTAAAAGATCACTGGTTAAAATTTGAAGTGTCATTTCCAGCTAATTGAAGAAGTAAATGAAGAATAAATCACCTTTTTTGTTCATTCTATTGATGTACTGATTTTGGAACTACATTCTTTTAAAAATAAGGTATACTGCATGCAAACATAAAACATATCGGCTGTTTTCATTGACAACAGTGAATACACAAAAGTAGTGGTGCAGTTAAGATTCTTCATATTATTGAAAACTTAAGATTGTCTTTCAGCTTAATTGAAACTATGATATATTCTTTATTGCAATCGGTGTGTTAGGGTGTAATGAGAAACCTTTGAGGGGGAGAAATACGTCAACCATTATTGATGGGCCTAATGGCCTAATTCTGCTCCTATGTATTACGGTTCAGAACCAACTTGAAATGGGGAAATATACCGTAATACATAGGAGCAGAATTAGGCCATTAGGCCCATCAAGATGCAGGGTGATTCTCATAGCTTGAGTGTAGCACATTGGTCCCTGAATTAGATGGTCGATTCAAACTCTGCTTTAGTGCCTTGACTGCTAATCAAGGATAGTAATTCATTAAAGTGCTTAAGGAACATTGCAAGGAACGGGCGGCACCATGGCGCAGCGGTAGAGTTGCTGCCATTAGCGAATGCAGCGCCTGAGATTCAGGTTCGATCCTGACTAGGAGTTTGTACGTTCTCCCTGTGACCTGCGTGGGTTTTCTCCGAGATCTTCGGTTTCCTCCCACACTCCAAAGACATACAGGTATGTAGGTTAATTGGCTGGTCAAATGTAAAATTTGTCTCTAGTGTGTGTAGGATAGTGTTAATGTGCGGGGATCGCTGGGCGGCACGGACCCAGTGGGCCGAAGGGCCTGTATCTGCGCTGTGTCTCTAAATCTAAAAATCTAAAAAAAAAATCTTATACTTTTCATCAAACTTTTCGTATACTGTTCTTTCTCCAATTGTATTTAAATTTCAATTTTGAAAGGAAAAGATTTGCATTCATGCAGTCTGAAGAAGGGTGTCTTCAGAAACGTCACCCATTCCTTCTCTCCAGAGATGCTGCCTGACCCGCTGAATTACTCGGGCATTTTGTGTCTACCTTCGATTTGAACCAGCATCTGCAGTTTTTTTTCCTGTGCATTCATGCAGTGGTTTTTTTTACCTTTAGATTGTCCAAAATGTTTTATAGACATGTTTTTGAAGTATAGTCGTGTGTACTGTTTTAGGAACTGGAGCCAATTCCCCCACAGGAGGATCCAATATGTAGCAGTGCACTAATGACCAGATCATCTTCTTTAGTAATATTAATTTAAGGTAATGCTAGTTTGCCTGTCAGCCCAAAGTTCTTGGTGAGTTATTGTTGCACGTGTGTGGGGAAGGTATTTGTGCTACGTTCTGAAATGTCTATCTTGTTAAAATCTTGCAGATCCGCTATCCACGAGCCCTCAAAAAGCTTTGGAAAGCATTGGCGCGAACCTACAAAAGCAGTATGAGAACTGGCAGCCAAGGGTGAGTTTACAATGTTGTGAATGTATTCCGCCAATTGCAATGAAACAAAACGGCTTTACTCAATGAAAATCAAAATCCTGCAGATGGTGGAAATCTGAAATACAAACAGAAAATGCTGGAAATGCTCAGCAGATCAGGTAGCATCCATGCAAAGAGCAGTTTCTGCAGATCCGTCAATGTTTTCAGCATTTTCTGTTTTTATTTTACTAAATGTGCATTTAAATATTAGTGCAAAATTGGAAATGGAATTCTAAGGGGAAATGAATACTTTATTGAAGAAGTTATTCTTGTATTTTCTTGGATTTTACCATTCTGCATCTATGTGATGTTGAGAAGCCGGCTATGTATGTCCTTCCTGATGGAAATAAGCTATTTCTAACATTTTCCATCTCTTTTAATTACTTCCATTTGTGTATTTGTACCATTCCATTATTTCATCAATTTCTAATTTGGGCAGCAAGTCATTTTTGTTCAACTATATTGTATGTTTGGTGGCATTAGATGTGCCTGTTTATATAATGTATCATTGAAGTTGTTGATAAAATGGGAGCTACTTAAGTCACAGTTAGAGCTCAGTTGGAGCTACATTACTACCATTACTTCCTTGTTCAAAGATAAATGTGTCTGAAGTAATTCTTTTGAGTTTTACCATTTAATGTACATTTTCCTTTTGTTTGCAAAAATTGAGGTACACTTATTTATTACGCCATGCCTTTTTGTAATCCTCAACTGCTGACTATGTCCAAAGCCCAAACAGTATGGAGTTGGATGTGAAATGATTTCTGAATTACCAATGATACTGATAAACCTGTATTCTAACTTTCTGGTGCAAGTACATTGAATTCAAGAAGAAACTAGAGCGATGAACTATCATTGTGCACTCTTTCAACTCGGTCGCACCTCATTTAGATTGTCATCCTGCATATAATATTTGGGGGGTTGGTAATTCAGCCATGCAATCCTGCGGAAGGGCTGCAGTGGATCTTCTAGGAGCAGTTAATATGATTCCAATCCACTCCAACTGTTCTTGAAAGGATGTAGATATTTTTTACTACTGATAATACATTTGTCACTGTTTTGCATTTTATCCTTCTGGGAAATTTCTTTTGCAAGAGCTCAGCTCACCAAGGATTAGAAATGTCGTGACTCTCTTTGGCTTGGTTGCATCCTGGATCAGTTCTTGTTTCTCTTTCATCTGACTTGATAAGTGTCTCTTGATTTTTCAACTGCAGCTTTTTCCTAACTAATTCAGTACGGGCTTTAACTACTTTTGATATTCCTTCAAATTGATCTTTTGGCATTATTGCATAAATGGTAAAAACTGATCTAGCTCCTATTCTGTCCTTCAGTTCTCTAAATCTTGAAGAGTTTGATTCATTTTGAGACTGGTGAGGATTTAGCTAGGGTAATCTGATTTCCCTGAGGTGTTCTACTTCACAGCCGATTAATTGAAGTTTGCTACATTTGGTGGAAGTACTTGATTCTGAAGTATTGCATGAATCACAGTTAAACACAAAATGCTTAACATTTATTTTTGTTGAGATAAACAGTTACGAGTGGTGACACTTTGGCTAACCTGCTCTGGCTTATGTACTATATATTTTTTGATATTGTCATTTTTGTAAACCAGCACACGCAGTTCCTTTTTATATTTTTTAAACTTGATTAACGTGTATTTAAAGATCAACGTATCTGAATCAGAAATCACAATCAGAATCAGAATTACCTTTATTGTCATCCAAAAAACAAGTCTTTTGGATGAGATTTCATCACCCACAGTCCAACAGTACGAGCAATAAAATAAGCAATTACACAACCACAAACCAACACAAAAAAAAAAAGAAAAAAAGAAACATCCATCACAGTGAGTCTCCTCCAGTCCCCTCCTCACTGTGATGGAAGGCCAGAATGTCATTTCTCTTCCCCCTGCCGTCTTCTCCCGCGGTCAGGCTGTTGAAGTTGCCAGGCCGCGCCGGACGGTGAAAGGTCCGCAGCGGGGCGGGCGAAGACGCTGCCACTGCCGGAGCTCCCGATGTCGGCATCCAGGAGTGATTCTTTTGAGTTTTGTCGTTTTAATGTGCATTGTCTTCCTTTCTTTCCTCCTTGAATGTATCAGTCCATTTCCTCGGACCAGCATTATGACTTTTCTGCAATATCATAAGCTCTATCACTCTCTCTTCTCCACTATCTGTTTATCATTGCTGCGCTTGGCTACTGCAAAGAACAAGTTCCCCACCGCCAGCTTCAAAAGTCATTTGCTGTTAATTCCTTTTCAACTTTGGACCCTTCCAAGTGCAGATTTTTTTGTAACTCGTTCCCTACAACTTAGTGATAAAACAGAAAATGCTGGACGTACGCAGAAGGTCAGACAGAATCTGTGGAGTGAGAAACAAAGCTAATGTTTTGGGTTAATGATGTCGAAAATGGTCAGTCGTTTCATCAACTTGAAATGTTAACTGTTACCCTCTACAGAAATTGATTGAACTGCTGAGTATTTCCAGCATTTTGTGCTTCAGTTTGAAATTCCCTGCATTTACATTTTTTAAAACTTTTTTCAATACAATTGTGTTTAGTTCCCTGGATGTCTTCAATTTATAGGGTTCCTGCCTCTACTTTCTGGGGGGGGCTTTCTCGTTCTTTGAAATCAATTACAGGACTGTTCCTCCTGCTGTTTTACTTATTTTAATTTCATTAACTCTTAGTATAAGTACAGATTCTGAAGTTCCATATTAAAGATGACTGGTTTTATGTATTCAGTAATGAATATCTACTGGCTATAAAATTGGAGTTGCTGCCAAATTGGCTAAGACTTCACATCTCCACAGTGGTGCATTCTAAGAATAAATACAATTTATCTGATGAATTGTGGAATGTCATCAGAATTGTCACAATGACCTAGCTAATTTAATACTCAGAGTAAATCAGGTGAGTATCAAACCCATCTTGTCACTGTTAACAATGTAAAGCAGTTAGATGGATATCTTTCCTGTGAAGCATCTTTTCTGAGGAGCAAAGAGCTAGTTGGAAAGCTGTGCATGGCTCATTCAACCGTGGCAACAATGGGGCAACAATGGGGTTCGAGGAGTGGAGTGGCAACAATGGAGTTCGAGGAATGGCGTGGGCGCTAGCTTGTGTGAATGTTCATGAGGAAAGTTCAAACTATTCTATGAGCTGGGGATGAGGTCAATGATCCATGTGACTCATGGACTCGCTGAATACACTGACTTCTAAATATTCTTTAAGGAACAGTGAATTGCCAATTTCTGAATGTTTGATCACCCTCTGCATCATTCAGATATTCTGCAAGTAAGCTGTGTCATAGTTGGGTCTTTAGATTTCAGTTTATAAATCCTCAGATAATTGGAATTCATTTTTTCAACACTCAACTTTTGCTGTGATGAGTGATGGTAGGCACTTAAGTCATTTGTTTAGTGTGCCTTATTGCACATGAACGTATGGGTAATGGGTTCGGTAATGTTCAGCCTTGTGCTGTCTATTTTCTGACTGCCCATTCAGTTGTCTAAAACAGTGGCACAAACTTTAGCACTTAACTTTTGAGCTTTAATTTTATTGCTTAAAATTGGCTACCTGAGTATTTGAAGACTATTTATGGCATAAGGTTCAAGTAGTATGAAGTTGTGCTTGACTTAGGCTCATTTGCATATTTTGCTGTGGGTTGCCATTGCATTATACTCTTCTTGAATTTTATAATCAATCATCATCAATAAACTTCAATACATTCAAAACTCCGCTGCCCGTCTACTCACACACACCTCGATCCGTGACCATATCACCCCCGTCCTTTATAAACTCCACTGGCTCCCCATCCCCCAGAGAATCCAGTACAAAATCCTCCTCATAACCTACAAAGCCCTCCATAACCTGGCCCCATCCTACCTGACCGACCTCCTCCACAGGCACACTCCCACCTGCACCCTCCGCTCTGCCGCTGCCAATCTCCTATCCCCCCACATCCGGACTAAACTCAGATCCTGGGGGGACAGGGCTTTCTCCATCGCTGCTCCCACCCTATGGAACTCACTACCCCAAACCGTTAGAGACTCCCCCACACTCACCACATTCAAAACATCGCTGAAGTCTCACCTGTTCAGTACTGCCTTCAACCACTGAAGGTCACCTCACCTACTGTCTCCTTTCTCTGTTCATTTATTTATTTACTTATTTATCTATTTATTAATTTCCCTATGTTCTCAAAATCTCTGTAAAGCGTCTTTGAGTATATGAAAAGCGCTATATAAATAAAATGTATTATTATTATTATTATTATAATGCAATTCTTAAAAATCTGCTACAATCCAAGTGGAAATTGGAATTCTGCCAATTGATTGGATTTTTAGAACTTTTTGGCAGCTTTGTTTTCAGAAGTATGATCTCCACATTGGTGGCAATCTTTTCCTTTGGAGACTGGTGTTCTCTGTGTTTGAGCTCATTGGAGTCTACTCTTCTGGTGTGAAATGTAATTTATTCTCCTGTTGGTGTCTCAAAAAGATTCAGTGTAATTGACTTAACCCAGCGTGTGTGCCTTTTGGCTTTTCGAGCTTGGTTATGTGGACTGAATTCTGATATCAAAGCAAGGGGTTTTCCAGATTGAGAAAAGTCTACAGCAAGGGGAAACTTTTAGTAAAAATAAAGACCTGCAGTTGCTGGCTTATACCAAAGATAGACACAAAGTGCTGGTGTAACTCAACAGGTCAGGGTGGGGGTGGGGTGTGGAGGGTAGGGGTGAGGAAGCATGAGACAAAGTCTCCAGGCGATATGTGGGTGAGGGGGTAATGGGCAGATGGATAGAGATAGTGACAAAGGCGAGAAGTGAGAAGGAGACTAAAGGGCATCACATGTGGAAAGAGGAGGAGGAATGAAATGTACAGGGAGGGATATGGGTGGAAGAGAACACGGGAGGGAAAAGTGCAGGGATAAAAGGGGACGTAGGGATGAAAAATTGTTGGAACTGTAAGCCAGTCTACAGCCTAGGAATCTCAGAAGATTCAGACTACAAACAACATTCAACCACAAAACTTGCAGTTTTAATTACATTGAAATGCCCTAAGGTGCTTTGCAGATGAATTGAGCAAAATTTGACAGACTTGCATGGGGAAGCACGAGGGCTGGTTTTTAAGGTGAGCTTAAAATAGAGAGCAGTGGAGTGGCCCAGGGGGAGAACACCAGGGGTTTGATTGCAATAGTATTAATCTCTAAAGGAAAATACTTGTTTTTTTCTCCCAACTCTTTAAGGCCTGATATTGTTTTTGTGGGGGAATAATGTGTACAGGGGCAGATTTAAATAGATTTATTAATGCAATTCCTGGAAGAGCACAAAGAAAGTAGAATTAGCAAAACAATAAGGCCTGCCGTGAGTTGTGCATAAATCAGAAAACAAATTCTGCCAAACATTATACATCAGCACTTTCAACAGGAAAGATGCCAGGCAGAAAATGGAATTCCCATTCGGTGATGAGAACAGAGATTGCTCTGAAGCATTATATTTCACTGGAATTCCCGCAGTTTAACGTGCATTTAAATAGTGCAAGAGCTAGGAATATATTGTTACATTACACAAATAATAAATATTAATATCTCAAACCATGAAATACGCAGGAGTGAAACAACGGTAAACAACGCAGAAATCAGTGGTAATGAAGTAAATTTGCTACCTCTCCTTGAATTGGTCACAACAAAAGTCTGAATGTAAGAAAGTAGAGAGGGTGGCACAGTGGTGCAGCAGTAGAGTTGCTGCCTTGCAGCACCAGAGACCTGGGTTTGAAGAGTGTGAATGTGAATTACAATATAATGAAAAATAAAGGCCACAGATGAAGAGGGATCTTTGACCTCAAACAATAACTATATTTCTTTGCATTGAAGGAATGCTAAACATTGATTAAAAAATGTAATGAAATTTCCAAGTTTGGAAGAGGTACTTACACAGCCAAGGGAGTATCACAAAGGAAGGGGGCCTGAGGAGGACTGGAACAAAGTGTTGCAAAATAACACATGGAGAGATGGGCATAGTTAGTATTTGCATGATTTAGGCAAGCAATGCTTTATATCTGGGGAGGTGAGCACACTCAAAAGAGAAGATAGACCCAAAAAGCTGGAGTAACTCAGCGGGTCAGGCAGTATTGCTGGAGAAAAGGAATGGGTGACGTTTTGGGTCTCGACCCGAAACGTCACCCATTCCTTCTCCCCAGAGATGCTGTCTGACCCGCTGATTTACTCTAACGTTTTGTATCTATCTGTGGTGTAAACCAGCATCTGCAGTTCCTTCCTACAATGAATCATTCGTGACATGACACCCAAAGTGATAAAGAGAAGTCAGCGTTTGTAAAGTGAGAATTATCAAAAAAAAGGGTTGGTTATACGTGGGGAGAGATTGGAAAAAGTAGTTGAGTTTTCAAATTCTAATTAGGTCTTGCTGATGAGATTCTATTTTGATAATTTCAGCCTTCATGCTGAAATGGGAAAAAGTACAAAATGTTTTTCTGTTCAGGATTTGACATTTTATACTCTGTGGAGAAGTAACTCTTCGGAATGGAAAATAGAAACATTTTTAATTAGTGTGAAAGTCTTAGTGAGCCAGCCCATCAATGTTCATTATCGTATTGAAGCTTTCAACTTGCACAAACAGATTGTGGAACAGACATCTTAATCTACAGAAGTGGGCTTGGTCTGACGTCTCCAGACAGTTTGCAGAAGATGTGCACGCCATCAAAAGAACTATTGAAAATGAAAGAAACTTGTATTCAGCATGGTTTTTCATCCGGAAATCAGTTTCCTCTTTGAAGGATTGGGAAGATGTTAAACTGCCAACCTCCTAGCTGGGTGCTGTACTTAAAAAGAATCATTTCTGCAAAGGAAATTACTTTATGGTTGAGTAATTTTCAGTCGCACATTTGCTCTACCAGATCTAAAGCACAGTTGTAATCTGTTAAATCTGTGTTTGCACAACCTCTGATTACTGACTAGCTGAGCGACACTTCAACTTTGATATTAGTTGACGATTAAGAAAATTCTGTTTGGGTGCGGGAGAAATAAGCATTGCATTATGCTCAATTGTACATTTTATTCATGATGAAATATGAAATATGTGCAATAAGTACTAAATATTGCATTCTGCTGTAAGAATGCCACTGTCATAGCCAGAGAGTGTTCTTTGCTCCTATCGGGCAGCATTTATTTAATTGAATACTTCAGAATGTGCTACTGATAAATTGGCCTAATGACGAGGTTTTGAGAGTTCTTGAAACACATGAAAGACACATATGTTACCAGCATCACGGTCTTGACGTGCAAACGCAGATTCTAGTTTGCCCTGTGGATTAATTTCTGTGCATCCCAGAGCATGCTCTACGTTGCCATTTGTTCAGTGGAAGATCTTTCAATGTGGTACTATCCTTTGATCATCGCTAGGGTTATGAAGAATGCAAGGACTGATATAAAGGGATGTAAACGGCTAATGTTTATAAACTTTATAAACTTTATAATCCTTTATAAACTCCACTGGCTCCCCATCCCCCAGAGAATCCAGTACAAAATCCTCCTCATAACCTACAAAGCCCTCCATAACCTGGCCCCATCCTACCTGACCGACCTCCTCCACAGGCACACTCCCACCTGCACCCTCCACTCTGCTGCTGCCAATCTCCTATCCCCCCACATCCGGACCAAACTCAGATCCTGGGGGGACAGGGCTTTCTCCATCGCTGCTCCCACCCTATGGAACTCACTACCCCAAACCGTTAGAGACTCCTCCACACTCACCACATTCAAAACATCGCTGAAGTCTCACCTGTTCAGTACTGCCTTCAACCACTGAAGGTCACCTCACCTTCTGTCTCCTTTCTCTGTTCGTTTATTTATTTACTTATTTATCTATTTATTAATTTCCCTATGTTCTCTAAATCTCTGTAAAGCGTCTTTGAGTATATGAAAAGCGCTATATAAATAAAATACATTATTATTATTATTATTAATGTGTCCAAGTGTACCTGTAATATCAAATTTGAATTGATCGCGCTCAGTTAAGGTGTGCTCAATTAAGGTGCTTAGATTAGTTGTGTAGGAAGGAACTGCAGACACAACGTGTAGGGGAAAAAAACTGCAGATGCTGGTTTAAATCGAAGGTAGACACAAAATGCTGGAGTAACTCAGTGGGTCAGGCAGCATCTCGGGAGAGAAGGAATGGGTGACGTTTCGGGTCAAGACCCTTCTTCAGACTGATGTCGGGAGTGGGCGAGACAAAGATAGAATGTAGTCGGAGACAGGAAGACTAGTGGGCGAACTGGGAAGGGGAGGGGATAGAGAGGGAAAGCAGGGATTATCTGAAGGAACTGCAGATGCTGGTTTAAACCGAAGGTAGACACAAAATGCTGGAGTAACTCAGTGGGACGTGACTTTCAGTCTGATGACTACAGCTCTTTATTTCTCCCATCAAGAAAAATTTCTAAATGGCAGGATAGTTTAGAGAGGCAATAAAGCCTTATTTTTCATGTTCTCAGTAATATGAATGAAAGTATTAGCTGCTTAATGGGCCAGTAAACTGTGGTTCTTGGTCATTGTCGGAGTTTGCATCGTTGAGCTCCTGATGGTCTGTAGGAGTGAGTCTCCCCCACAACGGCGTAGACGCACAAATTGTTTATTTTCCACGGGTCATTCGGATTAAAGTGATCATTTCCACTTAATATAGCATTCTTAATGTAGAAATAAAGCCACAATCTATCTCTAGAATGTACTCAAAAATAAATCTTATGATTATGGTTAATCTGAAGTCTCAGCACCAGTGAAAGAAAAGATGACTAGAATATAAAGCTGAAACTAAATGGACTGCACGTCTTTTAATGCCATCCAAACCAATTTAAAACGATAATTTTATCATCGGTGCAGCTGTAGTCCATATCATATGGATTGCTTTTTGCCTCCTTAAAGCCAATTACTCATCTGTCTTTTTCTGCTATTGCTGTGTTCAGTTCTTAGTTTTTTTGTTGTGATTTTCCTCCTAATCTAGTTGAATTGAGAAGAGATGTTTCAATTGACCCACATAAATGAACCTGCTCTTTTGCGAGACCCATTTTATTGCTGATATAGAGTTCCCTGCTGCTTGTAATAAATTATTTGAGCTGTTGAAACAAGGAACAAGGTTTACAATAAAAAGACACAAAGTACTGGATTAACTCAGAGGGTCAGGCAGCATATCTGGAGTACGTGGATAGGTGACATTTCTTTGGATCCTTAAGAGTGATGGTGGTGGGTGGTGGTGAGGGAAATAAAGCTGGAAGTAAAGAGGGGCAGGACAAAGCCTGGCAACAGATATTCTTTCCAATATTGGTATGTTTGTTGTCAACGTGATTGTCTCCCCTTTTAAAAAGCTGATTTCACCCTCAATGTTCTTATAATGTTCTTACACCACGGGACCCACTCACAAGTTAGGCCATACTCTCGACTTAGTGTTATCGTCCGGATTCCCAATCAACAACATTGAAACTACTGAAGCCTGTCTATCGGACCACAGCGCTATCATTTTTGACGCATCTCTGCCTTTATCTCCCGCAAAATCTCATCTCCCGGTTCGCTACTCCCTCGACATAAATTCATTGACTGCCAGTAAATTCTCCGAGGCTCTCACAGCTGCCCCCAACATCTGCACTATTGAGGCCTCTCCCCCCCATCTCAGCACTGAAGATCTCGCCTCTTTATTTAATATCACTTGCTCTTCCATCCTGGATTCTATCGCTCCCCTTAAAATGAAAAAGCCTAAGCCCAAAGGTCGGCCGTGGCTCAATGACACCACCAAAGCCCTAAGAAGGGAGTGCAGAAAATCAGAAAGGAGGTGGAAATGTGACAAGCTTCAAATTTCCTTCGAAATTCTGAGAAACAATCTTCTCAAATACCAGGAAGCAGTAAAGTCTGCTAGAGCACAATACTTCTCCGACCTTATTTCCAAAAACTCTCATAACTCCAAGGTCCTATTTAGAACAATTACCTCTGTCATATGTCCCGCCCCCAGTACCAGCTTAGTTGGGTCCCCTGCTAAGTGCGAAGAATTCGCTAAATGTTTCACCAACAAAGTTGAGAACATTAGAATGAACATTTCCCCTCCCACCCGTGACCTAGCTGTCTCACTAGTCTGTTCATCTAAATTGGACTGCTTCCAACCCGTCACTCTATCCTCCCTTGCAAAGCTTGTCTCCGCTATGAAACCTGCAACCTGCCACCTTGATCCTGCCCCCACTGCCCTTCTGAAGGATGTCATTGCAATAGCCGGTCCCAGCATCCTCTCTATTATCAACAGTTCTCTGGCCACTGGCACTGTTCCAACCAGTTTCAAGCACGCGGTGGTCCAGCCCCTACTGAAAAAACCTAACCTAGACCCCACCTTGCCTAGCAACTACAGACCCATTTCCAAACTGCCATTCCTGTCAAAAGTCCTTGAAAAGGCAATTCTAAACCAATTAGTGCCCTACCTGCACCAATACACCATCCTGGAAAGTTTCCAGTCAGGTTTCAGAGCCCACCACAGCACAGAGTCTGCCTTGTTGAAGGTACACAACGACCTGCTTCTCGCCATCGACACCGGCGACTGTGCAATCCTGCTCCTTCTCGACCTCAGCGCAGCGTTCGATACAGTGGACCACACCATCCTTATTGACCGTCTCCGGTACGCGGTTGGCATTGATGGCACTGCCCTGAGCTGGTTCGCTTCGTACCTCAAAGACAGGAGTTTCGCCATCAACATAGGCAGTTATTCCTCTGCTCCAGCTAGCCTCTCCTGTGGAGTTCCACAAGGCTCCATCCTAGGCCCCATTCTCTTCTCTCTATACATGCTCCCCCTTGGCCAAATCATTCAAAGGCACGGCATTTCTTTCCACTGCTATGCCGATGACACTCAGCTTTACCTCCCCCTGAAACCCAACAACCAGTCAAATTTAAACAGCCTCTTACACTGCCTTGAGGACATAAAATGTTGGATGGCACAGAACTTCCTCCAATTAAATGAGAGCAAGTCTGAGGTCATCCTATTCGGCCCCCCCGACTCCATCAAATCGATAACAGGCAGTCTTGGAAGTCTATCCTGCCTAGTCAAACCGCATGTCAAAAACCTCGGCATGATATTTGACTCTGCATTAAAATTTGATAAGCAAGTCAACGCTGTGGTGAAAGCCAGCTTCTTCCAACTTCGAACCATAGCTAAAATCAAACCTTTCCTCCAATTCGACGACACAGGAAAAAATCATTCACGCTTTAATTTCCTCCCGCCTAGACTACTGCAACGCCCTATACACTGGGATCAGCCAATCTTCCCTGTCCCGCCTGCAACTGGTCCAAAACGCCGCAGCGAGACTCCTGACGGGTACCCGTAAAAGGGACCACATCACCCCGATTCTGGCCTCTCTCCACTGGCTCCCTGTACGGTACAGAATCAACTTCAAGCTCCTCTTATTCACGTATAAAGCCCTAAATGGACATTCCCCCCCCTACATCAAAGATCTTCTAACCCCCCTCTCTAACTCCAGGTCCCTCAGGTCAGCCGACTTGGGGCTACTCACTATCCCGCGGTCTAGGCTTAAGCTCAGGGGTGACCGCGCTTTTGCAGTTGCAGCTCCTAGACTGTGGAACAGCATCCCTCTCCCCATCAGAACTGCCCCCTCCATCGACTCCTTTAAGTCCAGGCTCAAAACCCATTTCTACTCCCTAGCGTTTGAGGCTCATTGAGGAGGCGCTGTGAACTGTTTGCGTGCTACTGTATGTTTCTTTTTTTTCCCTTAGTACCTAATCAGATGTACAGCACTTTGGTCAACGTGGGTTGTTTTTAAATGTGCTATACAAATAAAATTGACTTGACTTGACTTGACATAAGGTATCCAGATTACACGTAATACAATCCTGCCATATGGTAGAATGCATGAGAGGAGATGGGAAAATAACTATATTTTTACCCTCTGTCCTCCTCCAACCCCCCCCACTGCTGAATGAAATAATTGGAGAAGCCATACCTATTAACCAGGGTTCTGACCCTAAACCCCACCTATCCAGAGATGTTGCGTGACCCGCTGAGTTACTCTAGCATTTTGTGTCGATATATGGTATAAGCCAGCATCTGCATTTCCTTCCTACCCACCAACTCAGTCAGATATCTAAGCATCAAAATTAAATGTCTATGAATATATCTGATTTTCAGAAAAAATAAATGGAGAAATATTGCAAAGCTGTTTGAAATACCTTCTTGGAGAGATTAGAATTCAAAAGCACCATCGATGTTATTCAAATAAACTCACGGCAGCCGGGGGATTGCTTGGACCAAGCACCGCCAGAGGCCCGACAAAAGGCCAAGTGGTGGGCTGGAGCAGTGGTAAAGACACCGACAACATCGCCAGGTCAATCCCTGCAACACCGACTTAGTGCTGCCTCCAGGACAACGGGCCTTTAAGGCCATGATAAGACACTAAACTTTTAAGAACTTGAAGGGCACAAGATCGCAACTCTAAATACTGCCTCGGTGAAGTCTACTATTTTTGCACTGCAATCGGTGCACTTTCATACTTGTGTATGATTGTGCTTATATATAGTACAAACATTTAAAATTGTACTTTAAAAAAAATCCACATGTGTCAATAAGGTATATTGCACTATTGATAAATCGATGAGCAGGTTCAAGGGTTTTGAATCCCAAACTTAGTGATAAATGTGTAGAAAATCCCTGATGCTTTCGCATAAAAGTTTTGGCATTTCACACGAAAATTTTGCGTAAAAGTTAAGGTGATCACTGCTCAGTCCATCACGGGTACTAACTTCCGGACCGTTGAAGGAAGCTACAAGAGTCGCTGCCTCAAGAAGGCAGCTGCTAGCATTATCAGAGACCCACACCACCCTGCCCATGCTTTCATTTCACTCCTGCCTTCGGGAAGAGGCTATAGGAGTCTGAAAACTGTAACATCCAGGTTCTGGAACAGCTTCTTCCCTACAACCATCAGGCTATTAAACACAACCACCTCCAAATGGGCTACGGACTAGACTGGGAGACATTATTTTTGTCTTTGCACTGCTATTGTCTATTTATTTGTGTTTTATTTATAAAAAACTGAACTTTGCTTTTGTAAGAATTTAATTGTTCTGTTTCCGGAGATATGACGATAAAAAGCTCAATGTTCTTGAAGTATGTTACTATTCCCAGCAAAATTTACTTTGAGTAAACTTCCGAATGCCTTTTTGATGGAGACTGCAGTCCTGCAACTCTGAATTGGGCCTGAACCCGAGATCCCTCTGAAAATAAGCACACGATGCAAAATGACAGCAGATTAAATCGAAAAGAAATAAAACTGCGGACGGCAAAATCTGAAACAAAAAGAGAAATGCTTGAAGAACTCAATCAGTCCAGCAGCATCTGTGGGGGGAAAAAAAGTACATAATGCCTCCGGGCAAAGACCCTTCATCAGAACTGACTCGTCTCTTTCATAGTGTTCACCCTCAATGTTTTCTACCGGTTAAGTGGAAGCAGTTTGCTGTATGTGCCTGCGGCAATGGAATTAGTAGTGCATCTGACAACCAGCTACTTCCAACTCAGAAGTTTATCTGAGGGCAAACTAGGTATGCAATTAAACTAAGTGGCAAAACTTATGATTGTACATTTGGTTTGAATATTTTACAGTGATTTAACTTCAGATAAGTATTTATGTAACCAGAAATTGCAAGTATTAACAGCAGAATTTGTTTAATTTTTTTTTAGTTAGGTGAAAATTAATTTTGAAGAGACTTAAAAAGTGTAAAGAAAGCAAGCTATTTTTACCTGAATATAAAGGAAAACGTTCCCTCTTGCAGAAGGTGTTATTCGCATGCAGAGGATAGAAATATCTACAAAATTGAATAGTAGTGACCTTCAAAAATCATTTAAATGAAGTGTGAACAATGGGGTCAAAGCTATTTTGATACAACCATAAGCAACCAAGTGTGGTTGACAAATTTTACGTGTTACATTAAGTAATACATTCAACACATCACCATATACGCACAATGATTTTGACCTTGATGTGTTATTTTAAAGAGAGAATGTCAATTTTTTTTGCGTAAGATGAAGAGCAACGTTCAAAGTTTTTACCAGTCATAAAAAAGGCTGTATGGTAATTGAATATTTCATTATGTTGATGAAATAACTGTTTTCACTTTTTGATTATTGATCTGCGAAGTGAGATTTTAAACTGGAATCTGGTATGAGGTGATGCATTATTTCAGAATGATACATTATGGCTGAAATCCAGAATTTGGTTTAGTTTAGAGATACAGCGCAGAAACGGGCCTTTCGGCCCATCGAGACCGCACCGAACAGCGATCCCTGCAAACTAACACTATCTTACACCAGGGACAATTTTTACATTTATACCAAGCCAATTAACCTACAAACCTGTACGTCTTTGTAGTGTGGGAGGAAACCGAAGTTCTCGGAGAAAACCCACGCAGGTCACGGGGAGAAGGTACAAGCAGGACAGCACAGTGGCGTAGTGATAGAGCTACTGCCTCACAGTGCCAGAGACTTGGGGTCGATCCTGACTACGGGTGATATAAGCAAATAACTGCAGATGCTGGTACAAATCGAAGGTATTTATTCACAAAATGCTGGAGTAACTCAGCAGGTCAGGCCGCATCTCAGGAGAAAAGGAATGGGCGACGTTTCGGGTCGAGACCCTTCTTCAGACTGATGTCAGGGGGGCGGGACAAAGGAAGGATATAGGTGGAGACAGGAAGATAGAGGGAGATCAGGGAAGGGGGAGGGGAAGCGAGGGGCAGAGGAACTATCTAAAGTTAGAGAAGTCGATGTTCATACCACTGGGCTGCAAGCTGCCCAGGCAAAATATGAGGTGCTGTTCCTCCAATTTCCGGTGGGCCTCACTATGGCACTGGAGGAGGCCCATGATAGAAAGGTCAGACTGGGAATGGGAGGGGGAGTTAGTGCTCGGCCACCGGGAGATCAGATTGGTTAACGCGGACCGAGCGCATGTGTCGAGCCTGCGTTTGGTTTCGCCGATGTAAATAAGCTGACAACTGGAGCAGCGGATGCAATAGATGAGGTTGGAGAAGGTGCAGGTGAACCTCTGTCTCACCTGGAAAGACTATTTGGGTCCTTGGATGGAGTTGAGGGGGGAGGTAAAGGGACAGGTGTTGCATCTCGTGCGGTTGCAGGGGAAAGTGCCCGGGGATGGGGTGGTTTGGGTAGGAAGGGACAAGTGGACCAGGGAGTTACGGAGGGAACGGGTGATTGTCTGTACGGGGCTTGTAATTCTCTGTGATCTGAGTGGGTTTTCTCCGGGTGTTCCGGTTTCCTCCCACACTCCAAAGACGTACAGGTTTGTAGATTGATTGACTTGGTATAAATGCAAATTGTCCCCAGTGTGTGTGTAGGATAGTGTTAGTGTGCTGGGATCGCTGGTCGACGCAGGCACGGTGGGCCGAAGGGCCTGTTTCCGTGCTGTATCTCTCAACTAAAAAACTCCATACAGCCAAGTAGCCGTAGCCAAGAGGGAACCCGGGTCTCTGGCACTGTAAGCGCTCTAAAGCAGCAACTCTACCGCTGCGCCACTGTGCTGCCCTTGCAGAATGCAAGATGTTCACTCTATCTTTCAAGAGCTTTTGAGGAATTTAATCCTCTTCAATTTTTTTAATGAAAATGGACATTAACCGTGGCATTAATATTGTCACTTCCTTCCTGGTGTGAAATAAGTTCTAGTATTTGTGTTACTTAGTTCAGTATACTTCAGAATCTACCACTTTGTAAGCGAACAGCTTCGGTAGTTGTTGAAATATCACTTCATGCTTTAGCTTTAAAAATGTTTTTCCAAATTTTCATTTAAGTTAGGAGCATGGTTTATCCAACAGACCATCCTGGAATTTATGTGTAGGAAGGAACTGCAGATGCTGGTTTAAATCAAAGGAAGACACAAAATGCTGGAGTAACTCAGGGGGACATTTTGTGTCGATCCTGGAATTTATGTTAAATATATAACTTTGAAAGCACCTCGTTGTGTTCTTCACTGTTTCACAGTCTATAATATCACCTTAAAGATGTATCTGTTTGATTTCCAGCCAAACATTAATTTGGTTTGTCTATTTTAATATTTTAGCTTTGCATATGTTCCTTAATATTTGTACCATTTCTTAGCAAAATTGGGGAGGCAGGTAACCAGAGGGAGGGAGCATTCTATCCTTGTCCCATTTTGGATCCGATTTTTATATAGTCATACTATTTTCATTTCTTGAAACTTGTACTGTACCCTCTTTGACTTCTACATCGCAATACAAATTGAATTGACATGTTATGTTTTTTTTTTTGCCTAATGGAATACATATGTTGTCTTCTGTTTAAGGTGGGGGTGGGGAGGGGGAAGCTTAAATATGGCCTGTATACTTCCGAGGTACAGAAGCATGAAAACGCATGCCTCCAGATTCCGGGACAGTTTCTTCCCACCTGTCATCAGGCAACTTAACCATCCTATCAATAACTAGAGAGCGGTCCTGAGCTGCCATCTACCTCGTTGGAGACCCTCGGACTATCTTTAATCAGACTTTAGCTGGCTTTATCTTGTATTATACGTTATTCTCTTTATCCTGTTTCTGTACATTGTAACATTGGCTCGATTGTAATCATACATAGTCTTTCCACTGACTGGATAGCAGGCAACAAAATGCTTTTCAGTGTACCTCCGTACACGTGAGAATAAACTAACGCTATATTATGTTTCCTCATGTTCAGCTACTCCTCAATATTGTCAGCATTCAGGTTTTCACCTCTATTTGTTCACTGCAGCTCCTGCCAGACCTGCTGCTGCAAATTCTTCCTTTTTACTGAATTTATCGTTTCTTCGGCAGAGCTTTTGTCTCATAATCAGCATTTCTGTAACTATTTTATGACAACATCCAGAATTATTCACTTCCAAAAGGTTTCAAATAGCTTTCTTCACAGCTGGCTTTTATGCCTCCAGATCAATAATTCCATTTAAAATGTAATCCTTCCATAGTCCATATAATGGGATGAGGGAAGTTTGAGTTGATAATAAACATTTGACTCGAGTGTTGCTGTCTTCTGATGTGATACGAGTTTGTGAGGATGAGAAGATGTAGTGCGTCCTGGAGCAAGGCAGCCATTTTTGAAAAGTCATCAATCAGTGATGTACCTGGATCAAAACCACATAAAAAAACCACATCAAAACCACATCAAAACCACACGGAAGCTAACAGCTGACTTATCCAGTTGTAACATTTTTTGTTTAAGCCAAGTCAGCCACCTGGATGAAGTGTAAACATTTGTCTGCATCCCTGGAATGTTAGAAAAAAAATCTTGGCCTGTTTAGTGCAATTCAGTTCAGATGCTGGTGTAGCTTCACCTTGTGGGTAATTGAATCATTCCAACATTTGTTTAGTTTAGAGATACAGCGCAGAGACAGGCCCTTCGGAACAGAACAACGGGTCACAGTTTAAGGACAAGGGGGAAGTCTTTTAGGACCGAGATGAGAATTATTTTTTTCACACAGAGAGTGGTGAATCTGTGGAATTCTCTGCCACAGAAGGTAGTTGAGGCCAGTTCATTGGCTATATTTAAGAGGGAGTTAGATGTGGCCCTTGTGGCTAAAGGGATCAGGGGGTATGGAGAGAAGGCAGGTACAGGATACTGAGTTGGATGATCAGCCATGATCATATTGAATGGCGGTGCAGGCTCGCAGGGCTGAATGGCCTACTCCTGCACCTATTTTCTATGTTTCTATGATCCGAAACATCACCCATTCCTTCTCTCCAGAGATGCTGCCTGTCTCGCTGAGTTACTCCAGCATTTTGTGTCTACCTTCGATTTAAACCAGCATCTGCAGTTCTTTCCTACACATTTTTATTTACATTTACAAATATTTGCAAATGCCTTTAACACGTGTCTCTGTAGTTATAAATTCCTAAACCTATGATACATGAAAGATTTGATAACATTAAAATTATCTTGCTGTAATCTCAACCGTGGTGTTTTCTTTGGAGGTTCTCTGGAGGTCATTTTTTGCTTGGAAATGTTTTCCCCACTGCACAGCCAACCTGTACATCAGCCAATTAGCTGCTGGATAATTTTGATAGAACTGATTACTGTTGAGGCAAAAATTAGGTCAGCATTGTCCACCAACACAATCAAAGAACAATTCCAGGACAGCAAGTAGAAAATCTTCATAAATATTGCAGATCAGTAGATTTGGCCCATCCAAGATTCACTCAAAAATAACTAGCTCTAGAGGCGGGTTCAAAAGTGGCATTTGAAAGACATTTTAAACCAGTTACAAGGGCTAGGAAAGTTTTTAGTTCTAGAGGCACAGGGTGGAAACGGGTCCTTTGGCCCTCCGAGTCCATGCCGACCAACAATAATCTGTACACTAATTCTATCCTACATGCTAGGGACAATTTACATAAGCCAATTAGCTTACAAGCCTGCACATCTTTGGAATTTGGGAGGAAACTGGAGCACACGGAGAAAACCCGCGTGGTCATAGGGAGAATAGACAGCACCTCGTGCTCAGCATCAAAGCCGGGTTTCTGGTGTTGTAAGGCAGCAACTCTACTGCTGCGCCACTGTGCCACCCAGTGCTCAGAGGAATATGTACTAAATGCAGGAAGATAGGACCAGCTTAGCTATCAAAGCTGCATGGTCAGCATGGAGATGTTGGGCTGAAGGGCCTGCTTCTATGACATATGACTATTCTGTATGCAAAGGACTTATTTAATTTCTAGTATTTAATTATCTTCCAAATTACTCTTCTGATTTTTCTTCCCTTTCATTTCGTTTGCTTTTCTATTCTGTTCTTTGTCCTGTCTGAATAACTTGCTCATTCATTTAATCATAGACATTTTTTAATAAGTAGGAGAGATTCAAGGATTTAGGAACATTTCTGCGAAGCAGTTGGATCTAGAGACACCACAAATTTTCTTGAGATTACTTGGCCCAAATCCAGTTGCTAAGAAGCATCCATCGTAAAAAAATCTATCCCTTGAAAACTGACTTCAGAGAGTCAGTCAGAATTGAGACTACTGTTGCATAGAACATAGCTGAAGTGATAGACAATAAATGCTGCAGTAACTCAGCGGGCCAGGCAGCATCTCTGGAGAAAATGGACAGGTGACCTTTCGGGTTGGGACCCTTCCTCATTCCTTGAACTTGTATCCAGCAAGTTTCCACAAAACACCAATGAAATGAATTAACAGAGAATTTTTGAGTTGTCGACTAAAGGATGAATGTTGGTCACGCACTCGAGGCAAAACCCTTGCTCTCAGGCAGTTCAACGGGAACCTTCACATTCACTTGAGAGAAATCAGCCAGGGTCTTAACGTGACATCTCACCGGAAAGGTGCCACCTCTATGCCATGTAACTTGAACTCTTAAGCAAGAATATTACTGTAAGGAAGATAGACACAAGATGCTGGAGTAATTCAGCGGGACAGGCAGCATCTCTGGATCTCGAAACGTCACCCAATCCTTCTATCCAAAGATGCGGCCTGCCCCGCTGAGTTATTCCAGCATTTTGTCTCTATCTTTGGTGTAAACCAGCATCTGCAGTTCTTTACTACAATGAACCATTCATATCTCCTCATACCTTGGCTCTCCCCACCCAGTCCATTCCTACATATTACTACAAGGCCAAGGCAATTTTATGTTAGCTGTGAAGATGCTGATAATTCTTTCCAGGAGTGCATCTAGGTCTGCAGTGTAAATGTGGGGAAGAGGAGTCAAAGAACTATATGTTTCATGTCATCGGCACACCCTTTATCACTGCAATTAATCAGCAAGTCATTATTTCTTAATACAACTAAATCTCTTCAAATGCCTGCAGGGATTGCACCCGGCAGAGGTTTCCTGCCGCTGCTTGCTTATTATGCTGTGAATTGAGTAGAATTGTTTATCCATAAAGAATTCAAAACTAACCCTTTAGAAATGTACCCTTGGTAGAACCTTGGCTGTTTAGATTTAGAGATACAGCATGGAAACAGGCCCTTCGGCCCACCGAGTCCGCGCCGCCCAGCGATCCCCGCACATTAACACTATCCTACACACACTAGGGACAATTTTTACATTTGCCCAGCCAATTAACCTACTTACCTGTACGTCTTTGGAGTGTGGGAGGAAACCGAAGATTACGGAGAAAACCCACGCAGGTCACGGGGAGAACGTACAAACTCCGTACAGACGGCGCCCGTAGTCAGGATCAAATCTGAGTCTCAGGTGCTGCATTCGCTGTAAGGCAGCAACTCTACCGCTGCGCCACCGTGCCGCCCTTTAGACTCTGGAATGAAAATAAATGCAAGATATTATTTGCAGCAAACATCTTAAGATATCAGGAAAGTGAGGGACAGGGTGCTGGGGGAAGTGCAAAGGAAAATTTCCAGCATAATTTATACTGCAAGTTGAATCAACTCTCTTAACTAAAATGCAGATGTTTTGATGGAAATAATGTTCAATTATTCACACAGTCCATGTTCGCACATTTCACCCGGAAGAAAAATACAGTAATTATAATTAATTTTAATGGCCTACTTTTGAACTTTAATAATTTATCTTTGCTTGGTCTGTCTTCCACAACAGATCACACTTATAAAACACTTTCTGCATTGCAAAAAAAATGAAGCGAAGCTGTCATAGAGGTTTTATCAAACAAAGGAAGCCAACCATAACTGCATTACGGACAACGCTGATGTTCATCAGCAATAAAAGGTTTGGCTTTATGGGCCATCTAAAATGTAGTAGAGTGCTATAGAGTTGTTTGGATGAAATTCAAGAGCTTAAAGCCTTGGCTGCTTAATACACTAAGTTCAGCAGCCAGACTGTTTGTATGCTCAAGGCTTTAGAATTAAAGGAAAGCATATAAGTTCATAAGTCACAGAAGCAGAATTAGGCCATTTGGCCCATTGAGTCTACTCTGCCATTCATTCATGGCTGATCTATCTTTCCCTCTCAATCCCATGCTCCTCCCTTCTCCCCATAACCCTTGACACCCTTACTAATCAAGATTCTGTCAATCTCCATCTTGGCCTCCAGCGCCATTTGTGGCAATGAATTCCAGAGATTCACCACCCTCTGACTAAAGAAATTCCTCATCTGACTAAAGAAATTCCATATCTTGGAGAAATGGGGAGTGGTCAAGGAGTAGGGAGATTTAAAAAGTATGAAAAATTAAAAGCAAAAAGGAAACTGCTGGAGGAACTCAGCAGGGCAGGCAGCATCTGTTCATTCCCACCATGGATGCTGCCTGAGCCGCTGAGTTCTTCCAGCACTGTGCTGTGGTCGGGTACAAATATTTGCAAATTTTACAAATCTAATAGGGTGGTGGGTATGTGGAACAAGCTTCCAGAGAAGCTAGTGGAAGCAGATACTATAGCAGCATTTAAAAGACACGTGGACAAGTACATGGATAGGTATGGTTTTGAGGAATATGGGCCAAACACAATCAAATAGGACTAGCTTAGTTGGGGCGGTGTGGACAAGTTGGGCAGAAGGCCTTGTTTCTGAACTGTAGGACTCCACGACTCTAATTGTGCATTTGATTTTTTTTTGTACTTATGCAGTCAGATTATAGTGATTTGGAGTGGGTTATTGTACTTTTCCTTGGCCATTTAATTAAAATTTATCACTGTTACTTTGAGCTGTGATCCAGCGGGCTCTTGGTTCTCCATGTCTTTCAGGCAATAATAGAACCCATTAGCATTTAATTGAAATTGTCGCACTGAATACTTTGAAGGCACATTTTCTATTTTGGTATTTAATAATTTTTATTTTAATAAGTGAGAATGATGCTGTAATGGGGACATAGTCATAAATATCTGAACTTTGGCAGCCTAGAATCATGTGTTTCTAAGCGAATTGGTGATAATGTTGAGATACTTAAACAGTTCTGTTCAACAATGCTTGGTAAAGTAAGGTTCATGGGTATAAATCCTGTTATTTTCTGAGGCCATTTATTTTATTTAGCAACATGCCACAAGCATTGGGGTAACAACAAGCCTAAACATTCATTGCTTTTATTTATTGCCCATGGTAGCACTTGTAAACAGGTAGTTTACTTTGACAGTCAGTTATACTGCTTGGCACATTTTTCAGTGCTAATAGAGTAGTCTGAAGAATGGTCCTGACCCGAAATGTCAGCTATCCATGTTCTCAACAAATGCTACCTGACTTGCTGAGTTACTCCAGCACTTTGCGCCCTTTTTTCCCCAATAAAGTACTGTTGTGTCCACGTTAAAAACGGTGAACCTTTAGTTATGCAGGTGAGCCCTTGTATGACATTAGCTTATTAGGAGTGTGTTATAATTTTTGAAACTTTAATTCTATGAGATATCTTTCATAATAAATGAAAATATCCTGATGTATTATTCCTCAGATTGATGTGACCCATATGTTAATGTTATGGTTGGCGTATTGAGCAACAACCTGACTGAGGGATGATTGGGCTTTAATGGAAGGAAATTTCAAGTGTCCATATGGGTGTGTGCAGTCACTTCAACGCTGAGCCAAGCAATGCTTAACACAATTCCACAATTTGCTTTACAAATCGCAAAATTCATGTTGAATATCTTCGGGATCCTGTAATTTTTGAGAAATTTGGTAATGGAGGAAAATGCAAGGTTGTGAACTGTTGATAGATTAAAATATAAAATGCTGTAACTAATTAGTTGGTGAAATGATCCATCCTCTGTAGGGTTTTCTTGTTTCGAATCTTTTTACTCTGTTGGAACCGAGGTGTTATGTTACAAGTTAATTGGATTAATTGAATATATCTCTGTTTGAAACTAGATTGAATTACTTAATGAAATGCAGAATCTGCATTAAGTTGGCTCTCTGCTTTTTCCGTGAGACTGATGTCAAAAGTTTAAAATAGTTTCTCAACACTGACATTATAAAACTGTAAAGCAATGAAATTGCTTATGGAGGTTTTATTGAATTGAATGTTTACTTTTTAAAAAACCTGAAAGGTTTTTCGGGCTCTCAGGTTTTGTGGGGGGGGAGAGGATTTGGGTGAGATTCACAATTTAATAATTTCACCACTTTTCAGGGAGATATGAAAATTTTAGTTAGAATCATTACAAAAGTTGGAATGAAAGAGATCTGAAGAAAGGTCCCGATCCTAAACGTCACCCATCCTTCTTCTCCAGAGATGTTGCCTGATCCGCTGAGTTACTCCAGCACTTGTGTCTACCTTCAAGAAACCCTCTTATCTTTATCCAATAAATGGGCTGGTAGAGCTGCTGCCCCACAGCGCCAGTGACCCGGGTTCAATCCTGACCTCGGGGGCTGTCAGTGCGGAGTTTGCACGTTCTCCCTGTGCCCATGCGGGTTTCCTCCGGGTGCTTCGGTTTCCTCCCACACCCCAAAGACGTATGTATTTGTAGGTTAATTGGCCTCTGTAAATTGCCCATGGTGTGTAGGGAGTAGGAAAGTGGAAGAACATAGAACTAGTGTGAATAGGTGATCGATGGTCGGCGTGGACTGGGCGGGCCGAAGGTCCCGTTTCCATGCTGTATCTCTAAACTAAACTAAACTAAACTAAACCAAACTTCAAACACAAGTGACTACAATTTGAGGATTAAAAATATAAGGAGGCAGAAATAGAAAGTGGAAACAAGTGCCCAAAATAATCATTTTAAGGCAGCCAATGTACTTAACTCCAAGCTGTTACCTACTCCTGATTTAAAACCAATTGCTTGTGGATTAGAATTCTAGCTCTGACGTGCCACCTTACAAAATAGTCTGCTATGAAAGATCTTATAGTTAGGTGCCAATTGAAACGATTCTTCCTGGACACAATGTATCTTGAGGCACGAAGGGAATGAAATATATCGTGCTATCACATCTAATTGCTAGATTCTCTTGTCCTGCCCCCACCAACACTCCTTCCCTCCATCAACTCTTTCCTTTTCTAAAAATATCGTAAATCATCCTTAAAATAATTTACCTTGTCCAAGAATGCTTATTCCTGGTAACATGCTTTGGAGTCACAGTGTGAAACAGTATTTAAACAGGCCCTTTAGTCCATATTGAACATCAAGCACCCTCTACGCTAATTCAACGCCAATGGCATGTTATTCTCACCGCATTCCCATCATCCGTTTCCAGATTATTTCACTCACCTACATGCTAGGGAAAATTTATACTTGAGAATTAACCTCTATCGAGTTTAGTTTTAGAGATACAGCGTGGAAACAGACTCTTTGGCCCACTGAGTCCACGCCGACCATCGATCACCCGTTCACTAGTTCCATCCTACACACGAGGGACAATTTGCAGAAGCCAATGAACCTACAAACCTGGAGTGTGGGAGGAAACAGGAGCACCCAGAGAAAACGCACGCGGTCGCAGGGAGAACGTGCAAACTCCACACAGGCAGCAGCCGTAGTCAAGATGGAACCCAGTTCTCTGGAGCAGTAAGGCAGCAACTCTATCGCTGTACTGCGTTTGGGATGCGGGAGGGAACTGGAGCAATTACAAGGAGAATGTGTAAACTCCCACAGATAGCAACAGAAGTCAGGATGGAACCCGGGCCACTGGAGCTCTGAGGCATCAGCTCCACTTGCTGAGCCATTGTATCTACTCTTCACCTGAATGCGTTCCACCTGCTCTTCCCACTTGACTGAGCAGTAAACAATTTGCTGCCAAGGACATTTTTGTTCGATTCAAAATTTAGCTGTTAAGTTCGCAGTCTTGACACAGCTCGTTTCTGCATTAAATAATCATTACATTTCAAAAGTTTTTTGGTTGGCTGAAGGTGATATTAAAAGATGCAATGCCAAAGCAGGTCTATCATCTTTTTATCTTAACAGAAAATGTTGGAAGCACCCAGCAGGTCCGGCAGTGTGTATGGAAAGAGAAACAGTTAATGCATTCAGGTTCACCACCCTTTGTTATAACTGGGAAAAGTAAAAGTTTGCTTTCAATAACAGTCATGGTGGGGTGGGGTAAGGACGGGTAGAACAAACGGAATATTTCTGATCGTGTGAGACCAAGTGAATTGTGTAAGAAGGAACTGCAGATGCTGATTTATAGTGAAGATCGACACAAAAAGCTGAGGTAACTCAGCGGGTCAGGCAGCCTCACTGGAGAATGAATATGTGACGATTCGGGTTGGAACCCTTCTTCAGACTGTTGACCAAATGAAGTAATGTAAGAAAATAACTGCAGATGCTGGTACAAATCGAAGGTATTTATTCGCAAAATGCTGGAGTAACTCAGCAGGTCAGGCAGCATCTCAGGAGAGAAGGAATGGGTGACGTTTCGGGTCGAGACCCTTCTTCAGACTGAAGTCTCGACCCGAAACGTCACCCATTCCTTCTCTCCTGAGATGCTGCCTGACCTGCTGAGTTACTCCAGCATTTTGTGAATAAATAGGAAGAGGGGATGTTCAACGAGATCTGGGTGTCCTAGTGCATCAGTCACTGAAAGGAAGCATGCAGGTACAGCAGGCAGTGAAGAAAGCCAATGGAATGTTGGCCTTCATAACAAGAGGAGTTGAGTATAGGAGCAAAGAGGTCCTTCTACAGTTGTACCGGGCCCTGGTGAGACCGCACCTGGAGTACTGTGTGCAGTTTTGGTCTCCAAATTTGAGGAAGGATATTCTTGCTATGGAGGGCGTGCAGCGTAGATTCACTAGGTTAATTCCCGGAATGGCGGGACTGTCGTATGTTGAAAGGCTGGAGCGATTGGGCTTGTATACACTGGAATTTAGAAGGATGAGGGGGGATCTTATTGAAACATATAAGATAATTAGGGGATTGGACCCATTAGAGGCAGGAAACATGTTCCCAATGTTGGGGGAGTCCAGAACAAGGGGCCACAGTTTAAGAATAAGGGGTAGGCCATTTAGAACGGAGATGAGGAAGAACTTTTTCAGTCAGAGAGTGGTGAAGGTGTGGAATTCTCTGCCTCAGAAGGCAGTGGAGGCCAGTTCGTTGGATGCTTTCAAGAGAGAGCTGGATAGAGCTTTTAAGGATAGCGGAGTGAGGGGGTATGGGGAGAAGGCAGGAACGGGGTACTGATTGAGAGTGATCAGCCATGATCGCATTGAATGGCGGTGCTGGCTCGAAGGGCTGAATGGCCTACTCCTGCACCTATTGTCTATTGTCCATTGTCTATAAATGAAGTAATGTGATCGGAAGCACATTATGCTGCTTGATGTGTGTAGTGTGCTGTTATTAACAAGGCTGTGGCAAGCCACACCACACCTATTGAAAAGGAGAAACTGAGTCAAAATGACGACAAACAGAAATGGCCAGTTCTGATACAGAAAGAAGAATGAGTTATCTGAAGTTGGAGACATCTATATTGAGTCTGTAAGGCTGCAGTGTGTTCAGATGGAAGCTGAGGTGTTGTTCCTTATATTGGACCTTATTGAAACAGTGCAGAAGGCTGCAGATAGAAAAGTCAGAGTGGGATGGGGAATTAAAGTGGCAGGCATCTGGAAGCTGAGCTCCGCGAAAATGCAGTCTAAACACACGTACTCCGTCAAGCAAAAACATGATGTGCATTTGGCTTCTACTATGGGATGTAGACTACTTTATGAACACCATAAACAGTTTAGGAGATTGGGGAACAATGGTGCTGGAGGAATGAGGGGGGAAGGGTCAAACTCGGACTGCAGAAGGGTGTTACCCTGAAATATCGTCTGTTAATTTCCCTCCACAGATGCTGCCTCACCTGCTGAGTTCCTCCAGCACTTTGTTTTTTTTGCTCATGATTCTCGCATCTGGAGTCTCCTGTGTCTACGTGAGATTGAAAGAAGTGCAAATGAATTGCTGCTTCAGCATTTGGGGCTGTGGATGGAGGGAAGGGAAGAAGTGAAAGGATAGGTGTTGAGTATTAGACTGGATGGGAAAGTATCTTGAGGTGGGGAGTGGTTTGTGGGGATTGGTCAGTAAGGGAAAATTATTACTTCTGGATATCAATGGGATTCCTATGAAAATGTGAATTCAAGAATCAAGAGGGTTTAATTGTCAGGGGTACCAAAAATGGCACAATAAAATTATTTCTTGTAACAGCATAGCAAGTTTGCAAACAGTACTCGTCGATAACATAATAAAGGGCAGCATGGGGCATAGTGGCAGAGTTGCTGCCTTACAGCGCCAGAGACCCTGGGTCGATCTTGACGACCAGCGGGGGCTGTGCGTGTCGGTTGCCTCGGTAGGGGTCGAGCTGTCTGTCCGTGGGTGCGCGGGGAGGAGAGGGGAAGTTTTGTTGCCTCCATCACAATGAGGGGGTGTTTGGAGTCACTGTGATGGATGTTTGTGTTGGGGTCGTGTGTCCTGTGTTCTTTTCTTTTTTTGCTGTGACTGCCGAAATTTCGTTCGGTGTTGTGCCGAGTGACAATAAAGTTTTGTTATGTTATGTTATGTTATGTTATGTTTGTACGTTCATCCCGTGACCTGCGTGGTTTTCTCCGGGATCTCCGATTTCCTCCCACACTCCAAAGACGTACAGGTTTGTAGGCTAAATGGCTTGGGGAAATTGTAAATTGTCCCTAGTGTGTGTAGGATAGTGTTAGTGCGCGGGGATCGCTGGTAGGTGCGCTCGGTGGGCCGAAGAGCCTGTTTCCACGCTGCATCTCTAAACCAAACTGAAAGGAAAAAGAAAGTTCAATAAATTTTTTAAAAGATTAGTACAAAAAAATGTCTAAACGTCCCTAGTGCAACGAGGACAGTTTGTCGTTTAGTTGCTGTTTATTATGTTCAGGATTCTTGTATCCTTTTTCATTTTGTGAATGGAGCGGTCTACATGGGATTCATAATGTATTTTCTACCCGTTGTATTGTACACACAAAGTATTGACCTTTTAGCATTCCCTCCTGCCATTTTGAAAGATAAAATCCTTTAGCAGACAACAGCGTTCAAGCTAAATAATCACCTTTCAGTTATAAATGTGCAGAACCAAATTGAACAAATTACTAGATTTTTAAAGATTTTTTTAGATTTAGAGATACAACACAGAAACAGGCCCTTCGGCCCACCGGGTCCGCTCCGCCCAGCGATCCCCGCACACTAACACTATCCTACACCCACTAGGGACAATTTTTACATTTACCAAGCCAATTAACCTACACACCTGTACGTCTTTGGAGTGTGGGAGGAAACAGAAGATCTCGGAGAAAACCCACGCAGGTCACGGGGAGAACGTACAAACTCCGTACAAACGGCGCCCGTAGTCAGGATCGAACCCGAGTCTCCGGCGCTGCATTCGCTGTTGATGTGATCTGACTGCAGAGATGCTATCAGTCTTTCAAGTGTTCTACTTTTCATAGAATCCTCTGCCTAGAAATTATTTTGTCAAGAAAGCGCTGTATTATTGGGCTTCCAGTACTTTTTTGTCTATTTAAAGATAAGGTGTGCGTTACATTGCCCTTTATCACCAAAGGGTTCGGATATGAAGGTATGGAAGTTACTTTGGTTATCTAATTCTCTGTTTTGCCCTCATTTTGAGGGTTTAATCTTGGGAATGGTAGATTTCCTGGAGTTGGGATGTAGAGGGGTAGTGGTTGTGGGTACAAGAAAGAATTGGCAGGTCTATGTGGAGAGGGCAAGGAGAGGGGACTGGCTGTATTGGTCTTTCTTGGACTGCTATGGACTCACCAGGCAGAATGTCCACCTTTCATGCTATAATAATTTAGTGAGCAAGGAAGGACCATTGCTTCTTTGTCCTATGCTATCTCGTAAGTCTATGGTGTTTGTTAAGTAAAAGTGCTAAATCATTTTAGTGTTGTTGTATTTTCTCTGATCAGGATAAAATAATCTAGTCAAGTCAAGTCAATTTTATTTGTATAGCACATTTAAAAACAACCCACGTTGACCAAAGTGCTGTACATCAGTGCAGGTACTAAAAGAGAACATACAATTGCACACAAACCTAACAACACATATATAAACAGTTCACAGCTCCCCCTCAGAGGGCCTCAAACGCTAGGGAGTAGAAATAGGTTTTGAGCCTGGACTTAAAGGAGTCGATGGAGGGGGCAGTTCTGATGGGGAGAGGGATGTTGCTCCACAGTCTAGGTGCTGCAACCGCAAAAGCGCGGTCACCCCTGAGCTTAAGCCTAGACCGCGGGATAGTCAGTAGCCCCAAGTCGGCCGACCTGAGGGACCTGGAGATGGAGTGGTGGGTTAGAAGATTTACTTTGCATTTAAAAAATAGGCACCAATCTGCAGATCAGGCAGATTCCCTTGGAGATGGAATACTATGATATTTTAGCTTGGTGACTTTTCACCAGATCAGAAATGCTTTTGATGAAACCCCATTGACTTTAAATGTCAGCTCCGTCGACCTTTTCACAGATTCTGCATGTTCTGATGACTATTTTGAGTCTGTTTTTGTGTAAATCTGACAAACTGCATCACTGAAATAAAATCTTGGCTTCAAATCAATTTCCTCAAACTAAACTGTGACAAATCCGAAATCATCATCATTGGACCAAAAACGCCCACGAAATCCACCCATAACTTCACCCTCAACATCGATGGTTTCGCAGTATCCACCTCCCTTCACATCCGGAATCTTGGCATCATCTTTGATCAAACCCTCTCCTTCGACAAACACACTAAACACATCACCAAGACAGACTTCTTCCACCTCAAAAACATCGCCCGTCTCCGTCCATCCCTCTCCTCCACAGCTGCAGAAACCCTCATCCACGACTTCATCACCTCCCGTCTGGACTACTGTAACAGCCTCCTCTATGGTTCACCCTCAAAAATCATCAATAAACTCCAATACATCCAGAACTCTGCTGCCCGTCTACTCACCCACTCCCCGACCCGTGACCATATCACCCCCGTCCTTTACAAGCTCCACTGGCTCCCCATCCCCCAGAGAATCCAGTACAAAATCCTCCTCATGACCTACAAAGCCATAACCTGGCCCCATCCTACCTGACTGACCACCTCCACAGACACACTCCCACCCGCACCCTCCGCTCTGCTGCTGCTAACCTCCTGTCCCCCCCATCCGGACCAAACTCAGATCCTGGGGGGACAGGGCTTTCTCCATCGCTGCTCCCACCCTCTGGAACTCACTACCTCAAACCATCAGAGACTCCTCCTCACTCACCACATTCAAAACATCACTGAAGTCTCACCTGTTCAACACTGCCTTCAACCACTGACCGTCGCTTCACCTTATTCTTCCTTTTCTGTTCGTTTATTTATTTATTTTTATGTTTTATTTACCCTGTAAAGCGTCTTTGAGTTTCCAGAAAAGCGCTATACAAATGTAATGTATTATTATTATTATGATTATTATTATTATTATTATTATTATTATTATTATTTTCAGATTTTGGGCTTTTGCAGCTTTTTGATTTAGAATCTGTACCAGATTAGCTCATGTTGCCAGAGTGCCAACACCAATTGTGCATTATTCCTACATTAAACCACTTTGTGCATCAGCACGGTTATTCAGCAACAAAGATGAACACCCAGGGCGGCCACTCCTAGTGTTTGTGTCTTGTTACAATCCTTTATTGATTGAGAAAAGACATCCTGTTGTAATAGTAGCATTGTTATTTTTAAATGGATTGATTAGTCCTAAAATAGATGCCTTCTGATGAGTGTAATGTTTCAAACTTGCACTTACAGTAAGTATGTCCTGATAAAGAGAATGAAGGACATTGCAGACTGTGATGGAACAGGCTTTGATCCATTATGAACTAACTCAGAGGAATTAATTTTTTAGTACAACGTCTATGACCAAAGATAATCATCATGTATCTGAACAGTTACTCAGCCCCATCGCGGTCCCCAGCTTTTTCTTTTCTAGCACTGAATATTGCTTTAGGAAATAATTTTTTGGGAAGAAAAGAACAAAAGGATGCAATGGGTCTGTAAATATTCAACAGTTAATGAATGCTTTTATATGGAGTATCTTAGCCTATTTTCTTTTCCTTTGAAGGGCTTGATCACTACCTCTAATCTCTCATATTGAGAAGGTTTCCGTCCTCCTGTTCTTTCCCAGTATAAAAATCTGAAATATAAACAGGTCTTTTGGTTTCCCAATCCAATCAAAATACCAGACTCTGTCTGCAATCTCAGAGGTCACAATTACGCTGGTTATGTAGGATAAATTAAAATGAAGAAGAACACTTCTAATTTCTCTTCTGACTCTGTGGTCTATGATCCAGCCGTCGGGATACATAGTGTTAACTGGGGAGCAGAGGATGTCAGGCAGGGACTAATTTACTGGAATCCAATACAAATGAACCACATTGCAACAGAGCCAGAACGGTGGAACTCGATGTAATGTCATGCTGAGCAGCATGTTTGGATCAGCTCTAATGTGTGCTTGCCAGAATCGTCTCATTTGGTGAAACCATTTTGAGTTCAAGTGTTTTCATTGCAAAGTGACAAATGATTCGTAGATTATGTGGCTGAGTAAATGTATGTATGCTGATACTGTTATTAGAATAAAACACAAAGTACTGGAGTAACTCAGCAGCTCGGGCAGCATCTCTGGAGGACATGGATAGGCGACGTTTTAGGTCGGGATGCTTCCTCAGATTTGACTTTTCGGGTTAGGACCCTTCTTAAGACTTCAGACTGGGCAACTGTCCATGTCCTATACAGGTGATGCCTGACCCGCTGAGTTACTCCACAATTTGTGTTTTATTCCAGATACAATACAATCCAATCCAATACAATATATCTTTATTGTCATTGTACAGGGGTACAACGAGATTGGGAATGCGCCTCCCATACGATGCAATAATTTAATTAGCTAGTCAGTATTAATTTAAACAACCCAATGAAACAAATTGTAACAGTTTTAAAACAGAATAAAGTGCAAGTAGATCTGTGCCGGTTCACTGTGCGATGTGACCATCCGGCTCAGCAGGACCGGTTCATAGCAGCTATGGCCCTGGGGATGAAGCTGTTCCTGAGTCTGGAGGTGCGGGCGTAGAAAGCCTTGTAGCGTCTGCCCGATGGTAAAAGTTCGAACAAACTGTTGCAGGGGTGTGAAGAGTCTTTGTGGATGCTGGTGGCTTTTCTGAGGCATCGTGTGTTGTAGATGCCCTCCAAGGCTGGTAGCTGTGTTCCGATGGTCCTCTGAGCTCTATGGAGATTCCTCCATCTGCAGTTCCTTGTGTCTTTGTTATTAGAATGCTCCCTAAATTAAACAAATGGAAATAATTTAGTATTTTTCCAGAACAAATAATCCTTGTTTAGTTTAGTTTAGGGATACAGCGCTGAAACAGGCCGTTCAGCTCACCGGGTCCGCGCCAACCAGCGATCCCCGCATATTAACACTATCCTATGCCCACAAAGGGCAATTTTTACATTTACCAAGCCAATTAACCTACATACCTGTACATCTTTGAAGTGTGGGAGGAAACCGAAGATCTTGGAGAAAACCCACGCAGGTGACGGGGAGAACGCACAAACTCGGTACAGACAGCGCCCGTAGTCGGGATCGAAACTGGGTCTCCGGCGCTGCATTAGCTGTAAGGCAGCAACTCATCCACTGCGCCACCCTATTTAGGTGCTGTAACACTGAAATCTTTTGTCACATTTTCGACTGAAAATTTGATTTAAACTTTGTTTCTTTTCTGCTGAACTATAACCATTTTTGTTGTTCCTACCTTTTTGGAGTCTGGTGTGCAGTGACTGGTGTGAATGAACGATTACGTTTTTCCTGAAGAAGTAGAATGAATTACAATGATGATCCGAACTTGTTGCAGATACTAGATGGATTATGCATCTTTAAGTCTAATGACAGAAATGTTATCCCCAAAGGGCACATGCAAGTGTCTCTGGTTTCAGAGCGGCGTTGCAGTTTCCTTGCTGACATCTCACTTGTGACCACTCAATGCTATTGTTTCTTATTCTTCTTCTTATCGAGTCTAATCACAAGATGAAATTGCTCAGCCAGAGCTGAACACACTTCTCGCCATCTGCATGCAATGGCGTCCTGCACTTCTTCTGTTTCTTGTACGTGGTGGTGGAAACATTGGTGGAAACAGGGCCGCGACGTGAACGCTCTTTCCTTAACCCCGTGTTTCTTATTGATGTTATTTAATGTGATGTTTAAGTAGCAGGAATGAGACTGGTGTTTGTGATGTGTCTTAGTCCCAAGTACTATAGATAATAGAATGTATACGTCAATAAAATAAGGAACTTTATCTATACTAGCAGTTTTGCAAAAGTAATGTTAATAGACAATAGACAATAGGTGCAGGAAGAGGCCATTCGGCCCTTCGAGCCAGCACCGCCATTCAATGTGATCATGGCTGATCATTCTCAATCAGTACCCCGTTCCTGCCTTCTCCCCATACCCCCTGACTCCGCTATCCTTAAGAGCTCTATCTAGCTCTCTCTTGAACGCATTCAGAGAATTGGCCTCCACTGCCTTCTGAGGCAGAGAATTCCACAGATTCACAACTCTCTGACTGAAAAAGTTTTTCCTCATCTCAGTTCTAAATGGCCTACCCCTTATTCTTAAACTGTGGCCCCTTGTTCTGGACTCCCCCAACATTGGGAACATGTTTCCTGCCTCTAACGTGTCCAACCCCTTAATAATCTTGTACGTTTCGATAAGATCCCCTCTCATCCTTCTAAATCTAAGTTAAGAACCTTAAAATTTCTCTTTAGCTTTTGAGAATGACTATATTATCTGATATGTGGGAAAATAACTGCAGATGCTGGTACAAATCGAAGATATTACAAAATGCTGGAGTAACTCAGCGGGTCAGGCAGCATCTCTGGAGAGAAGGAATGGGTGACGTTTCGGGTCGAGACCCTTCTTCAGACTGATGAGATAATATTATCTGATATTATCTTTGCAGCACAACACGAATACTTGTCAGACCATCGGAGTATAATGGTATTTGTTTCAATGTTAGCAATTGCTTTTCTGGAACATGTAGCTAGCGTTCATCAATAACGCTGTTCCGTTTACAAACCTTTCATACAGATATTATTTTGAAGTATTAGGGTCACAGTTGAAGCTTAAATCAAAATGTGTTTGATTTCCTAGTTTACCAGTCCAATGAAGTAAGTGGCTGTAAATTTGAGCTTTGCCACTTATGTACTAAAACTCTTGTTTGTTTGTTTGTTTGTTTGTTCCTGACCTCCAGCCAAAACGGTACACGATAGCGCGACAATTTTAGGCCCACCTTACTCACCGTCGTTCCTTTGGTGCTGATGGAAGAAGTTTCATTGAAATCGGTGTTATATTTTTAACGTTATTCACATTTCAAAGTTTAAATCTCTCTCCTAGGGAGGGAGGGGGGAGGGGAGAGGGAGGGGGGAGGGAGGATAAGGGGGGTTGATGGGGATGGAGTGGGGGGAGGAGGGGGAGGGGGGGAGGAGGGGAGGAGAGGGTGCTGCACCAATGCAGGAGAGGTTTGGGCCCAACGGGTCCACTTGGTCTAGTAGGATAGAAAATGTATATTGAATAGTCCTGGTTCGTAACAATAACTCTTTGGGAAGTTGCCAAAATAACCCTCCCATGTTGGTAAACAATTGCAACTCTGTTTTCTGACAATATACTCGTCAAACATTATTATTTTAGTATTGAGGCCTCATGCAGAGAACTCATTTAAACTCTGTTACCATTTGGAGCAGTAGGATCAGCTCATAATGCAGGGAGGGAACGATATCTCTGGTGCAAGGGAGTCTGCATTAAATTAATTTCAAATAATTATGCAAAGCTCAAGTAACCAATAGGTTAGTCTTTGGATATTACAAACTTTAATCTTCATGATTGTACTTTTGGGTAACTATCCCTCTATCGGGAAATGAAATGGGATTCTGAAAAATAGTCCCTCTGGTGGCGGTAAGATTGGTGTAAGAATTTTAAATTCATTTTCTGGGATTTGGCAAGACCAGCATTTATTGTCTATCCCTAATTCTCCATAAGATGAACTGCCTTCTTGAACTACAGCATTCATTCTGATAAAATGACTTCCACGGTGCTGTTATCTTGACCCACTCCGGTCAAAAACTTGTCCCACCCATCCCTTTTTATCCCTGCTGCCGTTGGGCAGAAGCTACAGAAGTTTGAAAGCATGCACCACCAGCCCAAGGAACAACTTCTTCTGCACTGTTCTTAGGCTTCTGAACGGTCCGACCATAAGCTAGACTACTGTCCGATTCACCTCTGCCCCATTGTGGGCATTGGACTTTGTCTGTGGAACTGATGCGCTACAATGCTGAGAAATATATTCTGCAATCTGTATCTTCCCCTTTGTTCTACCCATTGTACTTGAGTTTGGCTTGATTGTATTTATGTCTAGAATTATGTGACATGCAAAACATGTGACAATAATAAATAACATGTGGCAATAGTAAATCTAATCCTGCACCAAAACGTAGCTGAGACTTGCAAAATATAGATCCAGCAATGATAAAGGATATCATTCCAAGACAGGACGGCGTGTAATTTGAAGGGCAACCTATAAATGTGGTGGCCTTACTGTGTTTCTGCTGCCGCCCTCCTTTCCTGGTGCTGGAGACTGGGTTGGAAGAATACCCTAAGCAGGTAACCGCAGTAAATTGTGCAGATGGTATACCCTGCATTGAATGTGGACTGGTGATGGATAGGGTTATTAGACAACTGAACCATCCTACGAACAACTAATGGCAGTCCAGAACTACTAGCTACCTCATTGGAGACCCTTGGACTATTTCTGATCGGACTTTACTGGCTTTATTTTGCACTGAACGTTATTCACGTTATTCCCTTCATCCTGTATCTGTACTATGTGGATGGCCCGATTATAATCATGTATTGTCTTTCCGCTGACTGTTTCGCACGCACCAAAAGCTTTTCACTGTACCTTGGTAAACGTACAATAAACTAAACTCAAACTCAATCAAACCGTCCACTTTCTCCTGGATAGTGTCAGACAGAATTCTTAATAGCTGTTGGACCTGCATTCATCCAGCAAAGTGAAGAGTATTCCATTGGTTTTGGTTTCTGTGATGATGGGAATCTTGGAAGGAAGCCAAGATGCTTCATCTATTTGGCACCGTGTAGGAAGGAACTGCAGATGCTAGTTTAAACTGAAGACAGACGCAAAATGCTGGAGTAACTCAGTGGGACAGGCAGCATCTCTGGAGAGAAGGAATGGGTGACTTTTCGGGTCGAGTCCCTTCAGGCTATTCGCTATTTGGTAGGTTGGTCATCTATTTGGCACTTCTGGCTGCACACAGTTGTGAATGTTGCTGCTTTGTGTCCAGCATTCACATGCTGGGCTCCACCATCAATGAAGATGGGAATAATCGTGCAACCTGCTCGTCCTCTTCACTGTTTAATTGTTTTCTACCATTCTAGGTATGGTAGAAATGCAGAGCTGAAGTTAATGCTGAAGCAACTTTGACCGGGCGTGCTTTCCCCAATCTTCCATTGCAAGTCATACTAAAACAAATTGTATTGCTTGGCCACGAGGCATTCAGTGAAGAATAATATTGTCTGCAGTCAGAGGTTGTGAAGTAGTGGTGTCTGGGGTCTTTAATGAAAGGACAAAGGAGGGTGTCCATGCCTGTCTGACCTAAATGATAGTGGGGAAAGGGGTCATTGAGGTATGGGGGCGGAGAGAGATGCATCTTTATCATCTACCAAATGAAAATGATGCAGCAAATGAGGCAGGTGACTGGAGCAAGCCCTTTTCACTCATACGACAACACAATTTTTTCAGTTTAATCAACTATAATGCTACAAGAGCCAGACACTTATTTTACTGATGCACTGCACACAAGACTAGTCTATATGTTCTCTTCCCTATTTCCTGCCATTGTATTTTAGTATCTCCTGTTTTGAAATTATTATCATTTTTCATTTAAAATTTCAGCATCAGATGAGTGCAAAAGTGTCTTGTGATTTTATAATTGCTCCATTGTGTATGCATTGAGATGCTCTGCTCAACGCCTGAACTGGGTGTTCCAACTGCTGTCCTATTTGTCTTCCAAACCTCAGCAAATGTGAGCCAACAAGCAGACAGCAATGGGCTTGTTCAAAATCGTTAAAATGGCAGAAAGTGATTCTTTAAGACCAGATATATTCCACAGCTGTAATTAGCCCATGGAATTAGGTCAGCAATCAAATTGCCAAAGAATTATATACATTGTAGGTCAAAGAGGGATTTATCTCATGATTGGATTGAGATTTATCTCTGAAGTGCACTTCCTATTTTATATGGTCACTGATAAAGTGCTTGGGTCTATTTTGGACTTTCACTTGAGACAATCTCTGTAGGTTGGATCCAATGTAGCAATTTGGAACGAAACAAAACTATAGTCTGGAATAAATATCCTAATTCCTCAACATGATAGTGGAGCCTGTTGATTTTATGCTCCCGTGCAAAGTATGGGTGGCTCCAAATCCAACCGCATTGAGTACAAGAGTTCGGACGTCATGTTATGGCTGTTCAAGACATTGGTGCGACTGCACCTGGAATATTGTGTGCTGTTCCGGTCACCATACCAGAGGAAGGATGGGATAACTGTAGAGAGGGCACAGAACATTTGCAAGAATGTTGCTGGGACTGGAAGGCTAGAGTTGGAAGGAGAGAGTTAATGAGGTTGGGACTCATTTTTTCTGGAGTGAAGGAGGCCGAGGGATGAACAGATCAAAGTTTATAAAGTCATGAGGAGCATAGATAAGATGGATGGTCACAGTCTCTCTCTCCCCCCCCCCCAGGAGTTGAAAACTCGAGGGTATATATTTAAAGTGAGAGAGGAAAGATTTAAAGGCAACTATTTTACACAAAAGCACGGTGGTTATATTTAATGAGCTGCCAGAAAATGTAGTAGAAACGGGTATAATTAAAAGATTTAAAAGATATTTGGACAAGTCCATGGATAAAAGTTTCAGGGGATATGGGTGAAACACAGACAAACGGGACTAGTTCAAGAAAGCATCTTGGTCGGCAGGGCTGCGTTGGGCCAATGGGCCTGTCTGTGCTGTATAACTCTCTGATTTGACGTCTTTGTAACTCAAATAGGGCATGGCCACTGGAAACACTTGATTTTCAAATGGTGTATTAGAGTGTAACTGTGGCAACACTGATCAAAGTACAGCTCACATAACAACACTTGATGGTTCACATAAATTTGACTGTGACAGTACAGAGACTCCTTGGGCATGAGTGTGGTTAATGTATCTTAAACAAGATTTATAATTATTGCTCTGAGTCAGCTGCACAAAAGTGGTGATCAGGAGGATAATGGCACACAAACTGCATGATTACTTCATTAGTGTACATTAGTAGTTGCATTGTAAAGTCTCACACTGCTTGGGTAATTTTGCTTTTCTCTCTACGTGCCTAGATCTGCATTTCGAGCTTAAAGAGTGTTTTCGGCCGAGATTTTGCTGCTACTTTCAGCCAAAATAAAATTGAAACGTCGTGGTGTAGTTCCCGAAGGGCGGCAGGGTGGCACAGCGGTAGAGTTGCTGCCTTACAGCGCCAGAGACCCTGACTACGGCTGCTTGTCTGTACGGGGTTTGTACATTCTTCCCATGACCTGCAGGGGTCTTCTCTGACATCTTCGGTTTCCTCCCACACTCCAAAGACGTTCAGGTTTGCAGATTAATTGGCTTGGTGTAAATGTAAAATTGTCCCTAGTGTGTGTAGGATTGTGTTAATGTGCGGGGATCGTTGGTCGGTGCATACTCAGTGGGCTGAAGGGTCAGTTTCAGCGGTGTAACTAAACTAAATTAAACTAAGCTAAACTAAAGTGCTAGAAAATAGCTGCAGATGCTGGTACAAAGGTATTTATTCACACAATGCTGGAGTAACTCTGCAGGTCAGGCAGCATCTCAGGAGAGAAGGAATGGGTGACATTTCGGGTCGACCTGAAACGTCACCCATTCCTTCTCTCCTGAGATGCTGCTGAGTTACTCCAGCATTTTGTGAATAAACTAAAGTGCTGGTCAGTTGCAAATGTAATAAGCTGCTCGTCCTGTGAGGGACAACCTACTTTCATTGAAGCTAAAGCAGATCCTTTGGTTAATTTATATTGGCCAATATATAAAACATGATAATGTCAGAATGAAGTACAGGGGACGTTATTGGGACAGATTTTGCTGCTACCTTCAGCCAAGATAAAATTGAAACGTCATGGTGTAGTTCCCTAAGGATGGCACGGTGGCACAGCGGTAGAGCTGCTGCCTTACAGCGCCAGAGACCCTGATTACAGGTGCTTGTCTGTACGGGGTTTGTACATTCTTCGCTGACATCTTCGGTTTCCTCCCACACTCCAAAGACATACAGGTTTGTAGGTTCATTGGCTTGGTGTAAATGTAAAATTGTCCCTCGTGTGAAGGGTTGTGTTAATGTGCGGGGATCGCTGTTCAAAGAGGGATTTATCTCATGATTGGATTAAGATTTATCTCTAAAGTGCTTAAGATCTCTAATCTGCTCAAGAACAAGTAGACCAGTATTTGTCAGTCGCCAGTCTGAAGAAGGGTCTTGACCTGAATCGTCACCTATTCCTTTTCTCCAGAGATGCAGCTTATCCGCTAAGTTACTCCACCATTTTGTGTCTATCTTCAGTGTAAACCTGCATCTGCAGTTTCTTCCCACACAGACCTGTATTTGTGTTGTTTTTTCATGGCTTCGATATGTCAGAAAATATATTGCCACGGGTGAAATACTATTGAAGTGTACTTGCTTATTTGCAAATGGAGCATATTGTACTAGTCCACTAAATATCTGATTAAGCATGAGTAATTTGAGGAAAAATACATGAGCAGCTGCCAACTTAAGACTAGTTAAATTCAGAGAACCATGGAAATAGTTTTATAATATAATGCCAAGTGTGTGTTACCCACCACACTTGTACGAACACCAACAGTCTGGCTGGTGTTTATCTATACGTGGTAGGTAATGTGCCATCAAGTGCAAATCCTGACATTCCAGTGCTCCAAACTGACGTGTATATTCCATATTCATGTGAAAGCCTGGCTAAACAGGTGTTGAGGTATTGATTCCGCACAGTGGCGCAACTATCAGAGCCGTTGCCTCACAGCTCCAGAGAGCCAGGTTCGAACCTGATCTTGGGTACTGTCTGTGTAGAGTTTGCATGTTCTGCCTGTGCTCCGGTTTCTTCCCGTATACCAAAGATGTGTGGATTTGTAGGTCAATTGGCCCTCTGTAAATTGCTCCTAGTGCGTAGGGACTGGATGAAAAAAATGAGATAAACGTCAAAATAGTGTGAACAGGGATTGATGGTCAGCATGGACTTGGTGGGCCGAAGGGCTTCTTACGTTGCTACATCTGCTGGTTCGAAGGGCCGAATGGCCTCCTCCTGCACCTATTGTCTATTGTCTATTATCTCTAAACTAAACTAAAATGTAATTATGGCGAACTAAAAAAAAATTTTTAAACTTGTATTATTAATGAAGGGGGAAAAATGCAATTAACACTCCTGGTCAAAGATCTTTCATTGGAATGATGTCATATTTTGTTTTTGAGTAACTTTTATGTATGTATCCTTACCTTATTCAAAGGCTTTACCTGAAAGTGAAAATTTTGTGTCAAACAAAGTTCTCAAAACATTGCTACTGGTACAGTCTGTTTCCCCTGCTCCATCTATACATGATGACATGGAGTGCTTCTGTAACTCAAAGGTTTGTGAGGACAAGTACTTCCAGAAGAGTGGCAGATCCTTTTATCCACCCGAGTCCTTTTGAAGTAGATTTTCAATCAAACACGGTGATCACATTTTAAAAATAAAATGTACTAATACCTACAACTAGCTTGCACACTGTATGTGTTCTGTCATGAATTGTGAATTCTAAATCACAAAATGCGCTTCGGCTTGCACAGCTGCGGCTGCCAACAACTGAATGATATGACATGTTTTAAATCAGCGATCGGTTCTTTTGCATTTTCACTACTGCCACGTATGCATTAGATCTTTTGAATGATTCCTCAACTCTTGAGTTCCTATTGTTTAGTTTAGTTTACAGATACAGCGTAGAAACAGACCCTTCGGCCCACCAAGTCCTTGCCGACCAGCGATCCCCGTACACTACCAATATTCTACATACACCCAGGACAATTTACAATTTTTACCAAAGCCAATTAACCTACAAACTTGTACATATTTCGAGTGTGGGAGGAAACCGGAGAACCCGAAGCAAACCCACACGGTCACGAGGAGAACGTACAAACTCCCTACAGACAGCACCCAAAGTCAGGATCGAACCAGGATCTCTGGCGCTGTAAGGCAGAGTTATGGGTTCCTTGTTGAGAGATATTGTGCTTTAAATGCCATCTTGTTGGATAGATGCTTGAACCATTTCAGCGAGCAGCCTTTGAATGAAACAGGTCTCTGCCTCACAGTCTCTGCTGTACATAAACTGTCTTAAAACTTCCTCTTTCATATATTCTGCCACCATGACATTAATTGTTCACATTTTGGTGTCAGCTTAACCTGAACATATCTCTCTTTGGCCCAAACTCCAGATTTGGATTAAATGGTGCTAAAAGGTGCTACATTTTTCTTTAAGTATTGTCGCAATGTGTGGGTACTATCGCAATGTTTAAGAAACATTTAGACAGGTACATACATGGATAGAATAGGTTTAGAGAGATATGGGCCAAACGCAGGCAGATGAGACTAGTGTAGATGGAACATGTTAGTTGATGTGGGAAAGTTGGGCTGAAGGGCCTTTTTTTAACGCCGTATGACTATGACTATACGAGCTTTCTTCTCAAACGTGGAATCTTATTTATCGAATGGGAATAACTTGGATGTAATTCATGGTCCATTGTTGGGACCGCAGCTATTTACAATATACACCAATGACTTGGATGAAGGGGTTAAAAGTACCATTAGCAAATTTGCCGATGATACAAAGCTAGGTGGCAGTGTGAACTGTGAGGAAGATGCTATGAGGTTGCAGGGTGACTTGGACAGGTTGTGTGAGTGGGCGGATGCAAGGCAGATGCAGTTTAATGTAGATAAGTGTGAGGTTATCCACTTTGGTGGTAAGAATAGGAAGGCAGATTATTATTTGAATGGTGTCAAGTTAGGAAAAGGGGACGTACAACGTGATCTGGGTGTCTTAGTGCATCAGTCACTGAAAGGAAGCATGCAGGTACAGCAGGCAGTGAAGAAAGCCAATGGAATGTTGGCCTTCATAACAAGAGGAGTTGAGTATAGGAGCAAAGAGGTCCTTCTGCAGTTGTACAGGGCCCTAGTGAGACCGCACCTGGAGTACTGTGTGCAGTTTTGGTCTCCAAATTTGAGGAAGGATATTCTTGCTATTGAGGGCGTGCAGCGTAGGTTTACTAGGTTAATTCCCGGAATGTCGGGACTGTTATATGTTGAAAGACTGGAGCGACTAGGTTTGTATACACTGGAATTTAGAAGGATGAGAGGGGATCTTATCGAAACGTATAAGATTATTAAGGGGTTGGACATGTTAGAGGCAGGAAACATGTTCCCAATGTTGGGGGAGTCCAGAACCAGGGGCCACAGTTTAAGAATAAGGGGTAGGCCATTTAGAACAGAGATGAGGAAAAACTTTTTTAGTCAGAGAGTTGTGAACCTGTGGAATTCTCTGCCTCAGTGGGCAGTGGAGGCCAATTCTCTGAGTACATTCAAGAGAGAGCTAGATAGAGCTCTTAAGGATAGCGGAGTCAGGGGGTATGGGGAGAAAGCAGGAACGGGGTACTGATTGAGAATGATCAGCCATGATCACATTGAATGGCGGTGCTGGCTCGAAGGGCCGAATGGCCTCCTCCTGCACCTATTGTCTATTGTCTATCACTCGTCAAAATAAACATGCTTCTCTGCTTTCAAATATTATTCAGTAAGGTAAACTATCAAAATTAATTGTGCAGCAAGCGAAATCTAAGACATGAATGCACATGAGCAGCAGTCATCACCAATTTCACTGGGGTTAAGGAAAGAGCGTTCACGTCGCGGCCCTGTTTCCACCAATCTTACCACCACTACGCACAAGAAGCACAAGAAGCGCAAGACGCCATCGTTTGAGAAGTGTTCAGCTCTGGCTGAACAATTTCTAATCTTGTGACGTTGACTCGTTAAGAAGAAGACCAATTTCACTGCTGTATTTCAATCTATGGGAGGCTGCTTAAGATGAATAAATCCTGCTTTAGGCGATAAAATTTATTCCGGGCCACACAGCGAAAGACATCATTTAAAAATTACCAAAGAGAGCTTCAGAACAAGCTTAGCATGTTAAAGTTGTAATTATTTTTCCTTCAAGCCAGCTACTCTGGATGTTTTTTGAATAGGAGAGTAAAATAAGGCATTTGTCAAAATGTATTCATTGACACATCAGAGTAACTGCATAACCAATTGCGATGCATTCTTCCTGTACCTCCCTTCCTGCAGTCTCCCTTTCAACAGATAAATGGAAAATATTTGTCCTGCCTCATAGCAGGGTTAGGAAATAACTTCCAGTCCGAAGAAGAATCCCAACCCGAAACGTCACCTATCCAAGTTGGTCTTGAGGAGGGAATCAACCCAAAATGGCTCCTATCAGTGTCCTCCAGATGCTGCCTGGACCCGCTGTGTTGCTCCAGCAGTTTGTGTCCTTTTGTGTAAACCAGCATCTGCAGTTCCTTGCTTCTACATTTATAAGTTAATTTGTTGGTCAGGAGAATCAAACCAATCTTTTCAATAAAATTTGAAAACATGGTCCAGATATACATTTTTTTTTAAAGTTGCCCTGCTGTTTTCTTGTCCCTGCTCTTAGCGTTGTTTCTCAATGGCACCTTACGCCACACTTCTTTGGAAAGGGATTGAACCTTTTTTGCAGAGCTTGGGCGGATATTACATATTTTGTAGGAGGTTGTGAGATTATGATTGCGTACAACATGTACAGCATTGGGATTAGGTTGATATTGGAAAGGCGGCCTTTGAAGGGACGAAAGAAGTCGTGCAGCTTGTGCAATACCGTTGGTTGTGGAATGGCCATTGAACCCTCTAAGAACGGCAGACAGACATTTTCAAACGTGAACTTGGAGGAAAGAATGAAGGGACCAAGAAACAAAAAGGAAGGGGGAAGTTATAACCAATCTAGTTCAGACCAGTGGTTCTATTTTGTGATGGTATTCACATTTTTATGATATTAAAAATAGATATTCACATTTTTAGAATTTTTAACATTTACAAAAAGGTCACAAAAATGTTTTAATTAAGATTTATTAAGTAAATTAGGCGGTCAGGCCCTTAGACAGCTCAAGCAGCTAATAGGACGTCGATCCGCCATAGGCACCAACACAAAGAGCGATAAGCATATCGGCACATTATTGTCTACAAAAAATGCACTGGTTATGATCAATTCCAAACAGTATAACCAGATATTACAAGGGCTTTAAGTATTTGGCCTTCTTGGCACCAAGTCAAATTAAAAAAAATTTTTTTAGATGTTATTTAGAAAGACCAGAAATTAGGTTTAGGTTGAGATTGATGGGTAGAAATGAGATGTAAAAGAGTAGAACGATTGTATCAGATGACAGTTGATCCTCCTCTGGGACCAGCACGCAAAGAGTCGCCACACTCCATCCGGTGCCATCTTGCAACTTGAAATTTGCATTAGTATGTTGCTGTTTTGAGAATGGTGCAAATTGGTTTCAGCTTTATGGTCAATGCACTGCTGTAATTTAAAATAAAGCTGATTCTCAACGTGTTTTTAAAATGTGCCATGTCATTTTCATATTTGGATGAATATTATAATGACACATTAAGCATTCCCTGCACCATCCCCATAAAAGAAAGCCATGGTGTTCAAATTATGATTGTTAGTGAACTCTCGGGCGCTCCTCCGTGTAGCAGTATCAGTCAGCAGCGAGCCTGCACAGTGAATTCTGTGAAAAAAGAAACATGCAATCATCCCGAAACTAGCTTAATCCCTTTTGTTCTACGTCTCATGTTTTCAGGGAAGCTTGATGTGGCTGAAGCTTGAATAATATTGGTGTAATCCTCCCATTAAAACAAAATTGCTTTGTAAACTCTAAAGTTAAATGAAGAGATTATTTTTTATTGTCGTCATCTCCTGCGATAGGTTTTGGAGAATTATTTGAATGGAAAACGTGCTGGTGATATTTGTTTATTTTCATTTGTCATTTAGTTGAGTTCATAGAGCGATTACACTATTTTAGTGCAAACAATGTGTCAGCGTAACTGCTTTGAAGTAAATAGTGGAGCACAAAAGGAGCAGTTCATAAAATACATGAGGCAGAAATTGCCATCACTTCAGTTTATCTATGACACTAGGCATGTACTAATCTTAAATCTTCAGCGAATGAAGCAGTCCATGCTAAACAGCGGAGACACCATTCAGGCCTGGGCTGATAAGTGGTGAGCAACATTAGTGCCACAAAAGTGTCAGGCAGTGACTATCTCAAGCATAAGAACAGAAGCAACAGGCAGCCCATCAGCCCCATGTGTTTACTGAGCCATGAAATACATTACCAGGACACTGCAGTTCCTTGCTGATTCTAATCTTATAACACTTCACAATCCTGTAAACCTCTGCCCTCAAGAAGGACAAGGGCATTGAGCACATGGGAACATCAACATTTGCACACTTGTCATTGGTAATAATACCTAAATTACATACACTATATGTTCATCTTGGCCGATCATATTTCAAAATGTATTTTTTCTCTCACCTTGCCAACTAGCACCTGTCATAGTACAGAAACAAGGATACAAAAGGACACAGGGTGCAGGAGTAACTCAGCGAGTCAGGCAGCGTCTCTGGAGATCATGGATAGGTGACTCTTCAGGTTGGGACCCTTCAGATTTATTATAGTTTATTTTGAAATAGGAAGCGTCTCCAAGCATTCCACATAAGTTCATAAGTTATCGGAGCGGAATTAGGCCATTCGGCCCATCAAGTCTACTCTGCCATTCAATCAGGGCTGATCTATCTTTCCCCCTCAACCCCATTCTCCTGCCTTCTCCCCAAAACCCCAGACACATGAGAAAAACATTTATGGTAATGCAACAAAGATAAGTAGATACTGTATTTACAGAAAGGAATTTTGGAGTATGGCCCAAGATGCTTAATGTGTGAATGTGTGTCAGAATGATGGGTTGTAATGGCTTAAAGAAACAAGGTAGATTGCAATGGTGGTGAATGTTATGCATGGTCAACGGATGCCGGATTATTTATGGTTGTAAGATAGACTGAATTGCAGGAGAAAATGTTTAATTAAAGCTGAGACTTCTTGGTGTTATGTGCTGGAGGATAGAAAATAGTTTAGTTGGTGAAATCGGGGCGATGGACAAGATGGCGCCAGGTATAGGGGACGGCAGAATCTGGAGAATGGAAAAGAAATGAATCAAGCTTTCTATTGACTTTATTTCAGAAACTTTAATTTGTCTAGTTGATTGCAGATTTCCAGCCTTTACAGTCTTTTTACCTCTTCGTACAGTTTTGAACACCTTATTTGTAGGGAAGATCGGATGTTGGTTTTTCATCTTTGATACTATCTTGACTTTCAGTTCATTTTTAAGTTATTATTCTACCAACTCCTCCTCTGTGGCGTTATGTGTTCAACTCCCTGTATTTTTGCATCATTGACTTAAGTGAGTTTTGTTTCTCGTTTGGAAAGAAATCTAATGCAATGTGAGATGTTAATGTTTAGTTGAGACTGTTGTTATGAAAAGAAAATGTTTTGGAAGAACAAATATGTAACCTTGTTAATACAAATACCTATTCAATTGAAGATAGACACAAAATGCTGGAGTAACTCAGAGGGTCAGGCAGCATCTCGGGAGAGCAGGAATGGGTGACATTTCGGGTCGAGACCCTTCTTCAGACCCGAACCAGTCTCGACCCGAAACGCCACCCATTCGTTCTCTCCCGAGATGCTGCCTGACCTGCTGAGTTACTCCAGCATTTTGTGCCTACCTTCGATTTAAACCAGCGTCTGCAGTTTTTTTCCCTACTTATTCAATTGCTTTTAAACAACAATTTATCCATCAAAGAGAAAAGTGAGTGGTAATGCAGAGAAGGGGAGAACACAGCAGACGGCAATTTAAGAATCTACGGTTCAGCGCATGTGATTGAAAAGCGAATGAAAAGGGAAAGTAGACAATAAATGCAGCTGAAAAGGAGATGGACGGCAGTGAAAGGAGGAACAGCAGCAAAGTACAGAAATAATATTCAGATACTGTAGTAGCGAGTGGTGAACAATTACAACAGTTTGAAGATTTTGTTTATACTTTATAGAAAGCACATTAACTGTGTATCGTTGACACTTAGACTTGGAGTCATAGAATCATACAGCGCGGAAACGGGCCCTTCGGCCCAATCTGCCCACGATCATGTCCACTTCTTTCTGGGGCATCCTGTTACTTTGCACTGAGGTATACCACATGTACCTAAAGTACTTGATACAAAAATGTTAATGACTGTTCATTCTTACATGCCATGGTATGGCCATTATGCTGACAGCATTTTGGGCTACCAGCTGCTTCAATGGTTTTGACAACCGTTATCTGTAATGCAATGTAGGTCGATGTGTATGAGAGTTTGACAAGTGCTAAAATATTTTTGTAATTCATTGATCGAAAGATCCAGCATGGAATTAGACCCTTTGGCTCCCCGAGTCCACCCCGACCATCGATAACCCGTTCACATAAGTTCGATGTTATCCCACTTTCGTATCCACTCCTTGGCTGTTTTCTGCAGCCAAATCACCCACAAACCCGCAAGTCTTTGGGATGTGGGAGGAAACCAGAGCACCTGCAGAAAACGCACACTGTCACAGAGAGAACATGCAAATTCCACATGGACTGCACCCTCTGGTCTCTGGTGCTGGGAGGCAGCAGTTCTACCAGCTGAGCCATTGAGCCACCCTTGCTAGTTGGAACGCCTGAATTTAAATTTTAAAACAACTTTAATGGGCTAATAATAATGATGATACTTTAACCTGAACTTGGAAACTGAAATTGTGAATAACTTGAACTAAAAAGTGCTTCAGTATGTTCGTCATTGGCTTTAAATCCTCCAGCAACACAATATGTTGTGTTAAGTGCTACACAAATATCATATATAAATTCAGTAAAATAAACATTGGAGCAAATGGATTCGTAAACCTCATTATCTGCCATTTACCCTAAAAGCGCACTTCGCAATATCATGTTGTTGTGTTAAATGCTACACAAATTGCTACGGTCGTTTACTTATCCAGGCAATCACACCAAACCCTAATAGGGGATTCCTTTAGTAAATTTGACTCCCATTTTCATCTGAAATGACCCGCGAACGTCTTAGATCAGAGAACAATTGGAACTGGATGTTAATTGCTTGCCTTTCTTGCAACATTGGTGTCCAGCTACCATGAACAAATAAATATGCAAAATAAAATTGAACGCTTTCCTGCCGATGCTCGCCTATCTAATTTGATGTTGGCGAGCCAGGGCTGCTCAAGATGGATCTTTAATGATGCCTACAATCTAAAATTAATGAGAAAATATAACTCCAAAATATAACTGGATCATTTATGACCAAATGCCACTTGCATCCTACTACTTTCAAAAGCTTTGCAATGGAAGAAGCCCATTAATGTTCTAATAATGTTAGCAGCATGATTGCATGACTGAGGTCCCTAAAGACATTAGAAATATGAGAGCACTTTGATGCTGAAGGACTGGATTGATGACGACCTCCTTGAAAAGTTGTCGGGCACTGCTAAAAATATTTGCTGCCTTTTCACCAATGTATCCTTTCTGCAAGAAATTGCTATCAAAAGTGATTACACAGAGCGCTATGTGACATAGCAGTTATGCAAACAGCAGCCATAACTGTTCAGCACTTGGATCGATCTGTGGAAAATAGACTGGAGGGAAATAGAAAATGTGAAGTTCCATGTAAACATTCTTGCAATCAATATTTAGAACAAAATATATTATCCTCTTATGCTGCTGCAAGTAAGAATTTCATTGTTCCGTTGTCAATACATATGACAACAAAACACTCTTGACTCTCTTTCTTGAAGTGGCAATGCTGATGCAAGTCAGAAATGTTGACCCGCTTCCTTCTCAGCATTCCTTCCCCTTTAATTGCCACTGAATATGCTTTCCCTCCCTGCTGGATGTCCTCTCCCTTTCCCACTAATTAGTGGTGTGAATGTTTGCCATTTTATTTCATTCCAATCTAGGGTCTTGTCACGGTGTGCTTTGATTCATGCAGTTGCTCGTCTCTATTACCAAAGCTCAGCTTGTCAATGTAGTAAAATGCATAACTTAAGCATTCAGATCTTAATGCCGGTAAATCAGTTGGAATTTATAAAGTTTTAGTTCATGATTGTGTCCTCTTATAATAAAATAGTTATTTCAGCTCTATACTCCATCACCTTCTATTCTCCACAAACAGAATAAGGTTAGCGTTAATTCCCCTTCCCATTCCCGCGCTGACATTTCTGTCCGAATTCTCCTCCATTGTCGGAGTGAGGCTAAATGCAAGTTGGAGTATCAGCGTCTCATATTTCGCTTGGGCAGCTTACAACCCAGTGGTATAATTTTGATTTCTCTAACTTCAAGTAACCCCTGCATTCCCTCTTTCTCCATCTCTCCCCCACCCAAGTCGTACCTGGTTCTCATTCTCATTTAGCAAACGGCTAACAATGGCCTGTCTCCTTTATCATCGTCACTTTTTTGCATATCTTTCATTCATTTGTTCTGTATCTCACTATGTCACTGTCTATATCTCTTGTTTCCCTTTCCCCTGACTACTCAGAAGAAGGGGCTTGACCCGAAACATCGCCCATTCCTTCTCTCCAGAGATGTTGCCTGTTCTGCTGAGTTACTCCAACATTTTGTGTCCATCTGAGGTTAGCGAGAAATGGGTTGTAGGCATCCCTCATTTTCACATGCTAAGGTTTGCATTGCTTAGTAATAAATATTCTTTTCCTTTCATCAGGCCAGATATAAACAGAGCTTGGATCCAACGGTGGATGAAGTTAAAAAGCTCTGCACCTCCCTCAGACGTAATGCAAAGGAAGAAAGAGTGCTCTTCCATTATAACGGACACGGCGTGCCAAGACCGACTGTAAATGGTGAAATCTGGGTATTCAATAAGGTAATCAATGTCTGTGTTCTTCATACCTATTTTGAAAGCCGCTATTCGTAATACTAAAGTCCTAATATCCTAAACTATTAAGGATGTATTTGACACGTAAGCTAATCATTTAACTTATCAATGTTATGAAATTTTAAAAAACAGTTTTGACGTTAAGCATGTTATGGCAATATAGTTATTTTCATTTATTTTTCATCCTTCAACTTTTGTAAATATTAAAATTGATTGTGTTCAAGTTTAAATTATTCTACATAATTTTACACTAAGTAATTAGTGTAGCGTGATAAAGCATGGAATTTACAGGTTCACTTAGTTAATCTCATGTTAAGTCCTATGTAATTCTGATGTGGAATGAAACAGGTTTAAAGATATTTTTTAGATCAGTCTTGAGAGATACAAGACTGTATGGATAATGAGTAGGCAGGAACTGCAGATGCTGGTTTAAACCGAAGATAGACACAAAAAGCTGGAGTAACACAGCGGGTCAGACAACATCTCTGGAGAAAAGGAATAGGTGACCCGAAACGTCACCTATTTACTCCAGAGATGCTGTCTGACCCATGAGTCACTGCAGCTTTTTGTGTCTATCAAATATATGGAGTAAACTGTTAAAGTGTGTATGCTTGCGTAAAATGGGCATGTTGCATAAAACATTACAGTTGAAAAATATAAATTAGATCTGGCCAGGACGGTATTTGGCATATTATTTTGTGGAAGGACAGTTTGAGTGACTACGATGTAAACTATGTCTTGTGTACACATTTTAGGAAATAATTTATCTACCTAACCAATTTAAACTTACCATGTAATTTGGAATTATGTATGTATGGTGCATTGGTCCACAAGCCTTTTCTAACTTTGGAATAAGGTTTCTTATAGGATTACTTTTTCACAAGTCAGGATGGGACCAAACACAGAGTCAGAGGGTGGTGAATCTGTGGAATTCTTTGCCACAGAAGGCTGTGAAGGCCAAGTCAATTGATATTTTTAAGGCAAAGATAAATAGATTCTTGATTAGTACAGGTGACAGGGGTTATGGGGAGAAGGCAGGAGAATGGGGTTAGGAGGGAGAGATAGATCAGCCTTCATTAAATGGCAGAGTAGACACAATGGGTCGAATAGCCTAATTCTGCTCCTATCACATGACATTATGACCCTTTGCATTTGCATCAACAAATGCGAGCAGAAAATAAAATAAAAATTGGCACACACATTCCATGAGAGTGAATTTTTATTCTGAATCTCAAATTTTCTAATAGTGATTTGTGACTTCTCTGCAGTCAAATTTCTGTTAATCGAACTCTGTAATGTTGGGGTAGCCTGTATTCAATTTCAATCCACTTTCATTCATTTTCAAACAGCACAACTGCTATGGTTATGTTGAACCTAATATGTACGAAGTTCAGTTTTAAATGATCACATCCATTTTTAACTGCACTTGCTCCAAAATAAGAATTAAGTTAAATAACCTGATTATACAGCTTTTGGCTTCTAGCTTAAAATATAACTGTATTTATTGATTTTCTGCGCTCTCTTTAGCCGTTGTATTTTTGGACACGGTATTTATCCCCAAATCATCCCATTAGACTCCCTCTCTTGTGTTCAATCTATTCAGATGATATAAGAGAAGCTTAATGGATAAATTGTGAAGTGATTGAAGTATGTTTATGAAATGTAAAAGCTGTGCTGCTTATAAAGAGGGATGATGGCAGCGATTTTAAAAATGTAGCCATCTGTATGGTTTGTATTTGGAATGAATATAATGCAAAGATAAACTAGGTTCCAGATTTGATATATATTTTGTAGTGCATGTTACAAAATAGGATAATAGATTATAACTAATTTCTGCAGATATGAAAGACCAGGGGAGATGTTTAGTCAACCAAAATTGACCTGTTTGACGAGACATGAGAGACTGCAAATACTGGAACCTGGACCACAAGACATGCTGCTGGAAGAACTCAGCAGATCAAGGAAGATCTGAGGAGGCAAAGAGATGGTCTGTGTTTTGGGCCGAAGTTCTGTGTCAGGACTGGTGCAGGATCTCTACCCAAAACACTGACCATATCTTTTGCTCCATAGATGCTGCTTAACCTGCGAGGTCCCTCCAGCAGATTGTCTTTGATCTATTTGACCTTGGATACGCCAAGTAACACAATCAGTCAGTAAATTGTTAATCCCATTAAGAAACCTTTAAGACAGCAATTTCAATCAAAATAATTGGCTGACATTTGGTGAAAGCTTTAAACAAAAAGCTTATCTGGTGAAGGATGACTGACAAAGTTGCTTTGGTCTTAGAGTAAGATAAGGCAATTAAAAGAGAGGCCGTTTGCATTTGAGTTTTTAAGTGACTAGGGATGCTTGATGGAGGGAACTATTTTTGCACACTGGTGAAATGTGAAAGGTAGAATGTTGAAGTATAAAGCAGAATAATCCAGGGGAAAAAAAGAGAAATGCAAATAATTTTCAAGTGCCTACAAAATGTTAACTGAAAATCAGAAAATGAAAAATGAGGCCAGATACAGACAACCGGCCGTTGCCCTTCTGTGAAGCTGAAATCCACTGTTGATGAGTATGCTCAGTGATTCAGGTTCTATGGACCATTTGGGTGAACAATTTCAAAGATTTACCTATCTTTTGGTGAAGAAATGTCCTCTTATTTCTCTCCTGAACGGCTACGTTCTGGTTTAAATCACAGCGACCAGGGGAAATATCAAAAATAGACTGGAGTAAGCGGGTCAGACCTCATCTCCGGAGAAAAATAATAGGTGACTTTTTGGGTTGGAACAAAGAGGTCTGAAGGGTTCTGACCCAAAATGTCACCTATTCTTTTTCTCCAGAGATGCTGCCTGACACACTGAGTTCCTCCAGCATTTTGTGTTTATTTTCGGTGTAAACCAGCATCTGCAGTTCCTTCCTTCACAGGGGAAATATCAACTCTGCGTAACCTGTTAAGCTTCTCAAGAACTATGTGGTTCAATGAGATTCCTGTTCAGCCTTAATGCCTCCTCATGTAAAGGTGGGCCTCATGTAACACATTTGCCATCGCAGGAATCAATCAGGTAAACCTTTGCTGCATTCTCTGTTTTGCAGGTATATCTTAGACAGATAAACAATATTTGTCCACAATTTTTCGGATGTGCTCTCACCTGGGGACCTATTTAATTGGTGCAAGAATCGTGTACTCAAGTCTTTTTTGCAGTCAAAGCCAACGTACCATTTGTTTCCCCATGACTTGCTTTATCTTTTATATTCATGTACAAAGACATCTGAATTCCAACATTCTTCAATCTCTCAAATTTTAAAAGGTATTCAGATTTTCTACCAAAGTGGATAACTTCACATTCTTTCACATTATTGTCCATCGCCCAATTCTTGCCCTTTCAATTGACCTAGCTGTATCCCCTAAAGACTCACTTTGATCCCTTTGAAACTGCATTGCCTCCCTCCTAGGCTTGTAGTATTAACAAACATGTTTGTATTGCCCTTGATCTTGTCCTGGACAACCACAATTGAGAATGAAACGGTGAAACATTTTTGAAACCATGTCGTATTATGATTTCCATCTACAACTTAATTAATAAAATTATTTATTTTCATTTTAGGCTTTAAATATACTTTATCCATTTAGTATTAAAAGTTCCAATCTGAATTGTATAATAAAGATATTTTTATATGTTCCTTTTTCTTCATCAAAGAACTATGTGGGGAGTTTTGCACATTGAACAGGTCTTTTGATAAGTGTTAGTGTAGTTGCAAAGTAAATGTGGTTTTGTGGAACTTTCAATTAACTGAAACATTTTCTATAAAGCTTTAATAGATAAGGACAAGTTTCCAGACAACAACTAACTTTATTTTCCTTTTGTAACAGAACTATACGCAATATATTCCCCTCTCCATCTACGACCTTCAAACTTGGATGGGCAGTCCCTCTATATTTGTGTATGACTGCTCAAATGCTGGGATCATAGTGAAGTCGTTTAAGCAGTTCGCACTACAGAGAGAACAGGAGTTGGAGGTATGTTTGCTTTTTCCTTAACGTTTATGTAACTGAAAGAAAAAAGTGTTCAGTTATTGCAAAAGTTATATTTTGACTTAAAATTTAAAAAGCACACAATATGAGTAATGGGATTTAATTCTCATTTTTGAGGCATTATTTTTTATTATATTACTGAAACTAAGCAATTCTTGCAGGTACAGCAGGCAGTGAAGAAAGCTAATGGCATGTTGGCCTTCATAACGATAGGATTTGAGTGTAGGGGTAAAGAGGTCCTTCTGCAGTTGTATAGGGCCCTGGTTAGCCCACATCTGGAGTATTTTTTTTCATATTATTATTTCATATTTCAGATACAGCGCGGAAACAGGCCCTTTCGGCCCACCAAGTCCGCGCCGCCCAGCGATCCCCGCACACTAACACTATCCTACACACATTAGGGACAATTTTTACATTTACCCAGTCAATTAACCTACATACCTGTACGTCTTTGGAGTGTGGGAGGAAACCGAAGATCTCGGAGAAAACCCACGCAGGTCACGGGGAGAACGTACAAACTCCTTACAGTACAGCACCCGTAGTCAGGATCGAACCTGAGTCTCCGGCGCTGCATTCGCTGTAAAGCAGCATCTCTACCGCTGCGCTACCGTGCCGCCCAGACTTGTGTGCAGTTTTGGTCTCCTAATTTGAGGAAGGACATCCTTGCTATTGAGGCAGTGCAGCGTAGGTTAACGAGGTTGATCCCCGGGATGGCGGGACTGTCATATGAGGAACGTTTGGAAAGACTTGTATTCACTGGAGTTTAGAAGGATGAGAGGGGATCTTATAGAGACGTATAAAATTATAAAAGGACTCGACAAGTTAGGTGCAGGAGAAATGTTCCCAATGTTGGAGGAGTCGAGAACCAGGGGCCACAGTCTAAGAATAAAGAGGAGGCCATTTAAAACTGAGGTGAGAAAAAACTTTTTCACCCAGAGAGTTGTGAATTTGTGGAATTCTCTGCCACAGAAGGCAGTGGAGGCCAATTCACTGGATGAATTTAAATTAGAGTTAGATAGAGCTCCAGGGGCTAGTGGAATCAAGGGATATGGGGAGAAGGCAGACACAGGTTACTGATTGTGGATGATCAGCCATGATCACAATGAATGGCGGTGCTGGCTCGAAGGGAAAAATGGCCTCCTGCACCCATTTTCTATGTTTCTATTAACTGTTAGTTGACTTGCTGGATCTTTAAAAATGTTACTTCATTTTTAATCGAAGGTAGACACAAAATGCTGGAGTAACTCAGTGGGACAGGCAGCATCCCTTGGGTCTCAACCCGAAACATCACCCATTCCTTCTCTCCAGAGGTGCTGTCTGTCCCGCTGAGTTACTCCAACATTTTGTGTCTATCTTTGATTTAAACCAGAATCTGCAGTTCTTTCCCACCCATCATTTTTAATCTTTGAATTCAAAATTTACTTTAGAATTATTTAATCATATTGAAAGTTACACAGTAATCCCCCTCTCCCCTGCCCCCATCATGCGTCTATTTAAAAAAATCTGTATATGTAAATCCCCATGAAACAATTAAATGGTCAAGAGGCACACAGTTTGAAGGGCAGCCATCAGTTTTCACAGCTCGTAGAGAATATGTTTATGGCTATTGTAAAAAGAAATATGTTTAACTTCAGAGAATCTCAGAATTATATCAACATTTTTAAGGCAAAAATGTTCACACCATTTATAAAATTCGCAAATATGTATCATTGGAAAGGCAGAACAAACCATTGAATTTATGTCAGTTCATTAATCTATGTCGTTTTTACATGTTTTGTGTGAGCAAACGGTCTTTTTATAAAGGTTCTGGGTGCTAGGAGTGCAGTGGTGGGACGTGTCCTTTCCCTACAGAGGCTTTGTGGTGTCTGACTCAAACACGAGCACATATTATGAACCTCAGCTTGTGCTAGAGTGCAGCATTTGGTTGTTGGTTGTTCACAGCCCTCTGCATTGAGAGATAGATCAAAGTGTCTATCATCCATTTTCCTGCAGCATTTGATATTTATCTCTGTTCCAGAGAGCGGACGGAGCACAATGAAAGCCAACGTACCATTTGTTTCCCCATGACTTGCTTTATCTTTTAGATTCATGTACAAAGACATCTGAATTCCAACATTCTTCAATCTCTCAAACTTTAAAACGTATTCTGATTTTCTACCAAAGTGGATAGCTTCACATTCTTTCACATTATAGCCACATTCTTGCCCTTTCAATTGACCTAGCTATATTCCCTAAAGATTCACTGTGATCCCTTTGAAACCGCATTGCCTCCTATGTTTTTTAGTATAAGCAAACATGTTTGTACTTCCCTTGATCCCTTGACCTTGTCGTGGACAACCACAATTGAGAATGAAAATCTTCAGGCCCAGGCAGACTTGATTTGATCGGCGATAACCTTGAGCAGAATCTTGTAACGCGCATTTAACACTCGGGTGGGTTGCCAATTTCTGATTTCCTCCCCCTCCACTTTTGTTTGGAGTTGATGCCCCTCTTCATGATTTCTGACAAGTTGCCAGCGAGAAATAAAGCATTGTTAGAGTAAGTACAGCAAGTCCAGTCCATCCAGTCTCTTAGAGTCAAATACAATTCAACTGACAGGCTGTCACTTTCAGGAGTTTTACTTGTCTCAAAGGAGTGAGCCGCTTTGTCAGCTTGTCCAGCGTCAATGATTAGTTAAGACTTTCCAGCTTGCTGTTATCTAAAGGACATTTCGGGAGGCTGCAATATGTTAGGCTGTGAGGAGGTTACTCCTCTTCCGTGAGCCTGCTGATCACGGGGTTCCCCATGAGCATCCACTGCAAGGAAAAGGTTGAGTGCATCTCTTTCTGCTTCACAGCGCAGGGGGGCTATGGAGTAGAACTGATTTATTGGTTTGTTGGTTCTTTACACGGAGGGTGGTGAGTATATGGAACGAGCTATCAGATGAGGTAGCTGAGACAAGTACTATGAAAACATGTAAAAGACATATGGACTGGTACATGGATGGGGAAGGTTTGGAGGGATACGGGCCAAACGTAGGCAGGTGAGACTAGCGTCGATGGGAATCTTGATTGGAATGGACGTTGAGCCAAAGGGCCTATTTTCATGCTCGATGACCATGAATCTTGAAGCTCCTCCTCAACATTCACCATTATTGACCGCAGGAGGAGTAATTCTGCATTCCTTCCTGTTGTGGTCATGTTCCCTTTGGGCTCTTCTTGCCTTCTGAGCATCTTTGAGGGTGGAAAAACCACTTGATGTTTGGAATATGTTGTTTCTCGCCAGCGCATTGGGGAAGCAAAGGATGACTTCACGGTTCACCAACCCGCATAGACCCTCTTGCATTCCTTGATGCTTTCTGGAGTCAGCAGTTTGTGATATACGGCTTCTATATCCCTCTGCCAACGTTCTTGTTATTCTTTTGATGACAGACAGCCACAGTGGTCAGGGACGGGCACAGGCCTGGCTTTGGTAGATATGGTGCATACAAAAAGGACATCTACTCTGGATTGGACTAACCTATCTGGTTTAGGCCCAGTGCATTGTCTTGGTGCTCCATCTGCAGGGTGGTTGAAGACATGACACAACTTTGCACCTTGTGCCATTCCAATCTGGACATTGGACATGGAATCAAGTTTATTGATATGTCTGCTGGATTATCCTTCAGGTTGAGATCACTGCCCAGAATGACTGATTGAAGCATTGCAAGAGGTGGTGGGAGATTCGGGAAAACAGGCTGAATTTTGTTCCTTGGAGCTGTAGTCTACACATCGATGACCATGAGTGGGGCATCTTTGTGTGATAAGCACTCCCGCCCTCACCATATTTCTCTGATTTAATTGATGGCAGAGATGTCTCTCCATAGCAGTGTTTCCTGCACGAGGCACTCCTGGACACAAAGGCGGTCGGGCGAGGAGTGGGACATCAGTTCGCCGAGGCCCCCCGCCCCCCTCTCCCACCCAATGGTTCAATGGTGCTTTATTGCACTACACAGTGAAATCCTTTTTTCCAAAGTCCGGTCCAGGCGCTCAATATACTGGAGTGGCTCCCGATCCACGTAAGCCCCAGGCTGCTGCAGGCCCTCCTCCATCACCCTCGCCTGGCTCGGCCCGTGAACCAACGTCCGTCCCTCTCCCCTCCCCTCCCCTCCTCCCGCCCTCAGTTTTAGAGTCTTTTCCTTTCCTCCCTTGGATAAACTAGCCACTCCAGTTTCCGGACTGCATTCGATCTGTTCTGCATTTGCTGAACTGGCATAAGATGAGATTGTTGAAAGTTTGTACTATGCCTCCTCTATGCTGCATGTTGATGTAGTAATATTGTTTCTTTGGAAGCAGGTGTGACTGCTGTACTTCACTCCTGAGTTGCCTCTTCTCAGTGCCTGGGCATTGCTGCATTTTCATTTTGGGCAGATTTTGTGCAGGTGACCAGACCTGCCACCCGGGATACAGCATTTGGCTGCCCAGCAGTCACGTGCTTTATGGATCTGAAGAAAAGTCCTGAACCGAAACTTTGTCTGTCCATTTCATTACCAGATGTTGCCTGACCCACTGAGTTCCACCAGCACTTTGTGTTTTGCTGAAGATTCCAGCATCTGCAGAGTCCTATGTCTTTGTTGTTTTGTGAACCTCCTTTATGCAATTTCAGCAGATGATCACTTTGCAAGAAATCGCTTCATGCCTAGGATTGTCGCAGGTTTGGCACTCTGTGGCCTGACTTGTTTGACGGCAGTCACTTGCACCAAATGGAGCAATATAACAGCGGCCTTTCTGCCCTCGGTGTGGCTTTAATGTTTCTCCTACCCGTTCATATAAATAGCAATTCTTTGACAGCTATATTCTCTGCTCCTTCAACAAACCATTGGAGAATGGGCAGGTCAAGGGAGGTGCACATGGACAATGAGTGTTTGTCCTCTTGTAAGATTGGAACGAGAACCTTGCTTAGCAGTTATGATGGGGGGGGGGGGGGGGGTTCTTACCCTTATCCTCAAAGGACGTCAGCATCTTCAAACAGCCATCCACTTTTTGAAAGGATACATCAAAATACCCACTGTGAAAGAAGTCTTTCAGTGCAAAGATTTCCTTTGGTCTGAAGCTGCAAGCCTCAAGCAACAACACAGAGACTACTCTTTCTTAAGATGCTGCAGCTTCAGCAGACTTCATGTGAATGCAAATGGCTTCCCACTCAGACCAAATAGCCCTCATTGCCATCGCAGATGACGATTTCAACCTCTTTCCTACCACGTTTAACAGCTCTTGGGGGGGAAAAAAAATCCGACCCCAGGCAGATCACAGTCTGCCAGGTAAGATTCTGTCGATCTATTTTTACATTCATAATATCTGAATGAAATTAGAATAAGTAACAAGATTGAGGAGGCAATAACATTACGCGGACACAACACCCTGTGGTAACGGTGGAGTAATATATGGCAGCAATTTTATGCATGCTATTACTCAGGCAACAGTTTATGTGATTCATTGGATCAACTGTTTCAACTTTTATTGTGAAACCCGAGAGTCTTTGATTGAAATGATTTTTACATAAATTGAACCTCAATATTACTATGGTGATATCCACTTGCTATGCAGGCTCAGTGCTCTATCAATGCCCGCGATTTTCATAGCAGTGGCCCATCTAGTCTATAAATTCCATGTATTTCTGAGCAGGCTCAATTGCTGTAGAATGCGTGCCAACCTAATGGAAAGTGCGTTGTTCAATTTGTTTGTTATTTCATGATACCTTCTACTATGTCAGCCTTAAGCCTTCATATGTTGGATATTCAATGATTCTATTATACTTTATATAGTATAAGAAAATAACTGCAGACGCTGGTACAAATCGAAGGTATTTATTCACAAAATGCTGGAGTAACTCAGCGGGTCAGGCAGCATCTCAGGAGGGAAGGAATGGGCGACGTTTCGGGTCGAGACCCTTCTTCAGACTGATGTCAGGGGGGCGGGACAAAGGAAGGATATAGGTGGAGACAGGGCGATCTGGGAATGGGGAGGGGAGGAGAGGGACAGAGGAACTATCTAAAGTTGGAGAAGTCAATGTTCATACCACCGGGCTGCAGGCTGCCCAGGCGAAATATGAGGTGCTGTTCCTCCAATGATACTTTATTATACTTTTATACTAATATACTTTATTGTCACATAGGTACAGTGAAGTTCTTTGTCTTTCGCATGCAGTCCACAAAGTACACAAACGAGCCGCCACGTTACAAAAAGTGCTCAGTGGAGTCATGATGGTCCCTCAGTGTCATCCTCCCCCCCCCTCTCACGTTAGGTCCCTCTTGGTTCTCGGTCCGTCCCCCGTCCCCCCACCAGATTCCTCGGTTCTTCGCAGTCTCCCCACGCCGGGTCCCTCTTTGTTCTTGGCAGTGCGGTGCCTCCGCCTCGACCCATAGATAATACATAGAGTGTTTTAGAAACCCTTCAAACAGCAATTTAACTTACTTTTACCGCAAAGCAAATGTTGTCCAGAGTTTTGAAGATAATACAGCGGCCGTTTTGGATGGGGTTATATTGATATATATTTTTTTGTAAACCAGTTCCTTGCATCTTCATAAGTGATTTATGTTCATTTGTTATCCATTTTGTGAGGTTATGGAATGAAATGTTATGATGTACTGTATTTATTCATCCATTCGAATACGCCTGGAGCTCTCTGGCACCAAATGGCATCTCTACTCGTTCTCATTAAAGAGAAGAGTGACACATTCCTCCCTTTATTGCACACGTCCAGGAATTTAGTTTTCACATTAATGTATGAAACACCCGATGGTCGTTTTATTGGTCTTTATATAAAACTACAAACGTACCGTTTTCCAAATGTTTATAAGCTTTGAAATGTCATCAAAAACTGCTCGGAATGGTGTTGATGGATGTTTTCATCAGCTGTGAGCAGGAGAGAGTTGCATCTAAATTGTAAAGGCCTAAATTGTCAGCGTGGAGCAATTAATCGTGTTTAATCAGTGTCCTTTAATTCAGTAAACAGGATTAAACATTATTTGGTCCTCAAATGTATTCACGCAATTGTAAATTCTGTGCAAACTGTCGAGGTTTATATATGTGTAGGAAGGAACTGCAGGTGCCGGTTTAAACTGAGGACAGGCACAAAAAGCTGGAGTAACTCAAGCGGGTCAGCCAGCATCCCGAGAGAAAAGGAATAGGTCAATTATTTCAGCCTTCACCTCAATTCACTTCACCCTCGGCCTTCTAAGTTGACTGCTTTCCTAACTTCTTTTAATCTTTATCCATGTTTCCTAAAACATCGATAATGCACCACCTGACCTTGCGGAAATCCTAATGAATTGGCATCTATTCATGGATAGAGATCCATGATCTCTATCCATGAGGTGATAGAGATCACCAGGTGAAGTTTGCATCTTTCACTCACTGGCTTCCCGGTCTCTCCGCTCCCCATCCATTAACCAGGTCCCCAGTTCCCCCGCTCCTTTTAAACTCATTATGCTCCATGAAATGCTGCTGTGTAACATCTTTTTTTCTGTCAAAAAATGCCGGAGTAACTCAGCGGGACAGGCAGCAACTGGAGAGAAGGAATGGGTGACGTTTCGGGTCGAGACTCTTCTTCAGACTTGACTCGAAATGTCACCCATTCCTTCTCTCCAGAGATGCTGTCTGTCCAGCTGAGTTACTCCAGCATTTTGTGTCTATCTTCGGTTTCAAGCAGCATCTGCAGTTCTTTCCTACACATCTCTTTTTTTGTAATTAATTTTAAGATATGCTGGAGCATAAATTAAATAATACTTCATTTTACATAGAGGGTGAAGAGTGCCTGGAACACACTGTCAGGGGTAGTGACAGAGCAGATACAAATGCGGTGTTTCAGTGGTTTAGTTTAGCTTATTATTGTCACATGTACCGAGGTACAATGAAAAGCTGTTTTGCCGCGTGCTATCCAGTCAGCAAAAAGGCTATACTGTACATGATTACAGTGAAGCCGTCCACAGTGTACAGATAAAGGCAATAACGTTTTTAGTACTTTATGATATGCAGGGAATGGTGGGATATGGATCATGTACAGGCAGAGGGGATTACAAGTTCACAAGTTATAGGAGCAGAATTAGGCCGTTCGGCCCATCAAGTCTACTCCGCCATTCAATCATGGCTGACATCCCATTTTCCTGCCTTCTCCCCATAACCCTTGTCACCCTTGCTAATCAAGAATTTGTCTATGCCTTAAAAATATCCACTGACTTGGCCTCCACAGCCCTCTGTGGCAATGATTTCCACAGATTAACTACCCTCCTCTTCACCTCCTTTCTAACAGAGCGCCCTTTAATTCTAAGGCTATGACCTCTGGTCCTGGACTCTCCCACCGGTGGAAACATCCTTTCCACATCCACTCTAGGCCTTTCATTATTCTGTAAGTTTCAATGAGGTCCCCCCTCAACCGTCTAAACTCCAGTAAGTAGAGGACCAGCCCCGTCAAATGCTCATCATCTGCTCACCCACTCATTCCTGGAATCATTCTTGTAAACCTCCTCTGGACCCTCTCCAGAGCCAGCACACCCTTCCTCAGATATGGGGCCCAAATTTCATCACAGTACTCCAAATGCGGCCTGACCAACGCCTTTTTGAGCCTCAGCATTACATCGAAGATAGGCACAAAATCTTGGAGTAATTCAGCGGGACAGGCAGCATCTCTGGACAGAAGGGATGGGTGACGTTTCGGGTCGAGATCCTTCTTCAGACTCAGCATTACATCTCTGGTTTGGTATTCCAGTCCTCTTGATATAAATGCGAGCATTGAATTTGCCTTCCTTGCCCTCGATTTGACTTGCAAATGAACCTTTTGGGAGTCCTGCACCAGCAATCCCAAGTCCCTTTGCACCTCCGATTTCTAGATTCTCTCTCCATTTAGGAAATAAATGCATTAGCAAATTTGCAGATGATACAAAGCATTAGCAAATTTGCAGATGATACAAAGCTGGGTGGTTGTGTGAGCTGTGAGGAAGATGCTATGAGGTTGCAGGGTGACTTGGACAGGTTGTGTGAGTGGGCGGATGCATGGCAGAAGCAGTTTAATGTGGATAAGTGTGAGGTTATGACGAGATCTGGGTGTCCTAGTGCATCAGTCACTGAAAGGAAGCATGCAGGTACAGCAGGCAGTGAAGAAAGCCAATGGAATGTTGGCCTTCATAACAAGAGGAGTTGAGTATAGGAGCAAAGAGGTCCTTCTGCAATTGTATAGGGCCCTAGTGAGACCACACCTGGAGTACTGCGTGCAGTTTTGGTCTCCAAATTTGAGGAAGGATATTCTTGCTATTGAGGGCGTGCAGCGTAGGTTTACTAGGTTAATTCCCGGAATGGCGGGACTGTCATATGTTGAAAGACTGGAGCGGCTTGGCTTGTATACACTAGAATTTAGAAGGATGAGAGGGGATCTTGTCGAAACATATAAGATTATTAAGGGGTTGGACACGTTAGAGGCAGTAAACATGTTCCCAATGTTGGGGGAGTCCCGAACCAGGGGCCACAGTTTAAGAATAAGGGGGTAGGCCATTTAGAACGGAGATGAGGAAAAACTTTTTCAGTCAGAGAGTTGTAAATCTGTGGAATTCACTGCCTCAGAAGGCAGTGGAGGCCAAGTATCTGAATGCATTCAAGAGAGAGCTAGATAGAGCTCTTAAGGATAGCAGAGTCTGGAGGTATGGGGAGAAGGCAGGAACGGGGTACTGATTGAGAATAATCAGCCATGATCACATTGAATGGTGGTGCTGGCTCGAAGGGCCGAATGGCCTACTCCTGCATCTATTGTCTATTGTCTATAATCTACACCTTTATTCTTATTACCAAAATGTATGACTCCACACTTTGCTGCGCTGAATTTCATCTGCCACTTCTCTGCCCACTCTCCAAACCTGTCCAAGTCCCTCTGCAGAGTCCTTGCTTCCTCTACACTGCCTGCAGATTAATTTATCTTGGCATCGTGTTTGGCACCAGCATTGTGGGACAACGGGTCAGTTATGGTGCTGTTCCATATTTTATGATCTGCAGTCAAGGTTTTGCTGCACAACTCTGCCTTCGATCCTGCCTGTGGAATCCTGTGGATGGGTCCTTCACTAGAAAACATAGAAAACATAGAAAATAGGTGCAGGAGTAGGCCATTCGGCCCTTCGAGCCTGCACCGCCATTCAATATGACCATGGCTGATCATCCAGCTCAGTAACCTGTACCTGCCTTCTCTCCATACCCCCTGAGCCCTTTAGCCACAAGGGCCACATCTAACTCCCTCTTAAATATAGCCAATGAACTGGCCTCAACTACCTCCTGTGGCAGAGAATTCCACAGATTCACCACTCTCAGTGTGAAGAAATGTTTTCTCATCTCGGTCCTAAAAGACTTCCCCCTTATCCTTAAGCTGCGACCCCTGGTTCTGGATTTCCCCAACATCGGGAACAATCTTCCCGCATCTAGCCTCTCCAACCCCTTAAGAATTTTATATGTTTCTATAAGATCCCCCCTCAGTCTTCTAAATTCCAGCGAGTATAAACCTTGTCTATCCAGTCTTTCTTCATATGAAAGTCCTGCCATCCCAGGGATCAATCTGGTGAACCTTCTCTGTACTCCCTCTAAGGCTAGAATGTCTTTCCTCAGATTAGGAGACCAAAACTGTACGCAATACTCCAGGTGCGGTCTCACCAAGGCCCTGTACAACTGCAGCAGAACCTCCCTGCTCCTATACTACACTAGATGACTGATTGAGTGGGGCACTCAGAACAAGATGTTGTATCTTCAGTCCTTGGGTTACATTAGGACTGCTGATATCTGAGACAAAACTGCATTAAGGGTGTTCATTTGCAGGCTGCGGTAAAGCTTGGAATCTAAAATACATTCGTTTTGAGGATGTGGTCAAATGACCACCTTTTTCATGAATGAATTGAAATCTAGGAAAAGTAAGCTATTTTAATAGCTATAAAATAATTTTCTTTGTTTGAAAACCAAATTTACAAAGGGATTTTTTTTTAAATGTAGAGGCGATTAATTCTATAATGAGCAATGATGGATGATTCCTGCTGATTTACTAGTCGACCATTCAGGATCTTATTCCCCTCTGGAAGAGGAATGCTTTTGATTGGTATTCCATTGTGCCTCTGGTTAAACATGAATGCTGGTGATTTCTTCAGAGAGGCAGTTTCCAACTGAAGCAATGCATATTTCATAATCCTGGAGAATACTTTGCTCAAAGTAAAATGCACGAATGGAGGATTCTGCTGTGAAGCATAAAACTACTTCGTGTTTCCACAATTCTCTGTGAAGCTAAAAAAAAAAACCAACCCACTCCTCATCTCTATTCAGAGTCGCCAGGTATGTCCAATTAAGTGAATTTATTTCTGCCCCATTATAATTTATTTTGCATACATTAAGCTCATCAAACGCTTGGACCCCGGACTTGGCAGCCTAACTCTGCAACTGGATCCCCAACTTCCTGACCTGAAGATTGCAATCTGTAAGGGCAGGTGACAATACCACCTCCACGATAGTCCTCATAACCTGTGCTCCACAAGGCTGTGTACTCAGCCCCTTAATGCACTCACTATAAACTTATGACTGCAGGGCCAAATTCCTGCTCCAATTTGAGTTTGCAAACACATTAGAAAGCAGGATCTCAACCAACAACAAGATAGTTACAAGAAGGAGGAAGGGAGCTTCGTGTATGATGTCAGGACAACAATGTCATAAGGTCATAAGTTCCAGGAGTAGAATCAGGCCATTCGGCCCATCAAGTCTTCTGCGCCATTCATTTATGGCTGGTTTATCTTTCCCTCTCAACCCATTCAAGCCTTTGCCCCATAACCCCTGACACCCGTACTAATCAAGAATTTGTCAATCTACACCTTAAAAATATCCATTGACTTGGCTTCCAAGGTGGCAATGAATTTTCCAATGTCATCAAAACGAAGAAGCTGGTCATCAAGTTCTGGAAGCAGGGTGGAGTACCTGCCTCTGTTGGTATCATTGGTGCTGATGTGGAGAGGTTCCAGCATGGCTTCAGGTTCTTGGGTGTGAACATCACCCATGAACCACATTGATGCTCCGGTCACAAGCACACCAACCAACACCTTTACTTTCTCAGACGTCTGGGGAAATTAGGTATGTCCCCTGGAAAGCATCCATCACAGTTTGGGATGGCAACCGCTGTACCCCAGTCTGAAAGAAGTTGTGATCTCTGCCCAATCCATCACACAGACCAGCCTCCCCTCCATTGTCTCCATCTACAATTCCCGCCGTTTGGGAAAAGCAGCCAACATAATTAAGCACCCCTCCTCCCCTGGTCATACTCTCATCCCCCCCCAGTCCTGTTGGGGAGAAGATTAAACATTTGAAAGCAAGTGTCACCAGGCTCAAGAATAGCTTCTTTCCCCACTGTTGAAGGTCAATTGGAAGTTGACCTTCCAATCTACCCTTGCGCCTTTTTATCCGCATCTTCTCTCCAGCTGTAATGCTGGGCGGCACTGTGGCACAGCTGTGGAGTTGTTGCCTTACAGCGCCATCGCCCCAGGATCAATCCTGGCTCGTGGTACTATCTGTATGGACTTTGTATGTTTTCCCTGCGATCACGTGGGTTTTCTCCGGGTGCTCTGGTTTCATAAGTGATAGGAGTAGAATTAGGCCATTCGGCCCATCAAGACTACTCTGCCAGTCAATCATAGCTGATCTATCTCTCCCTCTAACCCCATTCTCCTGCCTTCTCCCCATAACCCCTGACACCCGTATAAATCAAGAATCTATCTATCTCTGGCTTAAAAAATATCCACAGATATAACGATAAATGGAAAAAGTTAGGTTACATTCTGAAAGAGAGTTCTCTCCTCCTTTCACTCCAAGCACAGTAATGAGAACCATTTCCTGTTGCAGTGAATGCATGCAGCAGATATTGGCAATGATAGAACTGGAACACGCCCCGATCTTTATCAACGGGGACAGTGTGGAGAGAGTGTCCAGCTTCAGGTTTCTGGGCACACACATTTCGGAGGACCTCACATGGTCCACTAACACCGCTGTGCTGGTCAAGAAGGCACAGCAACGACTGTTTTTCCTAAGAACACTGAAAAAGACTGGTCTGCCGCAACAGCTGCTGACGACCTTCTACCGCTGCACCACAGAGAGCATCCTAACACATGGCATCCCTGTGTGGTATCTCAGTTGCACGCAGGCGGAGAGGAGAGCTCTTCAGCGGGTAGTCTACAGAGCTCAAGATCATCGGGACGCAGCTTCCAGCCTTGGAGGGCATCTACAATACACGATGCCTCAGGAAAGCCACCAGCATTCATAAAGACTCCTCACACCTCTGCAATAGTCTGTTCGAACTTCTACCATCGGGCAAACATTACAAGGCCTTCTACGCCCGCACCTCCAGACTCAGGAACAGCTTCATCCCCAGAGCTATAGCTGCTCTGAACCGGTCCGGCTGAGTGCCCCCCCCATGAACTGTCTCCTTCGAATGGTCATGTCGCACAGCGACAATTACACTTTATACTGTTTTAACTGTTTTTAATTTTGTTTCTCTGGACTGTCTAAAGATTAGCTAATTCATTTATTGCATCGAATGGAAGTCGCATTCCCAATCTCGTACCCTGTACAATGACAATAAAGATATACTGTATTGTAATAAATTTGCCATATGCCGTGAGACAGGCATGTTAATGTAAAAGGTGGGGTCTGTTTACAGAGATAAACTATTTTACAGCAATTTCTTTTGGAGGTGGCTTGAATAGAATATAAGCACCACATATGTGTGGGAAGGAACTGCAGATGGGGGTTTAAACCGAAGATAGACAGTATGGACTTTGTACGTTTTCCCTGCGACCACGTGGGTTTTCTCTGGGTGCTCTGGTTTCATAAGTGATAGGAGTAGAATTAGGCCATTCGGCCCATCAAGTCTACTCTGCCATTCAATCATGTCTGATCTATCTCTCCCTCCTAACCCCATTCTCCTGCCTTCTCCCCATAACCTCTGACACCTGTACTAATCAAGAATCTATCTATCTCTGCCTTAAGAATATCCACTGATGGCCTCCACAGCCTTCTGTGGCAAAGAATTCCACAGATTCACCACCCTTTGACAAAAGACATTTCTCCTCATCTCTTTAAAAGAACGTCCTTTAATTCTGAGGCTATGACCTCGAGTCCTAGACGCTCCCACCAGTAGAAACTAGTGGTTTCCTCTAACATTCCAAAAATGTGCAGGTTTGTAGGTTAATTGGCTTCTGAATATTGTCCACAGTGTCTAGGATAGAATGCATGGTTGATCATTGGTTGGCACAGGCTCAGTGGGCCGAAGGGGCTGTTTCCACGCTGTATCTCTAAAACTCAAACTATATACTCCTCTTTTGCACTTATCTTTTGTACTTTGTGTGATTACCTGGATGGGACACAAAACAATGCTTTTTAAAAAAACTATTTCAGTATGCCTGACAATAATAATAAACTTAAACCAAGGAAATAATAGTTTGTATGCTCTGGGGATTAAGTGCATTGTAGCATTTGGCCTACTTATAGCAGAAGACAAACTTTTACAGTAAACAAATCTGGCCTTGAGGGGAGCTGAATATGCTGTGTTGATGATGTTTTGTGTATTAGAAGAATATTCAGTGCAAGAAATATAACAATCAGGATAATATATTCAGTGCAAGAAGTACGATAATGATCAGGATAATGTTGCAAAATCCTACTCGTTTTACAGTAAGTGCATTGAGATCCTGTTTAAAATACAGATTAATATTTCATTCCACATTTGAATTGCAGAAGGTATTCAGCATATTTGTCGGTTACATATTGGTACCTGGTTCTGGAATACTCTAAAGATTGAACTGATTTATTTTAATATCACTTTATTAGTTGCTGACTGGCCATTGTTTCTTCAAAGTTTCAGACAGTTTTGTAAGTTTCACTGGTGACAGAAATCACTGTTTAGAAATCACAAACACAGAGATATGGTTAATTGGGACCATTCTGGCCTGGTCAGAAGGTTGTAAGTTCAAACACTTACTCTGGAGACCTGAACGAATAATCAATTGCAGAGCTGTTGTGCAGGAATGCATTGTCAGAGATGCTATCTTTTGCATAAGATATTCAATGAAAGGCTCAATAAACTATAATGGATACAGTTAGAGGGATATTTGTGAAACAGTGCAAAAAAGAAATTAGGTGATCAACTTCGCAATCTTATTTAGCTGCAAACAACTTCGCAATCTTATTTAGTTGCCATGTGTAAAATTAACATCTCTTGGGTGGGGGATATTGGAAGACTTAAAAATATTTTTGTGGCTACCAAAATATTGAAGAGATGCTGGTCAAGGTTGACGTAAGACTTGAAAATCCTTCGGTAAGACTGCAATCATTTAAATTGTTCAGTTCCCATATTTTGTAGCCTAAAAGTATCTTTTCTGTGTTTTTTTAATCTCTCGAGTTTGAGTATACCTTTAGTTTAGTACAGTTTATTGTCACGTGTACCGAGGTACAATGAAAAGCTTTTGTTACGTGCTAACCAGTCAGCGGAAAGACAATATATGATTACAATCGAGCCATCCACAGTGTACAGATACACGATAAAGGCATTAATGTGAAGAAGAAGGGTCTCGACCCGAAACGTCACCCATTCCTTCTCTCCCGAGATGCTGCCTGACCTGCTGAGTTACTCCAGCATTTTGTGAATAAATCGATTTGTACCAGTATCTGCAGTTATTTTCTTATACATTAATGTGAATAACGTTTAATGCAAGATAAAGCCAGTAGTCCGATCAAAGATAGAGATAGTCCAAGGATCTCCAATGAGGCAGATAGTAGTTCAAGGCTGCTCTCTAGTTGTAGGTTATTGCTTGATACAGCCTGATAATTAATCTTGCAATTAATTCCACACATCCTGCATTTTGTTGAACATCCTTCGTTATCTTATCTCTTCTGCTGTTAACCAATTTTTTTTTCCAATCCTACATGTAAAATATATTGCCCTGGGATCTGCACAGCTAAAATTCAGCTGGGAGGTGTGATGCTCTACATATTGTTTTCAATCTGTAATGAGCATGCTGTTTAATTAATAAGCCTTAGGATACTGAATGATCAGTACAGGAATGTAAACAGCTGGGACTTTTGACTTCTAATCTGCTTACTGCAGGCACAGGGAAAGTAGGGCAGAGCACCGCTTTTTTATTGAATCATTTATGTGTAATTCCAAAATGCCGTTGAGAAAAAAAGCAACCTGTCATCTTCAAAATCTCAATTCAAAGATGCTTGCTTATTTCTTTTTATAGTATCTCCTGAGGCTGGATTTCAGCATTTGCCAGTGTCAAAGAATTATCATGTGCTGACCTCAGCAGATCCCAAAACCCCTTGCTACCTGTGGAAACATGGCCACCTGAGGGGGGGTTTCTTTTGTGTTGCCTTCTGTTCCAGCAGGAGTACAAGTGTGGCAACATTTCATGTGGTTCAGCCTGCACTCCATTGACACTGGTATGCAGAGGCTTTATAGAAGTGCACACAATGGTCTGAATTCCCACATGTTCATTGTTGAATGAGTGATAAAGCCAGTATAATTTTCAATTCTGTTCACTGCCATGTTGTTCACTCTGTTTTTAGAGATTTTTGAACCATAAACTTTTCATAATTTTGTTTTGCCTTTTATTAATGGTTCAGTGTTATTCAGGTAAAAATGGCTTCTTTTTGCATTTAAATTTTGTTTTGTTTGTATTTATGATATTCAAGTGAGCCAAGAGACAGTCAAGAGTGTTTTATTGTCATATATGTCCCCACCAGAACAATGAAATTCTTACTTGCCCTGCAGCACATCAGAATATGTAAACATAGTACACTGTAAACAATATAATAAACAAACAAACAAGTTCAGTGTGTATACTGTATATACACTAACTCACAAATACACACACACACACCACCCTCCCCCCTCCCTCCCTCCCTAAATTTTTTACATATATGGAGGCCCATGAAACTGCAGTTGCTGGAATCTTGAGCAAAGCACAATGTGCTGGAGTAATTCAGCAGGTCAGGCATCATCTGTGGAGGGAATGGACAGACGGTGCTTCGGGTCAGACCCATCTCAGACTTCAGTCTGAAGAAAGGTCCTGACCCGAAATGCCGTCTGTCCATTCCCTCCACAGATGCTGCCTGATCCACTGAGTTTTCTCCAGCATTTCGTGCTTTGAATTGTATATGTTGTGGTAAAATAATAATTATGATTGAGTGAGTTGACAACGTCCTTTGGTAAATTAAAACCTAATACCTCTAGATCTTTAAAGCGTGTTTAAGCTAATGAATGCAAGTTCATCATTTGAAACTACTGAGTGAGTAATAGCTTTAATCCTTCAGGTTGCTGCCATCAATCCAAATCATCCACTGGCACAGATGCCATTGCCACCATCGATGAAGAATTGCATCCAGCTCGCTGCGTGTGAAGCCACGGAGCTTCTACCAATGAACCCAGATTTACCAGCAGATCTTTTCACTTCATGCCTTACTACACCAATCAAAATAGCACTGCGCTGGTAAGTACTCTAATATTGATGGATTTCCCCCTCTATTTTGCACAGTTGCTTATTTTGAAATTGGAAAAAAGATAGCAAGAAATGATTGGATAACTTTAATTTAGCGATAGAGCGTGGAAACAGGCCCTTCGGCCCACCGGGTCCGTGACGACCAGCGGTCCCCGTACACTAGCACTATCCCACACACACTAGGGACAATTTATAATTTTTGCCAAAGCCAATCAACGTACAAACCTATGCGTCTTTGGAGTGTGGGAGGAAACCGGAGCACCCGGGGAAAACCCACGTGGTGATTTAGATTTAGAGATACAGCGTGGAAACAGGCCCTTCGGCCCACTGAGTCCGCGCTGCCCAGCGATCCCCGCACATTAACACTATCCTACACACACTAGGGACAATTTAAAAAAAAACATTTTACCCAGTCAATTAACCTACATACCTGTACGTCTTTGGACATGTGGGAGGAAACCGAAGATATCGGAGAAAACCCACGCAGGTCACGGGGAGAACGTACAAACTCCGTACAGACGGCGCCTGTGGTCAGGACCGAACCTGAGTCTCCGGCGCTGCATTCGCTGTAAGGCAGCAACTCTACTGCTGCGCCACCGTGCCGCCCTAAGCTTGATTGGGAGCCTGAAGGAAATATATAGGGAATTGGTAGTCTCAAGGGGAAATCATCTTCTGGGCTGTGGGATGGTTGTGAATTTGACCTTACTGTATTATTCTGGCATGGACTTGGTGGGATGCAAGCCAATTGGAAGTAATCTGAAGTGGCATAGAAATGAACTGTGATTTACCTGCTGCCACTTTGGAAAAACCTCGATGAACAAACAACTTACACTCAAAATAAAAAGGCCAACCCAACATCTATTCATGATCTCCCAATTTCCAGATAACACTCTTCCAAAAGCTTTCCTTATGAGCATTAATGGATACATTGAATTCCACCCACCGTGTTCATTACCTTTACAAGGATTCTGAGCTTTGTGATGTTGTGATTTCTTGTGCAAAATTGTCTGTTCTCATATTTGTTTCAGCCACATCCAAATATTTTTCTTTATTATAACTGACAAGATAAATAAACAGAATGCAATGCATTCGTACATAGATATTATTTAGAAAATATCCAGTGAGTTGATTGCTGGACCCTTTTTGTAGGAAAAATCGAGTTCTGGTCTGAAAAATATAACTGCGGGTAAGGTAGTGGATGATGTTCAGAAATCAGAAATAGCTAAATGAGTGTGCCTCAGTTGGAGAAGGATTTAAGAAGGTCTGAAGAAGGGTCTCGACCCGAAACATCAACTATTCCTTTTCACCAAAGAAGCTGCCTGACCCGCTGAGTTACTCCAACATTTTGTGTCTATCTTCAGTTATTCTGCTATTGTACTACAGTGTTTCTATGTCGCTACTTCAGATTGCACAACAATCTTTGCACCATTCTGCTGTTTAATATTTGTTGTATCTATTATTACCATCTGCACTGTTTACTCCAGGACCTTCGTGCAAACGAGAACTTTCAATGCACTATGGTGTGTGTGTGTGTATAGGACAATAAACTAATCTGAATCTGACTTTGAAAGGTTCTCAATTAAGCACTTGAACCTGCATCACCTATGAGGCAATGGACCAAGGGCTGAGATATGGCATTAGGCTGGAAAGATCTACAAGCAGAGAATGCTGGTAATGCTCAACCTTTCGGAAGCACCTAGTGTTCTCGGCGAGATGAAAGATTATCAACCTAAAACATTAATTCTATATCTCACTCCACAGATTTGTTGATTATTTCCAGTATTTTCTGTTTTCATGGAACTTAATTTTTATAGGGTTGACTTAAGCACGTGCAAATTGTTATCTTGACATTTAAGCTACCTAATTGGGTTTCAAGCGTTTCAAGTCATGAAAGGCACTATGTTAATCATAAATGTAAAATAGAACATAACTCAAAATATTTTTTTTCCAGGCCTGCTTGAAAGCTTATTAATTTTTTTAAATATATTGATCTTGATCTTTTCTTCCTTTCTATTTTGCTATTCCTTTAACTAAAGAAAAAAACTTTTTTTTGTGGTTTTGATCATCTGTTGTTTCTGCATCCCAATGTATATTCACCTCTTATGGAATTATCAGCTGTCAGCAATGCATAACCATCTTTTGCACCAATTAAGTATGGTTGGGGTGAAGTTGAAACTATAATGGATATAGTTAGAGGGATATTTGTGAAACAGTGCAAAAAAGAAATTAGGTGATCAACTTTGTAATCTTAATTAGCTGCAAGCAGAAACTTACGGCATTGAGTTGCATATTGTTGCCATGTGTAAAATTAACATCTCTTGGGTGGGGGATATGGGAAGACTTAAAAATATTTTTGTGGCTACCAAAATATTGAGGGGATGCTGGTGAAAGTTGATGTAAGACTTGAAAATCCTTCGATAAGGCTGCACTAAGAAATGGTTGAAACACAAAGTGCTGGTGTAAGTAACTCAGTGGGTCAGACAGCATCACAGAACTGAATGGACATGCGATTTTTCAGGTCGAGACCCTTCCTCATCTTCAAACTGGGGTCAGGGTGCTGCTTGACCCGCTGAGGTACTCCAACACTTCATTTTTCACCCAAGATTCCAGCATCTGCATTTCCTTGTGCCTCCACTACGAAATGATGTTGTGCCCCAAGTTAGGATGTCACGGGTAACTGCACTTAATGATATCCATTCCTTTCCAACCTCTTATCTCTACGTCTTTCATGAAAGACTAATTATCATATCATATCATATATATACAGCCGGAAACAGGCCTTTTCGGCCCTCCAAGTCCGTGCCGCCTAGTGATCCCAGTACATTAACATTATCCTACACACACTAGGGACAATTTTTTTTTTTACATTTACCCAGCCAATTAACCTACATACCTGTACGTCTTTGGAGTGTGGGAGGAAACCGAAGATCTCGGAGAAAACCCACGCAGGTCACGGGGAGAACGTACAAACTCCTTACAGTGCAGCACCCATAGTCAGGATCGAACCTGAGTCTCCGGCGCTGCATTTGCTGTAAAGGAGCAGCTCTACCGCTGCGCTACCATGCCGCCCAATTACTAATTCTGTTGGTCGGTCATGGATGGGGAATATTCTGAATCCTGTTCTCTCCCTGCAAATTTGTCATAGAGTAATATAGTGATACAGTGTGGAAACAGGCCCTTCGGCCCAACTTGCCCACACCAGCCAACAATGTCCCAGCTACACTAGTTCCACTTGCCTGCGCTTGGTCCATATCCCTCCAAACGTGTCCTATCCATGTACCTGTCTAACTGTTTCTTAAACGATGGGATAGTCCCAGCCTCAACTACCTCCTCTGGCAGCTTGTTCCATACACCCATCACCCTTTGTGTGAAAAAGTTACCCCTCGGATTCCTATTAAATCTTTTCCCCTTCACCTTGAACCTATGTCCTCTGGTCCTTGATTCCCCTTCGGTGGGCAAGAGACTCTGCATCTACCCGATCTATTCCTCTCATGATTTTGTGCACCTCTATAAGATCACCCCTCATCCTCCTGCGCTCAGACCCTCGAGTCCTGACAACATCCTCGTAAATCTTTTCTGAACCCTTTCAAGGTTGACAATATCTTTCCTCCAACATGGTGCACAGAACTGAACACAATATTCTAAATGCGGTCTCACCAACGTCTTATACAACTACAACATGACCTCCCAACTTCTATACTCAATACTCTGACTGATGAAGGCCAATGTGCCAAAAGCCGTTTTGACCACCTTATCTACCTGTGACTCGACCTTCAACTGATGGCGCGGTCCAGTCCAGTCGCCGTCGTGGTAGCTCTGCGGGAACTGTGCGTTTTAAACTGGTATGTTTACTTTAAAATTATCCCTAAGTGCTCTAGCGTGTGCTAGCACTTAGCATTAACCAATGTACGACCGGGAAACGCTCGTAAAATTAAACTCGAGCGCTACAGGAGCACTATTAAACAGAAATCTACTCACCGATATACCGATAGAGATCATCAAAGGAGCGCACCGCGGCAGCAGCAGTGGGAGCGCAGGTCAGTGGGAAAGTCGGAAAAAACACCGAGGGAAGCGAGGGGGGGTTCGGAACAGGCTGAGAACCCAAGCCTTACGTCCACCTCTGCCCAGCATACTTCTGGCCAACGTCCAGTCCCTGGAGAACAAGCTGGATGACCTGAGGGCAAGGATCAGATTCCAGAGGGACATAAAGAACTGTAACATCCTTTGTCTGACTGAAACATGGCTGACCCCGCTGGTGCCTGACCAGGTGATCTGCCCATCCGAGTCCTTCACTGTTTTCCGGGCGGACAGAACGGAAGAATCTGGGAAATCCAAGGGCGGAGGAGTCTGCTTCTTGACCAATAATAACTGGTGTAATCCTGGGAATATTAAGACGCTTTCTCGTTCCTGCTCGCCGGACCTGGAACATCTAACTATCCTATGCCGACCATTCTACCTACCCCGGGAGTTCAGCTCGGTGATCATCACAGCCGTCTATATCCCACCGCATGCGGACACCGACGTGGCACTGTCCACCATACACGATGTGTTGTGTCAACACCAAAACAAGAACCCTGATGCGGCTGTGCTGGTGGCTGGAGACTTCAATAGGGGAAATCTCAAAAAGGTCATGCCCAACTTCTACCAACACATCACGTGTGTCACCAGGGGGGAAAGAACTTTGGACCACTGCTACACGCCGTTCAGGAAAGGCTACAAGGCCGTTTCTCTCCCTCCTTTTGGGAAATCTGACCACGCTGCCATTTTCCTGCTGCCGGAGTACAAACAACGGATAGTACGGGAAGCGACAGTGACGAGGGACGTAAAGCGGTGGGCTGACCATTCAGAGGCCATGCTGCAAGATGCACTGAGCGAAGTCGACTGGAACATGTTCCAAGCAAGTTCCAGAGACGTAAATGAGTTTGCGGAAGCGGTTACGGACTTCATTGCCACAATAGCCGATACCATCATCCCCAAGGTAAGGGTCAGTATCTTCCCTAACCAAAAACCCTGGGTGGACAGGTCTATTCGCGTGGCCTTGAATGCTCGCACCGCTGCTTACAACTCCGGCCTGGCATCCGGCAACATGGACGACTACAAAGGAGAGTCCTACCGACTGCGAAGGGCAGTGAAGGATGCAAAAAAGAGGTACCGGGACAAGATGGAGTCACAGATGGAGCAGCAGGACACCAGGCGCCTTTGGCAGGGGCTACGGACTATAACTAGCTACAGGTCCAGCACCCCCTCAACTGGAAGTGCCGGCTCCTCCTTAGCTGATGACCTGAACTCTTTTTACGCACGGTTTGAGACGGGTAACACCACCAGCTCGCCGTCTAAAAACAGCACCGAAGGGGCGCTGGCTAGCGAGGCTGGAGGGGGATCCACCGCCGGGGATGTGCACACATTCTCGGTGTCCGAGCATGAGGTGAGGTGGGCTCTGACGCGTGTGAACACGAGGAAAGCTGGAGGCCCAGATGGTATATCTGGGCGAGTACTAAAGTCTTGTGCTACTCAGCTTGCTCCAGTGCTCACCACAATATTCAACCTCTCCTTGGCAAAGTCCGTGGTCCCTGCATGCTTCAAAAGATCCATCATTGTACCGGTGCCAAAGAATGCCTCTCCAGCGTGTTTAAATGACTACCGACCGGTGGCCCTCACCTCGGTTGTCATGAAATGCTTGGAGAGGCTAGTCAAGAAGCACATCTGCGCCCTCCTTCCTCGCAACATGGACCTACTACAGTTCGCATACCGTCCGAACAGGTCCACGGATGATGCGGTCTCCCAGGTTCTACACACCGCTCTCTCTCATCTGGACAGCCAGGGGGGCTATGTGAGGATGCTGTTCATTGACTTTAGTTCAGCATTCAACACAATAGTCCCCAGCAGACTGGTTGAGAAGCTGCTGGAACTGGGGCTTAGCACCCCTCTGTGTGCCTGGGTCCTGGACTTTCTCACTGCCAGGCCCCAAGTGGTCAGGATGGGGGAACACACATCTAGCTCCCTCACCCTGAACATAGGATCCCCCCAGGGCTGCGTCCTTAGCCCCCTACTGTACTCCCTGTACACACATGACTGTAGGGCCAGGATCAGCTCAAACTCCATCATCAAGTTTGCTGATGACACTGTGGTGGTGGGCCGGATCTCCAACAACGATGAGAAGGCCTACCGGGAGGAGGTGGCTGATCTGGCACTCTGGTGTCAGGACAATAGCCTCCTCTTGAATGTCACTAAAACATAGGAGCTGATTGTGGACTTCAGAAGGGCTAAACATCCAAGGACGTACACGCCACTGGAGATAAATGGGTCTATTGTGGATAGGGTGAGCAGTTTCAAATACTTGGGAGTCCGCATCGCAGAGGATCTGACGTGGGCAACGCACATTGCCGCACTGGTGGGTAAGGCTAAGCAGCGCCTTTACCACCTTAGACAACTGAGGAAATTCAGAGTGTCGCTGAGGATCCTTCATTGCTTCTACTCTGGGGCTGTAGAGAGCATCCTGTCCGGCAACATTACAGTCTGGTTTGGGAACAGCTCTGCCCAGGACAGGATGGCCCTGCAGAGAGTAGTGCGTTCGGCAGAACGCACCATGGGAACTACACTCGTCCCCCTGCAGGACCTATACATCAGGAGGTGCAGATCCAGAGCAAGCAAGATCATGAGGGACCCCTGCCACCCCAGTAACGGACTGTTCCAGATGCTACGGTCAGGCAAACGCCTCCGCTGTCACGCTGTGAAAACGGAGAGGATGAGACCGAGCTTCTTCCCACAGGCCATCAGGACTGTCAACTTTGATAACCCCAGAGACTAAATTTTTGTCGACACTTTTTGTGCTATGTTTAGTAACTTATTAACTTTATTTATATGCTGTAACTGTAATTATTTTTGTGCACAACCCGCAGGCATTGCCACTTTCATTTCACTGCACATCGAGTATGTGTATGTGACAAATAAATTTGACTTGACTTGACTTGACTTGACCTGCACTCCTAGATCCCTCTGCTCTACAACATTTCCCAGCGGCCTACTGTTTACTATGTCAGTCCTGCCCTTGTTAGAGTCCCAAAATGCAACACATCACATTTCTCTGCATTAAATTCCATCAACCATTCCTCAGCCCACCTGGCCAATCGATCCAGAACCTGCTGCAATCTTTCACAATCAACTTCACTATCTGCAAAACCACCCACTTTTGTATCATCAGCAAACTTGCTAATCTTGCCCTGTATGTTCTCATCCAAATGAGAACATACAGGGCAAGATTGTGTTTGTGTGCGTGTTTTTGTGTGTGTGTGTGCGTGTTTGTTTGTGTGTGTGTGTGTGTGTGTGTGGGGGGGGGGGGGAGGGGGGGGAGGGGAAGGGGGTTGGTTGTTGGGCTAAATAGAGGCAATAAAGTGACATATTTCCACTTTGCTGCTTTTATTTAATCAGCTCTGTCAAGGGGAAGATGTTGCCCGTTGTCACTGCAGTAAGTTCTGAACAGTTGGAGCTCTGAGAATTGCTGACATTTTGGAATGCTTGGCTGCTCATTTCTTTGTCAAGCATATCTTTGTTTTCCCGTCAGCCTTCCCGTAGTGTCAACTCTCAAGGCGTGGTAAGTAAATTGATTAGAAACATAGAAAATAGGTGCAGGAGGAGGCCATTTGGCCCTTCGAGCCAGCATCGCCATTCATTGTGATCGTGGCTGATCATCCACAATCAGTATTATTACTTTAAAAGACGACTTGGAATGGAGGAAGGGTAAAAGTGCCAAAAATCAATGCAGATAAAATGTTGACATGTAGAAACTTATTGAGGTGTGAAGACAAGGATTTTTGACCTTGGACTTGGACAGAAGTGGACCTAAAACCATCTTGTAAATAATGTCTCCTTTGAACGACGAGAATTATGACTAGGATTATTGCTTGTTTCTTGCAAGATGGCAATGACCTTTGATTTTAAATGAAATTGGAAAAATAATTGTAACTCATGGAAACTGTGTTCCGAGTGGTTTGATTATCTTGCATGTAACTTATTCTTCTCAAGTTGCTGGTCTCATTTCACAGTTGTTGGAATGACTGAAAGTAGTGTAGTTTTACTTGAGTTCTTGCATATTTTTCTGGGTTTTATAGTGTAACTTGACAAAGCAGCCATCATTTTGGACAGAAACAAATTGAGACAATATTTTAAAGCTCACGATAATGCGAATATCCTCAAATAGAGTAGCTCAGAACTGAAATGGATGTTGTTGTAATCCTGGACTTAAACATGAACTACTGAGGAATTGATTGTTAATAATTAAGAATTTAAGATAAGTACATTTTGGTTGACGGAGTATGCCATTACCATTTTCTCGAGGCCTTTCATATTGGTGATTCACAGTCAATGGACAACAGTCATGAAGGAACACTACCCAGCTTTTCCTTGGCACCAATAAGGATGATTGTGATCTTCTTAACCACAGAATAAAGTAGGGAGAGGTTAAAGATGTCCCTGAATACAGAATGTGCTTAAAGTGTTAATTTTAATTTCTAACCAGTGGTTGATGTCAGTGTACTAATTTCCCAGTCTTAACATTTTAAGATGGATAGGCAATGTTTCAGCTTGGGACTCTTTTTGTGTCAACTCTCTATCCATTTTAGATTCCCTCCACATGCGCTTCTAATTCCCCGGAAAATTCTACCGTCCACCTTAGGCAAAATACAATGGTCAGACAACCTAACGACCCGCATCTCATGGATGTGAGGATAAATTGGAAGAAACCTATGCGGTCATACGAAGAATCTGCAAACTTCACACAGCACCAGTGGTCAGGATTCAAAACCCGAGCGCCTGAAACTGAAAGGCAGGGGCAACTTTACAAGCTGAGCCAGTCTGTCGTCCTGTGTTCCTATAATTTATTCAGTCGCTTGACATAAATGTGCTATTATTTTGTACGGTCACGTGTCAGCTGCATCTCAACATTGCATTGAGCAAGACAACAGTTGCAAAAGAATGATTGGAAAAGCTCAAAAGGTAGCCACTTAAAAAGGCCTTGGCAACACTCAAAGCAGAATTATTTCCTTTGTTCTGTGTAATTGTCGGGAACACTACATTGCCCTGTTGAAAAATCAATCTGGAAAAGCTTCAGATGTTTTCTTTGGTTAGATGCGAAAGTCACCTTCAGGAAGCAGCTGATTTATTTTCTCTTGTTAAAACGTCCATCAGCTCAAACGGTGCATATCCATGCTCAGAGTAGTAAAATGGTGACACTGCAGATGATGGTTTACAAAAAATTTTTTTGAGTAACTCAGAGGGCCAGGCATCATCTCTGGAGAACATGGATAGGTGGCGTTTCGGGTTGGAACACTTCTTCAGTGTCTGATCCGACCCGAAACAATCACCGAAGTTCATGTTCATAGGAGCAGAATTAGGCCATTTGGCCCATCGAGTCTACCGCCATTCAATCATGGCTGATCTATCTCTCCCTCCTAACCACATTCTCCCCATATCCCCTGACACACTTACCATGAATCTATCTATCTCTGCCTTAATCTATCTAGTGTAAGATAGCACTTCAACTCCCACTCCCAGTCTGACTTTTCTGTCATGGGCCTCCTCCAGTGCCATAGTGAGGCCCACCGGAAATTGGAGGAACAGCACCTCATATTTCGCTTGGGCAGCTTGCAGCCCAGCGGTATGAACATTGACTTCTCCAACTTTAGATAGTTCCTCTGTCCCTCTCTTCCCCTTCCCCTTCCCAGTTCTCCCTCTATCTTCCTGTCTCCACTTATATCCTTCCTTTGTCCCGCCCCCCTGACATCAGTCTGAAGAAGGGTCTCGACCCGAAACGAAACCCATTCCTTCTCTCCTGAGATGCTGCCTGACCTGCTGAGCTACTCCAGCATTTTATGAAATAAATACCTTAATCTATCTATCTCTGCCTTAAAAATATTCACCTGACCATGTCCTCTGGAGATGCCACCTCAGCCGCTGAGAAATTTCAGCACATTGTGTCCTTTTTCTCTCCCACAGTAGTGAAAAGCCCTTAGAAACACAATGGCTCTTAACCCGAAGCTCTGGCTGGGCCTCCTGATGTGTATTAGACACCGAATAGTGAAATACCTGGATAGCGTGGATGCGGAGAGGATGTTTCTACTAGTAGGAGTGTCTAGGACCAGAGGCCATACCCTCAGAATAAAAAGACGTTCCTTTCGAAAGGAGATGAGGAATTTCTTTAGTCAGCGGGTGGTGAATCTGGAATTCATTGCCGCAGAAGGCTGTGGAGGCCGTCAGTGGATATATTTAAGGCTTAGATAGATAGATTCTTGATTAGTACGGGTGTCAGGGGTTATGGGGAGAAGGCCGGAGAATGGGGTTGAGAGGGAAAGGCAGATCAGCCATGATTGAATGGCGGAGTAGACGATGGGCCGAATGGCCTAATTCTGCCATTATAACTTGTAAACTTGTGATGAATGTATACATCCAAAAATCCCACAACTGTTATGCAAGCTATTAATCCCACAGAAAGAAAATGTTTGTATCATTGAGATCCTGTGTAGTTTAAGATTAATTTTGCATGGTTAAGTTTATTGAAAAGTTCCATGCAAACACCACACAGCATTTGGTCTAAATTGTGTCTAAACAGGCTTTTCACCTCCTCCTTGAAATCCAATAATCCAGACCTTAAATTGCTTGTATAATGAGCATTACCACGAATGTCAATGCTGTATCAGCGTGAGGAGCTAGTCTGTTTGCAATTTTTTTAAACGGTGAAAGTGCTGAAGCTCATAGTTCTGATGAAATTTGTGCAAGCACAGCACTTCTTTGTCCAACTTTGTCGTGAAAAAATGTGCATCGGGTAGTGTCAACAACGAAGAATAATCACGTTGGTACATCTTCATTTGACCTTGATCATGTCTTAAAGTACAGAATTAGCACAATCAAAGACTGACCAAATTATTAACATTAATACCGGAATACCACACATGGAGGATTTGCTCATTTATAGCAAGATAAAAAGGGTTGAGCTGCTGTTATATTCTTATTGTTTATTTTTGTCATTTGATTATTGATTTCAGCATCGTTCACATTGACTTGGAAACGCAAGGAACTGTAGATGCTGGTGTTCAGAAAAGATACAAAGTGCTGGAGTAACTCAGGCAGCATCTCTGGGGGACATGGATAGGTGGCATTTTGGGTTGGGACCCTTCTAAAGAAATGTCACTTATTCATGTCCTCCACATAGAATCTTTTGGTCTTAATCTCCCAAATCTCCCCAACGGTGACTTCTGGTCCACAGTTACGAAGGTAGCAGCCATCTCAGGAAAGCACCTACACTAAGTTTAGACTCTTGGTGTTGCATGTTAACTGTCCCTGCTAGATCCAACGCCTGAAGAAGGGTCCTGCTCCAAAACATCACCTATCCTTGATCTCCAGGGATGCTACCAGGATCGCTGAGTTACTTCAGCACCTTGTGGCCTTTCATTGTCAGAACTGGACCTCTTGGAAGTAGTTTTTCTAATTAAATGGCCAAACATTTGCACACAAATTTGAATCATCTACAGATTTGTACTTTGTTTCTGTAAGTTCTTTCAAATTCAGGGTGTGGAATTAGGAGTAAGTTACCCATCCCTCCACACCAGTTCTGTGAGTTAATGACTAATATTTATAAATATTGAGCCTGAAGAAGGATACTGCCCCGAAACATTGCCTGTCCATGATGCTGCCTGACCCTCTGAGTTACTCCAGCATTTTGTTGTCTTTTTAAAAAAAATAACAGCATCTGCAGTTCCTTGTATAGGAATTTAGACGAGGGAATTAAATGTAACTGATTGTTACTGATTGAGAATGATCAGCCATGCTCGAAGGGCCGAATGGCCTCCTCCTGCACCTATTGTCTATTGTCTATTGTAACATCTCCAAGTTTGCTGATGACACAAAGCTGGGTGGCAGTGTGAGTCGCGAGGAGGATGCTAAGAGGCTGCAGGGTGACGGATAGGTTGGGACAGTGGGCAATTGCATGGCAGATGCAGTATAATGTGGATAAGTGTGAGGTTATCCACTTTGGTGGCAAGAACAGGAAGGCAGATTATTATCTGAACTGTGTCAGATTAGGAAAAGGGGAGGTGCAACGAGACCTGGGCATGCTTGTACATCAGTCACTGAAAGTAAGCATGCAGGTACAGCAGGCAGTGAAGAAAGCTAATGGCATGTTGTCCTTCATTGCAAGAGGATTTGATTTCAGGAGCAAGGAGTTCCTACTGCAGTTGTACTGTGGTGAGACCACACCTGGTATTGTATGCAGTTTTGGTCTCCTAATTTGAGGAAATACATTATTGCTATTGAAAGAGTTCAGCATAGGTTCACCAGGTTAATTCCCGGGTTGGCGGGACTGATATATGATGAAAGAATGGGTCGACTGGGCTTGTATTCAGTGGAATTTAGAAGGATGAGGGGGGATTTTATAGAAACATTTAACATTCTTAAGAGTTTGGTCAGGCTAGATTCAGGAAAAATGGTCTCAATGTTGGGGGAGTCCAGAACCAGGAGCATAGTTTAAGAATAAGGGGTAGGCCATTTAGGACTGAGATGAGGAAAAACTTTTTCACCCAGAGAGTTATGAATCTGTGGAATTCTCTGCCACAGAAGGCAGTGGAGGCCAATTCACTGGATATTTTCAAGAGAGAGTTAGATTTAGCTCTTCAGGCTAACGGAATCAAGGGATATGGGGAAAAGGCAGGAACGGGGTATTGATTTTAGATGATCAGCCATTGTCTTATTGAATGTCGGTGCTGGCTCGAAGGACTGAATGGCCTACTCCTGCATCCATTTTTCTTTGTTTCTATGTACATTTATAAATATGCTCTGTCCTTCTGGACTTCATACTCTTAAAACACTCGGATGGTAAAAATCTATCTGTGACCAATATAAAAGTGTTAATTGATCTGCTGTGCACAAATATTTCCAGCAGGGAGTACCTCACTTCTGCCATTCTTTGAAGAAGTTTTTTTTATATCCTTCTTGAACAGTTTGGATTAAAGATTTAAGCCCCCTTGTCTGAGTCTTGAAGACCTTAACCTGATGACCATTTAAACTATCCTCATTTATATGATTTCTTCTTACAATTCAACCCTTCAAGATCGTAACCTTTGAGAACAACATGCCTCTTTAAATGGTGGCACAAATGACGGGGCCTGTAGCTCAAGACCGGGCAGAAGCAATAACATTATTTACTTTATTCTTCCCAAGAGAGTACGGCCAACCTGTTTGAACTGAAACCTGACAAATCCATAGATTTTGATTAGAAAGTTGCATACTGTGTAGCACTTGGTCAAAATCCTTTTGAAAATCCACCAATAAAATGTAAAGTAAGTAATGTAAATTTTAGCGAGCTGGATGAATCCATTTCCCATTATATTCCTACAACTCAGCAAAAGGCCATGCATCCCTTTGAGTCTATGCCGGCTTGGATTTTTCACTCCGACATTTCGGTGGCGCAGCGATAGAGTTGCTCCCTTACAGCGCCAGAACCCCGGGTTTGATCCTGTCTACGGGTGCTGCCTATACGGAGTTTGTACGTTCTCCCTGTGACCGCGTGGGTTTCCTCCGGGATCTCCGGCTTCCTCCCACACTCCAAAGACGTACAGGTCCGTAGGCTAATTGGCTTAGTATAATTATAAATTGTCTCTGGCGTGTAGGATAGTATAAGTGTGCACGGATCACTGGTCGGCATGGACTCGGTGGGTCGAAGGGCCTCTTTCCGCGCTGTATCTCCAAACTAAACTAAACTAACTTAAATTCCCATTAACAACCCCTTGATTCTCCCACCAGCCAACTGTGCTGAGGTTAATTTACAGTAGCCAATTATGTCCATAGCCAGAATGTTTTTGGGATGTTGGAGGAAACTGGAGTTATCGCAGCAAACACCGGTGATTACAGGTAGACCACTGTTGGGTGTTCTCCAAATGTGCTTTCACGGGAGTGCCAGAGAAACCACTTCAAGCAACCTTGTCACTGACTGGGGCATTATGGCTGCTGAAGCAGAAGCCTAGTGTACGGCTAATGTTTGACAGGAGTGATAAACCGAAGAACAGAACATTGAACAGTACAGACACAAAATGCTGGAGTAACTCAGCAGGTCAGGCAGCATCTCTGGAGAAAAGGAATAGGTCACGGTCTCAACCCGAAACGTCACCTGTTCCTTTTCTCCTGAGATGCTGCCTGACTCGCTGAGGTAATCCAGCATTTTGTCCCTCTTCGGTGTAAACCAACATCTGCAGTTTCCTCCTACACATAAAACAATACAGCACAGTAACAAGCCCTTCAGCCTCCAGCCTCTGCCAAACATGATGCCAAGTTAAACTAATTGCCTGTGTCTGTAGGAGCCGTCTATGCGCGATATTTGAGAAACCATTATTTTTCAAGTAACAACATTTCTGGTATCCATCATAACCTGTTAAGATATCTTCGCGACCTCTTGCTGGGAAGATGATTGGTGAGAGTGCCCGTGTAAGGGTTTAACCACGAGGTCTTATCACCTGCTGAGAATACAGGACATTGTTTATGACTGAGCCAAGCTCCAAGTGATTTTTGTAGGAAGGAACTGCAGATGCTGGTTTAAACCAAAGATAGAAACAAAATGCTGGAGTAACCCAGCGAAACAGGCAGCATCTCTGGAGAAACGGAATGGGTGATGTTTCGGTCGAGACCCTTCGTCAGTCTGAAGAATGGTTTCGACCCGAAACGTTACCCATTCCTCCTCTCCAGATATGCTGCCTGTCCCGCTGAGTTACTCCAGCATTTTGTGTCTATCTCCGAGTGATTTTGTCAAGGAGAGAGGACCATTAAAGTTGGTGTTGGCCACTCCCTGCTTGTCAAACACAAACTCGCTGAAGAGATGTTACTTTCTGACCGTACCACTACAATCTGCCAGGAAGATCCATTTATCTATCTCGAGAATGCCGATTGGCCTTATGGATTTACATCATTAACCTAAATGATTAGAATTTCAAATCCAACTTTAATTCTCAGATTGGCAACTGAGTAACTCAGTGTTTTACTTCCAACTTCAAATAGCCATCTGATGGTGATCTTTGGTGCAGTTTGATGAATATCCATCTAACCAGATGGGATTTTTTATTTTGAAGATTTGATTCCTCGTATTTGTCACAGTCAAATCATTCTCTTTACAGTGTTTCCCCCCCTTACACAGTCAGTTCTCATTTGTTTCTGCAGGTTAATGTGTATTGACAAACACCTTTCTAACTATTTGACTCTTTAGAGTGATACAGCATGGAAACAAGCCCTTCGGCCCAACTTGCCCACACCGGCCAACATGTTTCAGCTACACTAGTCCCACCTACCTGCATTTGACCCATATCCCTCTAAAACCTGTCCTATCCATGTACCTGCCCAATTGTTTCTTAAACATTGTGATAGTCCCTGCCTCAACTACCTATTCCAGCATCTCGTTCCATTCACCCACCACCCTTGTGTGAGAAAGCATCCCTCAGATTGCTATTAAATCTTTTTGCCTCCACCTTCAACCTATGTCCTCTGGACTTCAATTCCCCTACTCTGGGCAAGAGACTCTTTGCATCTACTCGATCTAATGAGAGTCTTTTATTAGTTTGTTTCTTTGAATGTCGCGATTGGATCATTCCTATTGGTAACTTGATGTTTATTATTTGCAGGTTCTGTATGCAAAGGAGTGCCAAACTGGTGCCTGGTGTTACACTGGACTTGATAGAAAAGTAAGTTTATTATGTAATATATTTCAACTTGGCCTGCAATTTTACTTTATTTTGAAAGGTATTATTCGAAAACATAAAGTCAGAGATTTGCTTTTCCAAAACACCAAGTCAAGAGATTAGCTTTTCAAGAACACCAAGCTAGAAATTTGCTTTAAAAAAATTCTCCTCACCCCTCCTCGCTCTACGAAGAAGGCCATCGCAATAAACGTTGCACTATTTGAAATAACAAGTAACTGCAGATGCTGGTTTATACCAAAGAAAGGCATAAAGTGCTCGAGTAACTTAGCAGGTCTCACCTGGAAAGACTGTTTGGGTCCTTGGATGGAGTCGAGAGGGGAGGTAAAGGGACAGGTGTTGCATCTTCTGCGGTTGCAGGGGAAAATGCCTGGGGAGGGGGTGGTTTGGGTAGGAAGGGACGAGTGGACCAGGGAGTTACGGAGGGAACAGTCTCTGCGGAACGCAGAAAGGGGAGGAGATGGGAAGATATGGCCAGTAGTGGGGTCCCGTTGGAGGTGCCGGAAATGTTGGGAGGATAATTTGTTGGATATGCTGGCTGATGGGGTGGAAGGTGAGGTTTAAATGAATATGTTGGCGAGAAATCAGTAATTTAGGGTTTAATTTTAGATTACTCAAGTAATTTACGTGGATTTTTAAGGTCATTTATTTGAAAGTTATTTGTTCACTTCCTACTATTAGATGATTTATATAAAAGCCATATATAAATTAGCTGCAATAAGCTGCTCTAACACTGAGCCAAATCGATTTTTTCAGTCGAGTAGAAGAATGCCAACAAATTAAATGGATCTTTCAGCAACTTATTTTCTAATATTCCCTGCAAGTGGTGTCATAATGGAATTTAATTTGCAAATAGATTTTTCATCAGTTTCGTGGCATTAAGAAAGATGGGACAATTACTGATATGCAATTGTAGTATTAAAAATCAGTACATTGAGCATAAATGAATCATAAAACTAATTATTGTCCTTAATCACATGCATTCATCTGAATGTGTTGGTTACATTAATTTTGAATTTCAGTTATTTGTAAATAGAGAATGAAAAATAGGGGGAAAGAGGGCTACTACAATTCATATTGTTGGAATTAAATTGAAAGTTAATTAAATGGTTTAAAACTTGCAAGCAAACGGTGAAGGAGGCCATTCAATCTGCCCTGCCAATTTAATGGTAATTCTGTTTCCACACAAATAAGTCAAAGCAAGTTCGTCCAACTGTTCATGAATCTTAATTTAGATTATATTATCTCTGTGGAAAAACATTTTCATTCCCGCTTTTGATCTTATTTATTTTACATATCTGATTTTTTTTAGTTTAGTTTAGAGATACAGCATGTAAACAGAACCTTCGGCCCATCGAGTCCGTGCTGACCAGTGATCCCCGCACACACTAACGCCATCCTACACACACTATGGCCAATTTACAATTACACCAAACCAATTAATCTATAAACCTGTACATCTTTGGAGTGTGGAAGGAAATCGGAGATCCTAGAGAAAACCCACTCAAGACATGGAGAGAATGTACAAACTCTGTACGGGCAGTACCGGTAGTCAGAATCGAACCAGGGTCTCTGGTGCTGTAAGGCAGCAACATTACCGCTGCACCACCATCCCACCTCTACGCGATAGTTGCCAAAGGAATCAGTTCTTCTCTGAAGTGGTAGGCTTGTGGTTTTAGGAAAAGGTTTAAGAAGTGGGGATATCAGGGACAGGGATGGGATTGGGGTTCCTAGGGAGAAATGCGATCCAGTAGGAGTTCATGGATGAAATGGGTTAAGGCACCGTGACATATTGGAAGTGGAGTAAAGACCGAAAGATTACTTTAAGGAGTTGGCCATGGCTGCAGCGGGTCCCCACAAAGCACCACATCAAAGAAAATGCCACGCAGATGGTGCGCTGCACTCCGAGACGTCTGTTCATGTCCTGGCACTAGAGAGAGCGTGGCAAAGGAGGGACTCGACTGCGACTGACAACCCTAATTAGATTGATAACTAAAAATAAAATTTGACAAAAACATTTGTTTCATTCATATTTTCTATTTTATTGTAGTTGTTATATCTCTGCTTAAATTCCATAAAGCAAATTTTAGTGTGAAATTTTTGAGTAGTGATTTGTGAATTCCATATGGGCATATTTCCATAACCTAAACAATCGTAAATTTATCAACTGAAAATCCATTGGTTTAATAACTGACACTTTGAACTAATCCAATCCCTTCTTGTTTCCACATTCACATGTCTTTTAGTAAAAATCATGGTCTGTGTCCTCCAATGTAGTGGCAAAGTGAGAATAAAATGAATTTTGATGTATGCAACCTAAACTTTATTAGCTTTCTATAATGCAGTTATCGTGGTAATTTTGATGCCGAGATGGCAAATTATTGATTATCGAAATGGACGTAAAAGGCAGTAGGATTGAAAATACTCTCCGTTTGTGATCAATTAAAATAAATAATTGGAGACAAGCAGAAATTTAAAAAAATTCTGCCACAAGAATAAATTATCTCCTGTTGTGTGCCCAGTTTGTGTTAAAACCTTGATAAATGTTTCCGACAAATGTTCTACAGCACTGTAATGACTAGGAAAGTGCTACATTAACTACAGGAATGCCTGGACTCACATTCTTAAACATGTGGAAAGATGAGAACCCAATTTTATCAGCCATTCTTTGCTTATATCAACCGTTGATATATACGGACTTCACAGAGGGAGAGAGCACAATGCAGTAATTTAACCTCATGAATTGAGCGCTTTAAAATGTGCAATTAAATCATCAATATTAGCACATTATTTGCAATGAACTATGTGGTATATAAAGTGCCAAATTGTAAGCATATCAAACCATCTCACAATTCAAATTTACACGTTAACTGAAAAATTATCAACTCTTTCACACTTCAGAAGATTACAAACTAGGACAAACAATGCAACAAAGAAAGATTTGAAATGCTGGAGTAACTCAACGGGTCAGACCGCAAGCACATGGATAAGTGATATTTCGGGTCGGCCCGTTTCTTGTCCCGACTCGAAAGGTCATCTATCCATGTTCTCCAGCGATGCTGTCTGACCTGCACCTCCTCCAACCTCATCTATTGTATCCGCTGTTCCAGATGTCAACTTCTCTACATCGGCGAGACCAAACGCAGGCTCGGCGATCGTTTCACTCAACACCTTCGCTCAGTCCGCCTTAACCAACCTTATCTCCCGGTGGCTGAGCACTTCATCTCCCCCTCCCACTCCCAGTCTGACCTTTCTGTCATGGGCCTCCTCCAGTGTCATAGTGAGGCCCACCGCAAACTGGAGGAACAGCACCTCATATTTCGCTTAGGCAGCTTGCCGCCCAGCGGTATGAACATTGACTTCTCCAACTTTAGATAGTTCCTCTGTCCCTCTCTTCCCCTCCCCATTCCCAGTTCTCCCACCGTCTTCCTGTCTTCACCTATATCCTTTCTTTGTCCCGCACCCCCCCCCCCCCTCTGACATCAGTCTGAAGAAGGGTCTCGACCTGAAACGTCACCCATTCCTTCTCTCCAGAGATGCTGCCTGACCTGCTGAGTTACTCCAGCATTTTGTAAAACCCTATTCATTTAAAAATATAATTCCATGTAAATACTATCTAATCCCTTCAATTTGTGATGAAGTAATGCTAAGATATGTGGTCCAAATTCATTCTCTTGAACTGGATTGTGAAGATGTTTTCAATTGGGAAATAGTCTTGGTGTCCTTCCCAAAGGCCTCAACTAATTTCTAATTACCACTAACAGTATGCAACATCTTGCGAGTTACCATATTCCAACCCAGGTAAACGCAAGGTAACCCCATGATTTAAGGTGAAAAAATACAAAACTGGACCAGTTGGATCCCCTGACCACAGAGCAAGGGAGAAATATTAAGAGAAACGGCGCACAGTGGTGCAATCGTAGAGTTGCTGCCTTATAGCAACCAAGTTTAATCCTGACTATGGGTACTGCCTGTACGGAGTTTGCACGTTCTCCCCGTGACCGTGGGGTTTTCTCCAGGTGCTCCGGTTTCCTCCCACACTACAAAGACATACAAGTTTACAGGTTAATTGGCTTCGGTAAGGCAGCAGCTTACCGCTGCGCCACCGTGCCACGCTGTTGTTTCTGGTTGAGACCCTTCTTCAGATTGAATCAGAGCAGTCAAAGTGGCGCAGCGGTAGAGTTGCTGCCTTACAGCGAATGCAGTGCGGGAGACTCGGGTTCGATCCCGACTATGGGTGCTGTCTGTACGGAGTTTGTATGTTCTCACTGTGACTGTGTGGGTTTTCTCCGGGTGCTCTGGTTTCCTCCCACACTCCAAAGACATATAGGTTTGTAGGTTAATTGGCTTTGGTTAAAGCATTTGTAAATTGTCCCCAGTGTGTAGGATAGGGATAGTGTACAGGGATTGCTGGTCAGCGCGGATTCAGAAGGGCCTGTTGCTACGCTGTATCTCTAAACTAAAGTAAACTAAACTAAACCCGAAGGGTCCCAACCCGAAACATTGCTTCGTCCATGTCCACCAGAGATGCTGCCTAACCTAACTGAGTTGCTCCAGCAATTTGTGTTTTTTCTCGTAAACCATCATTTGCAGTTCCTTGTTTCTCTGCCACCACAGTGCATTGTTGAAATCAGGCATGGTCATAGACCACCTCTGAATTTAAGACTGTTATCGATTGGATGCAACAGCATTTTATTGTTGGAAGGAACTGCAGATGCTGGTTTATACCGAAGATAGACACAAAATGCTGGAGTAACTCAGTGGGTCAGGCAGCATCTTTGAAAAAAAGGAAGAGGTGATGTTTCAGTTTGAGATTCTCCTTCAGACATTTTTTTGTACATCTTTCTTTTCAAAATAATTAAATCAGTAGAAATCCTGGAAGTTTAATGATTTATAAGAATTCCCTCATAGATTACTTTGGGCTACTTCGTTTCGTCTGTAATTGCAATAATCAAACGGGTTTTTGTATTGGCCACTTGAACTCCTAGCTCGCACCACTTCCAACTGTTGGTGCATGGCTAGAATGCAGCAATTGCAGTAAACATCAAAATATTTAGGCAAGCAAAACACCTTCAGTTCAGTCCCTCCCTCCCTTTTAGTTTCACGTGTATCAAGGTACTGTGAAAAATGGCTGTTGCAGTCTAATCTGTCAGCGGAAAGACAATGCATGATCACAATCGAGCTATCCACAGGTACAGCTATAGGTACAGATACATGATCAAAGAAATAACGTCTAGTGCAAGACAAAGTCCAATTAAGGAGAGTTCGAGGATTTCCAATGAGGTAGATAGTAGCTCAGGACCACTCTCTAGTTGTTGATGGAGTGGTTAATGGTTAATAGAATGGTTGATAGAATGAATAGGAAATTGCTGGTATCTTAGAGTTCAGTTATTATTGGTGAATAACTTCTTTGAGGTTTGTTTCTGCAGTTAGTGATCTTAGATTGATAAAGGAGGTTCTTTGTAGAGTTGTGTCTGTGCTGGCACTTTCAAAAAGCTTTCCAATCTTTCTCTTACTGTTTCAAGTCGTCTTTTCCTCTGGCTTTGTAAATCAGGTTTCAAGTGCACAGGTTTTAAGCATTTCAATGCCGATTGTTATTTGCTCTGTAAGTTACACTCTTCGCATTTGTCACTTTCAAACACAGAAACAAATGGCTTATTCTGACTGTTTACTTGTATACACTGCAATTATGCTATGTACCTTGTTAAATGAAGTTTAAAATAGATCCAGATTTCATCACAGATTTTTGAATATGAACACTTATGCAAATCCTCTTCATCTTGTTAGAGAGTTTGGATAAACTAAAAAAAAAACTGAATAGAGGAAACAAACCAAGACACCAGTAAATCTTTGTGGAAACAAGAAACTGCAGAAGGTAGACACAAAATGCCGGAGATACAGTCTCCTCGCAAGGCCTTGTTTTTTCGTTGGCACGTGACCATTTTGATAACTTGTTGACCAGAAGTGGTGGTAAGATGCTATGGGTTCGAGTCAAAGACATTTTAGTCATGGACAGCGTCGTAGTTGTGATCTTCAAAGTTTTCCAGCTATCCTGGATGAGATTTCCTCTGTTTTGGGCTCAGATTGGGTGTAGTGGATATGGAAGTTCAACACAAAATGCTGGAGTAACTCAGTGGGTCAGGCAGCATCTCTGGAGAAAAGGAATAGGTGACGTTTCAGGTCGAGGCACTTCTCCAGATATGGTGTAGTAGATATGGATGTCATGCCAGCAATGAAGAACACGTTTTATGGCTGTTAGCAAGTTGCTGAATCTCTTGCACTCTTTCTGTTTGCAATTTGTTCTTTAGGTCTCAAGATCTCTAACAGATCACAGCCTTCAGATGGTTGATAATTTAATTCTTGAAACCTCCAGTCGTCCGCATCAAATTAAACCCAGTATTTTTCAATGGAAAAGCTGTGAGTCTATGAGGAAAAGTATTTGAAAATCAAGACCTCAAACTGGCACAGTAATGGTCTACCAGGCAATTTTAAACCTTTTCTCTTATGCGATTCCCAGATTTCAACTGTTGAAACAGAATCCGTCTCGAATATAACCAGTCTGTGCAGCACAATGGCGCAGCAGTAGAGTTGCTGCATTACTGCTCCAGGGACCCAGGTTCGATCCTGACTAGGGTGCTGTCTGTACAGGGTTTGTACGTTCTCCCTGCGATCGCGTGGGTATTCTCCAGGTACTCCAGTTTCCTCCCACACTCCAAAAAGGTGCGGGTTTGTAGGTTAGTTGGCTTCGGTAAAAATTGTAAATTGTCCCCAGTGGGTAGGATAGTGCAAGTGTACACGGATTGCTGGTCGGCACGGACTTGGTGGGCCGAAGGGCCCGTTTCCGCACTGTATCTCTAAATTAAACCGCAAAAATATGAGCTGATAAGCAGGCAGTGTGAAAGGCTTATTCAACATCTTTAAAATGGCAGAAAGTGATCTTTTAAGACCAGATACACTGCCACTGCAGTAATTAGCCCCTGAAACTAGGTCAGCAATCAAATTGATAAAGATTATATGCATTGTAGGTTAAAAAGGGATTTATTTTGTGGTTGGTCTGAGATTTATCACTAAAGTGCACTTCATAGTTTCTGTGGTCACTGAGAAAGTACTATCAATTGAGAGTGTGTCTTTGTCGGTTGCAGCCAACATGGCAATTTGGACAAAAACATTGAATGAAACTGTCATCTGAAATAAACATCTAATCTCCAATTTAATCAGAGAACCCGTTGATTTTGTGCTCTTGTATAAAGTATGGGAGGCTCTAAATCCAACTGCATTGAGAAAGAGTTGGGATGTCATGCTACTGCTGTACAAGACATCGGTGAGACTGCACCTGGAACATTGTGTGCAGTTCTGGTCACCGTGTTATAGGAAGGATGTGATAAAGCTAACGAAGGCACAGAAAAGATTAATGAGCATGTTGCTGGGGCTGGAACGAACTGCCAGAGAATGTGGGAGAGGTGGGTTTGGTTTCAACGTTCAAAAAACTATTTGGTCGGGTTCATGGATAAGGAAAAAATTGTGGAATATACATCAAACTTGGGCAAATGGAACCAGCTCAGGATATCATTTAGGTCTGCATGAAAGAGTTAGAGGGTTTGGAGCTTTTTGAAAGAAACTGACCCCTCACAACAGGCACCTCAAAGTACTGATGAAAAGCCACCAAAGCTATCTCTGCACACTCCTCCAAATCCATGTGCAGGATTACAGATTAAAGTCCAAGACCAACATCCAGACCATCAAAGCCTCTCAGCTCACAAACATGAAGTGTAAGCAAGTTGTGGCACGGTGGCGCAGCGGTAGAGTTGCTGCCTTACAGCGAATACAGCGCCGGAGACTCAGGTTCGATCCTGACTACGGGTGCCGTCTGTACGGAGTTTGTACGCTCTCCCCGTGACCTGCGTGGGTTTTCTCCGAGATCATCGGTTTCCTCCCACACTCCAAAGACGTACAGTTATGTAGGTTAATTGGCTGGGCAAATGTAAAAATTGTCCCTAGTGGGTGTAGGATAGTGTTAGTGTGCAGAGATCGCTGGGCGGCGCGGACCCGGTGGGCCGAAGGGACTGTTTCTGCGCTGTATCTCTAAATCTAAAATCTTATCCTCAATCTTGAGGGTCTGAATGAAAGGCCTAGATAGAGCGGAAGTGGATGTTTCTCGAGAATCTAGGACCAGAGGGTACAGCCTCAGAATAAAAGGACATACCTTTGCAATAGAGGCGAAGAGGAGTTTTGCAAGAAGCTGGAATTCATTACCACAGGCAACTGTGGAGACCGAGTCCGTGGGTTTTTTAGAGCGGAGATTGCTAGGCCCTTGATTAGTAAGGGCGTCAAAAGTTATGGGAAGAAGGCATGAGAATAGGGTTGAGAGGGAAAAATAGATCAGCCACGATTGAAAGGCAGTGCAGACTCGATGGGTCGAATGGCCTAATTCTGCTCCTATGTCTTATGGTCTTGCAGCGATCTTGGTAAATTTGGAATCTGTGCTTGCTCTGCCAGCCCAAAGGATCACCATTACTGGATGCCACAGATCCCCAGAAGAAGGCTGCCAAATGCAAGCTCAATTGAAAAAGGGGAAACCACACTATGGAGCCTATTATGTTTTGGTAGACATCACATTTTTATCGACGGGGACAAGTGTTGTTTCTTTGCCGGTGTCTTAACAATCCAACCACTATGATCAACAATGGAGTGAATCCAGTGTTGTGTTGACTTTCTAAATCTTTACCTTTTCTGTGTGAGAAAACTAAAATAAGGCAACCAAGGAATAGTCTGAAGAACACCATGCTATTTTTGTTTGAATCTAGTTTGAATTTCTGTTGTTTAGTTGGAATCCATCATTTTTAATTGACTATGTTGATTACAACTTTCTGTGACGAGCATTTTGTGCAATTAGTCCCTTTAATGTTTCCACAGGTATTCCTTGCAAAGCATAGATCTTAACACCTGTTTGTTAACCTTTACTGCTTGCACAAATCCACCTACATTCACAGCATTTTGGAGGTCCCTCAACCAAGTGATTAATGCAGGGAAATATTTTTTTGCTGATTATTTTTTGCAGAATATTTGGCGAATCTGCAGGGGTGATTAAAAGTCAGTTGCATATTAGTGGGGAGAAATAAAATGTTGATAAATGGCTTTGTGTTTGCACGCCCGATTTATTCATTAAGATGAAATAAATGTGCTGACTTTGCAATTTATAATTCATCTCGTTACAATAACCAGATTTTCAGCACTTTGAGGAGCTTGCCTGATTGCAATAACTTACCAGGAAATTTCAAGTCATTTTATTTTATGCTACTTGGTTCAGCAGACCAATACATCACTGAACATGGGATGTTTCTCTTTTTGTATTAAAAAAAAGGGATTTTGACAGCAAGATTCTGCAATCGCTGATTATTCATGACTAGTGGTGAATGATGCAACTGCTACATTTTATTAATAGCTTTTGTTGCCTCTGCAGAGTGTGATTTGTGAAATGTTATACTTTGGTCGGCTCATTCATTAAACATTCATTCCTGTTATTTTTTTCTCCTGGTTCTTGCTCACTTATCAAATCAAAGAAAATATTTTACAACACACTGATAAATTATTTTATTGAGCATCCAAATATTCTCCACTATTCTGATGTTTCCAACTCTGAAGGTTTTTGGGATAAAACTTGATGAATTTAATCCTTGCATGACTGAATGAGGACACAAAGGTTGACTATTTTCTTTTTAATATTTCAAGACATTTGAATTTTTTGAGCAAATCAACAGTTTTCAAAATTGGAGTAAAATAAAGCTTAAGAAGACCAATACTTAAACATTCAAGCCATTTTCGGTCTAATGCTCAGAACATTTCCTCCATTTTCTGGTTGGTGTCAAGTTTGGTCTTGTTTGAATATCACAGAGTTGATACTTTGCATTATTCCATAGACTGCGAGCCAGTAGTGAGTAAGCACTCCTCCTTGAGCAAAACACAAAGTGCCCGAGAAGCTCAATCTTTCAGGCAGCATCTGCGAAGGGAATAGACTGGCGAAGTTCGGGGTATGATTGCGATCCCCATTGGGATCTGGGGTTGGAATCCTCCTTCGGACTGTCTGAATTGGTCTGAAGAAGGCTCCCGGCCCAAAACATCTCCTGTCCATTCCCTCCCCAGATGCTGCCTGACCCACTGAACTCCTTCATCTCAAGATTCCAGCATCTGTAACCTCTTTTTGTCTCCGAGCCCTCCTCTTTCCTGCCTTTACCAATTTACTCGTTATGTTTGCGTAATTTTGTCCAGGACGGATTTGGGATGTGTACATGCAGTTTGTTCCCTGTGGCATTTGCTAGCTGAGAGATGGTGTTTGGAGACCCTCCATCTCTCTGGGGCCACCCACCTAGAGAGAGAGAGATGAGTAGGAACGGGGAAGAGAGGAATAAAGAACATTTATGTTGGACAACCATGGTGCCGATGTGGACGAGCACTTTGCAGAGCACTTCCATTCAATCTGTGGGAATTCAATTACCTCTCACATTAAATCTCCATCCCAATCCCTCAGTGGCCTGGTAAACCATTCCGAAGAAGCCCATTGTGAGCTTGACCATTTCATCTGTCTAGGCATATTATAGCTCCTGTAGCTTTACAGTGAATTCAGTAAATTACAGTTTGTATCAGAGCTCATGTGTAGTCATCCTCTACTGGTGTTCGGTATTTCTCTCCACAGCTGCTGCCTGATCCGCTGGGCAATTCATTTTTTTAAACCTCTTCTTTCCTCTTCCCGGGCTTCATTTTTTACACTCCGGTTTGGCCTCAGTTCAGCTGCAATTAGCTGATCTTCTCCACCCTCTCAGCCAACATCAGATCAATTTCTGTTCTTCAATTTATTTTGATCACCACTCTATCGATCGCAGTTATTCATTTTTTCACTCTAATCACCCCCTTCCCCCCCATTCTCTAAAATGTAGTACCATGTTTTGATTTAAAACTTTGCCTGGATCATTGGCCTGAAACAATAAATCTGTTTATTTTTCTCTCTGCAGATGCTACCTGACTTGTTGAGCATTTTCTGTTTTTATTTCAGGCTTGAATCCATGCAGTTTTTTTGTGCTGTTCAGTTGCTGAATATACTGAAAATGGCTTCTGCTCAATTATTTTAGCGACAATGTCCTTTGTGTATTAAGTGCCCATCCAACCTTGAGGATGAAGGGGCTTAGATTATTGATCTTGTAAACATCCTCTGGAAGAAACCTAGGGCACGCAGCTTGGTTTATAAGGAAGAGGTGCACAAAAGATGCACAGAGTTTCTTGCCCAAAGTAGGTGAATCGAGGACCAGAGGACATAGATTTAACGTGAAGGGGAAAAAATTTAAAAGGAATCTGAGGGGTAACTTTTTCACACAAAGGGTGGTAGGTGTATGGAACAAGCTGCCAGAGTCGGTAGTTGTGGTTGGGACTGTCCCAACATTTAGGAAACAGTTAGACAGGTACATGGATAGGACCGGTTTGGAGGGATATGGATCAAACGCAGGCAGGTGGGACTAGTGCCAGTGTGGGCAAGTTGGGCAGAAGGGCCTGTTTCCACGCTGTATTTTTCTATGATTCTATGATGCGGTGAATTAGAACAAATTCTTTCACTTCTGCAATTCCTTCACTTCTCCAAGCCTGAAACATATTAGTGGAGGGTATGGCATCTCCACTCAGGATCCCACCTGCTGTGGTCATCAACTTGAATTCAGTTGTTACTAGATGTGAGCCATCTGCAGAAACCCACCTATAACTTTGGCTGAAGAAGAGTCTTGACCCAAAACGTCACCCATTCCTTCTCCTCAGAGATGCTGCCAGTCCCGCTGAGTTACTTCAGTGTTTTGTGTGTATAGCTTTGACAAGTTTTGCCATGTGCAGTTGAAAAGTTGGCAGGTACAGGTACCTTCTAATTCTTTCTTGTGTGGTTTACTAATGGGGGTAGTGGATATGACCATATTATTGCGAACCACTTGGTCAAAGGAAGAAGGGACTTGTCTGAACAAGGGCCGTGACCTGTAACGTCACCTATCCATGTTCTCCAGAGATGCTGCCTGCCTGCTGAGTTACTCCAGCACTTTGCGTCCTTTTGTGGTCAAAGTTACGTTTCGTTTGTACTGTAGTTTGTGTTAGGTATTCTTTGAATAAGGAAGAAAACATTTTGCATTCCTTGTTGCGGACATTGGTTATTACTTTGACCTTTCTGGAGGTACAACATATTTGAGAGTTGGGAGGACTGAAATATTGGCACAATAAATGTCAGATTTGCAAACAAAGCAAACGTGTTTAAAGTTTGCCCAATTTTTCCAAAGTTAGCCTAATGGACTTTTGCAAATAATATTTCTCATATTCAAAGTTCTTTTGAGGCTAATATTCAGGAACTACCATAAAACAGAAAAACGTTGAGAAGTTTTCGTACAACAGAGTAGTTGGGGCGGCACGGTGGCACAGCGGTAGAGTTGCTACTTTGCAACGCCAGAGACCCAGGTTCGATCCTGAATATGGATGCTGTCTGTCCAGAGTTTGTACTTTCTCCCTGTGACCGCCTGGGTTTTCCCCGGGTGCTCCGGTTATCTCCCACATTCCAAAGACGTGCAGTGTGTTGGCTTCGGTAAAGATAGTAAATTATCCATAGTGAGTGGGATAGAGCTAGTGTACGGGGATCACTGGTCGGTGTGGACTCAGTGGGCAGAAGGGCTTGTTTCTGCGTTTTATCTCTAAAACTAAACTAAAATGAAAGAGTAAAAGGAAGAAGGTTATTTTGCATGACCTGAAATAGAATGCTGATTTGGGGACATTTTATTTAAATTTTAATGAAATGTCCTCACTCTCCAATACATGAATGAGTTTGTGCACTCACCGTAAGGTTGGTTCTTGTCAACTTCTGCTTCACTTACACCTGTGCTTTTTATTATTATGTTAGAATTAGCATTCTGTTCTTGTTGCTTTAGCTCTTCTATTTCAGGAAAGTCAGTAATTTATTTAGCTGCTGCTATTTCAGTTATCTTCTCCTGTTTTATTATTGAGCTTCTTCAGTGTGCTTGGAAGATCACAATTACATGCAATAATGTATTCCGTGAAAACAATTTTTACATAGGTCGTGTACTATTCACTAATAAATGCTCATTAAACCTTTGCATTCTGATGAAATACAGTGCTGCATCTCTGAGCAATCTCTGTTCTTTTCATCCTATGAGGATTCCAGTATTTAATTTTGGGGCAATTTTTGTACAGAATGATTTTACACAAAATTGATGTTCTGTAAAACAAAGAAACTTTTCTGCAGGCCCTATTGTTTTGACAAACGGCTAATTCTGAACTCTTAGTACTCCTCTAAAATTTGCTCTAATAAATCTATACAAATCTTTCCCTGAAACCAGAGTGACTTGCGGAGAATTTGATAGCAGCTGCTCCTGGCTTCTCCCCAAATAGCAAGAGCTGGCCTGTGAGTTGGAAAAAAAAAATCAATTATTACTTTTTAAAGAGTAATACCATTGCAATCAAATCTCTGGCATTCTCTCATTAGACCACTCCAGCAATCTCACTGCTCTTTTAACACCTCCCTTTAAAACCTGCCCTCACGCATCCTGATGTGATTCTGTCAAATTTTGTTTAATGTTCATCTGTGAAGTGCCCTGGGACACCTTAATGTAACTACAAGTGCAGGGTTTTCTTGTTTATGATGTGAATTCTTGGAGATTTATTGGCTTGATGCAGTTCCATCAGTGTTCTCATTTTAAACCATACTAGTCCATCAGTAAGATTTCCATCAGTTGCTCTGCGAAGAATGTTTGAATAATCAGCAGTCTAATTTGCTTTAATAATCTTAATTGTACTGGATGGCAGTGTCTGGGGTGGCTCGTATTTTGCTCTTTCATGCAGTCACACTCATGACTTCTCCAGCCAATGTAAGTGTAATCTATTCCCTTCATTGTTTGTTCTGCCCTCTAAGGAAATGGGCCCATATTTACTGGAGTTTGGAAGAATGAAAGGCAGTCTCATGAAATGCATAAAATTCTTTGGACTTGACAGCAGAAGGAGTGCGTTCTGCTGCCGAGTCTCAAACAATGAAACAATCAGGGCGGCACGGTAGAGCATTGGTAGAGTTGCTGCCTTACAGCGCCAGAGACCCGGGTTCAATCCTGACTACGGATGCTGTATGCTGTGAGTTTGTACGTTCTCCCCGTGACCTGCGTGGGTTTTCTCCAGGTCCTCTGGATTTCTTCCCACGTTTGTATGGTAATTGGCTTGGTAAAATTGTAAATCGTCCCGAGTGTGTGTCGGATAGTGTTAGTGTGCGAGGATTGCTGGTCGGCCCGGACTCGGTGATTCCAAGGGCCTGTTTTCTGTGCTGTAGCTCTAAACTAAACTAAACTAAAAAATGAGTGGGACAATAATAAATCTAAACTGAAACATAAAGTTCCTTCCAATGCACATTAGCAGAGCAAATATTCATCTACTGGGCTAGGCTTCGAATACAATTCAAGCAAATTAGATTTTACTCATTATCCTTGAAAATTGCTTTTGGTAGTTTGCGTTGAGGAGGTGAATAAACTGTCAGTAATTTAATAGTTATTTAATCTAGGGATTTGGCAATCCTTAGTTTGTTGTAATGCATTTGAGAAATTCTGGCTAAATAATAAACAAGCTACTTGTAAAATGTTTAGGGGATGGAACAGGTATACATACCTCCAAATACTAATTTAAAAATACGTTTACCCTGAATAGTATATCAAATACCTTTACACTGTTATTTTATGTTTCAGTTACACAATGCAGGTGAGATGAAATTCTTTCTAATGAGCTTATTTGTAATTGTAACATATTGTTAGCTGAGCTTGTTATTTTACAATGATTCATAATTTTTTTTAAAAACAAACCAGTGTTCGACAGGGGTATTTATTGATTACCATCAGTGATATTCAAAATAAGCAGGTACAGTCACACTTGATACTATCAGAGAAAGTAACAGATAAATGTTGCAACATCAATTTCCCTATTTGGATCTAAACTTAATATCCTTTAAGCAGTAAACATTGCCAAGATTAAAAATTCAGAACACAGGGTGGCACGGTGGCGTAGCGGTAAAGCTACTGCCTTACATCGTGCGAGACCCGGGATCGATCCTGACTACGGGAGCTTGTCGGTACGGAGTTTGTACGTTCTCCCCGTGACCTGCGTGGGTTTTTTTTCCGAGATCTTCGGTTTCCTCCCGCACACCAAAGACGTAAAGGTTTCTAGGTTAATTAACTTGTTGGAAAACGTAAAAAGACTTGTCCCTAGTGTGTGTCAGGTAGTGTGAATGTGCAGGGATCGCTGGCCGATGTGCATTTGGTCGAAGGGCCTGTTTCCGTGCTGTATGAACTAAACTGGACTCTGTTGGTCGAAGGGCCTGTTTCCACGCTGTATGAACTAAACTAAACTGAACTGAGCAAAACTCAGTCTCTTGCTGTAGAGTAAATGGAATTTTACTTCATATCTTTGAACTTCATTCATGACAGATTACTGCTTGTGATTTGGTGAAAATGTAGAGGTCAGTAGGTTTGTTGAATCTTGTGAATGTTGTGATCAGTGATCAGACGCCTTAAATGGTGAAAATTGAGGATAGAGAAAGATGAAAGAGGAAATATGGTAAATCAAATTAGTTACAAAGGTTGTGATGGCTTCTACTCTCCATTTGCTTCTGAGACTTGGACTGCCTCCAGAATAGAGCTCAATGCACTGGAGAAGTACAATGAAATGTAATGTTCCAAACCTCTCTTCGTGGATTAAGAGGATTTTACGGAGATACATTGAGGCTCTATTGGGCGGACAGGCCCGCGGTGGGTCCATATTCTTCTATCCAGCACACTTCAATTAACCTACAAACCTGTACATCTTTGGAATGTGAGAATTACATTCTTTGGAATGTAAACTGTCCCAATGTTTAAGAAACAGTTAGACAGGTACATGGATAGGACAGGTTTGGAGGGATATGGGCCAAGCGCAGGCAGGTGGGACTAGTGTAGCTGGAACATGTTGGCCGGTGTGGAAACGTTGGGCCGAAGGGCCTGTTTCCACACTGTATCACTCTATGACTCTATGAAACCGGAGCACCCGGAGAAAGCCCACACGGTCACAGGAAGATGGCACAAATTCTGTACTGACAGTACCCGTAGTCGGGATTGAACCCGGGTCTCTGGCGCTGTAAGGCTGCAACTCTACCGCTGCTCCACTGTGCTGCCCTGTAAAAATGTAACAATCAGAGGAAAGATTTAGTGAGGTTCGAGCATGTAGTTTTATTTGTTTCCTTTTTATGGGCCTTCCAAGGTTGATTGACATGTCAGGGCCATTAATTGCATCAGAGCACAGTCCTCATTGCAAGATTTACCAGCTGTAATCTTCTACTGGGAATTTAACTTGTATTTGCAATTCAAATCAGCAATTTCTTGGTACTGACTTGAACTTTGGTGTAATCCCGTTTTTTTATGAGGCTAACAGTAGAATCATGCTCGTGGCATAACTCTTCCTGAACACTTCTATTTGCACACTGACAAAAGAGTGCACATTAATTCATTGTAACCATTCTGCAAATTTCTCCCCAGGTCACGTTAAAGGAATCTCCAAAGGTATACCATAAATGTACCATTGAAAAATACATTATTTTGTGCTGCGAATACAAGGATTCGTCTTTGACTAAGTAATGAATATCGGGATAAATTTATGGACTAAAATGCTCACTGTTTATTGAGTGACGTGTGCATGCGTCAGTTTTAAAATGGTGACGTTTGCTTTTAAATCACATGTTGATGGCAGGCATTGACTGAATATGATATCTTTGTAAAGCTGTAATATTACAGGAGGGCACTGCGTGTCATATGTAAAAAAACATTGATTTCTACATGCAAAACAGACCATTTGCAACTGAGGAAGCAATTTCAGGCGACTCAGAGGTTCATTTACACCTCTTCCAACCGAGCCTACTACATTTGGAGTTTCCAATATGGCTTCTGCTACTTCAGAGCTATCAAAGCTAGACTCGGTGGATGTTTCGCCAGACACTTGCACTCAGTCCGCCAAGGCCTGCTGAATCTCCTGGTTGCTAACCATTTTAATTCCCCTTCGTATTCCCATACTGAGCTTTCTGTCCTTGGCCTCCCCATGCCAGAGTGAGGCCGCACGCAAACTGGAAGACGGGCACCTCGTATTCTGTTTGGGTAGCTTACAACCTAAAAGTATCAACATTGAATTTCCCAATTTCTACCCCTTCCCTCTTTCCTTTGACCTGTCATCCTGATGCGCAAACATCGCTCCTCCCATCCCACATACATGGCTCATTTTCTTACCTCTGTAAGCATATCTCCCATTCCACCCCCCCTCCAAGTTCCCCATTTGCTTTTATTTCCCCCTCATCCCTCTCTCCCCCCCCCCCAGCTCTTCCATACATATCTGTCCCATCAGCTTTACTTCACTCTTCCTATTCTTTCCTTATCTGTTACTCCTTTGTCTCCTTTTCACCTCTAGTTTTCGTTACTTACTTCATCCTCTGCCAATCACTCCCCTCCCCCCCCACCACCACTCACTCACTTTCATCCACATTTCACTTAAGATAGACACAAAAAGCTGGAGTAACTCAGCGGGGCAGGCAGCATGTCTGGAGAGAAGGAATGGGTGACGTTTCGGGTCGAGACCTTTCTTCAGACCCGAAAAGTCACCCTATCTTCAGTTTAATCCAGCATCTGCAGTTCCTTCCTTCCACCTATCACATGCCAGGCTTTGCCTCCCCACCCATCTCCCCACCTCTCTTTTCCAGCTTTCTCCCTCTACTTTCAGACCAAAGAAGTGTCCCAACCCAAAATATTCCCTCCACAGATGCTGCCTGACCCACTGAGTTCCTTTGACATTTTGTTTTTTACCCAAGGTATATTGGCCCCAAAAGTGTCAGCTGTGATAGAATGCAGTTAGGCCCTGAAGCCCACCAATAGCCCACCAATAGCTTGCGAGTGAATGCTATCTAATCTCACAGCTAACAATAATCATGTAGGTAAATTGCTCGATGGCCCCAATAATGGAGTCAATTTTGTCGGGAAAGATAATTATGTGTTGGGGATGAGAAACACTATAATGCAAACAGTATGAAATTGAAATGGAAATCATGCCAGCCTTTTCTCTCTCTGAAGTTTCTGAACATTAAATTGTAATTTTGTTTCCATGTTACAAAATAATTAATAGGCCATTGTGAAAAATCATTGCCTCCAGTTGATAACTGGGATTAAAAGAATAGGTAGCCAAGAAATATCTCTGATACATCAAAGGTGCTTTGGAGCAACTCACCGATGTCTATTCAGTAATGGATGGCGTCATTGTGATACCTATTTTAATTTCCATTTGTTGAAAAATATTTGCCTTTCATTTTCCTTGTTCCTGAATGTATTCGAAGTCAGGTAATCCAGTCTCCTTTCAGTCTGCCCCATTACTGAGACCCATTAACATGGCGAAGTGCATCAGCTGAAACAACAAACCTATTTTGCAGAGAGGTATTGTTGTATTTCAATCTTTAGCCTGAGTTTTTTTCTGAATTGCTCTCAGCTTGTAATATCATGTTTGCCACATCAACATGGAGTCAAAGTCATAGAGTCACACAGCGTAGAAACCGGCCCTTCGGCCCAACCTGCCCATACTGGACAACATGTCCCTGCTACACTAGTCCCACCTGCCAGCATTTGGCCCATATCCCTTCAAACCTGTCCTTCATGCACCTGTCTTAACTGTTTCTTAAACGTTGGGATAGTCCATGCATCAACTTACTCCTCCTGCAGCTTGTTCCGTCCACCCACTGTCCTTTGTGCGAAAAAGTTACCCTTCAGATTCTTATTAAATCTTTTCCCCTTCACCATAAAACGATGTCCTCTGGTCCTCGATTCACCTACTCTGGGCAAAAGACTGTGCATCGACACGATCTATTCCTCTCATGATTTTATGCACCTCTCTATAAGATCACCTCTCATCCTCCTGCGCTCCAAGAAATAGAGACCTGGCCTACTCAACCTCTCCCTACAGCTCAGACCCACTCGTCCTGGCAGCATCCTCGTAAATCTTCTCTGTACCTTTTCAGCTGGGCAACATCTTGCCTAGAAGTGGTGCCCAGAAGTGAACACAACACTCTGAATGCAGCAAAAACAAAAGCATTATAATGATATATTTTGCCATTATGTTATGAATTTTGCTTTAAGTATTCATTCATAATGGGGCAGATGAATGCCCTTACATAATCATGTGATAGGAGCAGAATTATCCATTCGCCTCATCAAGTCTGCTCCGCCATTCAATCATGGCTGATCTAAATCCCCCTCCGAACACCATTCTCTTGCCTTCTCCTCATAACCCCTGACACCTGTACAAATCAAGAATCTATCTATCCCTGCCTTAAAAATATCCATTGACTTTGCCTCCACAGCCTTCTGTGGCGAAGAATTCCACAGATTCACCACACCTGACTAAAGAAATTTCTCCTCATCTCCTTCCTAAAGGAATGTCTTTTAATTCTGAGGCTGTGACCTCGAGTCCTGGGCCCTCCCTCAGAATTGTATATGTTTAAGGTACAGTTGTGTTTCAGTGAGAGATGAGAGAAATTTTGTGCTTTTTGAAATCAGTGAACATTAAGTTAGTGTATTAAATCAACACTTTTTGCCACCTAGACGAAGTTGAGCAATTTGAACTGCGTGTAATTGGTAGTCAAACAGTCTCCATTCTATTGATCTTTATCGTATAGTGTCCATTTCCCACCACTGCATATCCTGAGCTGCTTGAAAATAGATCAGGTATGTAAAAGTATTCTGGTATCAAATATTTGGGCAAGAGGTTGCTAATTCCGTTGTTTGGGTAGAGGTTAAATCAATACAAATCATGAAAGGATTCTTTTCATCATGCAGGGAGTAATAAATGAATAAGACAATATGTGCTATTTAAAGCTGGTCATTTGAGACCTTTAAGTAGAAAGCTTTGGAATTGACTTAAATGTACATGACTGAGTTGGGAATGCTGTGAGCAAAGTAAGTTATTTAGTGCGTAGAAAAGAACATTGCTCCATCTAAGATGCTGACTAAGCCACCTGTGTCATTTTAGTGTGCACTGAAGTTCGTTGAAGATTTCTAATATTTACGTTTTTTTTCTCTTGGTTGTTTTTGAACTCTGATGTTCAGAATTATTAATCAACTTGCATTAGGTCAATTTTTCACAGTGGGAGATCACAAAACATCTTAAAATAATTTTTTTGTACCGCTTCCAACCTTTTGAATTTAACAGGCCATTCATCTCAACCAGTCTATGTGGTGCTTATAGACACAAAAAGCTAGAGTAACCCATTGGGTCAGACAGCATCTCTGGAGAAAAGGAATAGGTGACGTTTCAGGTCAAAACGTCACCCTTTCTCCAGAGATGCTGTCTGACCCGCTGCGTTACTCCAGCTTTTTGTGTCTATCTTCGGTTTAAACCCCCATCTGCAGTTCCTTCCTACACATATGTGGTGCTTATTCACAAAATGCTGGAGTAACTCAGCAGGTCAGGCAGCATCTCGGGAGAGAAGGAATGGGTGACGTTTCGGGTCGAGACCCTTCTTCAGTCTGACCTGCTGAGTTACTCCAGCATTTTGTGAATAAATACCTTCGATTTGTACCAGCATCTGCAGTTATTTTCTTATACTATGTGGTGCTTATATTCTATTCAAGCCACCTCCCAAAGAAAGTGCTGTAAAATAGTTTCTCTCTGTAAACAGACCCCACCGTTTACATTGACATGCCCGTGTCACGGCAAATGGCAAATTTAGTTGCCAGTTCTATCATTGCCAATATCTGCTGCACGTATTCACTGTAACAGGAAATGGTTCTCGTTACTGTGCTTGGAATGAATGGAGGAGATAACTCTCTTTCGGAATGTAACCTAACTTTTTTCATTTATCGTTATATCTGTGGATATTTTTAAGGCAGAGATGGATAGATTCTTTGTTAGTACAGGTGTCAGATGTTATGGGGAGAAGACAGGAGAATGGGGTTAGGAGGGAGAGATAGATCAGCCATGATTGAATGGCGGAGTAGACTTAATGAGCCGAATGGCCTAATTCTACTCCTATCACGTATGACCTTATGATCTGCATGCATTTTGATTTTCAATAAGAGTTCAATTCAATCCCTCTTTGAATGCCTGATGGAAACATTCACTTTCACTGCTTAACACAAATTTGTATGCCTCGTTTATTTAATGGTGCATTAACTGTGATGGAATCCGTATTTCTTTTGGAAATCAGTAATCTTAATCACAATCTCACATTCACTTTGTCCATATTCTATGCATAAAACTTGTCATTTTCCTTTTTTTCTTACCTAGTTCTTGCTAGTTTTTCTGAAGTTCTATGCTGTGTCATAGAACATCGAACTAGTAATCTAGTCATTCAGAAAGTTTCCTTTATATATGAACCCGGACTGTAAATGTCATTTCATTATGATGTATCACAGTTATGCTTCACCAGTCTAATCGGAATCAATTCTCAGCTGGTTAATTGGAAGTTTAGTTGCATTTTGATGTTTATGTGCCCCAAACCTCAGTTCCGTTTAGTTTATTGTCCCGAGGGTCCGAGGGTCACCAATAAGAAGATAGTAGTTCAGGAGTGCTCTCTGTTTGTGGTAGGCTGATTCAATAAATTAACGAATAAAAATAAATAAATGAAACTTGAATGTAATGTGGCAGCACAGCAGTCAGCATGTCCAAAATCAGTTGACTACACTCAAGCAGTAAAGTAACTGGAGGAAAAAAATTGAACTGCTGGAGGAACTCAGTGGTCAAGCAGCATCTGTGGAGGGAAAGGGATGTTTGGCGTATCTGGTCACTATCCTGCATCGGGAAAGGGGAGAGAGCCAGTATAAGGGGGGGTGGTGAGGCAAGTGACACATGGATCCGGGTACGGAGCGGTTGATGGCAGATGGAGCGGGATGGGTGAAGGAAGGGCTGAGATACCAACAGAGGCTGGGAGGTGAGAGGTGGGGACAACAAGGCAAGGGGTTGCACATGATTCCATCCTCCATAATCGGCAGCCATTTTGCTGAAAATACAAACATCATTTATCGAAAGACGGTTTATTGATTGTCCTGCTGGTTACATTCTTAAAAAGACAAGTAGATTTGCCAAATACTATTTTCCTTTCATAAAACGATTAAGCTCCAGCTAATTGTATTGCGTTTTCTCAATACCCAGTTTTCATGTCCTTAATGGATTCTAGCGTTTGAATTACAAACATTAAGTTATCTGTTTAGTTTCCTGTTCATCCTTTTTTTAATTGTTATGTTACATCTCTTATCTACCAATCGACTTGGAGCTGTGCTAGATTCTGGGGAATTCCGGAAAATGGAAAGTAATACATTCACAGTGTCTGTTTTAAACCCCAGAGGTGATATTCAAGTACTTTGTCTGCTGTTAGTCCCCTTGACGCTTCCTGTACATTTTCTTGCCTAATTACATGAATTTGCCCACTCATTCAACTTCCAGTGTTTTTGCTTCCAGTATTTTTATTAGTGAGATGGAGCGCAAAATGTCTGCTTAAAGACTGCCACTTTCACTCACTTTGCTTCTTGGATCTTGGGTTTTAATGCTAGTTTAATTTAGAGATACAGAGTGGAAACAGGCCCTTCGGCCCACCGAGTCCACGCCGACCGGTAATGCACACTAAAACTATCCTACACACTAGGAACAATTTACAATTTCACCAATTAGTGTGCAAACCTGTACCTGTCTTTGAAGTGTGGGAGGAGCACCCGGCCAAAACCCACGTAGGTCACGGGGAGAACGTACAAACTTTGTGCAGACAAGCACCTGTATTCAAGATCGAACCGGGGTCTCTGGCACTGTAAGGCAACAACTCTACCGCTACGCCACCATGCTGTCCACTTCACTGCTTGCGTTCCATAAGTGGCTAGGGAGAATATGAAACAGTCAGGCAAGGGAGGAGATTACATTTTGGGTTACAGCCATCTAGACTTCAGTCGGCAGCAAAGGATGTCAGCACCAGGCGGTGTTTGCGCTGCATGCACTGCGAGATCATTGGACTAGCAGTGGTGACGCTTGGGGAAGGCAGCATCACGGTTAATGCACTATTTAGTAAATGGGGCGTATACTTTTGCGTAAATCTTTGAAAGTGAACGTTTACAGGTTTCAATAAAGCTTGTTAAATGTTTCATTTCGTCACCTTTTTTTACGATCAGGATGTTGCCAGCAAGGTCAACATTTATTGCCCAGTCCTGATTGCGCTTTGGAAGGTGATGATCTTCCTTTGGGCATGATATGCACAACCACTGGAGTGGATCCTGTAGGCTGCAGTCCTTCTGTTGAAGGTACTTGGCTGTTGGGCAAGTAGACACAGCAATAAGATTTAGTGAAAGTACCTGACTTGGAGGAGAACATGCAAATGATATGCACCAATGTGCCTGTTGCGCTTCTCCTTTGTGGTAGAGTATGCAGACTTGGGAGGTGTTATTGGCAAGGACAACAGTCCTTCATGGTCAGATCAAAATCCCTGCACTTACTACAACTGGGACTTAGAAATGGCGCCAAACTGGTGACTCTGTATACTGTCTCATGACTTGGATGAAGGGATTAAAGTACCATTAGCAAATTTGCAGATGATACAAAGCTGGGTGGTAGTGTGCACTGTGAGGAAGATGCTATGAGGTTGCAGGGTGACTTGGACAGGTTGTGTGAGTGGGCGGATGCATGGCAGATGCAGTTTAATGTGGATAAGTGTGAGGTTATCCACTTTGGTAGTAAGAATAGGAAGGCAGAGTATTATCTGAATGGTGTCAAGTTAGGAACAGGGGACGTACAACGAGATCTGGGTGTCCTAGTGCACCAGTCACTGAAAGGAAGCATGCAGGTACAGCAGGCAGTGAAGAAAGCCAATGGAATGTTGGCCTTCATAACAAGAGGAGTTGAGTATAAGAGCAAAGAGGTCCTTCTGCAGTTGTACAGGGCCCTAGTGAGACCGCACCTGGAGTACTGTGTGCAGTTTTGGTCTCCAAATTTGAGGAAGGATATTCTTGCTATTGAGGGCGTGCAGCGTAGGTTTACTAGGTTAATTCCCAGAAGGCAGTGGAGGCCAATTCTCTGAATGCATTCAAGAGAGAGCTAGATAGAGCTCTTAAGGATAGCGGAGTCAGGGGGTATGGGGAGAAGGCAGGAACGGGGTACTGATTGAGAATGATCAGCCATGATCACATTGAATGGCGGTGCTGGCTCAAAGGGCCGAATGGCCTCCTCCTGCACCTATTATCTATTGTCTATTGTCAGCGTACTACTGCTTCCCAATTGTACTGAATCTGAGATGCTTATCTAATATGTGTTGGAAGGAACTGCAGATGCTGGTTTAAACTGAAGATAAACACAAAAAAAGCTGAACGAACTCAGCGGGACAAGCAACATCTCTGGAGAGAAGGAATGGGTGATGTTTCCCATTCGTCACCTATTCCTTCTCTCCAGAGATGCTGCTTGTCCCGCTAGGTTACTCCAGCTTTTTGTGTCTATCTTATGCATATCTAACATGTATTTAAGTGCTTATGTATAGATACTTATACTGTACTGTATTTCACTGTACCCCGGTACATGTGACTAATAAAGTACCATACCATAAAGTACCATACCTTACAACCTTGATGAGTAATTGTGCTCTTTGTAGATTGGACGTACTATGGCCTCTGTGCAAAAGTGTTGGAGGGAATTTATGTTAAGAATGGTGGATCATGTTGGTCACTTTGTTGTGGTGTCAAACTTACTGAGTACTGATGTTGCAAGTGGAGCATATTCCATTACCATCCTGACTATTGCCTGATGGTGGCAAAGCTTTGAGGGATCAGGGGGCAGGTCACAACCGAGCCTCAGACCTGCTTTTGTGTTTATGTGGTTAGTCCAGTTAGGTTTGTAGCCATAGGTGACCCCTGAATGTTGATGGTCTGGGTTTGTGCAATGCCAAAATTAGGTGGTTGTACTATCTTTTTTAGACTTTAGGGATACAGCGTGGAAACAGGCCCTTTGGCCCAACGAGCTCGCGCCAACCAGTAATCACCCCGTACACTATCATCCAACACGCTAGGGACAATTTTACCAAAGCCAATTAACCTACAAACCTGTATGTCTTTGGAGTATGGGAGGAAACAGGAGCACCCAGAGAAAACTCACACCACCATAGGGAGAACGTACAAACTCCATACAGACAACACCCATAGTCAGTATCGAACCTGGACAGGGACAGTCTCTGGCGCTGTAAGGCAGCAATTCTGTCACTGCATGGCTGTGCTGCCCCATCACTTGTTGGAGATGGTCGCTGTCTGGCACTTTGGCAGTGCGTATACTTGCTGCTTGCTACCCCATGCACGAATGTTGTCTAGGTCTTTTAGAAAGGAGATGAGGAAGAACCTTTTCACTCAGAGAGTTGTGAAGCTGTGGAATTCTTTGCCTCAGTAGGCAGCGGAGGCCAATTCTCTGGATGCTTTCAAGAGAGAGTTAGATAGAGCTCTTAATGATAGCGGAGTCATGGGGATATGGGGAGAAGGCAGGAACGGGGTACTGATTGTGCATGATCAGCCATGATCACAGTGAATGGCGGTGCTGGCTCGAAGGGCCGAATGGTCTACTCCTGCACCTATTGTCTATTGTCTTGCTGCATTCAGGCATGGACCCGTTAGTTGTTTAGCTGAGGATCTTGTGGTGGAAGAGAGGTCATTGTTGAAGTAGCTAAAGATGATTGGGCAAAGGACAATGTCACGAGGACCTCCAGCTATAATGGGCAGCGTTGATTGAACTTCCAACAACTGTAGCCATCGTCCTTTGTGCAAGGTGCAATTCCAGCCAATGGATTGTTTTCCCTTGATGCCTAATAACTTCAGTCTGACCAGGGCTCCTTGATGCTGCACTCAGTGGAATGCTGACTTTAAAACAAGGGCAGAGTCGTTCCCACTTTACCTTCGGATTCAGCTCTTTGGTCCAGGATTGGACCAAGGATCTGAATGAACCGGGTGAGCCGAGGTAATGCCTCCAGTGTCTTCAGGCAGGCTGCTGGAGGCGGCCCCGAGGCACAAAGATGGCCGGTCTAGGAGGTGAGAAGGACGTCGGTTTGCGGGAACTGTTCCAGTACCCTGAGCACATGGGCTGACTGGACTTTGGACTTTGAATAACGGCACCTATAATGTCGGCGTCCGCATGTGTAAAATGTGCAAAAAGAATTTCACTGTGCAGTTGCATATGTGACAAATAAAGCACTATTGACTATTGAAGAGCGAAGCCAAGTGACTGGCACATTGGATGAGTAAATGCTGCTTGCTAGTGTTGTCACTTTAGCGATAGTTGAGAGTAAATCGGACATTGATCATGCAGATTGCTTTTGTTCTGCTTTTACAAAATAGGATCCAACTCGGCAATTTTCCCAATTATTAGTTAGATGCCACTGTTCTAACAGATTGAACAGTTTGAGTAGAGGTACCGCTAAATCAGCAAAGTCTTCATATTTATAGCCAATAGGATCAAAGCCAGTCTTCTCTGTTTGTTATGGTTAGTTTTTTAGTTTAGAGATACAGCGCGGAAACAGCGATCCCGACCAGCGATCTCCGCACATTAACACCATCCTACATCAACTAGGGACCATTTTTACATTTACCAAGCCAATTAACTTACAAACCTGTACGTCTTTGGAGTGTGGGAGGAAACCGAAGATCTCGGAGAAAACCCACGCAGGTCACGGGGAGAACGTACAAACTCCGTACAGACAGCACCCGTAGTCGGGATCGAACCCGGGTCTCCAGTGCTGCATGCGCTGTAAGGCAGCAACTCTACAGCTGTGCCACAGTGACCATCGATGTCTTGATATCTTAATGGATTGAGTTGAAGTGGCAGATCATCTGAGGGTGAGCATCTCAGGAGGAAGCCAGAAAGCCTCATCCACTCATGTCTTCAGCCTGAAGATAGCACAAAATGCTGGAGTAACTCAGCGGGCCAGGCAGCATCTCTTGAGAAAATGCTTCGGGTCGGGACCCTTCTTCAGACTGAAGTATCTCCAGTCTTCTGCCTGAACGTTGAGTGAATGCTTCAACTTTGTCTTCAGCTCTCAGTTGACGGCTCCTGCCTTCATTGAGGGTAGAATCTTTGTGGAGCCCCCTTTCTCCCGTGAGCTGCTTAATTGCCCACCACTATTCAAACTTTAGGAATGAAGAAGGGACTCGACCTGAAACGTCACCCATTCCTTCTATCCAGAGATGCTGCCTGACCCGCTGAGTTACTCCAGCATTTTGTGTCTACGATTTAAACCAGCATCTGCAGTTCTTTCAAACACATTCAGGAACCAGATGTCATTCTTAACTTGGCTGTATTATTGAAGTCAACAATTGAAATTTGGGACCGCCCCTTTATTTAAGATCCAAAAACTTCCATTCAGTTTTTTTAAATCCTCCAGACCCATCTTATTTCTTTCCCAGTCCCATTATGTCCATTTCCTCAGGTTTGTTCTCTTGGATTATTCAATATCCTGTGTTTTCTGCCCTATTATGAGCTTTTCCCTTCTCCCTCCAAGGAGAGATCTGAATTGTGTATTTCTGGTGTTTTCTACTCTTTCCTAACGAGGTCCTGTAATGTTTCATGAACTTAAACTACGAGACACTTATGGACCAAGTATTTCAAAGGTCTATGGAAATAGATAATGGAAATCGATTTAGGTTTGTAGACGTCTGTGTAAAAGCAGCAAGGTTATTATTGCTGTTGTGCTGCTGCAAGTAAGAATTTCATTGTTCCATCTATGACATATGACAGGAAAACACTCTTGATTCTTGACTCTTGATTACAATTTGAGTTTTTCTCATAAAGGTTGATTGCCAGGAATGGAATTGCCTGCACTTAGGGTTTGCTAGTCAACTACATCACGTTACTGTATCTCAACACAAAACCTGACTTCCTGTATTGAACCACAAAATCCCTCTCAATGTCAGATGTTGTTGCTTAAGCTGCTGAATAATTGACGATTGTTCTTCTTCCGAGGCAGTCTCTGGGGATTGAGGATGGCTTGCTTCCGCTCAGCTCTCCATATTCTGAGGTGGCTGATGAGGCAAATGTGTGAACTGCACACTCTACCGCAGTGGGACAGGAGGTGCCTGACAGGACGGGAGGTGGAGAGTTTTGTGTGGCCGGCTTGTACCTACTCCTGACCAATGGGTTTATGGTTCTCAGTGGAGTACTTGGTCCATAAGTATCTCACAGTTTTTCATGAAACATTCCAGGACCTCGCTTGGAAAAAGTAGAAAACACTAGAAATGCACAATTCAGATCTCTGCTCGGAGAGAGATGGGAACAGCTCATGATAGGACTGAAAACGAGGGGTGTTAAATGATCCAAGAGAGCAAAGATGCAGGAAATGGCCATAATGGGACTGGGAAAGAAATAGAAGATGGATCTGGAGGATTAAAAAAAAAAAGAATGAATGCCAGGTCCTGGATCTTAAATAAATGGTGTTCCCAAATTCTGGGTGTTGAATTCAACAATAAAGCCAAGTCAAGAATGAGGTCTGCTTCCTGAAGCTTGAATGGTGGTGGGCAATTAGACAGCTTGCGGGAGAAAGAGAAGGGTCCACAAAGATCCTCCCTCAATGAAGGCAAGAGCTGGAAATGAGCATAATGGGACAGGGCATGCAAACTTGATTGGCCATTGGGCAGTGATGCCTGGGAGTCATAGTGTCTGAGGCATACGACATGGAAACAGGCCCTTCGGCCCACACCGACCAACATGCCCCATCTACACTAGTCCCACCTGCCTGCGTTTGGCCCATATCCCTCTCAACCTATCCTATCCACATACCTGTCCAAATGCTATTTTTACTGTGCAGTTATGGTATTTAACAAGTAAGCTGTGAAACCTCCACCTTCCTCGTCTACTTGTAATTATTCCCCATGAGAATACGCATGGGACAGAGGATGGAGCTGACCGAAAGTAATCAGGCAGTTATCTCAACTACCTCCTCCGGCAGCTTGTTACCCACCACCCTCTGTGTAAAAAAGCTACCCCTCAGGTTCCTATTAAATCTTTCCCCCCTCATCTTAAACCTATGTCCTTTTGACAGGTTCTTGATTCCCCTACTCTGGGCAAAATACTCTGTGTATCATGATTTTGTACACCACAATAAGATCACCCCTCAAACTCCTCACTGCAAGAAATAGAGTCCTGTGCAAGGAATAGACCAGTTTGTGCAAAATACTTTACTGTTAAATTGCAAGTTGGAGGCAACCTGGGAAGTAATATGTGTACTTCTCTGTGGTTGTGCTTATCTAGAGAATGATTTTACTGGATTGTATGCAAAACAAAGTCACGATACCTAGGTACATGGGACAATAAGGTATAATTATCATCATCTTTCCTTAACCCCCGAAACCTATGAGCAATCCCCATTTTTCAAGTGATCTAAATTTGAAGTTTGTTGACGTGGTATTGAAAAATCACCCAATTTATTATTTATTTTGAAAAAATCAGGAGCAGAATCACCTTCGGTTTGTCTGGATATTTTCACGGGATGTCATGTTGGATGGTTAAGACAGTTTAACGTCAGATATTTGCAGGAATGCTTTTCAAAGTCTGCTGTTCCCTATCTCCACACAGTCAAGCATATGTACATAACATACCTCCCCACCAGTCAGTTATATGACTAAGTGACATTATGATATTTTTGATGTGAAGCAGATTGTGATATTTTTGATTTGCGGCAGATTGATTTGCAGCACACTAGAAACATAACAAGTTGCTCGCAAAGTTCAGACTTAAATAAATTACGATTTGAGAATTTCAAGATGGAGCAAACTCCTCGGGATCAGCAACAGCTGTGATGATGGCTGGAAGAAGTTTCTGTTTTACTTTTAAGATGTTTAGGACGGCACGGTGTCGCAATGGTAGAGTTGCTGCCTTGCAGCACCAGAGACCCGGGTTCGATCCTGACTACGGGTGCTGTATGTACAGAGTTTCTACGATCTCCCCGTGACCTACGTGGGATTTCTCTGGGAGCTCCGGTTTCCTCCCACACTCCAAAGACGTACAGGTTGTAGGCTGATTGGCTTGGTAAAATTGTAAATTGTCCCCAGTGTGCAGGGATCGCCGGTCGGCACACTGACTGCCGACGAGCCTGTTTCTGCACTGTATCTCTAAATTAAACGAAATGCTCCAAGCCACAGAACCTTCTGTAATTCTGAGACAGAGGCACACATAAAATTTAAATTTACACTCTATATGAAATCTTAACAAAATCAGGTGACAATGATTTTCTTACAAAAGGCAACACATGATAGATAGGTTGTGGCAGCTATATGGTCTACAGTGTGGGTTGCACCTTTAATAATAATAATAATGCATTTTATTTATATAGCGCTTTTCATATACTCAAAGACGCTTTACAGAGATTTAGAGAACATAGGGAAATGAATAAATAGATAAATAAGTAAATAAGTAAATACAACCTTTGGGTTGTATTATCTGGCAAACAGCCTGAGGCTGTGCTTTCCATTTGTCCAGGGTGATCGCAGGTGGCAGATAGGACAACATTGAGATTTAATACTAAGGAGATTTGCTTGGACATGCTTGATTACTCAAAGTACTGATTCGAATGATGTTAGTGTGCTGTGTCTGTCATTCTGTGCAGAATCTATTCCACTAATGCTTCTGCCATCCAAATGTAACATCATCTTGGATCAGTAGAAGTCCCAGTGTAACACTGCAAGGTGCTGCCTTTGATTTGTAAAGGAAGAAGGCAGTACTTGAGTTGCTGCAATGCAGACATGTGATGTAACTGCAGCATAATTGGTTGCTTGACAACCGGTCAAAATATTTATCCTGCTTATGGGGATGAGAATTGAACTGCAAGTCAAAAATCTTCTGGTCTTTGAGTACATTTTGATTGGTCTAGTTATTGGGGAGCTGCCATGTATTCAGCACAAAGCATGAGATGAGAGAGAGAAAGTACCTTGACTTCAATATTTTGTTGCTTTTAGTTTAGTGCAGAAAGGCAACAAGCCCTTCAGCCTACCAGGTCCATGGTGACCTTCAATGCCAATGGACCTCTGAGTACTCTTCTGAGCATGGCCAAATTCCTCCAAGTTTGTGACCTCAAGATCTTTCCATTGCGAGGCTTTGTGGCGTGATAGGATTTGGTCTGTGTACAATGAACTTTTAGTTTAGTTTTTTGTCACGTGTACCGAGATACAATGAGAAGCTTTCAGTTGTGTGCTAACCGGTCAGCGGAAAGACTATGCATGATTACAATCGAGCTGTCCACAGTGTATAGAGACAGGATAAAGGAAATAATGTTTAGTGCTAGATAAAGCTCAGTAAAGTTCAATTAAGGATAGTCCAAGGGTCTTCAACGAGGTAGATCATAGCTCAGGACCGATCTCTAGTTTTTTGGATGGTTCAGTTGCCTGATAACAGCTGGGAAGAAACTGTCTCTGAATCTGGAGGTGTGCGTTTTCACACCTGCACCTCTTGCCTGACGGGAAAGGGGAGAAGAGGGAGTGACTGGGATGTGACTCTTTCTTGATTATGCTGGTGGTCTTGCTGAGGCAGCGTGAAGTGTAAATGGAGTCAATGAGAGGAGGTTGGTTTGTGTGATGGTCTGGGCTGCGTCCACAATTCTCTGCAATTTCTTGCGGTCTTGGATGGAGCTGTTCCCAAACCATACTGTGATGCATCCCGGTAAAATGCTTTCCACGGCGTATCGGTAGAAGTTGGTGAGCATTGTTGGGGACATGCTAAGTCATCCTAAGTCTTCTTATGAAGTAGAGGCTTTGACGTGCTTTCTTGCCCATTACTTCGATATGGCTAGTCTAGGATAAGTTGCTGGTGATTCTTACTCCCAGGAACTTGTTTCAGGTCGGAACTCTTCTTTGGACTGAAGGCTTTTATCAAGTGCTCCAGTGATGCTCCCTGACCCGCTGAAATACTTGAGCATTTTGTATCTCATTCCCTGCACATACCTGTTTTAACAGTCATGTAGTCAGAAGAAAATGTTCAGAATGTACAGCATATTCTTTCTGCACAGTTAAGAGTTTAACAAACTGTGCGGTGGTAAACCCTTTAATGAATGTGATGCGGAAATTTGAGGGAAAGATATGAAAAAAGATATTTCATTTTTTCTCTGAGGACTGTTAATTTAAGAAAGCGGTCTCTTGCCTTAAACTACTGCAGCACACTGTATTTTAGTAAACAATCCAAATGTTATTTCTCCCTTTCTGAAATAAATGATTTTATTGGGTTCTGACCACTCATTTACAGCATTCTTGCCATCTACAAAACTTTGGTTTGTGTTAGGCATTCAAACAAATCCTACGTAAAGACAATGCCCAATTCTGGCCTGCTGTCTCTATGTAGTTGTGGTTTTCACTGGGGTTGCCAACTGTTCCGTATTAGCCTGGACATCCCGTATTTTGGGCTAGATTAATTTGTCTCGTACGGGACCGCCCTTGTCCCGTATTAGTAGGGTTCCCATTTCCTCACTCCCAAGTGAGGGACAACGGGTGACGTCACCGCCCCACGTGACCTCACCCAGCCGGCGGCCACTTGCTCCCTCTCCACCAATGGAGGCCGGGCGGGTGAGGTCACGTGGAGCGCGGGGCGGTGACGTCATCCTTTGTCCCTTACTTGGGAGTGAGGAAGTTGGCAACCCTATTTGAAAACATTCTATGAACCAAAGAAGCGCAGGTATACTTGAGTAAAGATGAAAGATGAATTATTGAATTACTTTGGTCCTACCTGCAATGAAGTATTGATTTTGAGCATGGTTGGACATTTTAAGGGCCGTGTCCATGGTTACGTTTCGAGATGGAAAGAGGCTCACTGAGCCAACTATTTGAAATATGAGCAGCAGTTTCTGATTTCTTGATTCAATTCTCACTGTTGCTTTGTTTTCATGTAGAATTCCAGGAAGACTCAATGACAGGCGAACACCTCTCGGGGAACTCAATTGGATTTTTACAGCCATAACAGACACTATAGCGTGGAATGTATTACCCAGAGGTAAGGAGTCTATTCCATTCCCAGTGGTCGGTCAGATAAGTCATTTGCTTTTCATTCATTGCCATAAGGAGATTTGTTTAAACTTGAGCAGTTGCTTCCACAAGTATAATGACTGTTTTCCTCCACTCTCCCTGCCATCTTGCACAGTGCAATCGGCCTGCCTAACCGTGGGCAGGCAGAATAGCATATGACCTGACGTTCGCCCTGAATTTGTCCAGTATTGTCTTCTTGCTGCTGCTATCCTTTGTCAGTGTTTGTTAAATTGAGGGTTATTTTCACGCACCCCTCAGTAGTAAGTACGACCTTCCAATTGAACTTCCCAAGCAACGAACTGTAAACTCTCACTATAATGGACCACGGCTGGGGGGGGGAGGGTGTCTGTTATTGCCGATTGTGCACTGTAACCGAGCGCGTTTCAATACAAGGCCGGGTGGGAAGAAATGTAGTGTTTGGGGGGAGGTGGGTGGGCGGGGAATGGGTTTAAACAAGTGGGAATGCATAGGCCAGGGAGCCGCAGTCTCCAGCCTCACACATGGAGCGCCAGGGACGGGCCCGGTACTCATGCCGCCTTCATGCTGCTAGCTCTCTCCTCTCTTGTGACCTGAACTACATCACGTGGTGCCAGGTCATCGGATAACTGGTGGAAGTGGAGGCTCAACAGGAGCCTCGGTCCCCTGCATCCGAAATTCACTATTTCGAGGTCCATCATTGCGAGGAATATCACAGAATGCTGGAGTAACTCAGCAGGTCAGGCAGCATCTAGGAGAGAAGGAATGGGTGACGTTTCGGGTCGAGACCCTTCTTCAGACTTCAGACTCCTTTATTGCGAGGGTTTGATGCAAAGCAAATTAGATGCAAATTTACTGCTTCAGTGTAGCGTCACTCATGGCATCATCAGCTTAAAGTTTCTCCGTGTGAAATGAAATCACTTTTGTTCAAGCTGTGTAATATGCAATACGTTAGTCATCAGCTTCACTCCTGCAGTTTAAAACCCTAATATAATTTATAGACGTATCTATAATAACCGCAAGGTCAAATTGCAGAAAAGATTCAAGTTCTTTGCCTGTGGGGTTTACTTAGGCTGTTTTTAATTTTTTTACTCTTATTAAGATGTTGTAACTACCTGTTCCTAACTTTTCAAGGGTATATATTTTATCTAAACAACAATAAAAGCATTACTAACTTTTTTGTTTTCATAGATCTCTTCCAAAAATTGTTTCGGCAGGACCTGCTGGTTGCCAGTTTATTCCGCAATTTTCTTTTAGCTGAACGGATTATGAGGTCGTACAAGTGTACCCCTGTCAGTAGTCCTCGTCTGCCTCCGACATACATGCACGCTATGTGGTGAGTTAGCAGATGGTTAGTTTAGCTTGTTGTCATGTGTACTGAGGTACAGTGAAAAGCTTTTTCGTTACTCCAGTCACCAGAAAGACTATCCATCCAGTCAGCATAATTACAATCAAGCCGCCTACAGTGTACAGATACGTGATAAAGGGGATAGCATTTTGTGCAAGATAAAGTTCAGTAAAGACCAATTAAAGATAGTCCGAGGGTCTCCAATGAGATGGATGGTAGATCAGGACCGCTCTCTTGTTGGTAATAAGAGGGGGGATCTTATAGGAACATATAAAATTCTTAAGGGGTTGGAGAGGCTAGATGCGGAAAGATTGTTCCCGATGTTGGGGAAGTCCAGAACCAGGGGTCACAGCTTACGGATAAGGGGGACGTCTTTTAGGACCGAGATGAGAAAACATTTCTTCACACAGAGAGTGGTGAGTCTGTGGAATTCTCTGCCACAGAAGGTAGTTGAGGCCAGTTCATTGGCTATATTTAAGAGGGAGTTAGATGTGGCCCTTGTGGCTAAAGGGATCAGGGGGTATGGAGAGAAGGCAGGTACAGGTTACTGAGCTGGATGATCAGCCATGATCATATTGAATGGCGGTGCAGGCTCGAAGGGCCGAATGGCCTACTCCTGCACCTATTTTCTATGTTTCTATGTTTCTATGATAGGATAATATAGCATAGGCCTGATAACTGCTGGGAAGAAACTGTCCCTGAATTTGGAGGTATGTGTTTTCACACTTCTGTACCTCTTGCCTGATGGGAGAGGAGAGAAGAGAGAGTGTCTGGGATGAGACTCCTCCTTGATTATGTTGGTGGCCTTGCCGAGGCAGTGTAAAGGCGCTCCTCTTAAAAGCAAATGTCCAAAAGGACTCCTGCCCAAATAGATTGATTGCTTTACAGGGGCAGAGACCTGGGTTCAATCCTGACCTCGGCAGCTGTCAGTAGGGAGTTTGTACGTTCTCCCCGTGACCACGTGGGTTTTCCTCGGGTGCTTCGGTTTCCTACCACAATCCAAAGACGTACAGGTTTTTTATTGGTTGATTGGCTTTGGTAAAATTGTAAATTGTCACTATTGTGTAGAACAGAGCTTGTATACAGGGTGTTCACTGGTCGGCGTGGACCTAAGGGCCTGTTTCCACGCTGTTTCTCCAAAGCCTACATGGGTTATGCAAGAAACAAAATATAAGGCTGATGCATTAAAGTTCATGCTAGTTTTAAAAAATATTGGAAATGGCTCAACTTGCCTTTTCTGTAGATGTCATGGTTTGAATTTCCTCCAGGTTTTTATGGATATTGTTATAAATCTCAGCTCCGCAGTGAATGCTCATAGCTGGAGGAGAGCAGAGTACAGGCCTTGGTTTCGAGTGTTGAATTTTAATACTCCCTGAATAAGGGTGGGACTCAAGTAGGGCAAGATATCTGCCCACCCCCTGGGTATCTTACAAATCAGTCTGAAAATAGCCAGCTCTCACAAACGGCAGTGGTAATGATCAAATATTCTACAGTTGTTGGTGAGAAATAAATATTAACCAGGGTGCCTGGGGTAGTTTGTCTGCTCTTCAAAATGCTGTCGCTGAATACATTCAGTCCATTTGAGAGTGCGGGCAAAGCCTTGTTTTAATGCATCATACAAAAGATGCATCTCGAATACCCCAACACATCCACTGTACAACACTGAATGACAAGCTTGATTTGTGTGCTAAAGTAAGTGGAATGAGAGTCCCACTGACTGTGTTATGCCTCACCCAAATTGCAAAGGGCATTGTTTTTCGAGTTGTTGAGTCAGTAACAAGGTGATTATGAGTTTGTAGAACTTCAGTCTGCAAATATATTCCTGAGCTCTTGGTCATCTGTCACTTAAATTTCCACCCCATTCCTGCTTCTGCCTTTGGATTCACAACCCTTCCAATGAAGATTTAAAACAACACATTAAAGAGCATTTCATCCCCAAGTTTGACATGTTACTTCCTTCAGGGCTCAACATTAAATTCAGCAATTTCAGATGATCAGCCATTCTACCCTTATTTTTCAGATTTACAAAAAATCTCGTTCTCTTGGTATGCCATATTTAACTTATCTCTTCCAATTTGCATCCTCTCCAGACATTCGTGCATCATCCTCTCTCATCCAGCACCACTGGCACTTGTGACTTTCAATCGCTCCTTGTTTCCAATCTATTGCTGTCTTCACTTTATTCTCCTTGAGCAGCCACCCCTAACTTTCTCTGCAGTTTAACATTTAAGTTCAAGTTTTAAGTTTTAGAGATACAACGTGGAAACAGACCCATCGGCCCACCGAGTCCAATCGACCATTGATCACCAATTCACACTAGTTCTATATTATCCCACTTCCCCACTCCCTATACACTATGGACAATTGACAGTCAATTAACCTACAAACTCACATGCCTTTGGGATGTGGGAGGAAACCAGAGCACCTGGAGGAAACCCATGCGGTCGGTCACAGGGAGAAAATGCAAACTCCATACGGACAGCACCCGAGATCGGGATTGAACCCGGGTCTCTGGCGCTGTGAGGCAGCAGCTCCACCATCTTCACTGCACCATGCCTCACCTTGCCCACTTGTGAACGACGTCATCAACCCGAATCATTAAATCTGTTTGTATTTTCCACAAACGCAGCCTGCATTGCTGGAATTGTGCATAATTTTCTGCTTTCATTTGAGATTTTGATCATCTGTACCATTTTTCATTTCAATTTTCTGAATTTAAATTGATCAAACTGAAAAAAGATAAGTGAATACGTTTTAGCTAGTGTGGAAGTAACGCAGCGGGTCAGGAAGCATCTCTGGAGGACATTGATAGGCGACGTTATGGACCGAGACCCTTCGTCAATCTGTTCCCGACCTGCACATTTCCAGCATCTGCAGTTTCTTGTGTCTACATTTCAGCTGGCGTTTTGTGTACTCTGAGAAGATGATGAATGTTTGAAGCAGGGCCTCATGCAGGGCTGAGGCAATGGGGAGCTTCAGAAGTAATCTTGTGTTGCTGTATCTAAGAGCCAGCATTGATGTAGCACGAACATTACTGGTTCTGGTCAAAAAAAACTTTTGGTCTTAATTATTTATAATACAATTGTAAGTTTTTCAGAGGCTTAGGAAAGCGTTTTTAGAATGAAACTTTTGACTGATTAAATGCTTCGTCTATATTTAGCAAATCCACGTTAGGATTTTTGGAACAGAGCCTAAATAACATAATGTGCATTGCCCTGTAATTCCATGTCTGTGCTTCCAAAGTGAATGGCATGTGTACAGCTGTGCACATCAATGAACTACACTGAATCAAAATTTGATTCTAAGCCTTGGTTTCTTAATCCCCACAAAATCCAGTTTTCTGGCCTTAAGAATTAATATTGAAATGTCCTCTCAATTATAAGTGGGCCAGCCATTCATATCGAAGGATTCATGTCATGTTATTTTGTTTATTTGAATTTAATGAAAAAGACCAGGCAGATATCTGACACAAACCTGCAGTTTTTCTTCCTCCTCTTCAATATCACATGATTTATAACTGAGCTTAATGCATTTGAATGGTCTACATTTTGATGTGTGCATCGAGCAAAAAATTATGCTCTTTATGAAACTTATTTCTTAATAGCTTTAATATCATTAGGATTTATATGGTACTTGTGCTACGCCATTACATTCTGTACATAGATGCAGCAAATAGCTGTACTGCAATATGGAACATGTTTATAATGCATTGGCCAGCTTGATGTCCCAATTACGCATTTCCTTTCAAAAACAACTTGTATTTACATAGCACCGTAAACAGAGAAAAATGCCCACAGGCAATTGTTTTTATAACATGGCATTGAGGTGCATGAGAGTGCATTAGTAGGCCTGATGACCCACAGCTTGGTCAAAGAGGTAACGTTGAAGAATTTTAAAGGAGGAAAGGAAGGTGGAGAGTTTCTGGGGTGGAATTTGAAGGGAGCGGCCTGGCAGCTGGAACCAAGGTGATCAGGGATGGACACTTATATTTGACGATGCGGATTGATTAGAAAATCTTGGAAGGCTGTGGTGCTTAATAGAATTATGGAGACGGGATAGCATAAGACTTTGGAGAGATTTAAACGTCAAAGAAGAAAATTTTAAAATCATGGCTGAATTGTGGGTTACTAAGTGTAGGTTAAAAAGTAAGTAGGTCAGATAGCATCTGTGGAGGGAAATGGAGAGGCGATGTTTTGGATCGGGACCCTTCTTCAGTCTGAAGAAGGGTCCCTTCCAGAAACATCGCCTATTCATTCCTGCCACAGATGCTGCCGAACCTGCTGACTACTTCCAGCACTTAGTGTTTTAAAAGAAGCCGCCTGAGGAATTGGAACGATTTTGTGCCAGAAGGATTGAGCACAAGAAGTGAAGTTAGTTAACCAGCAGTTTAGTGGAAATGGAGTATCTCATCATCAACTTGAGCTCGAAGGGGGCAGTAGGGACGTAAAGAAAGAAACTATGGAACAATGCATGTCTTTCTCTCTCAAATGTTTCAGTGTTTGTATCTGTAAATCATTTTGCAGGCAAGCTTGGGACCTCGCCGTGGATATTTGCCTTTCACAACTTCCCACCATTATAGAAGAGGGAACAGCTTTCAGGGTGAGTTGACTGTCTCATTAAAACATTCATCATAATGAGTTATTCTTTAGATGGACACACTTTAATACCACACATCTGACAATTGTTGTTTTGGTTAATGTAATGTGGAATAATTGAAGCAATAACTCTTAACTGAGCTGTAAGTATTGGTCATCAGTTGTTTGGTTGGAGCAAACTCACTGTATGAGTTTGCTGAATGAAATGTTACATTTGTTGGCCTTCATGGAATCTCAATGATATTCATGGAAAGAAGCTCATTGCCCCCATGCTGCTGAAGAAAAAGCTGCCTGGCCTAATCAGTTTCCAGCTCCTGGGGCTTAGCCTCGTAGGTTTGCTGCAACATTGATTATACTCAAAATACTTATTGGATGTGATTATCCTGAGGGCATGAAAGGGGCTACGTTTATTGGTATTACTTCATTGTTGTCACGTGCACCGAGATGCAGAAAAAATGCTTTGTCTGTGTGTTATCCAAACTATACATGAGTACAATCAAACTCTACTCAAGAACAGGCGGTGCAAAGACTAACATACAAGAGTGCAGAAGCATAGTGTAATATACCGCAAGAAATTGCAGCAAATTGTGGACGCAGCCCAGATCATCACACAAACCAACCTCCCTTCCATTGACTCCATTTATACCTCACGCTGCCTCGGCAAGGCCAGCAGCATAATCAAGGACGAGTCGCACCCTGGCCACTCTCTTCTCCCCTCTCCCATTGGGCAAAAAGTATAGTGTGAAAACACACACCTCCTGATTCAGGGACAGGTTCTTCCCAGCCGTGATCAGGCAACTGAACCATCCTACCGCAACTAGAGAACAGTCCTGAACTACTATCTACCTCATTGGTAACTCTCAGACTACCTTTGATCGGACTTTACTGGCTTTACCTTGCACTAAATATTATTCCCTTATGTATCTATACGCTGTAAATGGCTCGATTGTAATCATGTATGGTCTTTCCGCTGACTGGTTAGCACGCAACAAAAGCTTTTCACTGTACCTCGGTACATGTGACAATAAACTAAATTAAACTAGTGTTACAGCATTAGAGTTACAGGGAAAGTGCAGATTCAAAAAAAGCACAAGCGCCACAAAGAGGTAGGCTGGGAGATCTGAATTGCACACGTAGCTTGTGTGAAATGTGTTTGGTAGTCTGATAACAGCAGGAAAGAGGTTGTTCCTGAATCTAATGGTGCGTGCTTTCAAGCTATTGAATCTTCCGCCCGAGAGGAAGAAAGAGATTGACCTCCCTTACTAATGGTCCTTGATTAATATGGCATCTTACCCGAGGCAGCGTAAAGTGTAAATATAGTCCAATTGTATATTACAGCCAATTTAGTGTCATTCCAGGATGTGGTTTCCTACATATTCCCCCAACTGAAAGAGATGAAGGCTTAATTCAACTGAGTCGGTTAAATTTATTAAAAATGCCTCTCCCACCGCAATGACCTAAATCTTATGGCTGTGTTTGGTGCATTAGGTGTATCCACCAATTCAGTAGGTGCGGCAGGTGAATAGCAATAGTTTGGTTACTGCTAATCATTAAAAGCCTTCCATTGTGTAGTGTTCCCGAACTATTATTGACGTTTGCCAAGGGCACGGTAAAGGAATTCGGACTAAACAAAAAAGACAAATAATTATTTAAAGAAAGGTCTCAGTCTTTACTAGGTACACTTTATTCAAGATGGGGCAGTGTTCAGGAGAAGTGAGAAATTTGCAAAAAGGTGTATTGTCAATTATGTATATATTATGGTGGCGCAGCGGTAGAGTTGCTGCCTTACAGCGAATGCAGCGCCGGAGACTCAGGTTCGATCCTGACTACAGGCGCCGTCTGTACGGAGTTTGTACGTTCTCCCCGTGACCTGCGTGGGTTTTCTCCGAGATCTTCGGTTTCCTCCCACACTCCAAAGACGTACAGGTATGTAGGTTAATTGGCTGGGCAAATGTAAAAATTGTCCCTAGTGGGTGTAGGATAGTGTTAGTGTGCGGGGATCGCTGGGCGGCGCGGACCCGGTGGGCCGAAGGGCCTGTTTCAGCGCTGTGTCTCTAAATCTAAATCTAAAAAATCTAAACTGCACCAAAAGCCTAATCTAAAGCTGCTGCATCCCACCTGCTCATCAATCCTACCTTACTGGTATAGTTTGCATCCAAATTCTTTGGTGCCTTTGACTGTAGATGCTTTTCAATCACATACTTCATTGAATTTATCTTTTAGACCAAGGTCTTGTTAACTCCTCCACTTATTACTTTTCTTGATGTCCATTATTTTCCTAATGCCGCATAATGTCTTGGTATGGTTTCCTGTAAATTCCAATTGCAAGTGTGGTTGTCGGCACTAGCTGGATTAAAAAGCACCCCCCTGGATATTTTCATGCCTTTTTTAAAAAAGCAATAGCTCAGACTGCAGAATAAACATCAGGATTGATGAAGTGATTCCTTACTTTTCTAGCGCGATGAATTATAGTTCCAATTGATATCAGTGCCCAGTATCAAAGCATTCTTCTCGAATCATTGACACCAGTTTCATGATTTTGAAATGCAAACACTATTCCTCCTAAACAAACTTTGGCCTTAGAAACTGCTGCAATAACAGGGATCATCTCCAGGAGATGGGGAGGGTGAGGAGATGTAAAGCTGTGAGCGGTGGAAGAGTTCTTCTGCAACAACTGTGTGTGAGCAACTCTCTGCCGCAGTGGTATGACTGTGTATACCAGACACTGGCAGAGAAGACTCCTCTTCCCTCTGGGACAAACTATTATTTGTTTGGAAAACCACCACACATCTTTTTTAGTGTCAGATAGTTGGGATGATTTACACTCGTCCCGAGAGACCACTTCCAATTTACGAAGCATTCTCAAAGCAAGTAAAATCTGTTAAATGCCTTCCTACTTTCCGAATATATCCTTACACTGCAAGTTTAGTGCTGGTGCTAAATAGATTGGTCTTAAAAGGATTCTGTATTGTAGTGGTCTCTTTATTTTTGTTCTGTTGTTGACTTAATTCAGAAATGTATAAAAACAACAGATCTGAAGTTTAACACATACTCCTAAATCTATGCCATATTCATGGGATTTGTGTTTTTGAATGAAGTAGAATCTATAATAATCAGATTTTACTCCATCAGCAGAAGGAACAAGTTTTATTTATTGAAATCAATCTTTTATACTGTATCCCTTGAACCTCTTAGAACTTTTAATTCCCCACCAGTTCATAAGGTCATAAGGAATAGGGATAGGAGTAGATTTAGGCCGTTCGGCCCATCAAGTCTACTCCGCCATTCAATCATGGCTGATCTATCTCTCCCTCCTAACCCCATTCTCCTGCCTTCTCCCCCATAACGTCTGACACCTGTACTAATTAAGAATCTATTTATCTCTGCCTTAAATATATCCACTGACTTGGCCTCCACAGCCTTCTGTGGCAAAGAATTTCCACAGATTCACCACCCTCTGACTAGAGCAATTTCTCCTCATCTCACCAGTTAATTCATCTTAGCCTGCCCATTTTCAAAGGCAAGTATTGAATGTATTTTAGAACCTTTGAAGATGAAACGATTTTTGTTAGATCAGGTTTTAGAAAGCGTTTTGTGGAATGAAGTACTGGCAAAGTCTATATGATGATGCCTATTGACATAAACTACCTTTTGCAGCACAGTCCATTTTTTGCCGAGCAGCTGACAGCATTCCAGGTGTGGCTAACGATGGGTGTTGAGAACAGGAATCCTCCAGAACAGTTACCAATTGTTCTGCAGGTGAGTGTAAAATACGAATTAACAGCGCCAGAAACGCAGGTTCGACCCTGACTACAGATGCTGTCTGTACGTGTGGATTTTCCCCGGGTGCTCCAGTTTCCTCCCACACTCCAAAGACGTAGAGGTTTGTAGGTTAATTGACTTCAATTAAAAAACTGTAAAAATTGTCCCTTGTGCGTAGGATAGTGTTAGTGTACTGGGATCGCTGGTCGACATGGACTCGGTGAGTTGAAAGGCCTGTTTCTGCGCTGTATCTAAACTAAACTAAATAGGAAAGAATCTGTGGCAAAGCAGAAAAGTTGTTAGATCAACTCTGAAAGATTATGGATTCATTTCAGTTTTTTGAACTGACATTATTTTAAAGCTCAAAAATTAAAATGCATTGGGTGACGTACACAAGACAAATGTACAGACAAAAAACATTCAATGGTGTACGATAAATAAATGATTTTTAATTTTAAAGCTTTAGATCTATAACTTTGTGTGAGCAGAGTGCTTGGTATCTTTGCAAGAAGGATCAAGTGTTTAATTAGGTTCACCATTTGAAGTATACTTGTCCTTGAACATGTGATCAGAGATGAAGTAACTTTCTGTTTACTAATGTAATGGGCCGATTGTGGTTGTAATGTAAACAATTTCTGATTTGGTCAAGAGTGTTTTATTGTCATACGTCCCAGATAGAACAATGAAATTCTTACTTACAGCAGCACAACAGAATATGTAAACATAGCACTGTAAACAATATAATAAACGAGAAAAAAAGTTCAGTGTATGTATATAAATATATATATATATATATATATATATATATATATATATATACATACACACACGCGCGCACACACACATATATATATATATATATATATATATATGCGTGTATGTATATGCACGTAAAAAACAATAATAGTGCAATTTGGTCTGAAGCTCTACTATTAATTTTAGTATAATTCTACATTGAGTTTGCTGAGAAAGGCATTATCGATGTGTCATTCGTAATGTATCTATGTATGAACCTTGTAACTTGGAGGATGTGGTGTTTGTTCCTTGTGAAATTTTGGAGTTAAATCTGAATCATTCTCTCCCACTGATGCTGCTAGGTCTACTCAGTGCTTCCAGCATTTTTTTTCTTTTCAGATTTCCAGCACTTTTATTAAGCACCATCTCCTCTTTCTCTATCCAAGTTGAAATGACTCTTCACTTCCCGATTGCGTAATGTTTTCACAGGGAGCTAATTTTTACAGAATTGCTCCCATATTCCCCAGGACTGGTGGCACCAGTGTCCTTGAAAATGCACTAACCTCTTCAATCGTATTGGAAGCTCAGATTTTCCTGGCCCATTGTGTCCTGTAGTTGCTTGGTGAATTAATCTCACGATTGCTATCCTGGAGGTACTGTCCCCATCAAACACTCCAACTCTTCTGAACTCATTTTACGCCCAAATGACTTCCCCACAGCAGCAGCATTTAACGTACAGCACTCTGGCTTGCTGCTCTTCCAAAATCTTTTCCTCTCATGTATAAATGTCACTCCTCCGTGCCCTTGGGTGCAGCTAGGCACCGATATGGCACAGATATCAGAAGGCCTTATCTGCTTTTTTACCTCCCATTGTTATCATATTATAACAGAATTGTTTCTTCTCCTATCCCCCAAGAGTTCTCCTTTTTGGGCCTGTCTATAGTCATAGTTATACATCACAAAAGCAGGCTTTTTGACCCAACTCGTCCATACCTACCAAGATGCCTACTTGAGTAAGTCCCATGTGTCTGCATTTGGCCCATATCCTCAAAAACCTTTCTTATCTGTCTACCTGTCCAAATATCTATTAAAAGTTGCAATTTTACTCACCTCTACCACTTCCTTTAGCAGTTTGTTCCATGTACCCACCACCCTTTGGTAATTTGCCCTTCGGGTCTTTTCCACAACCCTCATCCTTGATACTTGGATGAAAAAGAATCAAATTTAGCAGTGAAGATAATTTTTCACTGAGCCATGCTGCCCTAGCTTGCTTCTCCACACTTCTCCCAAACTGCAGCTTGTCTCCTCTTCTTTTCCATACCAACAAACTGTTTGGCTTTTCAAAAACCTGTCTCCCTTCTTGATGTGTCCAATTGACTGCACCTCTAATTTGAGTCATATGGTGTTACTCACATCGGTGTTGTTGGAAAATGCTTGCAAGTATAACTGTGTAAGTCTGCCACTCCAACCTCCCGCATGAACTCTGTATCACTGTCCCTTGATGTAGCATAGCCAATGTTACCACCAAGAATGGTAGCACTGTCCATATCTGTTGTAATATTAATTAATCTGTTGCAGTATTAAGTTCATAATATTTCAATTCAATCACCCTGCCTCTCCTTCTCCGCTGTTCAACTTCCAAATTGCAATCTTGGCACCTTTCTTCTCCGCCAGCTCATTCTGTAGGAGGATGATAAGATTATTTCTAACGAGTTATTGCAGGAAGCAGTCACGATATGCACAGAAATCATGGTGACTTAATCCATTCGTATACATAATTTATGAAGAATAAAATAACTGGGCACAAAGCATTCAGAATTATAATTTAAATGAATAATACAACAGGTGCCCACAACCTGAAATAAAGCAGAAAATGATGGAAATACTCAGCTGGTCAAGCAGCACCCAGGAGGGAAGAAACAGTTAATGCTTTCGATCAATATCTTGTCATTAAAATCTTTCACAGTTCTAATGAAAGATCGTAAGTCTGAAACACAGTCGTAGAAATTTCCACTCTCCCAAAATAGTCTGAATGATGTGTCAAGTGATTTTTTTTCCCAAGATTGATTGATAGATTTATATTAGGTCAGGATATTGTGGGATATGGAGCAAAATTGGTCAAATGGTGTAGGAAGGAATTGCAGATGTTGGTTTACACTGAAGATAGACACGAAATTCTGGAGTAACTCAGTGGGTCAGGCAACATCTCTGGAGAAAAGGGATGGGTGATGTTTCGGGTCGAGACCCTTCTTCAGTCTGAGCATAATGTTGTTAGATGGTAGGTTCAAAATGTAAATAAGTTTATTCCATGGTTTTGGCATCATTTCTCTCCATAGTGCTGCTTGCTTAACTTCTGTACAGTAGATAATGCTGCCTGTACCCAATGTCGGATTAAGACACAACATGAAACTACATTTGCTCTGTTAATTACTTCTTGTCCTCTGCCTCTGCTAGGTATTGCTTAGTCAAGTCCATCGTTTGCGAGCACTGGATTTGCTGGGAAGGTTTTTGGACTTGGGTCCCTGGGCCGTGAGTTTAGTAAGTATACAATTTTATTTTGAAGGTTTCAATTACCTTATTTATCCCTAAATTTGGGAATGTGATAGACAATAGACAATAGACAATAAATACAGGAGTAGGCCATTCAGCCCTTCGAGCCAGCACCGCCATTCAATGCGATCATGGCTGATCACTCTCAATCAGTACCCCGTTCCTGCCTTCTCCCCATACCCCCTCACTCCGCTATCCTTAAGAGCTCTATCCAGCTCTCTCTTGAAAGCATCCAACGAACTGGCCTCCACTGCCTTCTGAGGCAGAGAATTCCACACCTTCACCACTCTCTGACTGAAAAAGTTCTTCCTCATCTCCGTTCTAAATGGCCTACCCCTTATTCTTAATGATGGTTGCCTGCTTTTCCTTCTCCCTTACACTGACACTTGAATTAGATTTTCAAACCTGATAAATATGACAAATACTTGTAACTATGCTAAGGTGTAGCCCTGAACTACTATCTGCCTCATTGGAGGCCTTCGGACTATGTTTCATCGGAGTTTACTGGCTTTATCTTGCACGAAAGATTACTCACGTTATTCCCTTTATCACATATCCGTACACTGTGAACGGTTCGATTGTAATCATGTATTGTGTTTCCGCTGACTGGTTAGCACGCAACAAAAGCTTTTTCACTGTACACGTGACAATAAACGAAGCTAAATTAATGGTATAGCTTCTTCTCTTTTCCCAACTAGAGGATATATTTAAACAATGTACAATATGAGACTTCCTGATTTCGAACAAGCAAGTTCAGTTTTAGTTCTATATTTGTTCCATTTTTGAATGTGATCATCGCATATTTACCGAGGAGAAGGATATTGAATTATGTGAGGTAAGCGAAACAAGTAGAGTAGTGATGGAAATTAGGAGGATTAAAGAAGAGGAGGTACGGACACTTTTGAAGAATATAAAAGTGGATAAGTCTCCAGGTCCTGATAGGATATTCCCTAGGACATTGAGGGAAGTTAGTGCAGAAATAGCAGGGGCTATGACGGAAATATTTCAAACGTCATTAGAAACAGGGATGGTGCCGGAAGATTGACGCATTGCGCATGTTGTGCCTTTGTTTAAAAAAGGTTCTAAAAGTAAACCTAGCAATTATAGACCTATTAGTTTGACGTCTGTGGTGGGAAAATTAATGGAAAAGATACTTAGGGACAATATATATAATTATTTGGATAATCAAGGCCTGATTAGAAACAGTCAACATGGATTTGTGCCTGGAAGGTCATGTTTGACTAATCTTCTTGAATTTTTTGAAGAGGTTACCAGGGAAATTGATAAGGGCAAGGCTGTGGATGTTGTCTATATGGACTTCAGTAAGGCATTTGACAAGGTTCCACATGGAAGGTTGATTAAGAAGGTTAAATCGTTGGGTATTAATAGTGAGGTTGCAAGATGGATTCAACAATGGCTGAATGGGAGATACCAGAGGGTAACGGTTGACAATTGTATGTCAGGTTGGAGGCCAGTGTCTAGTGGAGTGCCCCAAGGATCTGTGTTGGGTCCACTGTTGTTTGTCATTTACATTAATGATCTGGATGATGGTGTGGCAAATTGGATTAGTAAATATGCAGATGATACTAAGATAGGTGGAGTAGTTGATAGTGAGGTAGATTTTCAAAGTCTACAGAGAGACTTGGGCCTTTTGGAAGGGTGGGCTGAAAGATGGCAGATGGAGTTTAATGCTGATAAGTGTGAGGTGCTGCATTTTGGTAGGACAAATCAAAATAGGACGTACAGGGTAAATGGTAGGGAATTGAGGAATGCAGTGGAACAGAGGGATCTGGGAATAACTGTGCATTGTTCCCTGAAGGTGGAATCTCATGTGGATAGGGTGGTGAAGAAGGCGTTTGGTATGCTTGCCTTTATAAATCAGAGCATCGAGTATAGAAGTTGGGATGTAATGTTGAAATTGTACAGGGCATTGGTGAGGCCGAATCTGGAGTATGGTGTGCAGTTCTGGTTGCCAAATTATGGGAAGGATGTCGACAAAATGGAGAGGGTACAGAGGAGATTTACTAGAATGTTGCCTGGGTTTCAGCACTTAGGCTACAGAGAGAGGTTGAACAGGTTGGGTCTTTATTCTTTGGAGCGTAGAAGGTTGAGGGGGGACTTGATAGAGGTTTTAAAAATTTTGAGAGGGACGGACAGAGTTGACGTGGGTAGGCTTTTCCCTTTGAGAGTGGGGAAGATTCCAACAAGGGGACATAGCTTCAGAATTGAGGGACAAAGGTTTAGGGGTAACATGAGGGGGAACTTCTTTACTCAGAGGGTGGTGGCTGTATGGAATGGGCTTCCGGTGGAAGTGGTGGAGGCTGGCTCGATTTTATTATTTAAGAGTAAATTGGATAGGTATATGGATAGGAGGGGATTAGAGGGTTATGGTCTGAGTGCAGGTAGATGAGACTAGGTCAGGGAGAATGGTCGGCGTGGACTGGTAGGGCCGGACAGGCCTGTTTCCATGCTGTAGTTGTTATATGTTATAAGAGGATGATTATTGGTTACGGTGGTTATTGGTCAATAAAATTGAAATAAAAAACTGCTATCTATAATGCTAACTGTTGAAATGCTTTCAAAAAAAAAATCTGACTCATTTATATCTTTCATGGAAGGGTGTCCTAATTCTGTCAGGTCTTTGTGACTTCACACCCAATATTGGAACTGACTCAATATTATCCTCTGAAATAGTCCAGGAAGCTACTCAGTTCAAAGGAGAATTAGAGACGGGTAATAAATGTTAGTCTTGCCAGAGACCTCAACATGAACATAAAAAAGGGAAAACTTATTGTTGTGTATTCATGCCAATACACAAGAGTTGCAACTCATAGTTTTATTTGTACTTAAGCGGAGGTAACAATAAGTGCTATTGTCTTCACAGTCTGGTCGCGGTCCGCCTGGAAGGCAGCGACCGGCAGCGTACATAGTCAAGGTGGGAGTGAAGATCCGAACTGGATCGTGTGTGGAATGTGCAGCATGCATAGTGAATGTGATGCTATATATATATAGTGAAGGTGAACTAGCATGCACAATCTACATCCTTCCTCTCAAGGAAAGAATACATAATAAAATAAAGATACAGTAGTCGCCATGGCTCTTATAATATATATCACCGCTTATGTGCGACTAACATAAGTGCAGGTAAACTGATATTGACAAAGGCAGTCCAAACGTAGCCCGTTGAATGTCACTCAAAGTTCAAGTGTTAGGCCTGGTACTTCACGGTGGGCCGGCAGGCACGACCTGCACGTGTACGGTACAGTCCCGCTGGAGACGAGACCGATGGAACCGGCCCCAGAGAGTGCGGTGACATTGCTGGCGATGGGACGGGAGACAATGGCGGGAGGTGAGGTGGCGAGGCCACAGGCGAGGCCGGAAGGGCTGACAGACCGGGCAGCGGAGGCATAGACAAGCCGGTGTCCCCAGAGGGGTGCGGGTAGGTTAAACTTGAGTGGTCGGGGAGGAACAGATGTGGTGCCAGTTCGCACACTGGCAGGATGTGCTGTCGGTTGCATCTGTAAATTCCGCCGTCGGCTTCGACTAAATACGAACGAGGCTCGGGCGCTGGCCGAGATATCACCCCCAGGCGGTCGTGACCCTTTTCGGTTCGTAGGCGGACCACCTGAGCGCTAGCCAGTGGTGGCAGAGGCCTGCTCGTCTTGTCGTACCAGCGTTTTTTGATGTCACATTTCTGTTGCAGCTGGGACTGAACATCAGATGGAAAGCGAACTTGTGGCTCCAGTGTATGTTTAGCAATGGGTAAAGTGGTTCTTGTCTGCCTGGACATTAGGCGTTGCGCGGGTGAACCAAAGATCGGATCGCGGGAGATGTTCCGCAGGTTTAGTAAGTCGAGGAAAACGTCTGATCTCGCTCTGCGGGAACGTTCCATTACCTGCTTGGCACTCCGGACGGCACGCTCCGCTAGCCCATTAGACTGAGGGTACTTGGGGTTACTAGTGATGTGGCAAAAGTCCCAGCGTGCAGCAAATTCTTTGAATTGGAGGCTGGAGAATTGGCTGCCGTTGTCGGAGAGTAGGCGATGAGGAGCCCCGTGGACGGAGAAATGGCGTGCAAGCTTCTGGATCACTGCCGCGGAGATGAGGCTCGGGAGCAGATCGATCTCGAACCACCCGGAGTACGAGTCGACTATGACTAAGTACCGCTTCCCATTCCACTCAAAAATGTCAGTTGCCACGATGGACCACGGGAGGTCAGGAACCGGGTGTGGAAGGAGCGGCTGTTTCTGCTGGTGCGGCGCCAGGCTGTTGCACACCGCACAGGACTCTACTTTTTGACGAATATAGTCAGACATTCCAGGCCAGAAGAACAAGCTCTTAGCTCTCGAGATCGTTGCTTCTGTGCCTGAGTGTCCCCCATGGATGCTGTCAAAGTACTTGCCACGTAAGGAGGCAGGAATCACAGGTTTGTGGCCCTTTACGACAATACCACCCTGCAGGACGAGCTCGTCGCGGACGGAGAAGAAGGGCTGTAAGGCAGCCGGCAGTCTGTTCTGCTTGACCGGCCACCCATGTCTTATGACAGAGGATAGTGCTAGGAGGGTGTCGTCGGCGGCAGTCTGGGCTGCCAGGTCCTCCAGGCAGGACGAGGGGACGTAGGAGACCATCATGACGGCAAACTCGTCTCCTGACGAAGGAGAGGCGCAGGTTGCCCGCGGAGCTCGAGAAAGGGTGTCCGCCAGGTGCATGTCCTTGCCCCGCTTGTAGACTAGAGAGATGTCGTACCTCTGAAGCTGCAGCATCATCCGCTGGAGCCGCGCAGGGGCGGCGTGTATTGGCTTGCTTACAATGCTAATGAGTGGCTGGTGGTCTGTTTCGATCATGACCTTCTTGCCGAAGATAAAATCATTGCATTTTCTGCAAACGAAGACGACCGCTAGCAGTTCTTTTTCGATTTGCGCATATCATTGTTCGGTGTCTGTCATAGTACGAGAGGCGTAGGCAACAGGTTTGTGGCCGTCACCGCTGTTTTGAAGGCAGACGGCACCCAGTCCATACTGCGAGGCATCGCAGGACAGCGTGACAGGCAGCTTGACATCGTAGTACGCGAGAGTGGGGGCACAAGACATCTGTTGTTTCAGAGTATCGAACGCTCTCTGTTGCTGTTCATGACAGCCCCAAACAGTGTCTTTGTGAGTTAGTAGGCGTAAAGGGGCAGATATTTCACTAAACTTCGGGATGAATTTTCCCAGGTAGTTGACCATCCCGAGAAAGCGCTGCATCGGAGGGCGCTGGCAGTTCGTTGATCGCGATCGTTTTAGATGGATCGGGTTTGAGACCGGCGCTCGTGAATATGTGGCCCACGTAGTTGACTTCGCTCACCCGGAATTTACACTTAAGCGGGTTGAGCTTGAGATTGATTTCTTTGGCGCGGTTGAGGACTTTCTTCAGATTCGCGTCGTGGTCCTCGACATTCTGACCGGCGACGAGGATGTCGTCAACCACAATCGAGCAGTGGTATCCGGCAAATAGCTGTTCCACGGTGCGCTGAAACACCTCGCTAGCTGAGTTTATGCCGAAGGGCATACGTAAAAATTTGAAACGTCCAAACGGTGTACAAAAAGTGGTCAGGTTGGAGGAGTTGTCATCTAGCGGAATCTGCCAGAAGGAGCTTTTTGCGTCGAGGACGGAGAAAACTGTCGCTTTGCCCAGTTGCACTGCGACATCTTCCACCGTGCGCATGGGATAGTGTGGCCGTTTAATGGCGGTGTTTAAATCCCTGGGATTAATGCAAATCCTTATCTCCTCCGTGTTTTTTTAAGAGGCAACCACCATGGTAGAGACCCAGTCTGACGGGTCCGTGACAGGGGCAATCACTCCCAGATCCACCATCCTGTTGAGTTCACTCAGCACGCGGTCCCGCATAGCATGGGGAATCCGGTGGGCGGGACGGACGACCGGTAAGACCTCTGGGTCGATCGTGATCTTGTACGTGACCGGAAGCTTGCCGAGCTTGTCGTTAAAGAGCTCACCGTACTGCGAGAGGAATCGCTGGGCGGGGGCATGTGCGGAAGCCAGTTGATGGACCACCGAGTCGAAGGCAACCAAGCCTAAGTCGATGCAGACAGCAATGCCTAGCAGGGAAGGAGTGTTTTCCCGGACAACCAAAAAAGACAGTTTGTGAACCCGGGACGCTAGCTGGCACTGCAGCTCAACAGTTCCGACGGGCTTGATTGAGCCTCCTCCAAAGGGAAGCAGTTAGGCCATGGTTGGCTTGATGTCCTTGGCATTACGAATCCTGTGGAGCTCTGGTAAGGTGATAACGTTGCAGCGAGCCCCTGTGTCGAGCTTTGCAGTAACAGGCACTCCGTTAATGAGGAGGGTGACCATGGGATCGAGATGTTTTGCAGATGGGTCTGATAAGGAATGTATATTGATATTCAGTCCGTCGATAGCAGCTAGGTCATGCTCATTAAACACAGGGAGTGATGCAGGTGCTGCGTGGGACGGCTCTGGCTGTAGCAGATGAACCGACTGTTTTGTCCCGACTCTGTTCCCACGCGAACGACAGCAGCGGACAAAATGGTTTCTGCGTTTGCAGTAATTACAGACTTTCCCAAATGCAGGGCACTGTTCCCGAATCCCAGCGTGTGAGCCCCCACAGTTACTACAGTTGTTGATGTGACCGGCACAGGATCTGCCGGGCACTTCAGAAAGTGGGCGTTGAGCACGGTAATATGTGCCGGCAACATTCACATCAAACGCAGAGTGGGGTCCCGGCCCCAAGGATTTAGTGTGTGATGCAGTTAGCTCAGCAACTCGACAACGATACTCAGCCACCTCTAGGGTGAGGTCAGCATCACGTAGTAGTTCATCACGCACCTTGTCATCAAGGATGCCACAGACCAGTCTGTCCCGAACGAGACTGTCACATAAATTGTCGAACGCGCACCGGCTGCCAATATATCTCAGGGAGCTAATGTAAGATTCAACAGGCTCACCTTGCTTCTGGTTGCGAGAAAAAAATCTGTGGCGCTCCATAACGAGATTCGAGCGCAGCTCGCAAAGCTGTCGGAACTTTGTCAGGAGGCAGTCCGGGTCCTCCATAGATTCCGCCGGGACCTGAACGCCCGCGGGAGTTATCTGGGCCGGCGCGTAGTGGAACCGGTGAGCACGGCGAATGGCCTCACTGCCCGCCAGGTTGAGGAGAATAGCAGCACGAGTAGCTGGAGGTGCAGCATGATGTGCTGCCTGAATATAGATCCTGAAATCCTCCTCGAAGATGCGCCAGCGTTCAGCGAGGTCGCCATCGAATACGAGTGGGTCAGGCTTGCGAAACGCTCCAGCCATAGTGAGACAGTAAATCAAAACAAACTAAGCAAAAAAAACAAAACTGAAGTAGTGGGTCGAGAAACTTCTGACGCCATGTTGTGTATTCATGCCAATACACAAGAGTTGCAACTCATAGTTTTATTTGTACTTAAGCGGAGGTAACAATAAGTGCTATCGTCTTCACAGTCTGGTCGCGGTCCGCCTGGAAGGCAGCGACCGGCAGCGTACATAGTCAAGGTGGGAGTGAAGATCCGAACTGGATCGTGTGTGGAATGTGCAGCATGCATAGTGAATGTGATGCTATATATATATAGTGAAGGTGAACTAGCATGCACAATCTACACTTATTGAAAATGTACTCTGAGGAATTTAGCTGTTTACTCGTGGAAGAGCATGGCAAGTTCGTTGATACATTAACCATCACGCAAACCAACCTTCCTTCCATTGACTCCATCTACACTTCATGCTGCATGCAGCAAGGCCACCAATATAATGAAGGACTAGTCTCACCCCGGACACTCCCTCTTTTCCCCATCCCATCAGTCAAGAGGTACAGGCGTGTGAAAACACACACCTCCAGATTCGGGGATAATTTCTTCCCAGCTGTTATCAGTCAACTGAACCATTCTATCACCAACTAGGGAGCAGTCCTGACCTACCATCTACCTCATAGGAGACCCTCGGACTATCTTTAATCGGACTTTACTGCACTACATGGCACAAAATGCTGAAGTAACTCAGCGGCACAGGCAGCATCTATGGAAAGAAGGAATTGGTGACCTTTTTGGGTCGAGACCCTTCTTCAGACTGAAGAAGGGTCTCGACCCGAAACGTCGCCCATTCCTTCTCTTCATTGGAACCAATTTATAAAATGTAGTCTGATAATATTGTTAGCAAGATTGACCTTTTGCGCTTTTCATTCACAGGCATTATCCGTTGGTATTTTTCCATATGTTTTGAAACTACTCCAGAGTTCAGCCCGGGAGTTGAGGCCCCTTCTCGTCTTCATCTGGGCCAAGATCTTGGCTGTGGATAGTGTGAGTAATATGGTTGCATGTTTCGAAGGCAATCTGCGAAAATAAATTTCATGTGGGAAGTGGGCAGAGTCTGCAACGTTAGTTTTGATTTCTTGGCAACGGTATTTTATTTGTGCAAAAATAGTTTTTTTCAGGACAAATTGCGTTGTGTGATATGTTTGTGTAACTGTCTATCTTGGATGCTATCCTGAGCCCTCCAAGGCTTGCAAGTTTGAAGCTCAACAGTGTGGCTCAACCTGACTTTGCTTTCATTTTAATATTAGATGTGTAGAATAAGTTGTGGGATTTGGGAGGGAGGGAATGAAGGTAGTAGCTGCTGATCATTAGCTTTCTTATCCTCGATTCGTGACCAGTCAATGATTCACTGTCCTTTTACCAGCCTGAATCTTTTCATCTCTTCTGATGATGTTGACCTTAAAGCTGTGCTCTTTGCTTCTGTGTTTCTGATAGTCTCTGTGCCAATGTTTTGCATCAGCTCGACGTCACCTGCCATCCGCTCCCGGATAGCCCCCTTTTTTGCAATTTCCACCCGCCTTCTAATTTATTCCCTCTCCCTGCACTCTTCACAAGGGCGGTTCTGATGCATCACTGGTTATCTTATCGAAACGTATAAGATTATTAAGGGGTTGGACACGTTAGAGGCAGGAAACATGTTCCCAATGTTGGGGGAGTCCAGAACAAGGGGCCACAGTTTAAGAATATGGATTAGGCCATTTAGAACTGAGATGAGGAAAAACCTTTTTCAGTCAGAGAGTAGTGAATCTGTGGAATTCTCTGCCTCAGAAGGCAGTGGAGGCCAATTCTCTGAATGCATTCAAGAGAGAGCTGGATGGAGCTCTTAAGGATAGCGGAGTCAGGGGGTATGGGGAGAAGGCAGGAACGGGGCACTGATTGAGAATGATCAGCCATGATCACATTGAATAGCGGTGCTGGCTCGAAGGGCCGAATGGCCTCCTCCTGCACCTATTGTCTATTGTCTATGACATTGAGTTCCGCGTGAGTAAGGTAGTTTTAGGTTGCAGCGGAGGTGGGGGAGGGATTGGTAGGATTTGATCGGGAAGAACCAGGATTGTTGCAGTGAAAATAGACACAAAATGCTGGAGCAATTTAGCGGGTCGGGCAGCATCTCTGGAGAAAAGGAACAGGTAACGTTTTGGGTCGAGATCTTTCATCCCGCCACGACGTAGAGCTTTCCTTCCATCACCTCCATCTCCGTGCCTTTTTCTATGGGAAGGATGACCCCTTCTCCTTTCTCCACCGGTCCCCCACCTCTTGGACTCCCCCAGATGGCATTCGACCCTCTTAAGATCTTCAAATCAAAACCTAGGACCTTGGTTTCTGCCCAAAATCCTATCCGGCCACTGAAGTAGGCATCAATGTGATTTTTTAATGCAGTAAAATGGATTAGTCAGAAAGAATTGATCAACAAAATGCAGGTGTATCTTAATGCTAACGCAAATAAATGATTTGAATGCAGAGGTGCAGAGGTGAATGTCATGGTAGCTTTGGGAGTGGGATTTCCACCCATCGTGGAAAGAAGTATTTACCAGTTGCAGCAACATTCCACATTCAGAGACATCTTCTAATATTTCCATCATGGAAGATTTCAAATAACCTCGATGGAAATAAACGAATCCCTTGAAGAAGATCCAATACTCGGGATATTTTTCCACACTAAGTTTTTTGCAGCAAAATTAGCTCTTTGCAAACTTTCCCAAGACAGTTCTGGGCCGGAAGCGGCAGTGGGGGAGCTCCGTGATCATAATTAATCTGTACTGGACGGCAACGAAGAAATGACATGTTTCTTTAGCTTACTACTTTGAAGTTTTCTTTTTAATTTTTTTGCAGAGATGCTGGCAGTGAATGTCTGTGCATGTTGTAGCGTAGGAGTACTTTTTATGGCTTATCTTTGCAAAAAATCTCAAGCATAATTTCTGGATTTCTTTTGAAGTTTGTGTTCTGTCACAGATATACCTAATTACACATCTGATTCATCCCGAGCTCTCAAAATCCTCTGCTTTACAGCATTTCAGTTGTGGTTCCATACCTGGGCCAAAGCCATTGAAGACGTGCTCTGCGATCATCTTACACCTGAAGAAGGGTCCCGACTCGAAGCATCATCTATCCATGTTCTCCAGAGATGTTGATTTACTCCAGCACTTTAGATTTTACTTTAGGCTTCAAAGATACAGCCTAGAAACAGGCCCTTCGGTCCATCGAGTCCAAGCCGACTAGCGATCAACCTACGCACTCGGGATAAGTTACAACACAGAAGCCAATTAACCAACAAACCTGTCCGTCTTTGGGGTGTGGGAGGAAACCGGAGTATCCAGAGAAAACCCCTCGCAGGTCACAGACAGAAAGTACAAAGTCCGTACAGACAGCACCCGTAGTCAGGATCGAACCCGGGACTCTGGCATTTGCAATTCATTGTTTCTACATCTTATACCTACTTGACTCAATAGACAATAGACAATAGGTGCAGGAGTAGGCCATTCAGCCCTTCGAGCCAGCACCGCCATTCAATGCGATCATGGCTGATCACTCTCAATCAGTACCCCGTTCCTGCCTTCTCCCCATACCCCCTCACTCCGCTATCCTTAAGAGCTCTATCTAGCTCTCTCTTGAAAGCATCCAACGAACTGGCAGAGAATTCCACACCTTCACCACTCTCTGACTGACTCTTGATGTGAAGGCAGCTATCATTTTTATTTCTCTTCTGTTACCCATCACATTTCTTTGCTGCCTCATCTCTGAGGCTTGATGACATTCCAACCTGATTACAGCAATATTTCTGGAATTCCCTAAATATTAAGGGAAATAATATCTCCCATGTTGTTTACACAGGCCATTCTTGGTGAGTTCACCTGCAGGAATTGGAATGGTCTCTCCTTTACATGAGTTGGGACATCTAACATTGGATTAATGGCATTTCCATCCTCTATGTCATTAGCCTCACGAGAGATGACAGATATTCAGCTGGAGGTCGCAGATTGTTGAATTTTTGGGGAGGGGGGAGATGGATGGGTTGATAACTGATGCGATGGAGAATAGTAGAACAAGTAGCAGCACCACGTATAATTTACTTCAACAAGTATGTTTTTATACATCTGCACTTGAAAATTGAACCACGTTCAAATTTTCATTAAATAGACATTTTAACTTGTTAATAAATTAGACTAGACTGTAACTATCATTTAAAATCAAATATAGATCCACTTGTACTCCAGATTCCATTCAGGGCTTGCATTCTTTTAATGCAATTGGTATCATTTGCTCCTAAATGCTGAATGAAAAAATGCCGGCCACCATCATGTCTGCATGTGGCTTTATAGAGAGGAAATGCTTTGTTATGCAATCATTGTCTCGTCTTCCATTTAAAACTATTTGCCAAGTTGACCCTTCTGCTTTGCAATCTCCTTTGCTTCGCTAACAAAATGAGCCCAGGTTAATGTGAATACATCTCAAAACAATCAAAAAAATATAGACTCACAAAATGCTGGAGTAACTCAGCAGGTCAGGCAGCATCTCAGGAGAGAAGGAATTGGTGACGTTTCAGGTCGAGACCCTTCTTCAGACTTCAGTCACCCATTCCTTCTCTCCTGAGATGCTGCCTGACCTGCTGAGTTACTCCAGCATTTTATGAATAAATACCTTCAATTTGTACCAGCATCTGCAGTTATTTTCTTACAAAAAATATAGATTAATCTTCATTATGACTCAGTAAAGCATCTGAGCCTTATCAATATTGATCAGAACCAGCCATTTGAATAACCATTTTTAAATTAAGAAACACAACTCCTTATGGAAGGGATACTATTGAAGTGGTATGGTCACATCTTGCACCACTTAGGTAGTGAAATTCCCTTCATTATTTATCTTTAGATAGTCTACAGAACATAGAACAGTAGTGCACAGGAACAGGCCCATCGGCCCACAATGTTAATGCCAAACAAGACCTGCACAGAATCGTCTCCCTCCATTCCCTTATCTGCCTGTGTAAAAGTCTCTTAAATGCTATTATCGTATCTGCTTCAACCACCATCCCTGGCAGAGCATTCCAGTCTCTCACCAATCTCAGTGTAAAAATAAACGTGCCCTGCACATCTCATTTACACTTTACCCCTCTCACCTTTAAGCTATTTCCTCTTTTATTTGATTTTTCCATCCCGGGGGGAAAAGGTACTGGCTCTCTGTCCTATCTATGCCGCTCATAATTTTACAAAAATATCATTCGGATCTCATCTCAACCAGAGAAAACAGTTCAAGTCTGTCCAACCTTTCCATGTAGTGCATTCATTCCAAGCCAGCCATCTATCTGGTAAACCTACTCTCCAAAGCCTCCGCATCCTTCCTCAAACTAGTCCTGGGGAAGCAGAACTGCACGCAATATTCCAAATGCAACCTAACCTAAGTCCTATAAAGTTCACAAGTTGAGTTGTACATACAGTTGAAGTCTAAATTCAACAAAACTGATGTTTTGTGAGGGAATTCTTCAGATGGTAGATGAAATGATATATTATATTTTTGTTAGAAGATTTTTAAAGAGGTTTGACTTTAGCAGGTGCTTCATATTGTACTCGCACTTAAGGATTGACATTTGTAATTTTGGTGTTTTAACTTATCCAGTCTACGTATGAGTGCCAAGAAATAAACCTGATTACTCAAGGGTCAAGAGTGTTTAATTGTCATATGTACTGACAACAGAATAATGAAAATCTCATTTGCTGCAGCATTACAGGCCTGTAAAGACAATACTCAAAGATAAACATTAGGCAAAAAATTCAATAAATTAATAAGCCCAGTACTAGCACAAAAAAAAACAGAGTCCTCAGTGCAACAAGACAGTCCATATTCAGAATTTAGTTGGTGTTCAAGAGCCTGATGGTTGTTGGGAAGAAGCTATGTCAGATTCTTATACCTTCTTCCCGATGGTAGAAGTGAAATGAGTCCTTGGCGGCATGGTCTTTGATGCTGGCCGCCTTTTTGAGAAGCTCCTCCTGTAGATCCCTATGGTGGTGAGGAGATCAGTGCACGAGGTAGGCCGGGCGGTGTCCAGCACTTTTTGTAATCTTCAAAATGAACGAGTTAACATTGGTGGAAGATATTTCAAATGATCAATATCTGCGTTTCCATTAGTGCTACTAACCAAGGACAGTGCCGATGATGTGATGATATGGATCATGTACAGGGAGATGAGATCAGTTTAATTTGACATCACGTGTAGGAAAGAACTGCAGATGCTGGTTTAAATGGAAGGTAGACACAAAATGCTGGAGTAATTCAGCGGAACAGGCAGCATCTCTGGAGAGAAGGAATGGATGACGTTTCGGGTCGAGACCCTTCTTCATACTGATAACTTGGCATCATGATCGGCACAAACATTGTGCCAACATTGTGGGCTGAAGGGCCTGTTCCATGTAAATCTAAAGACAATATGCCACCAATTTTATGTAGTTGCAACAGAGATTTTACATCACATTCTATTAATTATAAAAACAAAAGATAATTTCTTGCTTAATAAATCAGTTATAGATGCCAAAATGTGACATTTGCTTGTTCTTTTCTAATACAGTTGCTGTACATGCCAAGAGCATAGGAAAGCAAGTTCAATACATTTCAGTTTGTTGCAGAACCCATAATTTATGCAGATCGTAACAGTGACCTTTGATGTTGCTTTTCCACCTAGTTTATAAACAATGAATTTTATTGCTGCCAGCTCGACAAAGAATAGCTTTAAATGGCATATATAATTCCTCTCCTACCGTGAAAAGCCAAAACGCTGATATATGACTGGTGTTCCAATTATTAATTTGTAGCTGGAATCAGTAACTCTTCAGTCTGAAGAAGGGTCTCGACCCGAAACGTCACCCATTCCTTCTCTCCCGAGATGCTGCCCGACCTGCTGAGTTACTCCAACATTTTGTGAATAAATCAGTAACTGTTACATTAGAACCAATGTCATCTTTAAGACGCGCTTTAAACCATGTGTCGTTCAACTATTAGTTAAGATTGCTTGTTGGTACATACGTAGACATGTGTTTGGAGAATTAATAATGGAGCATTTTGTTCCATAAGAGACAAGGCCGATGAACAATGTTCTATCTCCACCATTTCCATGCATCAAACGTGTATTTTGTAAGCAGTTTGCATCCAAGATTAAATTGCTGTATTTTCTTAATATTCATCCACTCTTCCCAGATAAAATGAGGTTGTTTTCTATTATAATATAGTCTATCGTTTCATATCTGAGCCAACTCTTCATTATTCTCCTCCACATGATGTTTCATGTAATTGAGCTAAAATGGTCTAATATGCCATGCTCCAGAAGGCTCATATTTATTGTTGCTTGAAACCACAGCTTTCAGATATTTTGGCACTCACATAAACTAATCTTTTTTTTATTAATCTTGAATCCAGTTAAGATTATGTTGCTCTCAGTTCTGCAAGTTTGATGTGCGCTGTACCTCAGCCAAAGGATTGAGAGCAAAGCATATTTCAGAGTAGGCTTCAGCAACAGGGTTGTAATTTTGCCCTCTGGATCCTCATTTTTCCAGTGAGTCTCATTATAGATCGTTGCATTCAATGGAAGCATCAAGCTTATCTCTTTTATTCCTCTAAGTAGTTGCCGTGAAATTCCTGGGATTACCCATTCCGCTCTTGCTCACCATTCCCCTTCTAGCTCAGTCCCCATCGTCAACACAGATCTTCCAGCAGCATAGAAGGTAGACACAAAATGCTGGGGTAACTCAGCGGGACAGGCAGCGTCTCCGTAGAGAAGGAATGGGCGACGTCTCGGGTTGAGACCTTTCTTCAGACTGAGCATCAGGGGAGACGGAGTTACAGAGATAAGGAAGTGTAAGAGATCAAAAGAGATGCAGATCAAGGAAAATGTAGAATAGACCATTGTTAGCTTGGAGAAGGTGACAACAAAGCAAACAGAGATACAATGTAATCAGGGGAATAGTCAGTGGTCGGAGAACTGGGAAGGGGGAGGGATGGAGAGAGAGGGAAAGCAAGTTACTTGAAGTTAGAGAAGTTACTATTCATACCGCTGAGGTGTAAGCTGCTGTAAGCTTCCAGCAACAACTTGGTCCCCAACATCAGCCCCAAGCTGATGGATGAGACTTTGTGCACTGGCCCTTCAAGACAGAATGGGCAAGCCCTAACCACTGAGATACTTTGATAGCTGCTTTAGCCACAACCCCGGGTTGAAATGATCATCAAAGCCATCGAACAGCTTGGATATTTGTTAGCATTTCATTTTGCAAAATATTCAAAATCATGAAATGTTAATAATGTTCTAAAGGATTATAATTTTTTTAAATCACAAACAATGGAAAATTAAACACATTGGGGTGCAGGGCATCGGATTGTTCTCCTGTCCGACTTTGGAATGGAATGGGTGAATGGGGAATAGGCAGGGAGAAGTTGTAATAGATAGCGTGAATTATGAATGGAATGAGTGAATGCAGACTTTTTTTCCCCATGGGTATATCAAGAATTAGAGAGAAAAAGTTAAAGATGAAGGGAAAGATTTAATAGGAACCCGAGAGGCATTTTTTTCACACAGAAGATGGAATGAGCACACAGAGGAAGTAGTTGAGGCAGGTTAAACAATTTAATTTAATAGGCGTTTGGACAGGTACATGGATAAGAAGGATGTAGAGCAATATGGGCCAAATGCGGCGAAATGGAACTAACTTATATGGAGCATCTTGGTCGCATGGATGTTGGGCTGAAGGGCCTATTTCTGTGCTGTCGGACTCTATGACTGTAGAATCACGGAACCGTGAGTGCTGGTTTACCAAGGAAAGACAAAAAGTGCTAGAGCAGGCAGCTTTTTGGAGAACATTGAAAAGTGATGTTTCAGGTATGGACCTTTCTTCAGTCTGTAGAAGGGTAATGACCTGAAATGACCCCCATACATATTTTCTGGAGATGCAGCCTTGACGGGCTGAGATACTCCAACATTTGTGCGATAACTCTATGCCTAATGTGCACAAATGCGCAGTCATGAACTTCCTGAGAGCTTAAAAACGTTATGAAATAGTGACAAAGTGTCACCTTCCTTCAGTTTACCAGAATGCACACTTGGAAAATTACCTGCTTAACGACTCAGATTAAACCTGATTGGAGCAGGCTTGGTGACTACATTTATTTCACTGGAGAGGAATAGCTGTGGTGCAGAGAGGTTAAATTTCAGGTAATTTACAGAGACCTTGGAGCAGTCCTGAGTTGGCCTATGGACTTGGAACTATAGCTCAAGTCCGTCAAAACAGAATTATGGGCTTCATATCACCTGATGATTGTGCTTTTAAATAAAAGATAACATGTCTGATGGATTTTGGAAATGGAGAAATACTTGGAAAAACTGCTGTGGTATTCAGAAGATTCATAGCTTTCAACAGCAAGACTTGGCTTCTCCATTCTTCAAATGGATATTGGCATGAACTTGTTTTTATTTTGCTTGAATGATTTTGAAAACTGTCCAAGTGATCCCTGACTTGAGGGATTCAAATGGTAGCCTCTAGAATTCAGCAAGATTCCTTTTTCATCTAGGCACTGAGGTTTTCTATTTCAAATGCAGCCCTTTAGGACATCTTTAAGAGTATGTAAATGGTGCTACTAACGATCACGGTGGATGGCATTTTGCCTCATCTGGGGGTCATCACAATAGCAGAATTTTTCATTTTTACTAGATTTTAAGTTATTTTTACAAGTGCAGGCTCCTTTCAAATAGCAGATGAATCATGTGTTGTGAAGTTAGAGAAAGAGGATTTAGGGCAAAAATCTATTCACAAAACCGTAGGCCACTGGAGTAAAACTATCAGCCTGCAAGCAATCAGAGAGGAGCGTTGAGGGTCTTCTATCCTTGGTTTGGTTTTAAAGGATTAAAGGAGTTTTGTTCTTTTGATGGAAGTTGGGTTATGGCATTGGAAGAAATTGGTCAAAAGCTATGGAATGAGATTGTGTATTAGGTAATGCACATACAAACATGCAGCCACAATATACAGAAGGGTTGTAACTTTCACCACATAAAAGTCATTATTTGTATCTGGACCCAAATAACACTCTTTTTCTGATAGGGTAACTTTGAACAGAATCAAACTAATGTTTATCTTCCTTTGCTATTAATCTCAGATGTGCACTGTTCAGCACACTCTCCTCTGCAATTGAGAAAAGGACAAAATAAATAATTAGCAAAAAACTATAGGCACTAGAAACTAAAATAAAACAAAGTGCTGGTAATACTCAGAAGGTTAGGCAGCAGATATGGAGATGAAAACAAAGACTCTTACAAATTCTAATGACAGTAGACAATAGACAATAGGTGCAGGAGGAGGCCATTCGGCCCTTCGAGCCAGCACCGCCATTCAATGTGATCATGGCTGATCATTCTCAATCAGTACCCCGTTCCTGCCTTCTCCCCATACCCCCTGACTCCGCTATCCTTAAGAGCTCTATCTAGCTCTCTCTTGAATGCATTCAGAGAATTGGCCTCCACTGCCTTCTGAGGCAGAGAATTCCACAGATTCACAACTCTCTGACTGAAAATGTTTTTCCTCATCTCAGTTCTAAATGGCCTACCCCTTATTCTTAAACTGTGGCCCCTTGTTCTGGACTCCCCCAACATTGGGAACATGTTTCCTGCCTCTAACGTGTCCGACCCCTTAATAATCTTATACGTTTCGATAAGATCCCCTCTCATCCTTCTAAATTCCAGTATATACAAGCCTAGTCACTCCAGTCTTTCAACATATGACAGTCCCGCCATTCCGGGAATTAACCTAGTAAACCTACGCTGCACGCCCTCAATAGCAAGAATATCCTTCCTCAAATTTGGAGACCAAAACTGCACACAGTACTCCAGGTGCAGTCTCACTAGGGCCCTGTACAACTGCAGAAGGACCTCTTTGCTCCTATACTCAACTCCTCTTGTTATGAAGGCCAACATTCCATTGGCTTTCTTCACTGCCTGCTGTACTTGCATGCTTCCTTTCAGTCTTCGCCTTTCACCTGGGTCGTAGACAAATAAACAGTTTGCATGTTGTATACTTATTCCAGAACAGGGGAAATAGTGATAATTATATTGTAATAGTAACATTAGGCAAATCCACACCAGAATTGTTTGGTGTCTTTACCTAATAATACGATGTGCTGTTTTCTTTTAATTTTTCAGTCTTGCCAGGCTGATCTGGTGAAAGACAATGGTCACAAGTACTTCCTTTCTGTTCTGGCAGACCCGTACATGCCGGTGAGTTCCATTTTATCTTTATTCAGTACACTAACACTTTATAAAAAAAATCTTTCAAGGCACAGCTAGCAGGTACTTTAAAGCAAATGATGCCTCTCACTTAAGTCTTACCTGGGTTGTAAATGACCAGGAAATGGTGATCTGCCTGATAACCACTGTTATAAATTTTGTATGGTGCAAGTAATGGCTTATTTATGTGGCAGTGCTAATTTGAGTTTCTCTTTGTTTAGGCTGAGCACAGAACAATGGCAGCTTTTATTTTAGCCGTGATTGTCAATAGCTATAACACGGGACAGGTAAGCGATACCTACATTTAATAAAAAGCCTTGTATTTACATTGTGCCATCTTGACCTTAGGATATCCTTAAATTATTTACACCCATTGAATTATATGTGAAGATTTGTATTGTTATGGTTAGGAAATGTGGCCGTTCATTTATGCCCAGCCAGGTCTGAGTTAAGGCAAAGGTAATCCGTTTTAATATATGAAATTGGGAGAGAAATATTTGCAAGATTACCAAGGATATCTCCCTACTTTTTCTTGAAATTATGTCATCTTTCAATGATTGGATGCTCGATGTTTATTTAAGAATGGACAGGAAAGTTGTAAAGAACAGGCCAGGTAATGCCTGGATCTGTCGGTGTATGATGTTGTTTTTGAATCCCTGAAGTGGGATTGGAACCTATTGCCTCTGTAGGAGGCCGGCATCCTACCAATTAACACACAGAGACAAAATGTTATTTATATATTTATAAAATATATGCCATTGTAGCTGTTAATCATTGCAAGAATATTAACCAAATATATATTTTTCTTTTTAATCCGTAATTCTTAATGATTTTCTATTTTATGCTCAAAGAATTCTTGTTTTTTTTAATGTAGAAAGGTGGGTTATACCGAAGATAGACACAACATGCTGGATTAACTCAGCAGCATCTCTGGAGAAAAAGGATGGGTGACGTTTCGGGTCAGGACCCTTCAGACTCTTTGGGTCAGGACCCGAAACGTCACCCATCCTTTTTCTCCAGAGATGCTGCCTGACCCGCTGAGTTCCTACAGCACGTTGTGTCTATCTTCTTGGTTTTTCCTATGGTCTCTTCCTCCCACCCCCACCCCCCAGACAGTTTTTGCATGAGTTATGAAATTCTTGATTGTTTTTCCAAAAAACCTGAAAATAAAAGTTGCCCAGAAATAATCCATTCAAAATGTTTTAGTTTAGTTGACACCATTGCCCTGACCCCATCTGCAGCATGATGCATTTTCAGGACTCAGGGTCTTTCATTCTGCGCATTTCCAAATCAAGTACATCCTGCTCCTCATGAATATAAAGGGAGTACTTGTATTAAATGTTGCTACTTTCTAATAGAACTACTCCTAGAGCTATTACATTCCTATTGCCCCAAATGTTTATCCATTGGAATTTTATCTACATCAAATGTACCATGGATACTTTTGTCATATGAATTTTCTGGTTTTGGGTATCTATTGCAGAGCCAGCTTATAGCAACTTTAGTCACTAAGAGCCCTCTAGGCCCCAACTGGGGAACTAGGAATCTGCATGACGTCAGCAGGACCACTTGTACCTCTTCCACCAAAAGCAGTGTCATTGACCCAGGGTTTACATTCAGTTTTGATGTGCCGTTCCTGTGCTCGTACACGGGTGAACTCTGCCAGTGGCCCTGTTGTATTCAGATATTTGCAGAAAACAATAGACAATAGACAATAGGTGCAGGAGTAGGCCATTCGTCCATTCGAGCCAGCACCGCCATTCAATGTGATTATGGCTGATCATTCTCAATCAGTACAATGATTACAATCAGAAACAATCCCTAGCCGCCAGAATGGAAATGTGAGTGTCCCGCAATCTTGTTTAAACCCAGCCAGGCAGACCCTGCAACGCCCACCAGGACAGCAGACTTTCATGGTCAGATCAAGATCCCTGCACTTACAGCAACAGGGATTTATGTTCCCAGGATTTATGTTGGGGGAAGTCCAGAACCAGGGGCCACAGTTTAAGAATAAGGGGTAGGCCATTTAGAACGGAGACGAGGAAAAACTTTTTCAGTCAGAGAGTTGTAAATCTGTGGAATTCACTGCCTCAGAAGGCAGTGGAGGCCAAGTCTCTGAATGCATTCAAGAGAGAACTAGATAGAGCTCTTAAAGATAGCGGAGTCAGGGGGTATGGGGAGAAGGCAGGAACGGGGTACTGATTGGGAATGATCAGCCATGATCACATTGAATGGTGGTGCTGGCTCGAAGGGCCGAATGGCCTCCTCCTGCACCTATTGTCTTTTGAAAATAGCACCAAACTGGTGACTGTACTGTCTCAGTGTACTACAGCTATACACTTGTACTGTATCTGAGATGCTTATCTAATATGTGTCCAAATGTTTATGTCTAGTGATACTTGTACTGAACTGTATACAAAATGAGTTTCACTGTACCAACCAATTCCTCAAAACTACCCATCTCCCTGAACGGTTCTGAGCACTGCAGCATGTAATTGAAACAAAACTCTGGTTTCTGCAAGCTCCCAGCTGCACTCTGTGCTCTTTAGTTCTTATCTGGCCCTAAACTGTTATGGTGTAGTGGCCTGGCGGAGGCCAGAGAAAAGGCAGGACGCCAGGCAGTTTTAGATAAAGGTCTTTATTAGGCTGTGAGCTCCTGCTCACAGCGTAGTCCACCTAGGGATGAGCCACGCCTCCCAACGGGCTGGCTTTTAACCCCTTACGCCTGTCCGTCAAGTGACGAGGGGGCTGACCCAAGGAGTGGCCTGATCCCCAGGGACGGCCACAATGGGACTGATACTGTTACCGGTTTTATCACTCGTTCAGTTTTTAACCAGTATATTTTATTCACAAATGCTTCATCTATGAAGGATGGTGATAAAGTGTGATAATTTGATAAACAGGACATTTTTTTTAACATGAAAGTATTGATTTCTGGTATAAAATGAAATTAATTTTTTTATTAACCATCCAAAGTAGATTTATGCCACTACCAAACCATCCAAAGCAGATTTCTGCTAACAGCACAGAAAAGCGAGATCTTTTGTCCAATGTTGCACTTCACATCCCAGCTCCAGTACATTGGTTTGAGATGGACTTTGACAATGTCAGTTCTAAAACAGAATTAAAATTAGTTTAAATTCTAATCTACAATTTAGTACAATGTCAGTACTAAAACAGTTCTCCATTTTAGAATTGAAATTGCCCAAGTCCATCTTAAACCAATGCATGGAGTACTGTGGCCTCTAGGTAAATGAGCAGAAGGCCAGGGAACAATGAAGTGAGTTGTAAAAGCTCATGGAATATACAAAGGTGTTGCCTCATTCGATGTATTTTTCTTTTCTTTGTGCAGGAAGCCTGCTTGCAGGGTAATCTGATCGCCATCTGCCTGGAGCAGTTGAATGATCCTCACCCTTTACTGCGACAGTGGGTGGCCATTTGCTTGGGTCGCATCTGGCAGAACTTTGACGCCGCTCGCTGGTGTGGTGTAAGAGACATCGCACATGAGAAATTGTACAGTCTTCTCTCCGATTCAATACCTGAGGTAAAAGACCCTCAACCTTGAGGAAGGAGATGGGGGGGGGGGGTCAAACGGCGGTGAATCTGTGGAATTCTTGGCCACAGAAGGCTGTGGAGGCCAAGTCAGTGGATATTTTTAAGGCAGTGATAGATAGTTTCTTGATTAGTGCTGGTGTCAGAGGTTTCTGGGGAGAAGGCAGGAGATTGAGGTTAGGAAAGATAGATCAGCCACGATTGAATGGCGGAGTAGACTTGATGGGCCGTAGGGCCTAATTCTAGTCCTATTCCTTATGACCTGTGGCTGCTTCCTTTGCGTTCAGTGACAATGACAAAATCAGAACAAAATGAGGGAGACTCCAATGAGGGCGGTTCAGTGGCGTAGCGGTAGAGTTGCTACCTGACAGCGCCAGAGACCCGAGTTCCATCCTGACTATGGGTGTTGACTGTACGGAGTTTCTACGTTCTCCCTGTGTTTCAGCTCCCTCCCACACTCCAAAAGCGTGCAGGTTTGTAGGTGAATTGGCTTCTGTAAATTGTCTCTAGTATGTAAGATTGAACTAGTGTACGGGTCGGCGTGGACTCAGTGGGCTGAAGATCCTGTTTCCATGCTGTATATCTAAACTAAACTACACAGGTATCTCATTGTAGGTGTGTCTTTTTCCAGTATCCATTGTATTGATATTTCTTATAGTATTACATCAGAACTCTGTACAAGGCTGACGCAGAACTCATGGAAGCAAATGACAGCTGGTTGGGCGGGTGTATTTAGTTCCATACAGAATTTCGTGAGGCTTTGCGGCTCCACTGCTTGGGCTTTAGGTGGGATTGAAAGGTGACCTTTTCCACCCAGAGTGTGATAGCTATCTGGAAAACACGGTCAGAGAGAGAGGTGGAAGCAGAGGCATTTCAAGAGGCGTCAGTAGAGAATTTGGATCACGTCAGGCATTGAAGGCTATGTCTCAAGTGCTGGAAGTGGTGGGTGGGTGCCACAGATTAGCATGAACATGGTGGGATGAATGGCTTGTTTTGATGACTGTATTAATTGCCACTAAAGCTCCACTGAACAGTTATTTGTTACTATAAATATACTGGGAGAGATCGTCTTTTATTGAATGTTACTCACCTTTGTGTCACTGCTTCCACAGTAAGCTCGAAATGAATCAACGCATATATCCCAAATATGACAAAATATTTCTGTATAGAAATTGCTCATATGGAGACAGATGGTGAAGGGTATTGAAAACTGAAGCTGTTGCCAAAATGAAGCCTTCAACAAAGCTCAATGTTCTGATTAACTTTTTAGTTATTACCATTTGAACAAAATATCAACTTTAGTTTGCATTAGATTGGACCTGAAGTGGGAAATTGGTACATGGTTGGTGTATGTGTAGAGTTAGTACATGGTTCTTGTACTTAGTGAGTTGTACACTGTTGTCGGATTTGGAGAGTTAGTACGTAGTTAGTGTATTTAAATCTATTTAATCCGAGATGTCCTCATTCTTTCGGGAATGGGGGTTCCCCTCTCCCATCATCGATGAGGTCCTCACTCGTGTCTCCTCGGTACCCCGCAGCTCCGCCCTTGCTCCCCCTGCTCCCCATAGTCACAACAGAGACAGAGTCCCCCTAGTCCTTACCTTCCACCCTATCAGCCGTCACATACAACACATAATTCTCCGAAATTTCCACCACCTCCAACGGGATCCCACCACGAGCCACATTTTCTCATCTCCACCCCTTTCCGCCTTTCGCAGAGACCGTTCCCTCAGCAACTCCCTGGTTAACTCATCCCTTCCTACCCAAACCACCCCCTCCCCAGGTATCTTCCCCAGCAGCCGCCGAAGATGCAACACCTGTCGCTATACCTCCTCCCTCGACTCTGTCCGGGGACCCCGACGGTCCTTTCAGGTTTGGCAGAGATTCACTTGCACCTCCTCCAACCTCATCTACTGTATCTGTTGTTCACGATGTGGACTCTTATACATCGGCGAACAAACGCAGACTGGCCGATCGTTTTGCGGAACACCTTCGCTCAGCCCGCGTGAACCTACTTGATCTCCTGGTTGCTGGACACTTTAATTCCCCTTCCCATGCCTACACAGACCTTTCTGTCCTAGGTCTCCTCCATTGTCAGAGTGAGACTGAACGCAAATTGGAGGAACAGCATCTCATATTTCGCCGGGGCAGCTTACAGTCCAGTGGTATAATTATTGATTTCTCTCACTTCAGGTAGCCCTACATTCCCTCTCTTTCTATCCCTCCCCCACACAAGTCGCACCAGCTTCTCATTTTCACCCAACAAACAGCTACCAAAGGCCTGTTTCCTTTATCATCGTTACTTTTTTGCATATCTTTCATTCATTGTTCTTTATCTCTCCACATCACTCTATATCTCTCGTTGCCCTTATCCCTAACCAGCCTGAAGAAGGGTCTCGACCCGAAACGTCACCCATTCATAGAAACATAGAACATAGAAAAATAGGTGCAGGAGTAGGCCATTCAATATGATCATGGCTGATCATCTAAAATCAGTACCCCGTTCCAGCTTTTTCCCCATATCCCTTGATTCCTTTAGCCCTAACTCTAACTCTTAACGTTAATATATACTGTAAATTACTGAGGTCCCAGCACTGAGCCTTGTGGCACCCTACTAGTCACTGCCTGCCATTCTGAAAGGACCCATTAATTCCTACACTTTGCTTCCTGTTTCCTACACTTTGCACGGTCAGAGAGAGAGGTGGAAGCAGAAGCATTTCAAGAGGCGTCAGTAGAGAATTTGGATCACGTCAGGCATTGAAGGCTATGTCTCAAGTGCTGGAAGTGGTGGGTGGGTGCCACAGATTAGCATGAACATGGTGGGATGAATGGCTTGTTTTGATGACTGTATTAATTGCCACTAAAGCTCCACTGAACAGTTATTTGTTACTATAAATATACTGGGAGAGATCGTCTTTTATTGAATGTTACTCACCTTTGTGTCACTGCTTCCACAGTAAGCTCGAAATGAATCAACGCATATATCCCAAATATGACAAAATATTTCTGTATAGAAATTGCTCATATGGAGACAGATGGTGAAGGGTATCGAAAACTGAAGCTGTTGCCAAAAAGAAGCCTTCAACAAAGCTCAATGTTCTGATTAACTTTTTAGTTATTACCATTTGAACAAAATATCAACTTTAGTTTGCATTAGATTGGACCTGAAGTGGGAAATTGGTACATGGTTGGTGTATGTGTAGAGTTAGTACATGGTTCTTGTACTTAGTGAGTTGTACACTGTTGTCGGATTTGGAGAGTTAGTACGTAATTAGTGTATTTAAATCTATTTAATCCGAGATGTCCTCATTCTTTCGGGAATGGGGGTTCCCCTCTCCCATCATCGATGAGGTCCTCGCTCGTGTCTCCTCGGTACCCCGCAGCTCCGCCCTTGCTCCCCCTGCTCCCCATAGTCACAACAGAGACAGAGTCCCCCTAGTCCTTACCTTCCACCCTATCAGCCGTCACATACAACACATAATTCTCCGAAATTTCCACCACCTCCAACGGGATCCCACCACGAGCCACATTTTCTCATCTCCACCCCTTTCCGCCTTTCGCAGAGACCGTTCCCTCAGCAACTCCCTGGTTAACTCATCCCTTCCTACCCAAACCACCCCCTCCCCAGGTATCTTCCCCAGCAGCCGCCGAAGATGCAACACCTGTCGCCATACCTCCTCCCTTGACTCTGTCCGGGGACCCCGACGGTCCTTTCAGGTTTGGCAGAGATTCACTTGCACCTCCTCCAACCTCATCTACTGTATCTGTTGTTCACGATGTGGACTCTTATACATCGGCGAACAAACGCAGACTGGCCGATCGTTTTGCGGAACACCTTCGCTCAGCCCGCGTGAACCTACTTGATCTCCTGGTTGCTGGACACTTTAATTCCCCTTCCCATGCCTACACAGACCTTTCTGTCCTAGGTCTCCTCCATTGTCAGAGTGAGGCTGAACGCAAATTGGAGGAACAGCATCTCATATTTCGCCGGGGCAGCTTACAGTCCAGTGGTATAATTATTGATTTCTCTCACTTCAGGTAGCCCTACATTCCCTCTCTCTCTATCCCTCCCCCACACAAGTCGCACCAGCTTCTCATTTTCACCCAACAAACAGCCAAAGGCCTGTTTCCTTTATCATCGTTACTTTTTTGCATATCTTTCATTCATTGTTCTTTATCTCTCCACATCACTCTATATCTCTCGTTGCCCTTATCCCTAACCAGCCTGAAGAAGGGTCTCGACCCGAAACGTCACCCATTCATAGAAACATAGAACATAGAAAAATAGGTGCAGGAGTAGGCCATTCAATATGATCATGGCTGATCATCTAAAATCAGTACCCCGTTCCAGCTTTTTCCCCATATCCCTTGATTCCTTTAGCCCTAACTCTAACTCTTAACGTTAATATATACTGTAAATTACTGAGGTCCCAGCACTGAGCCTTGTGGCACCCTACTAGTCACTGCCTGCCATTCTGAAAGGACCCATTAATTCCTACACTTTGCTTCCTGTTTGCCAACCAGCTCTCTATCCATGTCAATACCCTACCCCCAATACTATGTACTCTAATTTTGCACATTAATCTTTTGTGTGGGACCTTGTCAAAGGCTTTTTGATACACCACATCCACTGGCTCTCCCTTATCCATTCTACTCTCTATTCCTTTTTCTCTCCAGAGATGCTGCCTGTCCCGCTGAGTTACTCCAGCTTTTTGTGTCTATCTACGGATTAAACCAGCATCTGCACTTCCTTCTTCTACATATTTAAATCTATTACTGCTTTTATACCATTTATTATGCAATATGCCATCTATTATGCCAGAACTGCTGATTTATTGACTAACATAATCCCACATGAACTCCTGAGAGATTTGTGGACTTTTGACTGTGTATTAGGTGGACTTTAACACTATCATGTATTTAGGATTTTTTTCACAGAATAATAGTCATATAGCATGGATACAGGCCCAACTTGCCCACGCCGACCAACATGTCCCATCTACACTAGTCCCACCTGCCTGCGTTTGGCCCGTATCCATCTAATTATTTCCTATCCATGTACCCCTCTAAATGTTTCTTAAACGCTGCCATTTTTTCTCGCCAAATAACATATAAATCGGTGACAGCTGACAATAACAGAGATGCTTTTCGAGACTAATAAGTGTGCGACTGTGGTAGCAGATGCTCAAAATGGCAACGGTTTAGTACGGCATCATAGTACAAATTGGATTTCTTTTTTCTTTACTTAGACTTACTCCTCCTTTATTCTGGTGGGTTACAGGCGTATTGCTTGCTCTGTTTGTGGGTCCATTGAATATTGTCATCTGTTGATAGGATCACAGCCAAAGCAATCCCATGTGATTATGTACACTGTCTAACGAGGATCACCACTGATTAACTGTAGAAGTCTGACTGAAGGCTTGTTTTTCTTTCGTCCTTTGAGATGCCAAGGCAGTGGAATGACAAAGAAAGGAATACCTTGCACTTCTGTGAAGCCCCTCATGATCTCAGGATATCAGGCAGTGAAACATTTTTAAAGTATTTATTGTTAGAATGTGGAGAAATAGCGCAACTTGTTTGCACACCAAGACTCATCAAGCAGCAATATAAATATAATGTATAATATAATAGTAAAATACAATATAAATACGAGTAATATACAACATAATAAATATAACTGGCTATTTATGGGAAGACACAGAGTGCTGGAGTAGCTTGGCGGATCAGGCAGCATCTCAGGGGAACATGGTTAGGCAATGTTTTGGGATGCTTCGGAAGGGTCCCGCCCCGAAACGTCGCCTATCCGTGTTCTCCCGAGATGCTGCCAGACACGCTGAACTACTCTAGCACTCTCTGCCTTCTTTTATAATCCAGCATCTGCAGTTCTTTTTTTTCTACAATGGCTAGTTAAAATATTTTGTGAGTTAAAGAATGAATGTCAGGAGATTTGGTGGTTGGAGAATTTCCTCACTCGTCATTTATGGGGTCATGGTCCGTTGTTTTATTAAGAGGCAGCACTTGAGAAATATTCAGATAAATTATCTGCTCAGTTTTCCAGTGGCTCTTGATCCCCCGAAACATCTGACGTACAGACTTGAGTGGCTCCTCCACTGAGTCAGGGCTCGTACCTGCAGTCGAGAAGAGCAAGCAAATTATTTTTCACACGGCTAACAAAAAAATGCTGAAGTTCATACAATTTATTAGCTTTGCAAATCAACAACTATTTGGTTCCATCTTTGCATTCAATGAACTAGCACGTAGATCTGGTCTTCCACTCGATTATGAAATGCCAGATGTGACTCATTCAGTGGTGTTCGTGCTTCTCAGTTTGACACAGCAGTGCAGTGCCTAGGGAGATAATATTGGCTTTTGGAAGACATTCTGAATCCATTTTCCATGTCATAGAGTCATGGAGAAATACAGCAAGGAAATCATAAACTCTATACAGACAGCTCCCTTCGTCAGGTTAGAACCTGGGTCTCTGGCGCTGTAACGCAGCAAATCTACCGCTGCTCCACTGCGCTGCCCATATATATCATTGTGAAAAATGCCATGGTAGTATTTTGAAGAAGAACTGTGGAGATCTGTCAGTGTCCTAGTCCCCAGCCATCACCACTGACAGATGGATTATCCGAATATTGATCTTTTATCGGGGCTTGCTCAAGACAAACCGTGCTGCTTATGTTACAACAGCAACTTCCAAGATACCTCATCGGCAGGCAAAGCGATTAGGAATGTCCCAAGGTTACAAAAGAATTGTACAGCAATCTAAATTCTTTGTTTACATTTCACGATTAAAATTAATACACACAGCTTTATGCGCATTGAATCTAGCTCACCACTCTGAGACAGAGTTTGTCAACCTTAGGACCTTTGGAAAATGAGATTTGAATTGTTTGTACGTGTTCACTAAAGGAAGAGAACTCAATTCTGGACCTTTCTGAACCATAAATATGAAAAGATATTCCACTTGAGGATAATAAAACCGATGAAATACTTTTTTACAATTAGTCCGTTTGATTGAGCAGACAGCTTACTGAAGTGTATTGAAGTTACTCGCAGAAGTAAAGATTTGATAAAGTTAAATTCTTCATTCAGAGAATTCCCTTTGGAATTGGCGGTAAAAATCTGGATTCTTTATATTGTGGAAAGAAATTCACGTTCCGACCAATTTAGAAGCCCTGCTTGCTCATTGACATTTCTCCTGAATTCTTGAGAGCATTTGTTTAAACTTTTAATATGTGAGAATCATGTGTTTTAATATATTCTTGAGCGATATGTCGAATCTAATATCCAAACTTTATTACTTTTACAACTGAGATCATTGACCTGGAGGGACCTGGGGGGGTGGGGGGGGGGGGGGGGGGGTGCCAAGAACAGAGAGACTGAAGGGGGGGGGAGAAGGAAGAGGCACTATACTGAATACTCTGTAACTTTTTCAAAGCCCTTTATGTGGCGACCTTTGCATACTTGTACTGAATGCAAACAGAACCAAGTCAAGTTTATTTGTCACATACACATACAAGATGTGCAGTGAAATGAAAGGTCACCCACAGTCCAGCAATAGAGCAATAAAAATAAGCAATTTCACACACAAGCAACACAAAAAAAAAAAGAAACCTCCATCACAGTGAGTCTCCTCCAGTCACCTCCTCAGTGAGTCTCCTCCAGTCACCTCCTCACTGTGATGGAAGGCCAGAATGTCTTTTCTCTTCCCCTGCCGTCTTCTCCCGCGGTCAGGCTGTTGAAGTTGCCACGTTCCAGGCCGCGCCGGACGGTGAAAAGTCTGCAGCGGGCCGACCCAAGCCCTGCGAACATGTGCTAATACAGTATCAATCAATCAATTTACCTACTGCACACTTCACCAATTGGGATCGATTGATATTGTGGCATTTTTTCTGGTGCTGGTTGACTGCGGTTGGTTTTGCATCATTTTAAATTGTAGTTTAGTTTTGTTTAGTTTAGAGATACAGCACGGAAACATGCCCACAGGTCCGCGCCGACCAGCGACCCCCGCTCATTAACACTACCCTACACCCACTAGGGACAATCTTTTTTACATTTGCCAAGCCAATTAACCTACAAACCTCCAGGTCTTTGGGGTATGGGAGGAAACCGAAGATCTCGGAGAAAGCCCACGCAGGTCACGGGGAAAACGCACAAACTCCGTACAGACAACTCCCGTGGGGATCGAACCCGGGACTCACCTACTGCATTCGCTGCAAGGCAGCAACTCTACCGTTGCACCACCGTGATCGCCCTATGATGCCGTTTTTGAAGTTTCAGCCTAACACTACAGCCACAACACTGAATATTGTTGTTGAGGCCTTCTATAAACTATTGTGATTATCCTGTTCACAATGGCATCATTTGGTGAATAGAGTCAGAGTCAACAGGCCCTTCGGCCCAACTCGTCCATGCTGACCAAGATGCCCCATCTAAGCTGGTCCCATTCACCCACATTTTGTCCATATCCCAATAAACCTTTCTGATCTATGTACACGTCCAAGTGTCCAATCCTGTGTCTGTACCTCATTTGATACTTGGTTTTGTAGGATTTCTAGATATATTTTTCCTACAGCATGTTTGAATAGTTACAAATTGTTAAGATACTTTAGCAAATTAAAAACTATCATAATAGAACTATAAAATCGCGTGGCATTAAAATATGATCCCAAGATTGCAAGTCTCTTTTTCTCTGAGAGTTTTTGTAAACTTTTCTTCCAGGTGCGATGTTCTGCTGTGTTTGCCTTGGGCACATTCGTAGGTAATTCAGCAGAGAGAACTGATCATTCCACAACAATTGATCACAACGTAGCTATGATGTTAGCCCAGTTAATAAATGATGGAAGTCCTGTCGTTCGGAAGGTGGGTATTTTAAGCCTTTTGACTTTTCTCACCATTTCTGTGCTATTGGATAAATAAATATTTCACAGTCGACCATTTCTGAAACTTGGACAACACTTGGATATTAAGAGTATAACCATTGGTGGTTGCACAAAAGGCTTCCTATCATTGCCAGCTTCTAATAAAGACTGCAATGTTTTTCGCGTTTGGGACTTAATTTAAAGGAGCCTAGAACAAATACGCACAGAAACATGTAGTTATTTCCATTTGGAGACAGTAGCATGCCCGCGATAGGAGAGAGAATGCTAACAATTATATGTTGCCCTCTAATTCCACAAATCCAACCAGGCCCGCACAAATGCATTTTGCTTTTGCATATTTTTAATTATAAAAGGTGATCTTTGTGACAGTGGGATGCAGAGCCTGCATGTGCTCATTTAATGCTGAATCTTCACTCTAATAAAAATAAGAAATGCTGGAAACACAGCAGGCAAGGCAGCATCTGTGGAAACAAACCGATAACATTCCAGGTCTGGGCTCCTTGGTCAGATCTGCGGCTACTGATTTGGTTCGGTAAAGCGTTGATTGATTTGGCACGTGTGGGTTTTCTGTCCTTTGGTTCCATTTTTGCACAGTTTTAACGTTTGTACGTGTGCAAAACAATCAAAATCGGCATTGCTGCTGTGAGATGTTTAAGCAAGAGCCCCAGTATCCCACTGACAATGACAGGGTAGACTGAGAAAAAAGTTGACTCGCTTAAATGAGTCATAGAATCATAAAGTACAGAAACAGGCTAAGGCTATTGATACCCTGAGACATGCATGAATAGACTATGTTAATTCTAAAGCTGAAACATATATTTGCAGGATCTCAGTTCACCTTCCCCGTTCTCCATCGATTGAGTGTTAGATTGATAACTTTCTTACCGTCACAGCTTTCCTCGTGATGTTTGGAGGGCGGGGAATGGTGCAGGGATCTCTTGCTCTGAAGCGAGCTGAGAAACAATGCCCTCTTGCATAAGTAAAGTCCATTGAGAAACAACATTGCCTTTTGTATGAAAGGGCATCACTTACAGAGCTGTAGAATAGAATTCAAAAAGAGTCTCGAGTTAAACAACAGCAGAATGCTGGAAGAACTCAGCAGGTCAATCAGCGTCCGTGGAAGTAAAACGTGCAAGTCGACGTTTCAGATCAAGACCCTGCATCAGAACTCAATGTCTTCATGCAAAAATCATAAATTTATTGATATCAATGATTATTAACACTATTGAAGGTATTTATTCACAAAATGCTGGAGTAACTCAGCCGGTCAGGCAGCATCTCAGGAGAGAAGGAATGGGCGACGTTTCGGGTCAAGACCCTTCTTCAGACTTCTCAACCCGCCTATCCATGTTCTCCAGCCATGCTGTCTGACTGCTGAGTCACTCCAGCACTTTGTGTCTTTTATTTTTGTAAACCAACATCTGCAGTTCCTTGTGTCTGCACATTTTGTCACTGTGTTTCCTAATTGCATCTTCATACTCTGATATTTCGAGTGAGGAGTGAGTTGGTCTCATTTTTATTGTGGCCCTTTGCAAAAAGGTTGTAAATGATTTTTTAATCTTTTGCTTGCATGGATTTACAGTTGTTGTAGTTGAGTTAATTTATGCCTCTTCATGCTTTTCTTGAAACTTCCTCCTGTCACTCGTGTTTTGGCCAATAACATAAAAACTAATTTAGGTTGTTGAATTTATTCCATGTTTAATTTATTCAGCTTGACAGGTTTATTTTTTTTAATTGGCAGGAATTGGTTGTGGCATTCAGTCATCTTGTCGTACAGTACGAAAGTAATTTCTGCACCGTGGCATTGCAGTTCATGGAAGAAGAGAAGAACTACCCTCTTCCCTCCCCTGCCAGTGTGATAGGTAGATATTTTCAACCTGTGCTTTCTTGAGTTTACCATTAAAGTCAACGTAATTCAGAAATGTTGTTTTCAGGTATATTGTAAAATTATGTCCCATAATTCAAGCGAAATTAGTCCAGGTTAATTTGGGTGGCAGTGATAGACCTGCCGCCTCACATTGCCAGAAATCCCAGTTCGAGCCTGACCTCAGGTGCTGTCTGTCTGGGGTTTGTACGTTCTTCCCATGACCTGCGCGGGTTTTCTCCGGATGCTCCGGATTTCCTCCCACACTGCAAAGACGAACAGGTTTGTAGGTTAATTGGCTTCGGTAAAATTGCAAATTGTCCCTGGTGTGTGTAGGATAGCGTCAGTGTATGGGGATCGCTGGACTCGGAGGGCCGAAAGGCCTGTTTTGCGCTGTATCTCTAAACTAAACTCATCATGAAAGTTGAATATATTAAATAATCGCTCTGGCTTGATTTTCAGATGTAGAGATTGTTGGCACAGCTGCTGTTTATCCTTCATGCAATGGCAATTTTTGCTTCATGTCAAAGAATCCACAGCATAAGTGATGGACTGGATAAAGTCGGTTATATTAAAGATTTCTTTCCTTAATCAACTTAAACCAGCATTATGGCAGTTGTCAGTGTGCACAGATCCATAAACTCTACAACCCTCATGTAGCCATGCTTGAAAGGTTTTTATTCATGTGCCAAAACATTTATTGAATCAATCTTAAAAACTAAATTTCTTGTTTTATACAGATGAAGAAGGGTATATGTTAACACATCCATCCAGTACAATGTTATAGTTGCTCTCCTACTGGCACAAGACAGACATGCACTAACAAAATTTCAAGGGTACCGTTTAGTTTAGTTTAGAGATACAGCACAGTTACAGGCCCTTTGGCTTCTGCTGTCTCTGTTTGTTGTCGTTCGCCTGACTGAGCTCATTTGACAGGGCTCACCACGGGGAGGTCATCAACATGAACCCCTACGCCTGCGCCCTACTCCGACGGATCTCCTGCCGGTGCTCGCAGGTATCGCACCCGCAAAGCTTCGCAGAGAGTTCTTCACTCATAGGCTGGTGTGCAAGGCCCCATCGGACGCCAAACATCCTTTGCACCACCTCGCCCAGGATTCACAGCAACTGGGACCTCAACGCCTGTCATCTCGTCACCCTTTCTCCCGTCATGCAGCGACCCTCTGTGGCTCCGGTTTCAACATACTAGGAGCATGGAGAACCAGCTGGGAACAGACATCACGACCTCCTCAATTCACTGTCGCACCGAACACCACACCCGGCTCGGACACGCCCCGCAAAGAGTGGGTCGCCCTGAACCGGCTTCGCACAGGGGTCGGCCGGTTCAATGCCAACATGCATCATTAGGGGTTGCGTCCATCAGCAGCCTGCGTGCGTGGAGCAGACCAGCAAACAGCGCAGCACGGCATTTTCGACTGCGCTGTCCTCCGCCCCCTGGCGGAGGGGTTGACCTCACGGCCCTCGACAACAGCACATTGCACTGGCTACAGCGCCTGGAGGGTGTTACATAACTCCTGCTACCACAAACGCAAGAAGAAGAAGAAGAAGAAGAAGAAGAAGAAGGCTCTTTGGCCCACCGAGTCTTTGCCGACCAGCGATCCTTGTACTTTAGCACTATCCTACGAACTAGGGACAATTTTATTATTTTTACCAAAGCCAATTAACCTACAAACCTGTATGTCTTTGGGGTGTGGGAGGAAACCGAAGCACCCGGAGAAAATCCAGGGGGTCACAGGGAGAATGTACAAACTCCGTAGACAGCACCCATAGTCAGGACCCATAGCCCAGGTCTCTGGCGCTGTGCCGCCCTATAAAGAGCATTCTCAGTTGTAATCCAGAACACCCTTTATAGAAAATAACTTTTATAGGTGATCTTGAATGATCATTAGTCTCAAGAACCGTCTAAATTTACAACTTTTGTTTTGAGTTATCATAATACATTCTCACAAGTAAAGCCATTTATCATCCTAAGTTACCCTGGCCTTGACTACACTTTATTACTATAATTATCCCACTGTTCCATCAATACGGCATATTTCATATCTTGCTCAACACCCTTTATCCATTAAATAATGTGTTAAAATTGCAGCAGGCTTAAACTGGTAACAAAGCCTATTGGCATGATTGCTCACTGAATTCCAATAGTTTTACCTATTAAATTATTTTAACTATGTCCTGCAAAGCCTAGAAATCTTAAATAAAATTAAAATGTAAACTAGCATCTGCAGTTCCTTCTTCATATCATATCATATCATATATATACAGCCGGAAACAGGCCTTTCCGGCCCTCCAAGTCCGTGCCGCCCAGTGATCCCCGTACATTAACACTATCCTACACCCACTAGGGACAATTTTTACATTTACCCAGCCAATTAACCTACATACCTGTACGTCTTTGGAGTGTGGGAGGAAACCGAAGATCTCGGAGAAAACCCACGCAGGTCACGGGGAGAACGTACAAACTCCTTACAGTGCAGCACCCGTAGTCAGGATCGAACCTGAGTCTCCGGCGCTGCATTCGCTGTAAAGCAGCAACTCTACCGCTGCACTACCGTGCCGCCCTGCACCCAACACTGCACCTTGAGCATCGGACATAGAAAAATCATGAATTCTCCTAATTTTGAAGGTCCAGCCTCTTAATAATCCACAAACCAATGAGTAAAAGTGACAACCATTTTAATTTTGCTTTCTTTACTCTGCGTAGTTCTGATTCCTCAATGTTTTAAGATTTTTTTGCAGGAAAGCTTATATTAAACAGTTGTGGCAACTGCTTTAAACTGTACACTTATTATCGTACTAATTTATTTTCATCATTGAACTTGCAGAACCTGGGAACTTCACACCAGTACGTGATGGGCCTGCTGTCCCGAAACTCCGTACAGTGAGCTCCTACGGGAATATCCGCGCAGCCACCTCAGTTCGGAACTTGAACAAGTCTCTGCAAAATCTTAATTTAAACGAAGAAAGTAAGTATGACTATAATAGATAATGAACTGGTATTAATGGAAATGTAATGAACGTGTCAGGTTCCTGCCTGTTCCTTATTTGTTCTACAGTCTAGTGACATATTTAATTATTGTGGGTCATGACAAACTTGATTGGAAAAACTAACCAGGTACAATATTGACAGGTTACAAGGCAAGACCATTTCACGAGGGCAGGTCGTAGCCCTGATGCAGTCGTCGATGTAGCAGATAAAGAGTTGGGGTATAGGGCCAGTGTACAATAGACAATAGGTGCAGGAGTAGGCCATTCGGCCCTTCGAGCCAGCACCGCCATTCAATGTGATCATGGCTGATCGCCCGATGTACGCCTGGAATAAGGTCACCAGTGATAGTAGAATTAGGCCATTCGGCCCATCAAATCTACTCCACCATTCAATCATGACTGATCTATCTCTTCCTCCTAACGCCATTCTCCTGCTTTCTCCCCATAACCTCTGATACCTGTACTAATCAATCTATATATGCCTTAAAAATATCCACTGACTTGGCCTCCACAGCTTTCTGTGGCAAAGAATTCCACAGATTCACCACCCTCTGACTAAAGAAATTTCTCCTCATCTCCTTCCTCAAAGAACGTCCTTTCCCAATAGTGGAAACATCCTCTCCACATCTACTCTATCCAAGCCTTTCACTATTTTGTATGGTTCAATGGGTTCCCCCTCATTCTTCTAGACTTCAGCGAGTACAGGCCCAGTGCCGACAAACTATTATTATTGTAGTAATAAAGACTGTTCAACATGCCCGACTAAATGACAGGCATAGCCTGGGCCCATGTGAGTCCCCATGACTACGCCTTTGATTTGGAGAAAGTTGGGAGGTGTTGAAGGAGATGCTGTTGAATGAGAGGGTCCCTACCCGAAACCTCTGACTGACCCGCTGAGTAACTCCAGCACTTTGTGTCTTTCTAAGTAGCAATTTCAAAATCTGTAAACTGATTGAGAGCAGCCAATTTAAGTGTGTGCTAATATATCATTTGTAGATCATAATATTTGTAAGGTACCTGACTATTTACGTTTTTACAATATTTTGGCATCATCTAGTGGCATAATAAGAACACTGGCCTTCGTCTGTCACATTTCAGAGTCAAATTGCTTCAGACAAATTTCTCTTTGGAGCAAACAATAAATCTTGATCTTACCATGGGATTTAATGTCATCGCTATTTATTTAAGTTTGAAAACTAGATCAAAAATTAAAAAGACTGCTGAAGTTGGCTTACTCATGGTTCACCGCTTGTTCCTTTCGATGAAAGGAATATTTATAAAATATAAATAAATATGAAAGGACGTTGACTTGAAACTTTGTCTCTGTCTCTGTTTCCGCAGATGCTGCCTGACCCAAGTGTTGCAGCATCTTCTGTTTTTGTTTCAGATTTCCTGCATCTGCATTTTTCTTTTTCTATTGTTCTTTCGGAAAAGCTCTGTCGTGTTAATGGAAATCGCGAGGCAGAATTATCAGCCTCCTGGCACAGGCAGACGAATGCGGACAATCTGTGCTGCAGAAGATTGGCTGTTCATGGCCCTTTGCCAATTGATGGTTCACCCCTGGAGGATCAGCAGGATTCCCGATCAAAATTGTTGATTGATTATAGCAAATCACACTGTCTTACAGCTTTCAACTAGAATTCAGTGTCCTGTAGCACAGCCTAGAATTTAATCATGACTTTTTAATCTCTGCCATCTATCTTATATTTAATACAATACACTATAAGCATACTGTTGGTCAGATAGGGCTTTGGTCAAGTTGTTGCTGACATATCCTCCAGAGAATGGGGATGTCTTTTCTGTAGCCATTTTGCTAAAAGCCACTTACTGGATTCCTGAGAAATACCACGAAAAAAGAAGATAACTTTTGTCCACCAAGTTAATGGTTATGTTAGGAGAAAAACTGCAGGTGCTGGTTTAAATCGAAGGTAGACACAAAATGTTGGAGTAACTCAGCGAGTCAGGCAGCATCTCGGGAGAGAAGGAAAGCGTGAGGTTTCGGGTCGAGACCCTTCTTGTGCTTGCAAGAAACCAACAATTCTAACTCTTGGTTTATTCTTGTATCTCTGGGCTGACTATATATGACATAACTTCCTTCATTTGAAAAGAGATTCAGGGACAGTTTCTTCCCAGCTCATTATCAGGCAACTGAACCATCTCTCACCAACTAGAGAGCGGTCCTGACCTACTGTCTATCTCATTGAAGACCCTTGGACTATCTTTAATCGGACTTTACTGGATTTTATCTTCCACGAACTGTTATTCCGTTTATCCTGTATCTGTACACTGTGGATGGCTTGCGCGCATTCATGTATAGTCTCGCATTTAGATTTAAGATTTAGATTTAGAGATACAGCGCGGAAACAGGCCCTTCGGCCCACCGAGTCCGCGCCGCCCAGCGATCCCTGCACATTAACACTATCCTACACACACTAGGGACAATTTTAACATTTACCCAGTCAATTAACCTACAAACCTCTACGTCTTTGGAGTGTGGGAGGAAACCGAAGATCTCGGAGAAAACCCACGCAGGTCACGGGGAGAACGTACAAACTCCGTACAGACAGCGCCCGTAGTCAGGATCGAACCTGAGTCTCCGGCTCTGAATTCGCTGTAAGGCAGCAACTTTACTGCTGCACCACCGTTACAAAGGTTCCAATTGCCCTTTGCCTCGAAAGAGATTTGTAAACTATTCAGGTAGAATTAAATAAGTGAAAAGAATTTTAAACATGGGCATATAAAAATTAAAAAGTAAATATTAAATTTAAGGCACAATATTAACGAAAGCAATAAAATAACCTGTACACAGTTGCGCTTAACCTTTTTCGTGTAGAAAGTAACTGCAGATGCTTCTTTGTACTGAAGATTGACACAAAATACTGGAGTAACTCAACAGGTCAGGCAGCAACCCTGGAGAAAAATAATAAATGACGTTTCAGGTTGGAACTCTTCTTCCAACTGAATAAGGGGTTCCGATCCGAAATGTCACCTACTCTTCTCAAGAATGGTCTTAACCCGAAACGTCACCCATTCCTTCTCTCCAAGATGCTGCCCCACCTGCTGAGTTACTCCAGCATTTTGTTTACACCTTCGATTTGTACCAGCGTCTGCAGTTATTTTCCTACACAACCATCCAGTGTGGTTGCCAATTGAATGCTAATCCTTCCCTGGCTTCAAACCGAGGGGCTGAATGTGAAGTGCATTGGTGAGCCCAGCACCAGGACAGTCAGATGCATTGGCGCCTGAATGAATGAATGAATTAATACTTTATTGTCACATGTGACAAGTCACAGTGAACTTCTTTGCTTGCATACCCAAGGTATGCAAACAGTCACCACATAGAGGGCGCTCTCAAGTTCCAAAGTACCCCCGGGTGTAACCCCTCCCCCCCTTCCTCACGTCGGTCTCCCCACACCGGGTCCTCCATTGTTCCTTCCCCTGGCAGCGGCGTCCTATAGACAATAGACAATAGGTGCAGGAGTAGGCCATTCGGCCCTTCGAGCCAGCACCGCCATTCAATGTGATCATAGCCTCACTCCCATGTGGTCCGTCCTCATCCGTTGGTCGGCGCCATCATCGCACGTCACACCGACCTCTCCGTCAGTCGATCACCGACAATCTCCATTTGCCTCAGGCATCCACATTCCAGAAGGAAGTTTGATACGCACATAACATCAAAGAGCTGGCAGCAGAGAATCCCAATGGAACCACTGGCTGCCAGTCAGTCTGACTCTGCCCAACATGCCACAGGGCAATGTAATATCTCATGTTTTCCATTAATCTGATGCTCCCCATTTCAATATAATATCGGCCATTAAAGGAATTAGTTTACACGAAAAAGGTTAAGCGCAACTAAGTGCACAGGTTATTTTATTGCTTTTGTTAATATTGTGTCTTACATTTAATATTTACTTTTTAATTTTTATGTGGTAGTTTCTTATTAATGGTGTCTTTTGTGTCAAATTTATACTCTTGTAGTAAGTGATGTTCTGGTGCAATTGAAAATTTAAAACCAGCTTATGAATCGTTATCCTTGCAACACAGTGCATTCATTTTGGTAGGCCTTCTTTCAGATGTTCTGAGATGTCACCCAGTGATCACTGTCACTTGATAGTTGTGAAGTGATATCTCTTCAGTTTAACGGCAGGTGATACTGAAGGAGGGTGCAGAGGGTCTTCTTAAAATTTCATTAGGAAATTGTACATTTCCCCAGTGCATAAAAGTGGCATTGCATGGGAAAAGTTCAGCTTTTCGAAATGTTTCTCCTTGGTTCATGCAGAGATTTAACCTTTTGCTGTGGTCTTTTACCAACAATCCTGGCCAAACTTGAGAACCAACAAACTACGTTGTCATGTGGAATTAGGCATTCCTAATGTACAGGGCCCTAGTGAGACCGCACCTGGAGTACTGTGTGCAGTTTTGGTCTCCAAATTTGAGGAAGGATATCTTGCTATTGAGGGCGTGCAGCGTAGGTTTACTAGGTTAATTCCCGGAATGGCGGGACTGTCATATGTTGAAAGGCTGGAGCGACTAGGCTTGTGTACACTGGAATTTAGAAGGATGAGAGGGGATCTTATTGAAACGTATAAGATTATTAAGGGGTTGGACACGTGAGAGGCAGGAAACATGTTCCCAATATTGGGGGAGTCCAGAACAAGGGGCCACAGTTTAAGAATAAGGGGTAGGCCATTTAGAACTGAGATGAGGAAAAACTTTTTCAGTCAGAGAGTTGTGAATCTGTGGAATTCTCTGCCTCAGAAGGCAGTGGAGGCCAATTCTCTGAATGCATTCAAGAGAGAGCTAGATAGAGCTCTTAAGGATATTGGAGTCAGGGGGTATGGGGAGAAGGCAGGAACGGGGTACTGATTGAGAATGATCAGCCATGATCACATTGAATGGCGGTGCTGGCTCAAAGGGCCGAATGGCCTCCTCCTGCACCTATTGTCTATTGTCTAGGCGTTTACATCACTTACCTCAGAATTAAACCTCTCCACCAAAGGCTACTTCCCCATCAATCCCCTCTGAACCCCCTCTGGTGCAGTGACATGCTTAAAATTGTGGCAGGTTCTCAGATTGCTGCCAATAGTGAGAACTCGCTGCCTTGCCAGATTCTTGATTAGTACGGGTTTCAGGGGTTACGGGGAGAAGGCAGGAGAATGAGGTTGAGAGGGAAAGGTAGATCAGCCATGATTGAAAGGGAAAGTGGACTTGATGGGCCGAATGGCTTAATTCTGCTCCAATAAGTTATGAACTTGCTGTGATTCTACCTTTGATAAAGTAACCACATTTCAAAACAGACTGCAAACTGCTTCGGGATGGCAGAGGTCAGAAAAAGTGGTACATTAATGCAAGAATGTTGTGTTAATATTTTCCAAATTAACTATAAAAATGGATGGATTTCAAGTAAATTTCATATTAATTCCCCATTTCTACGTTCAAATTTTTGAAACATGTCCTGAACAAGCAAGTCATGGTTGTGGTGTTTCGTCTTTCGAGTCAAGTTGAGTTTATTGTCATGTTCACAAGTATGTTGAAGCGCAGATACAATGGAAATCTTGCTTGCAGCAACATCACGGGCATATACACTCAGACAAGTACATTCAAACAAATTATAGATAACATTTGAAAGAGAAAGAAGACAGTGCACAGCTGGGCGGCGCGGTGGCGCAGCGCTAGAGTTTCTGCCTTACAGCGCCAGAGACCACACTCCAAAGACATACAGGTTAGTAGGTTAATTGGCTTCGGTTAAATTGTCCCTGGTGAATAGGAAAGTGCTAACGTACGGGGTGATCGCTGATCGCGCTGGACTCGGTGGGCCAAAGGGCTTGTTTCCGCACTGTATCTTTAAAGTCTAGTCAGAAAATAAGATATTTGAGCCAATTCCAAGATTCAGTGCCAAAGACATTAATCAGAGACCTCTCTACTTATTGAGAACAGAACATCACTGGGTCACTCTTGCATCTTTGAATGCAAAGCCAAGAACTAAGGCTGATTATGACCGCATGGTGCAATGTAATGTAGGCAGGGGGCAGGACATTTGCCTTGGTTGCAGAGGAAGAGCTAAAAATCTCATACTGTATTCTGCTTCAAGGTTGTCTTGTGAAAATGACCACTTGGGCAGAGTGTGTGGAGTGCCCCCACGTATGAAACAATATCACAATGCAGATTGCTGCTTGCACGCTAAAATCCTAGGAAAGGAAATGAAGGAAGGGCGTATTATTTCCGGAGCGCTGTAAGGAAAAGAATATTGGAAATTAATAAAGAGAATCAAAGCCTTTTATATTACCAGATTTGGGATTATGGTCACAGCTTCTGATAATTTTTTTTTTTTTTGTAATTGATTCTGGATTCAGAAATAGTGCGTATAATTTTCACGTTGCAAAAGGTATTTAGTTCTTTATCTTGATTATTTTTCAGCTGGTGGTTCAAACCCCTTCTCCCCTGGATATCTAAGCACCAGCAGTAGTGCGAGCAGCACCCTGGGAAGTCCTGACAATGATGAGTACATCCTTTCATTCGAAACCATAGATAAAATGCGAAGAGTCAGCTCCTACAGCTCCTTAAACTCCTTGATAGGTAAGGCTTCAAAACTCTGTGTCTGACAGGAATTACTCTTCAACATTATTCATTCTTTCAGCGGCCAAGTGGATTCTGAATTCCCTGATGTATTTATAGCCTGAAATGCTATAGCAGGATTAAAGTCAAGAGGGCAGTTTATCAAATTTAACTAACACTCTCTCAATAGCCTGCAGGTGCCACCGCAATGTTTCGGCAACATTTAAACAGGTACAAGGATAGGATGGGTCTAGAGGGATATGGGCCAAACGCAGGCAGGTGGGACTAGTGTTAATGGGGCATGTTAGTCGGTGTGTGCCAGTTGGGCTGAATGGCCTGTTTCCACGCTGCATGACTCTATGACTCTCATTCTTTATTGTAGTTATTCTTACGCATACCCTGAAAGGAACGTATTTGAATTTGGAGGAGGATTCTATTGCATCCTGAGCATTGTAGGGAAAAGAATACTGGAAGTCAATAAAGAGAATCTCTTTAATGTGACCAGAATGTGACTAGTGGCGTGCCTCAGGGTTCGGTGCTAGGCCCGTTACAGTGTGTCATCTATATTAATTATTTGGAAGAGAACATACAGGGCAAGATCAGCAAGTTTGCTGATGATACAAAAGTGGATGGTTTTGCAGATGGTTAAAATGGTTGTGAAAAATTGCAGCAGGGTCTTGATTGATTGGCCAGACGGGCTGAGGAATGGTTGATGGAATTTAATACAGAGAAATGTGAGGTGTTGCATTTTGGGACGTCTAACAAGGGCAGGACCTACACAGTGAATGGAAGGGAGTGTTGTAGAGCAGAGGGATCTAGGAGTGCAGGTGCATGGTTCTTTGAAGGTGGAGTCGCAGGTGGATAGGGTGGTCAAAATTGGCCTTCATCAGTCAGAGTATTGAGTATAGAACTAGGGGGTCTTCTTGCAGTTGTACAAGACATTGGTGAGGCCGCATTTAGAGTATTGTGTTCAGTTCTGGACACCATGTTATAGGAAAGATATTGTCAAGCTGGAAAGGGTACAGAAAAGATTCACGAGGATGTTGCCTGGGCTAATCTATAGGGAGAAGTTGAGTAGGCTGGGACTCTATTCTTTGGAGCGCGGGAGAATGAGGGGTGATCTTATAGAGGTGTATAAAATCATGAGAGGAATAGATTGGGTAGATGCACAGTCTCTTGCCAGAGTAGATGAATCACGGACCAGAGGACATAGGTTTTTGAGGTGAAGGGGAAATGATTGAATAGGAATCTGAGGGGTACCTTTTTGACACAAAGGGTGGTAGGTGTATGGAACAAGCTGCCAGAGGAGATAGTTGAGGCTGGGACTATCCCAACATTTAAGAAACAGACACCTAGATGGATAGGACAGGTTTAGAGGAATATGGACCAAACGCGGGCAGGTGGAACTCGTGTTGCTGGGGCATGTTGGCCGGTGTGGGCAAGTTGGGCCGAAGGGCCTGTCTCCACACTTCATCATTCTGTGATTGTGAATCACAGCCTTTAATATTCCCAGATTTGAAATTATGTTCATAGCTTCTGATAATTTGTTCTTTTGCTTGTTGATTCTGAATTCAAGAAATAGTGTACACTTCAGAGGGTTCCGACCCGCTGAAACATCACCCATCCTTCTTTCTCCAGAGATGCTGCCTGACCCGCTGTTACTCCAGCACTTTGTGTCTATCTTCGGTGTAAACCAGCATCTGCAGTTCCTTCCTATCCAGTATTTGATTTGGTCAATGGACAATAGGTGCAGGAGTAGGCCATTCGGCCCTTCCAGCCAGCACCACCATTCAATGTAATCATGGCTGATCATTCTCAATCAGTACCCCGTTCCTGCCTTCTCCCCATACCCCCTGACTCCGCTATCATTAAGAGCTCTATCTAGCTCATGGTCCTTGAGTAAATCTAATTGAAGCTCATTTTATCTGTGAATAAATTCAATTCCACCAGCTTTCCATGGTATTTTGATTTTTTCAATAGTAAACTGTTGGAGTAGCAAGCAACACGATAGCTTTCCCTTTTCCTATGAAGTATTATTAATATCTATGTAATTTATATTTCATGCCTGTTATTGTATATCAATGGGGGTCTCTCGTGTATCCAAGCAGGCTCAGAAAGAGGGAAACTTACCTGGGGCCATAGAGATGGGAATATGTTCATCTTCCTCAAAATAAAGGCTCTAGCATTGCAGACTCCTCAGCAGGTTTCCTGACTTTAACTTATACCCAATAGCTTTCACTCTTTTACCCTGCAGCCAGCTTTTTTATTCATTGCTACCATCATGACATCTAGCAGAATATTTTAATAGCCTACTTGAGGGCATGCTTTGCCTGAGTTAAGTTCAGTAATAATGACTCGGGTAAAGAAAGCCCTCAAACAGGCGATTACAATACTGTACATGGGCGGCACAGTGGCACAGCTGCCTCGCAGTGCCAGAGACCCGGGTTCGATCCCGACCTCGGGTGCTGTCTGCACGGAGCTGTTTACTCGTTCTCCCCGTGACCGCGTGGGTTTTCTCCGGGTGCACCTGTTTCCATCCACATTCCAAAGACGTGCGGTTTCGTAGGTTAATTGGCTTCTGTAAATTGTGGGTAGAACTAGTGTTTGGGTAATCATTGCTCTGTGGGCAGCAGGGCCTGTTTCCACACAGTATCTCCAAACCAAATAAACTAAACAAATAGTGATCAAGATCTCCTATTGAGCCAGGCAACTACTTGTTGCACGACTTATTCATGATCATCACATCGGACACTATGCTTAAGAAAAGTATCATTATACTGGAGATGTGAAGGATCAAATAGATCAGTCATCTGTTATGGTCAGGGTGGCTGACCACATCCTCACTGCAATTGACATCTATCTCCCTTGGAAGGATAGGTTGCCAGGGAACTCTATTGAGGGAGGGCTCAGACGTAGCAGTAGTGACAGCAACACGTGTTTATATAATACTTTTAACATAGAAGACACCATGCCAATGGATGTATTGAACTTTCTCAGAGTTTAGTTTAGCTTAGAGATACAGCGCGGAAACAGGCCCTTCGGCCCACTGAGTCCACACCGACCAACGATCTCTGCATATTAACACTATCCTACACACACTAGGGACAATGTTACACTTATACCAAGCCAATTAACCTACATACCTGTACGCCTTTGGAGTTTAGTTTAGTTTAGAGATACAGCGCGGAAACAGGCCCTTCAGCCCACCGGGTCCGCGCCGACCAGCGATCCCCGCACATTAACACTATCCTACACCCACTAGGCACAATTGTTTAAAATATTAACCAAGCCAATTAAACTACAAACCTGTACGTCTTTGGAGGGTGGGAGGAAACCAAAGATCTCGGAGAAAACCTACGCAGGTCACGGGGAGAACGTACAAACTCCGTACAGACGGCACCCATCGTTGGGATCGAACCCGGGTCTCCAACGCTGCATTCGCTGTAAGGCAGCAACTCTACCATTGCGCCACCGTGCTGTCCTTTAGAACTTACAAACTTGAGAACGTACAAACTCCGCACAGACAGCACCCGTAGTCAGGATTGAACCTGGGTCTCTGGTGCTGTAAGGCAGTAGCTCTATCGCTATGCTACCATGCCACCCTTATTCAAGTTTATTAAAAGCCTTCTTGGAAAAATACAGAATTTGTTAGTGGGGAGTTTAAAAAAAAGTTTGATCCCAGCTGCTTCTGTGATACTGTACAGTTTATTTTCAATCGAGTTAATTTCTCTTTCATCGACCAGGAAATTGATATTGATTAGTTTAGAAAAATTGGAACAGCTGCAAAAGCTTTTCACTGTTCCTCGGTACACGTGACAATAAACTGAATTGAACTGCTTAAGTTGATATTAACCGAATTATCGGTGTATCCTTTCTGATTGGCAATTCTATGTCAGGCTGTTCCATGACATCTATACTTACCATTGTCATTATTAACTCATCCTCTCACTTAGCATAGAACATACACAGAACATAGAACAGTCCAGCAAAGGAGCAAGACCTTTGGCCTACAATGTCTCGGTCAAACACGATGCTAAATGAAACTGATCCCTTCAGCCTGCAAATTTAGACTTCAGAGATAGGGAGCTATCATCGCCCATCGAGTCCACGCCGACCAGCGATCACCTCGTTCACCAGCACTATCCTACCTACACACTAGGGTCAATTTACAATTTTACCAAAGCCAATTAACCTACAAACCTGTACATATTTGGAGTGGTGGAGGAAACAGGAGCACCTGGAGAAATCTCACGTGGTCACAGGGAGAATGTATAAACTCCGTACAGACAGCACCCGTGGTCAGGATCGAACCCGGGTCTCTAGCGCTGTGAGGCAGCAACTCTACCATTGCGCCACTGTGCAGCCATATCCAAATGATCCATATCCCTCCATTCCCTGCATATTCATGTGCCGTACACTTAAGTGCCACGGTCATATCTGCATCCGCCATCATCCCTAGTGGCAGGTTCCAGGCATCTACTGCTCCTAGTGTGATAAAGAGACTTGGCCCGCATGTCACCGTTAAACTTTCCTCTTCTGTACCCTCTTCAAATCCTCCACATCTGTCCTGTATTGGGGTAACCAAAACTTTACTTCACACAATACTCCGAATATGGCCTATAACCAATGTTTTATAAATCTGCTTCATGACTCTTATACTCAATGCCCCGACCGATGAAGGCAAGCGTACGAAATGCCTTCTTTACCACCCTATCTATTTCTGTTGCCATTTTCAGGGAGCAGAATTTGAACCTGCAGTTTTCTGACTCATTAACATGAGTGCTCCCAGTAGTGTTGAGCTAAGACCTAACAGTTTATCTTATGCTTAACTTTATGGGGGAGAGCCATCTGTCTCACCCACTGTTGCAGAAAATGTGACGTGGAACTGAGCCTGCAGTAATCAGCCTGCTCTTTGTCTAATATTTGTATCTGTCATTATTTAGAGTTGTGAGTAGTAACGATTGTATTAGAACATAGAAATGTCCAGGATAGAAACAGTCCATAATGTCTGCACCAAACGTAATATAGAGAGAGTTACATAGAAACATCGAACATAGAAAATAGGTGCAGGAGGAGGCCATTCGGCCCTTTGTGCCAGCACCGCCATTCATTGTGATCATGGCTGATCATCCACAATCAATACCCCGTGTCCAACTTCTCCCCATATCCCTTGATTCAACTAGCCCCCAGAGCTCTATCTAATTCTCTCTTAAATTCATCCAGTGATTTGGCCTCCACTGCCCTCGATGGCAGAGAATTCCACAAATTCACAACTCTGGGAGAAAAAGTTCCTTCTCACAGTTTTAAATGGCCTTCCCTTTATTCTAAGACTGTGGCCCCTGGTTCTGGACTCCCCCAACATTGGGAACATTTTTCCTGCATCTAGCTTCTCCAGTCCTTTTATAATTTTATATGTCTCTATAAGATCCCCTCTCATCCTTCTAAACTCCAGTGAATACAAGCCTAGTTTTTTCAATCTTTCCTCATATGACAGTCCCGCCATCCCAGGGATCAATCTCGTGAACCTATGCTGCACTGCCTCAATTACAAGGATGTCCTTCCTCAAATTAGGAGACCAAAACTGTACACAACACTCCAGATGTGGTCTCACCAGGGCCCTATACAACTGCAGAAGAAACTCTTTACACCTATACTGAAATCCTCTTGTTGTAAAGGCCAACATGCCATTAGCTTTCTTCACTGCCTGCTGTACCTGCACGCCAACTTTCAGTGACTGGTGTACAAGGACACCCAGGTCTCGCTGCACTTCCCCCTTACCTAACCTGACACCATTGAGATAATAATCTGCCTCTTTAGCTCTAATTTAGCTCTTAGGGCTAAGGGAATCAAGGGATATGGGGAAAAAGCCGGAACGGGGTATTGATTCTGGATGATCACCCATGATCGTATTGAACGGCGGTGCTGGCTCGAGCGGCCGAATGGCCTAGTCCTGCAACTATTTTCTATGTTAATATAAATAAATCTTATCTGCTTGTATATGATCCATATTTCTCCAGTCCCTGCACATCCATGTGCCTATCTGAAAGCTTCTTAAACACCACTATCGTAGCTACCTCCACCACCACCTAGGTAGTGCATTCCAAGCACCCACCACCCTCTGTGCAATAAAGAAACCTGTCCCGCACATCTCCGTTACACTATGACCCCCTCGCGTTAAAGCCATGCCCTCTAGTCTTTGACATTTACACTCTGGGGAAAAGGTTCTGACTGCCTATGCTCTCTATACCCCTCCTAATTTTATAGACTTCTATCAAGTCTCCCCTCAACCTCCAACACTCAGAAAACAAGATAAAACACTTCACAAAAGATTTGTGCTTACACTAATTGTAGATAGTATCACTCTATATTGAATCATGGATATCGGTTTTTATAATCAAGTTTTCCAAGAATCGCTGTGGGAAAACATCAATGCGTACAGCAGGAGTCAGTGTGATGGCAATCAATGAAAATACAATGAACGAAAAAGAGAAGCCTTGATTAAAATTAATGGTTGCCCAATTCTTACCCCCTGCTGTATAAAATCATGAAAGGAATGGATTGGGTAGATGCATAGAGTCTCTTGCCCAGAGTAGGGGGATCGAGGACCAGAGGACACGGGTTTAAGGTGAAGGGGGAAAGATTTAATAGGAATCTGAGGGGTAACTTTTTCACACAAAGGGTGGTGGGTGTATGGAACGAGCTGCCAGAGGAGGTAGTTGAGGCTGGGACTATCGCAACATTTGAGAAACAGTTAGATAGGTACATGGATAGGACAGGTTTGGAGGGATGTGGACCAAACGCGGACAGGTGGGATTAGTGTAGCTGAGACATGTTGGTCGGTGTAGACAATTCGAGCTGAAGGGCCTGTTTCCACACTGTATCACTCTCTGACTCTATTCTGAGTTGTTCAGTAACTTTTCCAACTCTGTTCACTGATGTCACCAGTTCTCCGTTTAATGAAAATATTTTTGAAGCAGAGATGCAGAATAACAGAAGGATGTGAATATTTATGATTTAAACTGACGGTGATGTAATCTTGGATTGCAGAGATAATACAGGACACTCCATTTTGCTGGTCTGTTTCCTGGATGTTAAACTGACGAACATTCTCTGAAATATGCAGGAAGGAAGCCTGAATATTCAGGAAATGAAAGATTATTTATCAGGCAATTGTTGGCAACAAGATCGGGAAAATAGCCAAATATTCCCCTCTCAGGTTCTAGAACCACGTGAAGCTATTCATTAATAAACTCATTGTCCCTTACCTTTTTTAAAAAAAAGGTCCGGAGGAAAAAAGATGAATTTAGATAAACACGGCAAAACTATAGTTTAGTTTAGTTTTTTGTCACGTGTACCGAGGTACAGTGAAAAGCTTTTGTTGCGTGCTAACTAGTCATCGGAAAGACTGAAACTATAGTTTGGAGATGCAGCGTGGAAACAAGCCCTTCGGCCCACTTTCGCATCCACTTCCAACGCTCTAGCGGCAATTTACAGAAGCCAATCATTCTACAAACCTGCACGTCTTTGCAATGTGGGAGGGAACCGGGGCACCCGGAGAAAACCCACGTGGTCACAGGGAGAACATACGATCTCCGTACGGACAACACCCGTGGTCGGGATCGAACAAGGGTCTCTGACGCTGTTGGTCTTTACTAAAATGCCAGAGCAAATTGGATTAACTGAACATTATAGAGGCTGCAAACTGGATGTATAATTGATATTGAGCTCAAAGTGGTCAAAGATTAGCACACTCCAGAGATTCAAGCACGTAATCCAGCCAGTGCTTAGGGAACGTGAGGTATTGTTAGCCATGCCATAAGGTAAAACATTAAATCAAGGATCCACAAGAGACTGCAGGTGCTGAAATATTGAGCAGAAGGCACTGCCAGAGGAAATCAGTGGATCAGGCAGCATCTGCCAGAGGCAAAAGAACAGTTGAAGTTTTGGGTCAAGACCACGTATCAGTCCCGTTGACTTTCTCCGGCAGCTTTTTTGTTGTTCCATTTTCCAATATCTGCTGTCTAATGTATCTCCCTGGACAATTCCTAATCCATTATTCTCACTATCAATCTGAATGATACAATGGAGACACGAGGAGCTGCAGGTGCTGGTTTACAACAAAAAAAGAAGCAAAGTGTTGGAGTAACTCAATGGGTCAGACAGCATCTCTGGAGAACAGGGATATGTGATGTTTCGGATCGGGACTCTTCTTCAGATTCAGTGGGTGACGATTCGGGTTGGGGCCTTGTACTTGCTTCACATGACGAATATCCTTACAATAATATCTTAATAACCATAAGCATTGAAGATGAAGTGGACGAGGAAGATTCTTTTCATCTAACCTCCCTGACTTTTGAGAAGGGGTTTGTGGAAATATGCAAGGCAAGCTGTTTGGAGAGTTGCAAGAAAAACATTTGGTTAAGCCATTAAATAAACTCGCAGCCTTTTGGAATTCAGGGTAAACCTTCGAGATGGGTGTGAATTTGACAGAAGAATGAATGCTCAGTGGCACTGTGTGGGGTGGATAAATGCTGAGTGGGGTCATTTAGGTCGGCCTAATAAATTGCTGTTTCTAATTTAACGGCTTAGATCAAAAATGAATGACACAGCCGTCTTCAGCCCTTACATCAATGACCATCGAAGGTGACAGTGTTAATTGTGCAGTGTTAAATTCCATTAGCAATTATTCAGATAATGAAACAGTCCACCTGGGTTGCTGTAGCACTTGGAGAAATGTTATGCTCGGCGAGAAAGTGGCAAATACCATTCCAGCCACAGAAGGCAGAACCCTAATCTGAGGAAAGACATTCTTGCCATAGAGGGAGTACAGAGAATGTTCACCAGATTGATTCCTGGGATGGAGAAAGACTGGATAGACTCGGCTTGTACTCGCTGGAATTTAGAAGATTGAGGGGGGATCTTATAGAAACTTTCAAAATTCTTAAGGGGTTGGACAGGCTAGATGCAGGAAGATTGTTCCCGATGTTGGGGAAGTCCAGAACAAGGGGTCACAGTTTATAGATAAGGGGGAAGTCTTTTAGGACCGAGATGAGAAAGTTTTTTTTCACACAGAGAGTGGTGAATCTGTGGAATTCTCTGCCACAGAAGGTAGTTGAGGCCAGTTCATTGGCTATATTTAAGAGGGAGTTAGATGTGGCCCTTGTGGCTAAAGGGATCAGGGGGTATGGAGAGAAGGCAGGTACGGGATACTGAGTTGGATGATCAGCCATGATCATATTGAATGGTGGTGCTGGCTCGAAGGGCCGAATGGCCTACTCCTGCACCTATTTTCTATGTTTCTATGTTTCTAAGGCAAGGACCAGACAATGACCAGTGGGATTACTATCTGTGAAATATCCTTCTCTGGTAGAGCATGCAAAGGGTCCCACCTTGATCATTCCTCCCCCTCTCTGCTCCCATCTGACGGAAAGTGGGCAGCATGGCGCGCAGCGGTAGAGTTGCCGCCTTACTGCGCCAGAGTCCCGGGTTTTATCCTGACTACGGGCGCTGTCCGTACTGAGTTTGTACATTCTCCCCATGACCGCATGGGTTTTCCCTGGGTGATACTGCAGGGCCTGCTGAGTTGCTCCAGCACTTTGTATCTTCCTTTGTAAACCAGCATCTACAGGTCCTTGTTTCCAGCAGCAAATTCATGCTGGTTTCACATTTGGTCAAACCGCAGACCTGCGAAGGAGGCCATTCAGCCCATCATACCCGTGACACCTCCTGCACTATCATGGGTATTTTTTACTTGTGCTTTTTTTTTGTTGCATTAATGTCTTGTTTTTGCAGTCTTTTTCCTTTTGTACTATCTTGTATAATTTATGTTTTGTGTGTTGCCAGAATCTATGTGCTTGTGATGCTAGTGCAAGCAGGGTTTTCATTGTACCTGATGGTTCAATGGTCAATGGCGTTTTTATTGTCTTACAAACAGTCCAGTAGAGTTTCACCATACCTAAGCACATCCCCGATTAGCAAAGTGTACAGAAATAGTCTACGAATACCGCATGGAAGAGGCGCCATGTTTTGGCGCCATTTTCGAAGTCCAGTCTGAGGGGTGCCCGTTCCAGGCGAGCCCCAGGCTGCTGTGGGCCTGCAGCCATCGCCTTCCCTTAGACATGTGGATCGACCAGTGAACCAACATCCTTTCCTACATAGAAACTTAGAAACATAGAAAATAGGTGCATGAGTAGGCCATTCGGCCCTTCGAGCCTGCACTGCCATTCAATATGATCATGGCTGATCATCCAACTCAGTATCCCGTACCTGCCTTCTCTCCATACCCCCTGATCCCATTAGCCACAAGGGCCACATCTAACTCCCTCTTAAATATAGCCAATGAACTGGCCTCAACTACCTTCTGTGGCAGAGAATTCCACAGATTCACCACTCTGTGTGAAAAAAAACGTTCTCATCTCGGTCCTAAAAGACTTCCCCCTTATCCTTAAACTGTGACCCCTTGTTCTGGACTTCCCCAACATCGGGAACAATCTTCCTGCATCTAACCTGTAGAACCCCTTAAGAATTTTGTAAGTTTCTATAAGATCCCCCCTCAATCTTCTAAATTCCAACGAGTACAAGCCGAGTCTATCCAGTCTTTCTTCATATGAAAGTCCTGCCATCCCAGGAATCAATCTGGTGAACCTTCTCTGTACTCCCTCTATGGCAAGAATGTCTTTCCTCAGATTAGGGAACTCATTGGTAACATTTTGCATTGTTGTAGGTTATGCTTCATTATCACCTTTTGCTGGTGGTGCAGGCTTTGCACAGGTTCTGCTAGGAGGAATTTATTTCGGCAGAGGGTGGTGAATCTGTGGAATTCATTGCCACAGAAGGCTTTGGAGGCCAAGTCAGTTGATATTTTTGGTGGAGATTGATAGATTCTTGATTAGTACGAGTGTCAGGGATTATGGGGAGAAGGCAAGAGAATGGGGTTGAGAGGGAAAGATAGGCCACGATTGAATGGGAGAGTAGACTTGATGGAACGAATGGCCTAATTTTGCTCCTCTAACTTTTGAACATTACCTGACATCAGTACTTTGATTCTGAAGTTTGCTTTCTCAGTTCCAAGATCTCTGGGCATTTCACATCAGTGAATCTGGCAGTAGCTAGATTCAAAAGTTTCATGTCACCTGGCCCTTCCAGAGATCGTCTTCCAGCGACATTGATCTTGCTGTCTTTCTGGATTAGAAAGCTTCCGAACTTTCAAAAGGAGCGCAGTGCTGACGAATGATTTCTCTTTGACTTCTGCAACCTCCTTCATCTCTTGCCAGGAATTTGCATTGCCACCTTCTGTTGAAATCTTGTCAGAACCAACTTCTGCCGAGTTAAAGGTATTATTTTCATTGTGAGCCGTGCCAATTTGTCAGGTTAATTACTTGACAAGGAGAACCATACTGCGACTGTGGAGTGGGCCCAGAAGAATATAGAAAGATCGGCAAGTTTTAAAGGTGAAAAGGCTTTTCTATCAAGAAATTAAGCCATTGGGATGGTGGCGTGACACAGTTAGTAGAGATATGGCATCTCAGCAACAGTAACCTTGGTTCAATCCTGACCTCTGTCTGAGTGGAGTGTGCCTGTTCACCTTGTGGCTTCATATCAGTGCTCCACCTTCCTCCTACATCCTAAAACATGCAGGTTGACAATAAGAGGAGTTGAGGCCTAAGGCAGATCAGCCATGGTCGTTTTGCAGGGTAAAGCACAAAAGGGCAGAGAGCCTATTCCCGCTCCCATTTTTTAATGATCTTGTGGAAACGAAGGAAAGTAATTGGGTTTCAGATTGCAGAGATACTGTACGAAGAATTTCTCGAGCAAAGGCCATATCTCATTGCGACAAAAGGAACTGCAGATGCTGGTTCACCAAAAAACCCACCAAGTGCTGGAGTAGGGCGGCACGTTAGCGCAGCGGTAGAGTTGCTGCTTTACAGCGAATGCAGCGCCGGAGACTCAGGTTCGATCCTGACTACGGGTGCTGCACTGTAAGGAGTTTGTACGTTCTCCCCGTGACCTGCGTGGGTTTTCTCCGAGATCTTCGGTTTCCTCCCACACTCCAAAGATGTACAGGTATGTAGGTTAATTGGCTGGGTAAATGTAAAAAATTGTCCCTAGTGGGTGTAGGATAGTGTTAATGTGCGGGGATCGCTGGGCGGCACGGACTTGGTGGGCCGAAAAGGCCTGTTTCCGGCTGTATATATATGATATGATATGATGATATAAGAAGATAACTGCAGATGCTGGTACAAATCGACGGTATTTATTCACAAAATGCTGGAGTAACTCAGCAGGTCAGGCAGCATCTCAGGAGAGAAGGAATGGGTGACGTTTCGGGTCGAGACCCTTCTTCAGTCTGAAGAAGGGTCTCGACCCGAAACGTCACCCATTCCTTCTCTCCCGCGATGCTGCCTGACCTGCTGAGTTACTCCAGCATTTTGTGAATAAGTGCTGGAGTAACTCAGTATGTTAGGCAGCTTCTCAAGCAAGCGTGAATAGGCGACATTTTGGGTCGGGACCCTTCCTCAGACATACCATCCATTGGGTGAGGCTGGGTGGCTGATGATAAACTGCTGATGTAGCCATCAAGTTGATATGTTCATGGAGCAGTTCGCGAGCAAACAAACAAACAAAGGAAAATGAAAAAACTGAATGGCAGATCAGCATGATCAAAAATGACCAGCCAGTGGACCAGTAAGTGAAATAAGGATATCAGTTTCAGTATTGCGTATGGATGGGGGATTTTTCATGAAGTGGTCCTTTAGATGTGATCCTTTACAGTAGCAGTGAAGCAAGTTTAGTTTAGAGACACAGCGCGGAAACAGGCCCTTCAGCCCACCGGGTCCACGCCGACCAGCAATCCCCACACATTAACACTACCCTACACCCACTAGGGACAATTTTTTTAAACATTTCCCAGCCAATTAACCTACAAACCTGTACGTCTTTGGAGTGTGGGAGGAAACCGAAGATCTCGGAGGAAACCCACGCAGGTCACGGGAAGAACGTTCAAACTCCGTACAGACAGCACCCGTAGTCGGGATGGAACCCGGGTCTCCGGCGCTGCATTCGCGGTAAGGCAGCAACTCTACCGCTGCGCCACCGTGACCACAAAAGCTGATATCAGCTTTTTGAGGGAGGCACGGTGGCTCAGCGGTAGAGTTGCTGCCTTACAGCACCAGCAACCCAGTTTCGATCCTGACTACGGGTGCTGTCTGTACGGAGTTTGCACGTTCTCCCTGTGACCTGAGTGGGTTTTTTTTTACCAGGATCTCTGGTTTCCTCCCACACTCCAAAGACGTACTGGTTTATAGGTTAAAATGGCTTTGGTAAAATTTAAATTATCCCTTGTGTGTGTAGGATAGTGTTAGTGTATGGGAATCGCTGGCCGGCGCGGACTCGGTGGGCCGGAGAGACTGTTCCCGCGCTGTGTCTCTAAACCAAAAAAACTAAGCAGTTGGACTGAACGGAAGATTTGCAGGATTTTATTCAGAGTTGCCTTTTGTTTTGTAGGAAGCGTAGAGATAGAAATCCGACAGGAATTGTATATTGAAACTGCAAAGTACTCCTGCAGTTCCCCGCTGGTCCTGTGTGTTCATTTGTGAAGCTCTGCTCTCCTCTCCTCGCACCAGGTTGGGTCTCCAAGACCACACGTGGCAGTCACAGAAATGGTGTGGGACACCTTGGGTGCAGATTGGTGCCATGCCAGTGATACTAGACTGACAAAACTACATTCATCGACATGAGAGTGTGGTTTACAAGGGCATAGCATTAAGCTGCCTTGTGCCTGCATGATGTAAACATGCTGCATTATCAAGCAGAGATCTTTCATTTTTACATTATGTAACTGCTTTAAATATTCAGTTGCCGCACCATGGGAAACCTAAAAACTGCATAATTCATCATTTTGACAATCTTTCACACTTAACAAGCCAACCGTCATGTAAATAAGACGCCTTTGCTAAATATTCATATGCAGGGCTGTAAGCTGCTTTCTCCCTGCTCAGTACAATAATGAACCTAATTGCTTTTCCTCAGACAAAAGTTGATGCATTTATGATAATAGCGGTGATTGACTGACAGCCGGTTGAATATGGATTAGTATTTCAGAAATTCTGCTGGGTGCTGCATTACTCTGTGCCAGTTGATTTTTCTGTGACATTGCAGAGCGAGCAGTTGTATAACTGACACTCATTTCCCAGCCTTCTTTTTTGCAATATGTTAAAATCTACTGCATTCGGCAGCTTTGAGCTCGCCTCAGAAGTTACTGGATCCAAATTAAATTCGCAGGGACCACACTGACATCCTGTTGATAGCCATAAGGTGTTGGAGTAACTGTACGTTCTCCCTGTGACTGCGTGGGTTTTCCCCGGTTTCGTCCCACACTCCAAAGACCTACTGGTTTGCAGGTTAATTGGCTTTGGTAAAATTGTCATTTATCCCGATTGTGTAGGATCGTGCCAGTGTACAAGGATCGCTGGTCGGCGCATACTTGGTGGGCCGAAGAGCCTGTTTCCGCGCTGTATCTCAAGTCTAAAGTCTAGCATAACGTCAGTGGGCCAGGCAGCATCTCTAGAGAAAAAGTATGGGTGACGTTTTGGTTCGTGGCCCTTCTTCTGATTCATTTCCATGGTATCGATGAGTGAATGGGGACCTGGAAAGTTGAAGGGCATGTGAGGTGTCTTGGACGTAGGTGGGAAGGGATTGGACAAGTGGGGAGATAGATTCGAATCGAGGTATGTGGAGATAGGTTCAGTGGGGAGGGGCAGGCAGAAGCAATGGATTCGCCAGGGCAGTTCTGCTTGTGGATTTCGGGAGATAGTAGAAGCAGGCCGTGCAGGGTTGGGGAACGATGAGGTTGGGGGCTGCGGAAGGCAGATCACCAGAGGTGATGAAATCAGAGATAGTCCGGGAGACAATGGCCTGGTGATCATCTGTGGGGTCATGGTCGAGGGGTAGGTATGAGAAGGTGTCCGGGAGCTGGCGTCTGGCCCCAGCACTGTAAAGGTCAACTCGTCAGACTACAAACAGCAGCTTCCTTGTTTGGGTTTGATGATAAGGTCAGCATAAAACTAGTGCAAGGGATAGACACAAAATGCTGGAATAACTCAGCAGGTCTGGCAGCATCTCTGGAGAAAATGAGTAGTTAATGTTTAGGGTGGGAACCCTTCTTTAGACAGTAGTGTACGGGGTGATTTTTGGTCTTATCAGATGCACCCTTCAGTAGAAATGCAGAACTACAGATACTGGTTAATACACAAAAGGACACAAGGTGCTGGAGTAACAGTGAGCCAGGCAACATCTCTGGAGAACATGGATAGGTGACGTTCCAGGTCGAGACCCTTCTGTAGACACATCCTTCACTCTATGTTTCTATCTCAGGCCTTTAAGAAGACAAATGGTAGAGCTGTTTTGTAGTTTAGCACAATCCGCAGGCGTTGCCACTTTCATTTCACTGCACATCTTGTATATGTATGTGACAAATAAACTTGACTTGACTTGACTTCTGCCTCACGGCACCAGAGACCCAGGTTCAATCCTGACCTCGGGTGCTGTCTGTGCGCACGTTCTCCCTGTGACCACTTGGATTTCCTCCAGATTCTCCAGTGTCCTCCCACTTCCCAAAGACATGTGGGCTTGCAGGTTAATCGGTTTCTGTAAATTGCCCCTTGTGCGTGAGGAATGGATGCATTATTGGGATAACATGGAATTGGAGTGAACTAGTTATCGCTGGTTGGTGTGAACTATTCCCATGCTGCATCAATCAAAAAAAACATTACTTCTACAGAGGTTTTAATTGGTGGTAAAGCTGCTGATGACAGGTAATGGTGGAGAGCTTTGCAAATCGTTACCTATAAAGTACCTGGGCATACCTCTAAAGTACCTGGGCATACCTCTAAAGTACCTGGGCATACCTATATAGTACCACTACATAATTAATATTAAAAATATGCTAAACTTTTAACTTGTAGTTATAAATAATAACAAATCAGAAATCATCTAATATACACAGATATCAGCTCGTTTTCACCCTGTATTTCTTTCTCAAGAAAATTTAATCATCTGTATGGTTACAATGGACACTAACTTGGCTGCCTGCCCAGCAGTCTGACATTCTCACATCCACAGGCTTATAAATTTGACTGCAAAAGTGTTCTGATTGATAGCGAAATCTTCTGATTTTCCCCTAAATCCTTTACTGAAAAAATCTTCACAATGGACTATTTAAGCAGATCATCTCTCCACTGCCATGTTTAGGTGATCATCTCCTTGGTTTACTGAGCTTTACTTTGTGACTGTTAATTGACGAGCTCCCACTGAGTATACTTTAGTTTAGTTAAGAGATACAGGCCCTTCGGCCCACCGGGACCACGCCGACCAGCGATCCCCATACACTAACATTATCCTACACACTAGGAACAATTTACAGAAAACAATTAACTTAAAAACTTGTATGTCTTTGGAGCGTGGGAGGAAACCAGAATACCCGGCGAAAACCCACACGGTCACAGCGAGAACGTATACAGCGAAAACTCCAAACAGACAGCACCCGTAGTCAGGATCGAACCCGGGATTCTTGCACTGTAAAGCAGCAACTCTACCGCTACGCCACCGTGCCATAATTGATCCATGATTAAATCTAATTTCCAGACTTTGTCACGTTGGTTGCCCCTTCTGCTCATCAGATCTCATTATCTGGTACCTTGACGGTGGGTGGCTTACAAATGCCCTATGACCATGGAAGTTCAAAATGCATTGAATTAAGTGCTAGAAGACAAGAAAGTAGAAGCCACTTGATCCCTCAAGCCTGCCCTGCCATTCAGTATGATCCTTGCTGATCTATGCTGGCCTCAACTCATCTACTGTGCCAGCTGCCCATAACCCCTCAAATCTATATAGTCATGCAGTGTGGAACAGGCCCTTCAGCCCTACATGCCTGCACCGACCAACATGCCCCATCTCCACTAGTCCCACCTGCCTGTGTTTGGCCCATATTCCTCTAAACCTATCCTATCCATGTGCCTGTCTAAATAATTCTTAAATGTTGTGATAGTACCTGCCTCAACTAACTCCTCCGGCAGCTCGTTCCATATACCTATCACCCTTTGTGTAAAAGAAAGTTACCCCTCGGGTTCCTATGAAAACTTTCCCCTCTCACCTCCTCTGGTTCTCAATTCCCCTACTCTGGACAAAATACTCTGTGCATTTACCCGACGTATTTAGTCCCTCTAATCGATGCTGCTCTCTTTACTTACTCTAGAGAAACCAAGTATATTTTGGAACACTTATATTATATCATAACTCTACATCAAGTACAACATTTATACTTTCACCATCACCCTTGTGATGTTCTGGTAAATCTCTGCAGAATTTCCATGGTCTTGACATCCTTCTTAAAATAAAACAAGCATTTTAGTTGGAGTCTACAAGAAATTAACAATTAAGTGCCCTTGCTTTTGTGTTCTATGCCGCTCATGATAAAACCAATTATTTTATATGCTTTTTTACAGCTTGATCTCTTACCTTCAAATACCTATGCGCACACACTTCCAGGTCTCTGTTCATACAACCCTCCATTAAAATGGTGCCATTTATTGAATACTGACTCTCCTCATTCTTTTACGCATACTTAGAGCTGCAAGTGTTACAGCCTTATGCATATAATCCATTTTGCCAGTCAATCCGCTCTGCCCTTTTAAAGTCTGCTTCTGTTTCCTCCAGTAAAAATGTTTAAATTGTCCCTTTTTCCCAGTCATCAATATAGACAAGGATAAGCAGTCGTCCTAACGTTGCCATCTGAGGGTCACTGTGCTTTTTTCCATTCTGAAAACAAACTATTCACCCCATACACAGCGTAGCAAAATTGAAAGCACACAAAATGGTTGTGATTTACTACCCAAGTGCCTGCAAACATTGTCCTGCTTTTACATGGAAGAGGCTGCTGCAGTTTGTTTCTACTGCTCTTTAAATAAACTATTTTTGGAGTGAATTGAAAGTATAATTTACTATTGGAACATTAAAAAAAAACAGGTAGACAGGTACATGGATAGGACGTGCTTAGCGGGGATATGGGCCAGATACAGGCAGGTGGGACTAGTGTAGATGGGGCATGTTGGTCGGTGTGGGCAAGTTGGGCCGAATGGCTTGTTTCCACTCTCTATGACTCAGTGAATCATACCCCCTCTTCACCTTCAACCCATTGGCTGGTACTATTAAAACCATTTCACTCACATCCCAAGCAATCTCTTGACAAAATGCACCAAATTACTTTTTCCTCTGATTCTTGCAGTGTCTCAGGTAAATATTTGATTTGGTCGTCTAGGTGTCAAGTGAGGACAAACTTATTTATAATTGAGTTTTAATATCTATTCCTAAATGGTTGTTTATTGGTGTGTAATTTAAACACATTTGACTCTGCAGCAGTCGTAGCTGCTAAGTTCTACACGGCACCAGATTTGTTACAGCTTCATTATCAATTGTTTGCCTATTGAATTATTTATATATAACCTGCAGCATCAAAATAATTATGTGTTCTTAGAGCTGCGACTGATGTATTAGGTCAGAATCTATGTTGTTACTGGGTTAGGGGAGAATTGGCTCCAAGCACTCAACTAATGAGTTCCATAAAGGCACTGGCGGTCTTTGTAACATTAATTACTCCACTGGTAAGGTTTGTCAGAAATTCGGGAGAAATTGGTGACATTTTAAAAAAGTACAGCTTTTTGAAACCATAGTTCTGCAGAGATGTGCATTCGAGAATAAAGTTATGCGTTGGCAAATCGAGTACTAGCTGCTAAACTAATACAAAAATAATTGGCAATTAATGAGAAATATTTGAGGGGTGCTCAATGCATTCCCTATCGTTTAGAGTCAGTTGCACGACACAGCAATGGGCATTTAAGCCCACCATGTCCATGCCAATTATAGGTTCGTATCCGTCTTATCCTTGCCTATTTAACTCTCTGTCAAACTGCTTCTTAAAATTAGTGAATGGATTTGATTCCACCGCCTCTTCTGATAGCAAGGTTAGATTTCAGCACTGTGTAAAAAAAAAATCTTTCCACTCCAATACTCTTTATGTTTCTGAAGAAGGGTCTCGACCCGAAACGTCACCCATTCCTTCTCCAGAGATGCTGCCTGTCCCACTGAGTTACTCCAGCATTTTGTGTCTAGCTTCGATTTAAACCAGCATCTGCAGTTCTCTCCGACACTATTTAAGTTTCTTTCCTTTTAACTTAAATCTATGCCCTTTTGCCTTTGATGCCATTACCACGGGGGAGAAAGATTCTGATTGTCTACACCGCTCTATTTTATATACCTGTATTACATCTCAACTGCATTACTCCAGGGAAAACAATCCAAAACTATCCAGCCTTTCTCAATAACTAAATTCCACCATTGCAGGCAACATCCTGGTGAATCCACTTGCAGACTCTCCGTTGCAACCACCTCCTTCCTACAGTGTGACAAACACAAATGCACAGAATGCTCGAAGTCCAAGTGTTGTGTAAAGTTGGAACGTAACATCCCATCTTTTATATTCAATGCCCCGACACTTGAAGGCGAACATGCCATATGCCTTCCTCACTACCCTATCTACCACTCTGCACTTCAACCCTAAGTTTCCTCCGTTCATCGACACTCCTTAGCACCCTAATATTTACTAGATATGACATACACCTATTTGACTTACAAAATGCATCATATCTCAATCGACACCTCAGTCTGAAGAAGGGACTCGACCCGAAACGTCGCCTATCCATGTTCTCCAGAGGTCCTGACCTGCTGAGCTACCCCAGCACTTTGTGTCCTTTCACATCACAGTTGTCAGAGTTAAATTCCATCTGTCAGCATTGCACCCGAATATCCATCTGATTTATATCCTGCAGTAACTTTAGATAATTTTCCTTGTTGTCCACTTGTGTCATCTGCAAACTTACCCTGCATGTTTTGTACATTCACATCCAAGTCATTCATGTACATTGCAAGCGACAAAGGTGCCAGCACCAGTAAATCACTGGCCACTCAGAAAAGCCTCCTTTCACTATTACTATCACCGTCACTCAGAGAGCGAAGGGGAAAAAAGGCTTTACCTGATCACTGCTGACCCTCGTCATTGAATCCCAGCACTCACCAAAGCCCCCACTTTGACCTCAACAGCAGCACTTCCACCTCACAGCCCCATCCCAAATATTTGTGTCAAACACGCCATAAAATCATTACAGTGCTCTAATGTCTGCTGCAGGAATTTAGTTCAGCGTTTCAGAAGTTCAAACGTAAACCCCAACATGTTAGTGTAACATGGATGCTCTGTTCCTATGAGTTAGTTTTGCACTGATACGTTGATGATTTAATGTCTTGTGAATTTAATCTCACAGATGGGTGAAAACAATGACCATTTTCTCTTTCCAAGGGGTGTCGTTCAACAGCGTCTACACTCAGATCTGGCGCGTTCTCCTTCACCTTGCAGCAGATCCCTTCCCAGAAGTCTCCGACCTCGCGATGAAGGTGCTCAACAACACAGCTTACAAGGTAATAGTGGACTGTAATGGCATTGAAATTCAAGTACCGCGACTGTAAAGTGTCGGAGTCAAATCCCGGTTAGTGCCTAATCTTTGAAGCACGAAATTATGGGTTCAAGTTAAATTTCCAAACACGTAACTCGGGCTGATATTTAAGTCAAGGGTCAAGATTGTATCATTGTCGTATGTCCCGCAACGGAACAATGAAACTCTTATTTGCAGTAACAGCGTAACAGATCTGTAAACATATTTTCAATGGATAAAACAAACAAAAAAAGTTCAATTTTTAAAAAAAACCAAGAGAGCAAATAAAAACCAAGAGAGTTCCTAAACAATGCCCAACATCCCTGGTGCAACCCAGGTGAAGTAGCAAGGAAGTGCTGCTTATCAGTAAGGCGATATGTTCAGTGATCATCCTCTGCCTGTTCTCCTGGTTCAGGTGAATGTGAAAGGATATTTAGACATAATTTAAAAATTGGGCTCTCAGCTTTACGTACACGATACACGATTACAATCGAGCCTTTTACAATGTATAGATACATGATAAACGTCATTCCCTTATCATGTATCTGTACACTGCAAATGGCTTGATTGTAATCATGTATTGTCTTTCTGCTGACGGAATAGCACGCAACAAAAGCTTTTCACTGTACCACTGTATACGTGACAATAACCAAAACTGGACTGGACTGATAATTGCCTGCCCTTCAGAGTACAAAGTTTCTTTATCTAATCCGCAGTTTATGATTCGGAAGCTTGTTTCTCAAATTCATATGAACAGATGAATCAGTGGCCGATGTAGTCAATCGGTCTCTCAAGCCTGCTCTGCCATATAACAAGATGGTGGCTTATCTTATTGTGATCTCAGCTCTTCATACCCATTTACTCCCAGTACCCTCTTATGCTTACCCCACTTCAAGCTTAAACATTCAAATAATCTGCTCTCACTGCCCTTAATGGAAGAGAATTCCATAGATTCCAAAATTAAAAAATTGCCTCGCCTCTTTTATATATGCCAGGACTCGAGGGCCTGAGCTATTGGGAGAGGTTGGGCACTTTATTCCTTGGAGTGCAGATGGCTGAGGGATGATCTCACAGAGGATCTTACAGAGATATCATCCAGAGGTGTATAAAATCATGAGTGGAATACATGGGTTCAAGGCACAGTCTTTTACCCAGAGTAAGTAGGCAAATCAAGAATCAGAGGCCAGAGGATTAAGGTGAGCGGGAAAAGATTTAATAGGAACCTGAGGAGCAATTTTTTTTATACAGAGGGCGATGGGTATATGGAATGAGCTAACAAAAGAAATAGTTGAGGCAGATAAAATAACAACATTTAAAAGCCATTTGGGCAGGTACATGGATAGGAAACATTCAAAGGGATACGGGCCAAATGCGGGCAGGTGGGACTAGAGTAGATGGGGTATTTTGGTCGGCGTTGACAAGTTGAGCCGAAGGGCTTGTTTCCGTGCTGTATGATTCTGACCGTGTATGAGCGACCCCTTATTTTTAAATAGTGATCTCCACTTCTGGATTTTCCCACAAGAAGAAACATTTTCTCCCGTTGCGCCTTGTCAAGATTTCTCAGTATTTTGTATTTGAATATAGTCCCACACTAGCCTCGCTTAGTTTTTAGTTTATTTAGTTTACAGATACAGCGTGGAAAAAGGCCCTTCGGCCCACCGAGTCCGGGCCGACCAACGATCCCCACTCATTAATGTTATCCTACAATTTACATTTACACTAAGCTAATTATCCTACAAACCTGTACGCCTTTGGAGTGTGCTAAGGAACCAAAGATCTCGGAGAAAACCCACGCAAGTCACGGGGAGAACGTACAAACTCCGTACAGACAAGCCACCTGTAGTCAGGATCGAACCCGGGTCTTTGGTGCTGTGAGGCAGCAACTCTACCACTGCTCCACCGTGCTGCCCAGCTTGTTCAACCATTCCTCGTTAAGATAACCCACCTATTCCGTTTCTGAGATCTGGCTTCTGAGCTGTACCAAAAGGTACAGCTTTTCTTTTGCTCATACATATCCACTTTAATATGTACATGTTTACATATCCCGTACAGTTTTAATTGCTTATACAACTATGCTTGCAAGATGCTGACAGTTTTTAGGACTCATCAGTCATGGCAGTACTAATTATCTCATGCTCGAAAAGGTTACACGAAAGCACACAACTATTCTTAAAGCAGAATATCTTACCACAATCTGTTCTGTTCACTGGGGCATTCCAGTAACTGTTGGTACATGATTTGTCCCTCTTTTAGCAGATCCATTGAAATGAATTTTGGGCCAAGAGCGCACGATATTTAAGCGTTTATTTACAAAAATATGAGGTGTATGGATTACGTAAGAGGAACCAGAGTCATAGAGTCAAAGATAGATGGCATGGCAGCACAGTTAGTAGAACAGTTACCTCTGATAATCCTGACCTCTGGGGCTGTGTGGAGTTTGCATGTTCTCCTTGTGACCGCGTGGGCTTCCTCCAGGTGCTCCACTTTCCTCCCACATCCTTAAGCCACGAGTGCAACCGGGTCAATGAATCGCCATAGGTTTCCCCTCGTGTGTAGGTGAGCAGTGCAATATGGGGAGAATAGCAAAATGGAATTAGTGAATGAATGAATGAATGGATAATTGAATATTTTATTGTCACAATGAAATTCTTTGCTTGCACACTCAAGGTATGCAAATAGTCGCCACGTAAGGGCACTGACAAAGTTACAAAGTATCCATAGTTTCCACACCAGGTCCCCCCTTATTCCCACCCACCACCCCACCCCCATCACAGCGGTCCCCCCACAGGCCGGGTCCTCCATTGTTCTTCCCCCTCCTTCACGGCGGTTCCCCCACACCGGGTCCTCCATTGTTCTCCCCCCCACCCCCATCACGGCGGCCCCCCCACGCTGGGTCCTCCTTTGTTCCTTCCCTGTAGATGTTCGTGGGTCAAATCTTGGTCGGCATGGGTCGACCAGTTGGGTGGAAGAGCCTGTTTCCATGCTGTATAATTCCGACTTTATGTTGGCGACCCCCTATTTTGAAACAGTGATCTTAATGGTGAGTGTGGACTGGGTGGGTGGGAGGACCTGTTTCCGTGCTATATGACTCTGTAGGATGATAGACATATAATGAGGAGAAATGTCAAGACTGCAGCAACTATTAATAGTTGAGGTGTCCTGTAAATATCACCTTCCACTCAGTGGTGTCAGTCACTCATCATCCTGTCTTCGAGTATTATCTTTATATCAATGGTGTCGCAATTCAGTTCGCGCCATTACACAACGCAGGGTGGTAACAATAATGTCCCTCAGTGATTGCTGCTGGGTGAATGTGTCCTGTGCATGGATGCTTCTATAATGTTTCCTAACGCTGATGGACTAAATGCTTGGTGAGATGAGACAAGATCTGAATCAGCTGAATGGTTTCTTGCACAGCATGAGAGTGCCATTCATAATCAAAGTTGCCTCTCCCAGTCTGCCTTTAGGAAAATAAAATGTGCCTAAAATATGGGAGACCAAGTAAACACGCATATCAATTTGATCTTAAGGGACTGTCGAACTTCTATTTTCAAATTTTAACCATTGGCTGATTAGTTTATTATTGTCACGTGTACCGAGGTAGAGTGAGAAACTTTTTGTGGCGTGCTTTCCAATCAGCAAAAAGACCACACACGATTACAATCAACCCGTGCACAGGTACGGGATAAAGGATATAACGATTACTGCAAGATAAAGTCTGATTAATGATAGGTAGTTCGTAGGTCTCCAATGAGGTAGATGGTAGGTCAGGACTGCTCTCTGGTTGATGATCGGATGGGAACAGCTGGGAAGAAACTGTCCCTGAATCTGGAGGTGTGCGTTTTCAAACCTCTGTACCTCTTGCCTGATGGGAGAGTGGAGAAGAGGGAGTGACCAGGGTGAGTCTGGTCCTTGATTCTGCTGGTGGCCTGATGCTGGCCTTAAGCCTGTGCACTCTTCCTGCCTTCAGCAGTTGCTTACAGTCCAATTGGCTACCCCGCCTGACAGCTAAATTCATCAAGAGACTTAACAAAGAAAACCACGCTAGAAACTAGAGGCATGAAACGTTTCAGAACAAATCAGAGCCGGGACTGATGACGAAGGAAAGATGGAGCCCACAATGGTCCATTGTGGGCTGTGGGCGAGGTGATAAGGAAGGGATATATGGAGGTGAACAGAGGAACTGGCAGGACGACTAGGGTGGGGGAGGGACGGGGGGGGTGGGGGAGGGATGGGGTGGGGGGGGACGGGGTGGGGGAGGGACAGAGAGGGGGAGGGACGGAGAGAAAGGGAATGCAAGGGTTACTTGAAATTAGAGAAATCAATATCCATAGCTGCCCAAGCGAAATATGAGGTGCTGTTCCTCCAATTTGCGTGTGGCCTCACTGTGACAGTGGAGGAGGCCCAGGACAGAGAGATCAATATGGGAGGGGGAGTGAAAATGTTTGGCAACCATAATCAGTAATCTGACAGTGTGACATGACTAAACTGACATCTTGAGTGGAGACTATTAGCTCAGTGAATCCTGGCCTTGTGAAAAATCTTATCTTGGATGAATGTGCCTGTCTCTTTTGAACAAGACAATGATCAGTGAACTATATCATGGAAAATTCCACCGATGAATATATGTTTCTCCATCCTCATACACCTGAAGCACTAGAAATCTTTGCTACCTCTGTGAAAGTGGAGAGACTGTATCCTGTGGTACTCAGGAGTCGGTCAGAGCACTTCAGAAATAAAAGACACGCTGTGCTGGAGTAACTCAGCGGGTCAGGTAGCATCACTGGAGAAATGTGCAGGAAGGAACTGCAGATGATGGTGAAGAAGTCTGAAGAAGGGTCTCGACCCGAAACGTCACCCATTCCTTCTCGCCAGAGATGCTGCCTGACCTGCTGAGTTACTCCAGCATTTAGTATCTATCTCTGGAGAACATGGGTAGGTGACGTTTCAGATCGGGACCCTTCTTCAGTAATTGAGAGCTGTGGGAAGCTGCAAGTGGTTTTACTCACCTGTCTTTCTTTACATGTATGCTTAAAGTTAAAACTCCACAGACAATGAATCATTAAAATGGAAGGTTTTGTCAAGGAACTAACTTTACATTGAGGATTTCTTTTTGCACGATTTATTCTTTTGAACTGGAATATTGAAGGTAATTTCTGAATATTTTCAGTATTCAATGGCAAGTGGTGAAAGGGAAATGTTGACATAGAAATGTATCTGACATCCTAGAAAAACCATGGTTTGCAAAATTGACATTTGTGCTAAACAATTGTGGCTCACATTTCTAGGTGAATTAACACCATTTGCTGGATTTTCAGCCATATTGGTATCTAAAAATAAATAATAATGCTAGTAACCCACAGAAGAACCATTGTAAATGCCCAGAAAAAAAAGCACTTGGAAATTTCTATGCTGTTATGCTTCTTTCTGAGAACATTTTTGTGAAACTTACAAAATTCTTAATGGGTTGGACAGGCTAGATGCAGGAAGATTGTTGCCGATGTTGGGGAAGTCCAGAACAAAGGGTCACAGTTTAAGGATAAGGGGGAAGTCTTTTAGGACCGAGATGAGAACGGTTTTTTTCACACAGAGAGTGGTGAGTCTGTGGAATTCTCTGCCACAGAAGGTAGTTGAGGCCAGTTCATTGGCTATATTTAAGAGGGAGTTAGATGTGGCCCTTGTGGCTAAAGGGATCAGGGGGAATGGAGAGAAGGCAGGTACGGGATACTGAGTTGGATGATCAGCCATGATCATATTGAATGGCGGTGCAGGCTCGAAGGGCTGAATGGCCTACTCCTGCACCTATTTTCTATGTTTCTCTAACATTGAATCCCAGCATTTTTCCCAAGCAATGCATAATTTGCAGTACTGGCAAACATTCCCCTCCTTCTGCCTGTATTCCTTCTTCCAGCTTCACATTTCTTCTATCGATACCATGTAATCTCACACTATCTGTCTTTTCATCTTTGGTCCCTGTCCAACAATCTCTGCCCATCCACCCCCTTCACCTGGATTCACGTATCACTTGCCTGGTTTTGTTCTGCCCCCATCTCTCTCTCCCAGCTTCCTAAACCTTACTACAAACAGTCTGAAGGAGGGTCCCGACCCAAAATGTCACCTATCCACGTTCTCCAGTGATGCTGTCTGACCCACTGAGTTATTCTAGCACCCTGTCTTTTTTTAATTTGCTTCCTTTTCTCCTGCTAAATAATACAATCTGGAATTCCTTAATAGCCTCACAAAGCCTACAAAAATCATGAGAGGTGTAGATCGGGTAGATGCACTGAGTCTGAGTAGGAGAATCGAGAACCAGAGGACATGGGTTTAAGGTGAGGGGGGGGGGGAAGAAGATTTCATGGAAACCTGAGTGGTGACTTTTTCACACAAAGGGTGGTGGGTGTATGGAACGAGTTGCCAGAGGAGGTAGTTGAGGCAGGGACTATTGCAATGTTTAAGAAACATTTAGACAGGTACATGGATAGGACAGGTTTAGAGGGATATGGACCAAACACAGGCAGGTGGGACTAGTGTAGATGGGCCATGTTGGTCGGTGTGGGCAAGTTGGGCTGAAGGGCCTGTTTCCACACTGTATCACTCTATATAATTGAAATGCAGATCTGAACTGACAATGTCATGGATTCAGTCACTGCTCTGTGCTCGTTATCAATGGCCTCTGGTACGAGGGACACTGTTCTGAACTCCACCTTGTGCAAGTGCCAGAGGAAGATGGGTGTGGGTGTCACATTTGCAGTCCAGGCACATATGCTGCAAAGTTTCTGCATGTAAATATCTGAACAAAATGAAATTAGACTTGGCTGTTAATGGCCTTTGTAGGCGAAAAACCTGTTAATATATTTTCTACTTTTAAAGATCAAGTTCTAATTTTAAAGGTTAAGTTCTGGATATTAATTGTTTTCATTCATACATTCATGGGGCGTTTGTGTTGTTGGCCAGGCCATCGTTTATTGCCCATCTCAAATTGCCCTTGAGCTGAGTGGCTTGTTTAGTCAGGTGGGAGGGCAGCAAGGATTTTTTTGATTTTGATTTAGAGATACAGCGCGGAAACAGGCCCTTCGGCCCACCGAGTCCGCGTCGCCCAGCGATCCCCACACATTAACACTAAACTACACACACTAGGGACAATTTTTACATTTACCCAGTCAATTAACCTACATACCTGAACGTCTTTGGAGTGTGGGAGGAAACCGAAGATCTCGGAGAAAACCCACGCAGGTCACGGGGAGAACGTACAAACTCCGTACAGACGGCACCCGTAGTCAGGATCGAACCTGAGTCTCGGCGCTGCATTAGCTGTAAGGCAGCAACTCTACCGCTGCGCCACCGTGCCGCTACTGTGGAGCTCGAGTTATGAAATTGAAAGACTCTTCGTGTCACTTGTTCACTTTACATTATTTGATGCGAATTTCCTTTTGCCGGTTTGTGCCGCTCCTAGTTTCCTTCACACTCATTTTCTCACATTTAGGGGGTTGCCGTTCCTCCCATCTGCCACCAACCCCAAATAGGTCAAACTGACAAAAACGGGGGCGGCACGGTGGAGCGGCAGTAGAGTTGCTGCCTTCCAGCGCCAGAGGGGCCCCGGGTTCGATCCTGGCTACGGGTGCTGTCTGTACGGAGTTTGTACGTTCTCCCTGTGACCGCTGTGGGTTTTCTCCGGGTGCTCCGTTTCCTTCCACACTGCAAAGACTTACAGATTTGTAGATGAACTGTCTTCGGTAAAATTGTAAATTGGCCCTGGTGAGTAGGAGTCAAGTCAAGTCAAGTTTATTTGTCACATGCACATACACGATGTGCAGTGAAATGAAAGTGGCAATGCCTGCGCATTGTGCACAAAAAAGAATTACAGTTACAGCAGGCGGCACGGACTTGGAGGGCCGAAAAGGCCTGTTTCCGGCTGTATATATATGATATGATATGATGATGATATAAATAAAGTTAATACAGTTAATACAGAGAAGACAAAATTTAGTCCCTGGAGTTATAAAAGTTAACAGTCCTGATGGCCTGTGGGAAGAAACTCCGTCTCATCCTCTCCGTTTTCATAGCGTGACAGTGCGAGTGTACGGTCCAATCGCTGGTCGGCGTGGACTCGGTGGGCCAAAGAATCTGTGACATAGCATCTTATGGGGGTTTGGTTTTGCTGGTGAAAGTATACAGATAACTATGTACAAAATAAAAAGTAATGTTGAACCATCTAAGCACGACGACATCTAACATTGATTCTCTAACATTAAATGTGACTGATATATTTCACTACAAGTGTATTGGGCAGAAGTTTTAACTCCGAGCTGATTCCTTCAGGAAAGGTTATCACTTCTAGCAGAAATGCAGAAGACTCGGTAAGATCTGTGGCTTAGCATATTTTGACACCTCACAGATTTGAATTCAAAGCCAGCACAGATGAAAGAGAGAACTTGCATATATGTAGCACTTTTTTAAAACTTTGATGTGCTTCACTCGCGGAGTGACTCAGACTTGAGTTGAGCCTGATTGTTTGGCATAACAGAAGCTTTGTGCTCCTCCTGACGAATGCAATCAATGGTCAAAGAAATGGGTGGATTTTCAAAGCGCCTATTAATGAAACATTTTTTAAAATTTGAGTAAAAATGGAAAGCAGCAGCACAGTGACACATTGGTTCGAATGGCTCATTTCATTGCACCAAAGTTCAGTCTTGGACTTGGATGCTGTCGGTGTGGAGTTTGCATGCTCTCCCTGCACTCAATGGGTTTCAATTAAATGCTCCAGTTTCGTTCCATGTCCCAAAGACATTTGTTGATTAGAAGCCCTGTAAATGTGCCTTTGTGGAGGTACATGGCAGCAGAGTTAGAGAACTAAAAGACATGTGAGGGGCACTATAGGAGGCACTGCCTCAGAAAGGTAGCAGCATCATTAAAGATATACACCACCCTGGCCACACTCTCATTTCACTGCTACTTTTGGGAAAAAGGTATTGGAGTCTGAAAACCATGACCACCAGGTTCAAAAATAGCTTCTTCCCCACAACCATCAGGCTCTTAAACGGTGGCGCGGCGGTAGAGTTGCTAACTTACAGCGAATGCAGCGCCATCGACCCGGGTTCAATCCTGACTGGGGGCGCCGTCTGTACGAGTTTGTACGTTCTCCCCGTGACCTGCGTGGGTTTTCTCCGAGATCTCCGGTTTCGTCCCACAATCCAAAGACGTGCAGGTTTGTAGGTTAGTTGGCTTGGTAAATTGTCCCTGGTGGGCGTAGGATAGTGTTAATGTGCGGGGATCGCTGGTAAGCACGGACCCGGTTGACCGAAGGCCCTGTTTCCACGCTGTATCTCTAAACTAAACTAAACTAAACTACACAATACTAACCTATGAACGATAGGTTGCAGACTAGTGGCTTTTTTTGCACTAGTATCGAATGTATTGAAATTTTGTTTATATATTTTCTGTGTGTACTGTGTTTACTGGCTTGTTCCACTGCTGCAAGTAAGAATATCATTGTTCCTTTGTCAGTACCTGGTCGGGATCTGTAGAGGGAAATGGACAGAGGGAGAGGAGTGGAAAGAGGGGTGGCAAAGAGGAATTAGGAGACTCGGAGTAGGGAGTGGTGGGAGATGACCAGGAGGGGGAGAAGAAAGGAACAGTGATGGGGGTAGTGGGAGAAAGATGTAGGGGGATGAAAAGGAGGGTTGGAGGATTAGAGAATTCATGGTTCATGCCATTGCTACTCAAGCAGAATATGGGTGCTGTTCTTCCAGTTCCTTCCCCTCCATTAGTCTGAAGAAGGGACCTGACCCAAAACATCGTCTGTCCCATTCCCTCCCCAGATGCTGCCTGACCTGCTGAATTCCACCAGTATTTTGTAATTGGATACATAATTGTCTTGATTGTAGGAAGCAGAGGGTGATGATGGATGACATTTGGACAGGTACATGGATAGGAAAGGTTTAGAGGGAAATTAGTTAATTGCAGGCAAGCGGGGCTAGGTTAGATGAGCATCTTGGTCGACATGGACAATTTGGGCTGAAGGGCCTGCTTCTTGCTGTATGACTCCATGACTATGACTTGCCACTTACAGTAAAGTTCAGGAGGATCCCAAAATTGATTCGTACGGGTGTCAGAGGTTATGGGGAGAAGGCAGAAGACTGGAGTTAAGAGGGAGAGATGGATCAGCCATGATTGGATGGCGGAGTGGACTTGACGGGCCGAATGGCCTAATTCTGCTCCTATCACTAATGACCTTATGACCTTAAGTTGGCCACTGTTTCAAGAGACAACACTGGTGGAATGAGGACTTGTTTTGTTGAAACTGGGCACAGATAGTTTGTGTATGCAGGTATATTTTCCTCCCATTATTAGGATTTTGGAGGATCCCAAAATAGTAATGGGTAAAGAATGTTTGTGTCAGTTCCCCCGTTGAGATAGAATCATCAGTCTGCATCTCAGCACCCAGCTGCCAAAGAGTGGAATTGAAGCCTTTTTATTTAATGCTTTGAATCTTGCCTTGCAGAAACAACTTTCAGAACAGATACTTCTGTCGATCATTTTGGTTTTCTCTTCAGTTTTCATAGGTAGCATGTTCTTCCAAAATAATTGGTCCTGTTTCTTTCCAAAATTTTGGAGTCCTCCACATCTTTTTTACCATTAAAATGGAACAGCTAAACATTGCCAATTATTTCCGAGTGATTAAAAAAGAAAATCTTTTGATGCATGAATTTCATCTATTAAAATGTAGGCGTTTTTTTTCCCCGTCGTGTCCCCTCAGGCAACAATGAACGCCCGCCCGCAGCTCATCCTGGACTCTACAAACCTCACACAGTCGGCACCAGCCAGCCCCACCAGTAAGGGAGCACACATTCACCAGGTTGGGTAAGTCGTTGAGTCTGGGATGAAATACCTCTCTAACATTGGGACATACTTGCAGCACGTTGTGCCCGGCAGGTGTTTAGTTTGCTGCGTGCAGGTGCAGCAAATGGGTGACACACCGTCAAGATACATTGAGAATTTAATTTGGGGTGGCGCAGCGGTAGAGTTGCTGCCTTACGGCGCCAGAGACCCGTGTTCCATCCTGATCACGGGCGCTGACTGTACGGAGTTTGTGCGTTCCCCCCGTGACCACGTCGGGTTTCTCCGGGAACCCCGGTTTCCTCCCACATTCCAAAGACGTACAGGTTTGTAGGGTAATTGGCTGCGGTAAAAATTGTAAATTGTCCCCAGCGTGTAGGATGGTGTAAGTGTACGGGGATCACTGGGCGGCGTGGACTCATTGGGCGGAAAGGCCTGCTTCTACATTGTTCCTCTAAACTCAACTAAACAAATTCCTTTTTACCTGTGAGAAAATTCTTGTTGACCATGGACTGTTAAGAAGTCTGAACTGTGTTCTTATTAATGACTTTCAGTCCCATTCATGTACATCCAGTGCAATAGGTATTCAGTGTATGTATTGTACGGGTGTCAGGGGTTATGGGGAGAAGGCAGGAGAATGGGGTTAGAAGGGAGAGATAGATCAGTCATGATTGAATGGCGTAGAAGACTTGATGGGCCGAATGGCCTAATTCTGCTCCTATCGCTTATGACCTTATGACATATTACTGTTTGGAGTCAACAACATTATGAACAATGGAGTTTGAAGCAATTATGTGTAAGAAGGAACTGCAGAAGCTGGTTTACACCGAATATAGACACTAAATGCTGGAGTAACTCAGCGGGACAGGCACCATCCCTGGAGAGAAGGAATAGGTGATGTTTCTGGTCGAGACCCTTTATCAGACGTCTGATGAGTTACTCTGGCATTTTGTGTCTATCTTGAGGCAATTATAGCAGTCCCGTCCATTGGTCAAGATATGAGCAATGGAGTTTTGCAAGATGAAACCTTCAGTGTGGCTGCACTGTACCTGTCAGTCTAATCTCCCTCTGCTGATATTGGAATTCAGATTTTCTCCCTTCTTTCCCAATCCCATTCCCCCCACCTCAATTCTGCCACTTTCCATTGGTGCTTTCTATTTTATGAGGCTGATGAGATTTCATCCAATAACTTTCGCACCTCCACCATTACCTCTTGGCTTCAACATGTTCCCAATGTTGGGGGAGTCCAGAACCAGGGGCCACAGTTTAAGAATAAGGGGTAGGCCATTTAGAACGGAGATGATGAAAAACATTTTCAGTCAGAGAATTGTAAATCTGTGGAATTCACTGCTTCGGAAGGCAGTGGAGGCCAAGTCTCTGAATGCATTCAAGAGAGAGCTAGATAGAGCTCTGAAGGATAGCGGAGTCAGGGGGTATGGGGAGAAGGCAGGAACGGGGTACTGATTGAGAATGATCAGCCATGATCACATTGAATGGTGGTGCTGGCTCGAAGGGCTGAATGGCCTACTCCTGCTCCTATTGTCTTCCTGTCCTTCTGCACATTCTAGATTGGCAGCCATTGTGGCTTCTTATTTCTCCTCCATCTTAGATCCCAGGCTGTCTCTGAAACCCCAGGACATCCAGACACTGCTGCTGCCTAATCTGGGCCTGCACTCTTTCCTGTGCCCTCTGTCATATTCACTGGGGCAAGGAGGATGGTACAGCAGGCATGACTTTGAAGACAGGAAAGTTTCAAGCCTTTGTGCTTCATCTGTGCCAATTTCCACCTGGAAGGAAAGTGGGTGGAAAAAGGAAGATTGTTAGAGAAGCAACAAAACTCGATCAGAAAGTAATTGGAAAGCTGAAGCTCTCTGCTATCTTTCCTTAGGCCATGGAATAGGAAATCCACTGATATTCAATGTGAATTGTGGAGCAGTCTGTCGGCATAACAATGTTCCTCACTAAATCGAGATTTCATGTCAATAGCAAAAAATCCCAAATGAGAGACTTTCCAATTCCAGCTAAATTCAGTAGCTGTTGCCATGTCAAAGGGGGATTTTGATAAATTTGATAAAGAGGGTTTGATAAATTAATATTTTTCTAAAGAGTACTATTTTCTTGTTGCATTAACTGTGCTCTGAATCTAAGCATATGAAAAATTACTTTGCTAAGCCAAATAGTTTCATTAATCTGACACTGTGTGGGTAGAATGATTGATGGTAAAATAAAGTGAATGGCTGCTTATTAATTTAACTTAATTACAACCCTAGGGTATATTTCATTTTAAGAGCAATTATAGCAGCCCCTGTCTTCTAGTCAGGGGGTCCTGTTATTAATCAGTGCTGAAATGGGTTTTTCGTTAACTCTTTATTTTAGGTGAAAATCATGCAATTATGACCATATTTTTCATTGCATTGTACAGTTTATAAGAAAAAAATGCATATGCCAAAAATAGAATTATATCACAAAGTTTAACAAAATGAAAAGCTCACCGTCATAATCCATTATACTGAACAAAAGGCCAAGGCAAATACGATTCAGCCATTGGCGCCATTTCCTTGAGGAATGAAGAATTTTCAGGTTTGCCCCGTTGCCAAGTTCAAATCATCTTTATGGACAAGAGGTGGACCCTATACTCCCCATAACTCTTGACACCCCGTACCAATCACGAAGGCCATCTTTCCATTCTTGGTCCAAATTCAGCAATGTTTCAAAAATGGAAAATGCTGGAAACATTCAACGGGTCAGGCAGCATCTGCGGAAAGAGAAACACCTGTCTGAAAGTTTCTACATCAGAACCCAGTACTTTCTTGATCAGATTTCCACCATCTGAGCTTTTTGATTTTTATGAAATCTTTCATTTGCCAACATATCAATCAATCCACTTCAAAATATATGGATGTAAGGATCTTTGGAAATAAATACACAACAGTGGAGCTATAAAATGCATCAAATCTTTTGCTGGTGCAAGCCTTCAGCCAGTTTTTAACCAAGCAATTCCATGTCAATTTTGTTCTCAATAATTATTTGGCCCATGTCAATAATATAACCAGTTTCTTTGTTCACTGTCTTAACGTTGTCTCCAAAATTTGAAAGGTCTGTTTTATGTCTTAACAATTTTATTTACGTGAAATGCCTGTTAAAATTTTGAGATATTGTGGAGTGATGGCATAAGTACCCAGACTTGTCATGCGATAAACTTCATAAAACCTTAATCCATCCACTTGCTAACATGTTATCCTTTCACTTTTAACACCTGGCTTCACATCCAGCCCACATCAGCAGGGTAAACAAACACATAAATGCTCTCAACCAGCACATTTACTGACCTCCAGTCATCTGGTCTCTCATTAGAGGCCAACAAAAATTCAGATATCTCAGTCAGAGCCCCAGCAGTCTCTCCCCTTGCCTCCCATAATAGCCTAGGGTGAGACTCATCCAGCTATGGGGATTTACAGAACATAGAACAGTGCAGCACAAGAACAAACCCTTCGGCCCACAGCGTCTGTGCTGAACATGATGTCGAGATAAACTAATCTCATCTGCCTGCACACGATCCATGTCCCTCGATAGCTTTCTACGTTACTCCCCTCAAAAAATTACGGGTATCAGTACAACAGTAAATATTCTCACTTTGTGGAGAATCCTGCCTTAATTTTCCGTGTGATTTTCTGTCGCAGAGGATCACCGCCCATACCCAGCACCAGTAGTTCAAGCCTGACCAACGATGTGAGCAAACAGACAGGACCCAGAGATATCTCGGCTGCATCGCGGCAGGGAATAGTTCCCACCATCGCGCTGCCTTACACTCCACATTCTCACCAGTTTTCCAGAACGCGAAAAATGTTCGACAAGGGGCCAGATCAGGTAAGAAACTTGTGGGATAGAAGATTATTCAAATACGGCTGCTCGTTTTTTTTCATAAGTAGATTCTCTCATGTTCAAAATATTCCAAAACCGAGCCAGAAGGGCAGCACGGTGGTGCAGCAGTAGAATTGCTGTCTTCTTGCGCTGGAGACCCGGATTCGATCCTCACCACAGGTGCTGTCTGTGTGGAGTTTGCACGTTCTCCCACTGGGTTTTCACCGGGTGCTCCATTTTCCTCCCACACTCCAAAGACGTACAGGTTTGCGGGTTCATTGGCTCGGATAAGTTGTAAAATTGTCCTAAGTGTGTGTTGGTTAGTGTGCAGGCTGTTTCCACGCTGTATCTCTGAAGTCAGATTATTACCAGACAAGATGTTGACCACAGTTGGCAGCAAAGAAGGATGGGAATGGTGTGCCAAAAGTTTGGTCAGAGAGTGGTTTTAAGTACATCTTGAAAAACAAACATAGTGAGGTTGAAATTTTTAAAAGGTGATTTGCAGAGGTTCGGGCAAGTATCTGGAGGGGTAGTTAACAGGGAAAGTGCTCAAGGGATCAGATTTGGATAGATACAGCAATCTAGAAGGCTTGTGGGGCAGGAAGAGGTCACAGAGAAAAAGTATTCAAGATGTTGAAATAACTTGTCTTCCACTGAATGAAGTGACACAGCCAAAGGGGGAAATGTTAGTAGAAGTGACTTAATGCTCGATGTGTTGTCAGGAAGCCTTTAGAGGGAGAAAGAGATGGAAACACAAAGAACTGCAGATGTTACAATCTTGAGCAAAACACAAAGTACTGGAGGAACTCAGCAGGTCAGGCAGCATCTGTGAAGGAAATGACCAGGTGACATTTTGGGATTGCGACCCTTCTTCAGACTGACGATGTGAAGGGCTGCTGTTTGGGGGGAGGGGGGGGGGGGGTCGATTTCTAAGTGTCATTGATAGATAGAAGAGAGTGCAGAATTTTGAGGTCACCATCAGGAGCATGAAGTACTTGGAGATCCATGGTGTGGAGCCAGCCCAGGGCAGAGAGCAGAGCACTGTCCAGATATGGGGGATATCCTCTCAGTCTGAGGAAGGGTCTCGACCCGAAACCTCACCTGTTCCTTTTCTCCAGAGATGCTGCCTGAGCCACTGAGTTACTCCAGCATTTTGTGTCTATCGTCTGTCTAGATTTGGTGCAAGTTGTGTAAGGACAGTGGCATTTTGGATTAGTTTGAGGATATAGAAGATTGGAGACAGACCAAGGGGACATTGGAATAGTTGAGTCAAAACAAATGGGTTGAACCATGGGAAAAGCTGGATAATGTTGCAGTTTAGTTTAGTTATCGATACAGCACGGAAACAGGCCCTTCAGCCCACTGAGTCCACGCCGACCAACGATCCCCGCACACTAGCACTATACACCAGGGACAATTTGCAATTTTTACAAAGCCAATTAACCTACAAGCCTGTCCATCTTTGGAGTGTGGGAGGAAACCGAAGATCTCGGAGAAAACCCACCCGGTCACGGGGTGAACGTACAATCTCCGCTCGAATCCGTGTCTCTGGCGCTGTAAGGCAACAACTCTACCGCTGCGCCACCGAGCCGCCACGGTCATTGAAGAAGGTTGTCTTTGTGATGAAACGTTAGATCGTTAGTAAGTTCCAGATCTATCTGAGTGGCACCTTCAGTGCTGTGAAATGTTAATGTAAATGAAAAGTGTGACTTGAAGTCACGATCAGCAATGCAAGTGCCACCATAAATCTCGCCCTTCAGTGATTCATCACTGCTCTCCTGTTGAGAACATGCGGCATCTCTGAATCATTTTTTATACTCCTTCAGCTGAGACATTCTTACAATCTTTTACTTTGTGCCATCCATGTGATTGTTTGTTCTAAACTGACAGTGGTTAGGTAATTGAAAATCAAATCACTTATAGATATTATCCATTCTGTCGATAAGTCCCATTCCCACTTGGAAGAATTGCTGGTGCCTAACCAATGCTTCTGTGCAGAGGTAGACCAGACCTTGGTTCAGAGATAAAATTAACTTAAGTGGCACAGCGGTAGACTTGCTGCCTTACAGCGCCAAAGACCCGGGTTGGATCCTGACTTAGGGGGCTATCTGTATGGAGTTTGTACCTTCTACCCGTGACCACGTGGGTTTTCTCCGGGTGCTCCGGTTTCCTCCCGCATACTTAAGACGTGCTGGTTTGTAGGTTAATTGGTTTCTGTAAATTGTCCCTCGTCTGTCGGATAGAACTGGTGTACGGGGATTGTTGGTCGGCTCAGGCTCAGGCTCGGTGGGCCGAAGGGCCTGTTTCCTCACTGTATCTGTAAAAACGAAACTAAACTTGTCAAAATGAGAGTGTGTACTGTGTACTGCCTAGGTGAGATCTGTTGTATAATTGTACTGGGTTGCATGCAAAACAAAGCATTTCACTGTACCTGGTACATGTGACAATAAAGCATCATTGAAGTCAAAACACAAAGTCAGGACAAATGTTAAAACAATCAATGCAGGTATAGAATGGCATTAAAACTTGTTTTACCTTTCCAGACTGTTGAAGATTCAGAGGACGGGGTTGGACACAAAAATCTCATATCCACAACTATGCAAACAGGGTTCTGTGATTGGAGCGCAAAATATTTTGCACAGCCTGTGATGAAGGTACTTTATCACTTACTAATTAAAATTGATTTCTGATATAGTTGTTAGCAAATCAATTTAACTATCATGATACTAAAATGAACTTTTTTTCTGGTAAAAAGAAACCTCATCCAGCTCAAAGAGACTGTTTCCTTTCTGATATGCATAGAAAGGAACTGCAGATGCTGGTTTATACCAAAGGTAGACACAAAGTGCTGGAGTAACTCAGCGGGTCGGGCCCTTCTCCCCTCCAGTTCCCTCCCCTTTACTTGCTGCCTGAAGAAGGGTCCTGACCAGAAACGTCACCCATCCTTTTTCTCCAGTGATGCTGCCTGACCCGTTGAGTTGCTCCAGCACTTTGTATCTATTTCCCTTTCAGATACTTGTGTTCTCGTGGCCTTGAAAACCTTGGAGCTCAAGTTGGGTCCATTAACAACTTGCAATCAGTTACATCTGTTCAAGATTTATCGTGATATGTTGCTGAGCTCCTGCGGCGGTGATTTTTGTGAATTATTTCACGGGTTGGAACCTTGAAAACCATTTTACAAAAATGCCCTGAGTAGTTTGTGTCCTTCACAGCAGTATGATACAGAGGAGTTGCTACATGTACAAACTTCATTGTTCTGTTGCCAGTACGTATAACAATTAAACCCTCTTGACTCTCCTGACTGGAGTGAATTAAAATGGAGAGAGCTGAGACTGAACTATTGACATCTGAACTAAAGGCATTGACTGAACTAAAGGCATCTGTCCCGAAAGCTAGAAATGCATTTTAGCTGAAGTGACTGTTGTGATATTGCCTGGGACTACTTTGTGTATCCCAAGGACTACTTTGTTTGCATGTGCAGGAATGCGTATATAAGAGGTTGGTGTGATTGGGTGGTCACTCTGGATCCAGATGACCACGGAATAAACAGCCTGGAGTTGAGCTCCAGCATTGTAACCTTTTATACACGTGTACTTGTGGTCCGTCCAGAGTCACTAAAGGTACAACAGGTACCGGACCACGAAGTACAACAGTGACAACGTAAATTAATTCCTGGTAGGAGTTTGAAAGTTGGTGTGTGAGTACTGTCTCCCAGTTCATTCCATTGTTATCCAAGCACTATCCCCACTGCTTACATTCAATAACTTCGAAAGGGTTATTACTCCAGTATGGAGACCAAATCTTACTCTATCCCCACCCTTTGGCAAAGGGTATTTATGACTCAGCTGGTTCATTTATCCTTTTGGAATGATCTGAATGATCATCATTTCCGCTTCTTGTCCTTAATCCTCCTTAAAAATTCCCAGGGTTTCTACTTTATATGACAGAAACCTTTAACATGAAGAAAAGTTCTATCATCTCAGTTTTCAAGTTTCTTCTTATTTCTCTCCTCTTTAGCTCCTACTTCCCTCCCCTTTGATGAATGTATCATTATCATCATCAGTGCAAGAAAATAACTGCAGATGCTGGTACAAATCGAAGGTATTTATTTCACAAAATGCTGGAGTAACTCAGCAGGACAGGCAGCATCTCAGGAGAGAAGGAATAGGTGACGTTTCAGGTCGAGACCCTTCTTCAGATCATTTACCTCCGATCTTTTCACCAGCATACATTTTCCAATCTGTAAACCTTTCATTCTGTCTCAGGCTTTAGACAACAGGGATTACCTTCAGTCTGAAGAAGGGTCTCGACCCGAAACGTCACCCATTCCTTCTCTCCCGAGATGCTGCCTGTCCCGCTGAGTTACTCCAGCATTTTGTGTCTACCAGGGATTACCTTTATGGATCTTCTGAAATTTCACTCGGGTTTGAATGCGTCCCTTGCAAAAATATTGAACCTGGTCATTCTCTGAAGGAACACGCTCTCCACCATCTGAGCACAAGACTCCACAAGTCGACATGCTTTAGTGTTCTTTACTCACTGTCTGCAGAGCTACTTTCAGTCAGAGAGTGGTGAAGGTGTGGAATTCTCTGCCTCAGAAGGCAGTGGAGGCCAGTTCGTTGGATGCTTTCAAGAGAGAGCTGGATAGAGCTCTTAAGGATAGCGGAGTGAGGGGGTATGGGGAGAAGGCAGGAACGGGGTACTGATTGAGAGTGATCAGCCATGATCGCATTGAATGGCGGTGCTGGCTCGAAGGGCTGAATGCCCTACTCCTGCACCTATTGTCTATTGTCTATTCTGAGACCTATACCCTTGATTTTAGCAAGAATCTATTCACATGAAACTTTGTCCAATGTCTTCAGAAAGTCATGATGTAACGCATAAGCGTTATTTCTTTCTCTGCAAGTGTCGGCTGACCTGAGTATATTAGATATTTTCTGTTTTATTTCAGATTATAAATTTGCATTCTTCACAGTTTTTCCTAGTTTACTTATGTTTGCTTAAGGGAGTTCATTGCTTGGGTGAAAATATATATTTTCCTTTGTTGTAAAAGAACTGGCCTGCAGTACATTATCTTAAAGGTTGAGAGAGATCTGAAAGCATAGGAATCTTGAGGGTATTTATTCACAAAATGCTGGAGTAACTCAGCAGGTCAGGCAGCATCTCAGGAGAGAAGGAATGGGTGATGTTTCGGGTCGAGACCCTTCTTCAGACTGAATCTTCTTCAGAATCTTGAGTTCCCTCCTTGCTATGGAACCGCCTATGATTGAATGATGAATGAGTCCTGACACCAGTCTTATGCTGACTTGTTCTAGTCAATATTAATGTAATATTCTACACGTAGGTTACGATTCAACTTTTCCTGATTGAGTGAATTAACCCCAGCCAAGTTTAGTTTGGTCTATTATTGTCAAGTGTGCCGGGGTACAGTGAAAATCCTTTTGTTGCACGCTATCCAGTCAGCGAAAAAACTATACATGATTACAATCAAGCCATCCACAGTGTTGCAGACGCAGGATAAAGGGTATCGCGTTTAATGCAAGATATAAAGTCCAATAATGTCTGATTAAAGATAATTTGAAGTTCTCGAATGAGGTAGATGGGACCATTTTCGAGCTGGCGGGAGGGAGGATGGTTCAGTTGCTTGATAACAGCTGGGAAGAAACTGTCCCTGAGTGTGGAGGTGGGCGGTTTCAACCTTCTGTGCCTCTTGCCTGATGGGAGAGGGGAGTTGTCAGCAAAGGACCCAGACCACAGCTAATGCAGAAAACACTATTGTGTATGAAAGAACTACGGATGCTGGTTTAAATCGAAGGTAGACACAAAATGCTGGAGTCATTCAGCGGGTCAGGCAACTTCTCTGGAGAGAAGGAATGGGTGACATTTCGGGTCGAGACCCTTCTTCAGACTGATGTCAGGAGAGGGGGCGGTCCCGCCCCCTCCCCTGACATCAGTCTGAAGAAGGGTCTCGACCCGAAACGTCACCCATTCCTTCTCTCCAGAGATGCTGCCTGACCCGCTGAGTGACTCCAGCATTTTATAGACAATAGACAATAGGTGCAGGAGGAGGCCATTTGGCCCTTCGAGCCAGCACCGCCATTCAATGTGATCATGGCTGATCATTTTCAATCAGTACCCCGTTCCTGCCTTCTCCCCATACCCTCTGACTCCGCTATCCTTAAGAGCTCTATCTAGCTCTCTCTTGAATGCATTCAGAGAATTAGCCTCCACTGCCTTCTGAGGCAGAGAATTCCACAGATTCACAACTCTGACTGAAAAAGTTTTTCCTCATCTCAGTTCTAAATGGCCTACCCCTTATTCTTAAACTGTGGCCCCTTGTTCTGGACTCCCCCAACATTGGGAACATGTTTCCTGCCTCTAACGTGTCCAACCCCTTAATAATCTTAATAATTTTGTGACTACCTTCAGAAAACACTATTGTTATAAATCACAATTTGTCGTTAATGTTGCTGACTAAACACGCGTGAATCTTCTTTAACATTTAACTGAAAAATCTTAAACTGATTGAATTTTCTAACAATGTTAATGGTAATGGCCGTATGGGGAATCCTTGCAGTATGGGAAATCTGTATGAACTGATTTATGACTGCATCGATGACCCGAATCTGAGGTTATATATTGGTGAAATCGAACCATGTATAGCTTAATCTTTATATGAACCTCAGAACCACAAAGCAATCTCACAGGTCACCACTTCCATTATAGTTTACCAGTTTAATAAATGAAACTCATAGCAAACTCATGATTTTACAATAAATGCTAGGAGAATAATGGGATCATTACTGATTAGCCATCCTGTTATAATACAGCCTTCTGTTACGGCAGGTTTTCAGTCCATTGAACTTTTATCTGTCTCGCAAATACCTCAAAATGATTGCAATTGCCAAATAAATCTTCTTGGTATCTTTCAGTGCTGTGGGCTCTGATCTCTGCCGGTGGATTAATGTGTTTCACCCCAAATAGCCTCCCTCCAACTTCCATTTCATCAAAATCGTCCATCTTGTCCCGATCAGTTCCATTTGGTGGCAGGTATTGTTCGTAAATACCCTCGTGAATACAAAATGAAAAGTAAATGCCCTGTAAAGGAGAAATAACAAAGAAAAGACTCCCACGACTTTCATTTTCCCAGCCTGTTATTTGGCGAGCAGCATGTTGAAAGGGATGTCCTGTGCTTTATCTTCTTTCTATTGTGTTTAATATAAAGCACCTCATATTTGTACTGATAGACACCACTTGCTCAATGAATCAGGTTATTGGAAAAGTAAAAACAATCCCATGCCATTCTACATAAGCGGCACCAAACCAGTGTGAAAGTACATTTCATGCTGATGTATAATGAAATATAGGGCAAAATGGTGCTCCGTGATAAAACAGAGTTCCCCTTCAGACCCACCCTGCTCCACCGGTGGATTACCGTATTTAAACAATGTAGAAAACTTCCCTGCGCTACAAACTTTCTGATCCCCGCCACTGGTCTATCCCCTGACCACTGGTGAATTTAGTTTGATACTGCACCTTAGTTATTGGTGGGTGAAAGTGGGTTATGCTTTAGAGTCAGACAGCGTGGAAACAGGCCCTTCGTCCCAACTTGCCCACACCGACCAACATGTCCCATCTACACTAGTCCCACTTGCCTGCATTTGGCCCATATATTCCTCTAAACCTGTCCTATCCATGTACGGGTCTAATCGGTTCTTAAACATTGTGTCAGTACCTGCCTCAACGACCTCTGGCAGCTCGTTCCATACACCCACCACCCTTTGTGTGAAAAAGTTACCCTTCATGTTCCTATTAAATCTTCCCCTCACCCCCACCCCTCACCTTAAACCCATGCCCTCTGGTTCTCGATTCCCCAACTCTGAGCAAGAGACTCTGTGCACCTATCCAATCTATTCCTCTCGTGATTTTGTATACCTTTATTTTAGATTTTGAAAAGCTTGGATTACGTCTGTGGAGAATGAATGTGGCAAGTTGTATAAAATAAGATGGCTTCAAAAGCACTTCATCACTTTCCCTTGTTTTAAGTGTTTGAGTGGCCATAAGAATATTTGCGTGCATTTATTAGTGCATTCAAGTTTCCCTTTTGATCCCGATCTGTGTCTTTTTTCTGCATTATGTGAGAATGAAACATAGCTGCAAAATATTCCCGTATCACTTTAAAACTGTAGCTTTAGAATATAATTCACTATTGATTCCTGTTAAATTATTTGGAACTAATCAAATGTTTTGATGTTGTTATTGAATTATGATCATGTTAGCAATATCAATAGGTCTTGCACTTATCCTTCAGCGTACTCCTTGATAAATTAGAACTAACAATTCAGATTGATCAAATATAAAAATAGTCTGCAAAATTGACTATTAACAAGAATTAACAAGAATATTTTTGATTCGACACCTGATCAATGCACATCACTTTTGTGATTGGAGTTGTGACTCTACAAGTAGGTCTACCCATAAGATAGGTTTGGTCAAGCAATGTTGGTAAGTTCCTATTTTGGATCTCTATCCAACAACCCCTGCTTTAGATTGATAATGGTCCACTTTGATAATGTTTGTTAGTATCTGTAATGTCCCACAGAGCAGTAGACACAAAATACTGGAGTAACTCAGCGGGACAGGCAGCATCTCTGGAGAGAAGGATTGGGTGACGTTTCAGGTCGAGATCTTTCTTCAGACATGACGATCCTTTTTCACAACAAGTGCGATGGATTCATTCACAAGTGGTTGCGGCATGGGTCAAGTTTGAGCTCTGGGGCAGCGCAGTGGTAGAGTTGCAGTCTTACAGCGCCAGAGGCACGGGTTCAATCCTGACCACAGGTGTTATCTGTTCAGAGTTTGTACGTTCTCCCTGTGACTGTGTGGGTTTTCTACGGGTGCTCCAGTTTCCTCCCACACTCCAAAGACATACAGGTTTGTAGGTTAATTGGCTTTGGTAAAATTGTAAATTGTCCCTCGTTTGTAGGATTAAGCTAGTGTACATGGTGGTCGCTGGTCGGCTTGGACTCGGTGGGACAAAGGGTCTGTTTCCACGCTGTATCTCTAAAGTCTAAGAGTGATGGCCAACACCCGTAGATCTATAACCCATCATCTTAGAACTAATTCTGTTTGAGTAATAGGGTACGTCCATCAACAAATGGAAAGTACAAGCAATAGTGGACATCTCCTGTCCCCCCCCCATCCGGACCAAACTCAGATCCTGGGGGGACAGGGCTTTCTCCATCATTGCTCCCACCCTATGGAACTCACTACCCCAAACCGTCAAGACTCCTCCTCACTCACCACATTCAAAACATCACTGAAGTCTCACCTGTTCAGCACTGCCTTCAACCACTGAAGGTCACCTCACCTTCTGTCTCCTTTCCCTGTTCGTTTACTTATTTATCTATTTATTCACTTCTCTATGTTCTAGAAATCCCTGTAATGCATCTTTGAGTGTTTGAAAAGCTCTATATAAATGTAATGCATTATTATTATTATTATTATTATTATTATCTTTCCTTAGAATGCCTTTCCTGCACAAATCTGCTGCTCTGCTTGTGAACATCTGATTCTCATTGCTCCATTTCTGTGCGTGTTATCATTTTGTAGCCTTTGTTGCTAATTGGGCTTTTTCTCTATTGATGTTCAAACATTTTCATCGACAACTCCAAAACGAAATTATCATACTTAACTTACACTGGTTAATTGAGTTCGATTAAGCTGCTGGAGAAGCATTACAGTATCTCTAACGCAAGTGAATTGTGATTAGTTCTTCCTCCTTCACAGTCACCAACAAATTGACATTCTCTTAAATCAAACATTTAAAAACAATGTGATCCTGTGATTTAGTGGAGCAGGTTCTAGATTTCTCCCACCTTTACCAAGATGAGACACAGAGAATCCCTAAGTCTTTAAAAGCCTTTATATATATATATATATATATATATATATATATATGTGTGTGTCTGTATATATATATATCTATATGTATATGTGTGTGTGTGTGTGTGTCTGTATATATATATATCTATATATATATATATGTGTGTGTGTGTCTATATATATATATCTATATGTATATGTGTGTGTGTGTGTCTGTATATATATATGTGTGTGTGTGTGTGTGTCTATATATATATATCTATATGTATGTATATATATATATATATATATATATATATATGATGCAAGTGCTTGATGGTAACATACGAGAAAAATACACAATGGCTACATTTTAAGAAATACAGCTGGAATTACTCGTCAAGTTTCTATTTCTGGGATTCTCCTAGTCACGTGCTTTTCCATATTGTGTCACAATCTTTTATTTAATTCATGAAAAATATTCGTGAATGAACAATTCATGGAAAATGTTTGCTACTGCTGATAAGATTATTGAGGTATCGGGAGATCAGAAGGTCCTAAGTGATAAGAGCAGAATTAGGCCATTCGGCCCATACTCCACCATTGAATCATGGGTGAGAGAGTCTAGGACCAAAGGGAACAGCCTCAGAATAAAAGTCAAGTCAAGTCAATTTTATTTGTATAGCACATTTAAAAACAACCCACGTTGACCAAAGTGCTGTACATCAGTTCAGGTACTAAGAACGAACATACAATGGCACACAAACATAACAGCACATACTTAAACAGTTCACAGCGCCCCCTTTAAAAAGGACGTACCTTTAAAAAGGAGATGAGGAGGAGTTTCTTTAGTCAGAGGGTGGTGAATCTGTGGAATTCATTGCCACAGGCAGCTGTGGAGGCCAAGTTATTGGGTATTTTTAAGGCGGAGATCGCCAGATACTTGATTGGTAAAGGGTGTCAAGGGTCATGGGACGATGGCAGGAGAATGGGGTTGAGAAGGAAAGATAGACCAGCCTTGAATGGTGGAGTAGACTCCACGTGCCGAATGGCCTACTTCTGCTCCTGTGACTTATGAAGTTATGATGTTTGCCTCAGCCTGTATCTCTGGGAAGAGCCCATGCAGCATCGTGTCCAGCCCATCAATCATTTCATATCATGTAGCTGAAGAATCTTTGGTAGGAAAATAACTGCAGATGCTGGTACAAATCGAAGGTATCACAAAATGCTGGAGTAACTCAGCAGGTCAGGAAGCATCTTGGAGAGAAGGAATGGGTGACGTTTCGGGTCAAAACCCTTCAGTCAGACCCGAAACGTCACCCATTCCTTCTCTCCAAGATGCTGCCTGACCTGCTGAGTTACTCCAGCATTTTGTGATACCTTCGAAGAATCTTTGGAGATGAGGAATCAGGAGGAGGCTGAGATTTATTTCATCCGGTTGAGTCAGTGTTTTGCTTTCACCCGCTGATATTGTGGATCATATTGCTCGTTGTACTGCATTCTGGTAGCATTTTAATAGTCCATCAGCATTCAATACTGTGTGGGAAGGAACTGCAGATGCCGGTTTAAACCGAAGATAAACACAAAATGCTGGAGTAACTCAGCGGGGCAGGCAGCATCTCTGGAGAAAAAGAATGCGTGACGTTTCGGGTTGATACCCTTCATCAGAAGTTTCTATCTTCACCATTCAATATTGGATGTGGTCGGACTGCAAACCTTTTTTCGGGTTTATTGTTTAGTTATTTATCTCGTGCTGATTTGCTAGGTACCACAGAAGTAGTTGTGGCTTTGTCAGGTTGGCACCTCATTTTTAGTTGGGCCTGGAGTACAGACATGCTCTTCTTCGGATACTTTGTTGAAGCTGGTCTCATCCTCTAGCTTGCTGGTAAGGTCAAGTGAGGTACCGCACCAGTAACTCAGAGGCCCTGAGATTGCATGGTGACAATTCTGGTAGAATGCACTTCTGCTGCAGCTCATAACTAACACCATCTAATTTTCATGAAATACTAGACCAAGTGGACCCGTTGGGCCCAAACCTCTCCTGCATTGGTGCAGCACTCTCTCCTACCCCACTCCCTCCCCCCTCCCCTCCCACTTCCCTTTCCCCCTCAACCCCCCCTTGTCCACCCTCCTCCCGCCCTCCCTAGGAGATAGATTTAAACTTTAAAATGTGAATAACTTTAAAAATATAACACCGATTTCAATAAAACTACTTGCTTTACCATTAAAGTGAGAACGGTGAGTAAGGTGGGCCTACAATTGTCACGCTATCGTGTACCGTTTTGGCTGCAGTTCAATCGCAAATAAACAAACAATCGAGAGTTTTAGTATATAGATAATAATATTGTCTTATTTTCCATAAGCAGCACCACTTATTAGAAAAGAGCAACAAGACAAAGTGCTGGAGGAACCCAGCAGGTCAGGCAACACCTGCGAAAGGAAATGGACCGATGACATTGCGGGTCGGGACCCTTCTTCAGACTGAGGAAAGATCGACTCCCCGAAACATTGTCTGTTCATTGCTATCCACAGATGCCTGGCTCGCTGGGTTCCTCCAGCACTTTGTTTTTTTGTTTAAGGATCCAGTCTTTGCGTTTTCTTGTGCGACTGCTTGATGGAAGGCGTCCTCGGTATAAACGCACCGCTTTGATTCCGTGAGTGTTCTGACAGACAGTGTTGTCCTGGAAAGATGTATTTGCAATAAGACCGTAAGACCACAGGAGCAGAATTAGACCATTCAAACCTTCAAATCCACTCCGCCATTCAATCATGGCTGATCTATTTCTCCCCCTCAACCCCATTCTTCTGCCCTCGCCTTGTTACCTTCGATGTCCTTTGTCATCAGGAACTCGTCAATCTTCGCTTTAAAAATACCAAATGTCTTGGCCTCGACAGCTGTCAGTGGCAATGAATTCCATAGATTCACCACCTTCTGGCTAAAGAGTTTCCTCCTTATTGAAATGTATGTCCTTTTATTCTAATGGCTGTGCCCTCTGGTTCTAGACTCTCCCTTTACTGGAAACATCCTTTCTATCTAGGCCTTTTATTAGGTTTCAATGATTGCCCCCCCCCCCCCCCCCCCTTTCATTCTTCTAAACTCCAGCAAGCACAGGCCCCAGAGCCTTCAAAAGCTCCTCATACATTAACCCAATCATCCCTGGGATCATTCTTGTAAACCTCCTCTGGACCCTCTCCAAAGCCAGCGCATCCTTCCTCGGATATGGGGCCCAGAATTGCATTAAGTAGATAAGATTTGATCAACAGGGGAAAAAACTGCAGATGCTGGTTTAAATCGAAGGTAGACACAAAATGCTGGAGTAACTCAGCGGGTCAGGCAGCATCTCAGGAGAGAAGGAATGGGTGACGTTTCGGGTCGAGACCCTTCTTCAGACTGAAGAAGGGTCTCCTAGATAGAAAGGATGTTTTCAGACTGAAGAAGGGTCTCGACCCGAAACGTCACCCATTCCTTCTCTCCTGAGATGCTGCCTGACCAGCTGAGTTACTCCAGCATTTTGCATCTAAGCTCTGATCCATTGAGGTTTTCTTTTGTATTGGTTCTTTAAAACTTTGTGCAAAGCCAGTCGCAGCTCTGCCCTTCAGGCTTTGACCCAGCCACTCTTAGTAATGGACATGGAAGTCTCCCTTCTGAAGTACGTCATGTTCTTGTTAACTAGGGTTTCATCCAAGGGGTATTCAACATGGGGGGCACTGATACCTCTGCAAAGGATAATGCGAGATGGTAATCAGCAGCCAATTTCCTTGCCAGTGTTTATTTGACACGATTTTATTGAATCACCTTAAATCTAAAATTACCAATTATGTAAAGCCTTTGCGAATAGTGTATAATTTCCTATGTGGTGTCACTGACAAACATTTTCATACAAATTTTATATTGACCATCTTCTGCCCAAGCAAGCAGTTGTTTTTGTTTGGGAAACGAATAGTGATTTTTTTCTTTTCATTGAATCAATACGCTATGAGGCATTGAAGATATTTTTTGATGTTTTTTTTCATTCTCTGTTTATTAATGTGGATAAATGTTTTTCTGATCGGGCATTTATTTGAGTGCCTTGTCCTGCGATTTGTGAATGGATGTAGTCACAAATCCTCTCCTGAACTTGTGAAGTTAATGTTTTCATCTATTTACACGGGGGAAATGTGTGTGCAAATATAGTTGTGTGCTACGAGATATCAAATTCAACGTTTGAAGCTTTTCTGAATGAAGCGTTTCATACAGAGGTTATAACAGTCATTAAGGCTCTAAATATTTCTTTTAAAGCATATCATAAATAGTATTTACTGAGTTTTTCAATCTCTGCCTTTTGTAAGACATGTTCTGTGTCAGGCAAAATTATGTATCAGAAGAGAAATGAGAATCTCTTGTGATGGACGAGCTGAGCTAGTATTTATGAAGCATCTTAAAACGTCTCAGGGATTCCAGTCACTTCACTCAGGGAAGTGTGAGAAGAGCAAAAAACATTGTCAGCCTTAGAAACTTCCTGGATCAACATTTATGATTGCAGAGCAAGAACACGAAAGGCTGATTTATCTCATCAGCTTGTCTTTGACTTGGCCCAACATGCATACAATTAGCCAATTGGCATCCTTCTGTGCTATAAATGTCTATGATTCTAAAAGTGAGCTTTTTTTGGCAAGTGATGCGTATGTATCATCGATCCAACAGAAGAGTAATGTGGTATGTTATTTACGGTGCGATTAATAATCTGGTTTAGTTTAGAGATGCAGCGCGGAAACAGGTCCTTCGGCCCACTGAGTTCAAACCGATCAGTGATCCCTGCACATTAACATTACCCTACACACACTAGGGACAATTACACCCAGCCAATTAACCTACAAACCTGAAGAAGGGTCTGAAGAAGGGTCTCGACCCGAAACGTCACCCATTCCTTCTCTCCCGAGATGCTGCCTGACCTGCTGAGTTACTCCAGCATTTTGTGAATAAACCTACAAACCTGTACGGCTTTGGAGCGTGGGAGGAAACTGAAGATCTCGGGGAAAACCCAGGCAGGTCACGGGGAGACCAACGTACAAACTCCACACCGACAAGCAGCGGCTGTCAGGATCGATCCCGGGTCTCTGGCGCAGTAAGGGAGCAACTCAACCGCTGCGTCACCATACCGCCCTGAATTTTTGAAGTTTATCCAGCTGAGATAAACGTTGCATTCTCAGTGATTCTGATTCATTAAACCGCCCTCCCTGCGTGTAATGGGACAAGTCTTGACAACGGATCTTTCTCAAGTTGCGGCGAGTTTATTGTCGTAGGTACGAGTAGGGCGAGGGTGTGGATTCCTGCTTATAGCACTATCACAGGAGCATAGACAACACACAAAAGTACAAATTGGGCATAAATTAGACAAGACAGTTGAAAGAAAAAGTGTGCAAAAACAAGACATTAGTGCAAAATACAATCAGGAAAACCCGTCCAGAGTAGTGCAGGAGGTAATCCATAGTTTTCCTTTGCTGAGATGAGATGAGTGATTGTGCAGGTCAGTTCGAGAACCTGATGGCTGTAGGAACGTAACAGTTCTTGAACCTGGAGGTGTGTGACTTCAGGTTTCTGCATCTCCTCTGCACCTCAATGGTAGCAGCAAGAATTACAAATAGCAATGTAGTGACAAGGAACTGCAGATGCTGCCGAGTTAAATCACAAGAACTGGAACTGATTGAGTTTTAATCTACAAATCACAAGGTGCTGGAGTACCTCACCATGCCAGGCAGCATCTCTGGAGAACATGGACATCTTGGTTTGAGGCAACTGAACCAACCTATCACCAACTAGAGAGCGGTCCTGATTTAGATTTTGATTTAGAGTTACAGCGCGGAAACAGGCCCTTCGGCCCACCGAGTCCGCGCCGCCCAACGATCCCCGCACATTAACACTAACCTACACACACTCGGGACAATTTTTACATTTACCCAGTCAATTAACCTACATACCTGTACGTCTTTGGAGTGTGGGAGGAAACCGAAGATCTCGGACAAAACCCACGCAGGTCACGGGGAGAACGTACAAACTCCGTACAGACGGCGCCCGTAGTCGGGGTCGAACCTGAGTCTCCGGCACTGCATTCGCTGTAAGGCAGCAACTCTACCGCTGCGCCACCGTGCCGCTAACTACCTCGTCTACCTCATTAGAGACCTTTGAACTATCTTTAATCGGACTTTACTGGACTTTATCTTGCACTAAACATGCCCTTTATCCTGTATCTGTCCACTGTGGATGGCTTGATTCGAATCACGTGTGGTCTTTCCATTGACTGCATAGCACACAACAAAAAAGCTTTTCACTGTACCTCGGTACACGTGACAACAATAACACAAAATAAACCAAGAGACACTTGATCTGTCATTTTTACCCCCAGTAACTGAACAAGTGTACTTCTGAACTACTCTCATTTTCCCTATCGTAAGCAGTGGTTCAGTGCTCCGGGAGCTCAAACAAGCGAGTTAATTGTCTTGTCCTCTACAAACTGAAGGAGTAAAGCACTGATTGTGTAATTTGTTCTGACTGAGTGGGAGATAGAAGGTGTGAGAAATCCATGGTGTGTCGTGATCCTAATCATGTATCACTCTCTCAACACCCACATTGCCTCAGGGGTTCACAAGCAGCTCCATTTACTGTTGATTCGTGCAGAAGGATGGATGGATGGTGGTGAAAGCAAAGAAAGACGACAAATGTTATTTTGATCTGACCATATTGATGCTTTTACTTGTTTAGGGCAGTTGGTGGTTTTCATAATTAGTGGCGCAGCAAGCTTTGAGGCTGTGGAATTTGGCGTAGTGGGAACACTTTTGTGTAACTCCAGGTACAAATGTCCTTAAATCACAGCACGTAAGATATTTTCAGTTTCAAGTGTGCAAGTTTTCTTGATGGACAAATAACTATTGCAAGAAAAGACACAAAGTGCTAGTAGTAACTCAGCAGATCAGGCACCATCTCTGGAGAACACGGATAGGTGATGTTTCACGTCGGGTCTCTTCTTCAGTCTGAACCTGAACGTCGCCTGTCCATGTTCTCCAGAGATTCTGCCTGATCCGCTGCGTTACCACCGGCACTTTGTGTCTCTCTTTGTAAACCAGTCTCTGCAGTTCCTTGTGTCTGAAACTATTGCAGTAATCTAGCTATTCAATGGTCCCAAGTGGGCTGGGGTTCGGTATGGGATTTTAACAAAAGCTTATGTGTGAAATTCCTCGGTCGGCTCTGGGAGATCTTTCATCCAAATTGAAGGCAAGAAGTAGTTATCATTCTGAACCGACACTGGACTGATAAAGACATATAGTATTTTTGGAAAATGCTTGTTTCGCTTGGTGTGGAAAGTACCTTCAGGATGACTGATTCCCTCTTGGCTTTATAGAAACAGGTGGCCAGAACATGCAAAATTAAATCCTGGTCTTTGTTACACAATGTTAAAATCACAAATTGCAGTTTGGAAATTCTGACATTGAGTATCCTAATCTGCCGAAAAAAAGGTGCAATAATACGTCCCTCAGTTCATAATGTAGTTGAAGTGCTTTTCCCAGCAAGTACCTCTCTCTGTGTAAGAAGGAACTGCAGATACTGGTTTAAACCAAAGATAGACACAAAAAGCTGGAGTAACTCAGCGGGAATTACAAAGCTGGAGTACCTCTCTCTAACTGAATCTATGCCAACACTGAAACTAGAATGGGTTATGAGACCAGCCATGCTTTAACGGTAGAATAGTGCACAAAGACATCCTCTATGCATTAAAAAAGAAACACTTTATATTTTTATAACATCCTTTAATAATCAAAGAAACAAAGCAAGAGCAGGCCCTTCAGTCCACAATGCCCGTGCCGAACACGATGCCTAAACCATCCCTTATGTACCTGTGCATAATCCATGTCCCTACATTTCCTGCATATCCAGGTGCCTCTCCAAAAGCCTCTTCAATGCCTCTTAAACAGCTGGGAAGAAACTGTCTCTGAATCTGGAGGTGTTCGTTTTTCACTTCTATACCTCTTGCCTGATGGGAGAAGAGGGTCTTGCCAGGGTGGGTCTCGTCCTCGATTATGCTGGTGGCTTTGTCGAGGCAGCATGAGGTTTAAAAGGTAGCTGGTTCAGTACAGAACGTTGGCAATTCTGGCCAAGTGGTGAAAATGAAAACAACTTGAATTTTTACAGCACTATGTGTGTTTACCTGCGTACCACTGCCATGAAACTCTGAAGTGCTAAAGTCCACTTTGACACATTGTCACTATCATAATGTTAAAAATATGACAGCTAGTGTGCTTATGGTAAGGAGAATCAATCTAATAATATCTTTTTTTGGTGATGTTGAATGAAATTGGGGTATGAGCTTGGTCACAAGAGAGTCCTAGAGTCAGACAACACAGAAACGGGCCCTTCGGCCCAACTTGCCCATGCCAGCCAAGCTGCCCCATCTTCACAAGTCCCATCTGCCTACATTTGGCCCTTATCCCTCTAAACCTTTCCTGTCCTCGTACCTGTCTAAATGTTTCTTAAACGTTATGATAGTACCTGCCTCAACTACCTCCTCTGGCAGCTCGTTCCATACACCCACTATCATCTTCCGCAAGATTCCACCACCCAGCATATCTTTCCCTCCCCTCCTCTTTCAATATTCCAAGTGGACTGTTCCTTTCCCCATTCTACCCCACCAACCGTTCCCCTTCTCACACGCTTTCTCATGCAACTCCAGATGATGCAACACCTATCATTTTTAGTTTAGACATAAAGCGTGGAAACAGGGCCTTCGGCCTACCAGGCCCGTGCCAACCAGCGATCCCCGTACACTGGCACTATCCTACACACTAGAGACAATTTACGATCTTTACCGAAGCCAATTAACCTACAAATCTGCACGTCTTTGGAATGTGGGGGGAAACCGGAACACCCAGGGGAAAACCCACGCTGTCACGAGGAGAACATACAAACCTCATGCAGACAGCACCCGTAGTCAGGATCGAACCCGGGTCTGTGGCAAGGTCAGGCAGCAACTCTACCGCCGCCCCACAGTGCCACCCATTTGACCTCTTCCCTCCTTCAAGCACGTTCTTCCAAGTGTAGTTTAGTGATTCATTTGACCCGTATCCCTCTAAACCTTTCCCATCCATTAGAGGGTTTTCCTTTGGGGAAAAAGCAGCATGGAATCTTTTGAGTCCATCTGAGTTTAACTCTTTATCGAAATGTTGGCACCTCGGCCAGTGTAGCACACCACCGACCGGTATCTGCAGGCTAAACTTACCCATTCATGTCCAGGGTTGTATTGAGCATACCCTTCTGCCGTCGGGCAAACATGCTGCCATTTGATCTTTGGCAAGAGGGGTCGTTGAGGACCTTTCCCTCAACCTGCAGCTTGCTTTAAATGTGTTGCCTCACATTTCCAATTTACTGCAGAACATCCAGACATTTAGCTCATCAAATTTATGACTGTGGTGCATCTCTTGACAAGTAATGGACATTTAATGTGACTATTAGCGACCGACTGCAGTAAATCAATTCCTCTTTCAATAGCTGCAGATTTTTATACCTTGCAGAGGTGACCACAAGCAATATTTTAATCCTGTTGGATGGTTTTATGTTGGTTCATGTTGATTCCCACTTTCCCACATGTTGATTTAAAATCTAATGTGAAAATATTCCGCGGTTTAAATGCAGATTTAAGAAGTGTTCTACTTGTCTATGAAATTACTTTTTCCAATTGGAGATTTTTAATGTGGACCTGAAGAAAATAAGGTTCCAGGGAGAAAAAAAAATGTAAATGGAGGGATTTAGTTGACGTGCAGGCAGAAGAGATTAGTTCGATGTGGGATTATGTTCGGCATAGATATTGTGGGCCGAAGGGCCTGTTTTTGTGCTCTACTGTTCTATGTTCGATGTGAAGCCTTTCTAAAATTTCATAACATCCAGGGTACATGGATTATACATCTCATACAGACATCAGTGTCTCTACCTTAATCTGATGGAATATGTTAGAAATTGACTAGTTGAAGATCTTTTAAAAAGCAGAATAGACTGGCAGTGCATCAGTAAGATTAAAACAAAATTCCCAAATCAATTCCATTCTCTGCCATAAAAGGACACAAAAGTGCTGGAGAAACTTAGCGGGTCAGGCAGCATCTCTGGAGAACATGGATAGGCAATATATTTTGGGTTGGGATCCTTCTGAAGAAGGGAACTAGCATCGACAGTTCCTTGTTTCTACACTCTCTGCCTTCTGCCCATGTTTCGTCATTGTGTTAGTGTTCAAATAGGATTGATTCTTATCTCAATCGTATAGATGGAAATCAAATTGAACTAAATCCTGTATTTCTCCAATAAACTTGCTCAAATTCACCCACTTCTCCTTCAACGCTGGGTGGGATTGTGAATTCTCTGCTTTCAGATTCATAATTGGATTCCATATTTTGTTGTACCAATATTCTGAGTAATTGCTGGACTGTAGACTGAATGTAGACAAGCAAGTGCTGTTTCAACTTGTGATCGGTGAGGCGTGCTCTCCTTATCTCCTGATGTTCTTCGGTGCCTTGATGATCTTGCAGCTAATGTTTACAAATCTTTACTGCTAATCCTTTGAAACCTGGAGAATCTGATCCAGCAAACGGTATAAATGGTAAGACCTGATATCTTATTGTTTTCAGTGGGATTTGAGAGAATAGATTTAGGAGATAACGAGGGAAGAAAGTGACTAAATGATTGGTGCTAAAATGATTTTAATTATCTCTTATATTTTCATGCTTTTGACTAACTATTTCTTAAAAGTTAAATTCCTCGCAACCTTTGAAAATAGTAAAATAAACATACGGAGTAGTGCTGCTACCTGACAGGTTCAATCCCAAGCTTGGATGTTATAGCTGTGACGTTTGCACATTCTCCCTGTGACCCTGTTGTTTTTTTTCATGCTGCTCCAATTATCTCCAACATCCCAAAGGTATGCATGTTTGTAGGTTAATCGGCCACTCTAAATTGCCCCTTAAATGTTTAGGGAGTTAATCTTCTTCTTCTTGCATACGGCGTGCACAGCCTAAAGTTGTAGGTCAAGGGTAGACATCCAGGCCAGGGCAGCATCAGTTGCTGGGTGGATGGCCTGAATGCCATCAGGGAAAAGCCTCAGTGAGCAGTCATTCACGGTGTGTGGGATGGTCTGGTCTGGATATCCGCAGTCGCAAGCAGGGGTGTCTGTCATCCCCCACTTGTGCAGGTGATGGGCTGTTCTTGCATGGAGGGTGCGGATCCTGTTCAGGGACAGCCATTGCTTGCGATGGAAGTCAGATCCCGGTGGTTTCACTGTGGGGCCTGTGATGACCTCTCCGCTGTTGGTGTTGGCATCTTTCCGGGCTCTGCGCTACTCAGTCTTGGGGTCAAAGTCTTCCAGGGATTTGGCTGAAGACCAGAAGGGTTTGTGGAACTTCAGGCACATGTTGGGCAGATTGTTCAAGTCAGCATGGATGGGAAGGTCTGGGTTAGCCTCGATGGTGCCTAAGGGAGGTAATGAGAGAGTGCGATAACATAGATCTGGTGTGTACTGGTGACGGTGATGGTCGGCTTGGGCTGAAGGGCCTTGCTGTAATTCTAAACGAAACTAAAAAAATATTTATTTAGTTGTCAGATTTATACCGTCTGACCCCATGAGCTTGCTCGGACCTAAAACAAGCCAATGGTTGATTTGATTGACCTGAACGCCATTTTCAGACCAGTTTACCACATCATTTTGTCATCTCTATTTACCAAAAATCTGTCATCCCAGCATCTAGGATAGTGAATTCCAAAGAATTACCACCCTCTAAGAAGTATCAGTTCATCTCCTAATTAACAACCCCTTCATCTTGTAAAGCAACCAAGTCAATCTTTTCTGACGTTCCAACAATCGCTTCTTAAATAAGGAGACTCAAAATGTGCAATGCTCTAGGTGTGGTCTTCCCAAAGCCAGGAACAGTTTTAGGAAAACTTTCCTATTGTTATATTCCATACCTTTTTGCAATAATGGACACCATTCAATCTGTTCTACTTCTGTGCTTTGTCCTGTGGTCTCTGTATTTAAACAATATCCTACTTTACTGCTTTTTTTCGCCATCTATCAAAATGCCAATCTATCAGAAGTTTAGTTTAGGGGGACAGCATGGAAACAGGCCCTTTAGCCCAACGTGTCCACGCCGACCATCGATCACCTGTTCACAATAGTTCTATGTTATCCCACTTTCTCGTCAACTCCCTACACACTGGGGGGCAATTTTTTACATAGGCCAATTAACCTACAAACCTACACGTCTTTGGGATGTGGGAGGAAACGGGAGGACCTGGAGGAAACCCACGCAGGTCACGGGGAGAACGTGCAAACTCCACCTGAGGTCAGGATGGAACCTGGGTCTCTGGCGCTGTGGGGTAGCAGCTGTGCCATTTAACTTCATTTTCAATCCTTGGTCCCATTGCAATATGTCCCTCTCATGGCTGCCGTATCAAGCTCATTTATTTATATTTCTGTCTTTAAATCATCCATCTGCACGAATTCAGATAAAGAGTCATCAATTTTAGTCAATTTACCATTTTTCCTTACACTGGATCTATTTACAGCATCGCTGTTACGTTTGCGTGCTCTGCCTGCTCCAGCCATTCACAGGTTATCATGGACCCTCTTCTACTGCCCTGCCCTTTCTCTTTAATGTTTAAAATTTCCCCTCAAGCAAATTCCTCACTTACCCCCAACTATTTAGATTAAAGCTATGTCCGACAGATTGGATTAGATACTATTGCTTTGGGACATTGGGAGTATGCTTTTGAATGCAAATTTCACATTTGGATCGAGTTCAGTTATGTAAAGCACTCATTAAGAGATGGGGAAAAATGCAGCTACCATTATATTATAATAAAGACATTCTCCAAAAAAATGTCCTTGAATTTTTTTAAGATCAAAGCACATAATTCTCACAAGCACAATGTTCTTTAGAGGTCTTTTGGACAACAGAGTGGAAGGCAAATATACAGCAGATTTAATTCCACCTGTTATAAAAACATAAAATACTAGAAATCTGAAATACTAACTCTTTTTCCACAAATGCTGCTTGACCCGTTGAGTGTTTCCAGCATTAACTGTTTTCCAGCATTTGCATTTATTTTGAAATCCTCCTCCTATTTAGTTCAGTGCTTGATCGTTGCATTTCCACTTAGCATCTCTCAATAGTGAGAAGTATCTAAGGCTATTGACTGATGTTTAGGTATTTGTTGAGTCCTTAAGCCGTCTTGATGGTAGTTCTTTAACTCAACACAACTGTTTAAATCTGAGACAAAGTGCTGGAGTGACACAATGGGTCAGGCAGCATCTCTGGGGCACATGGACAGGTGACGTTTTGGGTTGAGACCCTTACTCAGACTGATAGTGGGAGGGGGGGGGAGTTGAAGAAAGGTGGAAGAGAGGAGTGGCAGGACATAGCCTGGCAGGTAATAGATTGATACAGGTGAGGAGAGTTAGTTGATAGGCAGGTGGTTGGACAAAGGTCAGAGATGAAAAGACAGAAGCCAGGAGAGAAAATAATTGAATTGGGGTGAATTGTTTTGTTTAGTTCCGAGATACAGCGTAGAAACAGGCCATTCGGCCCACTGAGTCCGCACTGACCAAGGTTCACCCATACACTCGTTCTATCCTGCAGACTAGGGAAAATTTAGAGAAGCCAAATAACCAATAAACCTGCACGTGTTTGGCAGGTGGGAGGGCACTAGAACACCCAGAGAAAACCCAGGGGATTAGAGGGAGAATGTACAAACTCCGTGTAGACAGCACTCGTAATCAGGATGGAACCCAGGTCTCTGGTGCTCTAAGGCAGCAACTCTACCGCTGTGCCAATGTGCCGCCACTTTACTTCACTCCTTTAGAGTTTGGAAAGATGATGGGGGAGGTCTCATTGAAACTTAGCGCGTAATGAAAGGCCTAGATAGAGTGGATGTGAACAGGATGTTTCCACTAGTAGGAGAGTGTAGGATCAGTGTGCACACCTTCAGAATAAAAAGACATACCTTCATAAATGAGATGAGGAGGAATCTCTTGAATCTGTGGAAGTTATTGCCGCCCACGGCTGTGGAGGCCAAGTCTTTGGGTATTTTTAAAGTGGAGATTGACAGGCTCTTGATCTGTAAGGGTGTCAAAGATTATGGGGAGAAGACAGGAGAATGGGGTTGAGAGGGAAAAATAGATCAACGATGATTGGATGGCGGAGTAGACTTGATGTGCCGAATGGCCTAATTCTTTTCCTTATGACTTATGAACTTACAAAATGAAGCATTTAAACCTCAGTTTTGTTTGCTTACCTTGGTTACTATTACTTATTGATTTATTTTGGGTTATTTAATTGTGTGAATTTAAGTTCCCATCGCCTTGACAGGATTCAAGGATCAGTGGCCTGGCCATTATTCACGTCTATGTGCTTATACACATCGCCCTTTTTTGAGTTGAAGAAGTAGTTAGTCCTCTTTATTTGTAACTAGACCAAGTGGACCCGTTGGGCCCAAACCTCTCCTCCATTGGTGCAGCACCCTGTCCTCCCCCACTCCCCTCTCTCCTCAACTCCCCTCTGCCTTCTCCCCCACACCCCCCTTCCCCCCTCCCCTCCTTTTAAACTTTAAAATATGAATGACTTTAAAAATATAAGACTGATTTCAATAAAACTACTTGCATTATCACTAAAGTGACAATGGTGAGTAAGGTGGGCCTAAAATTGTCGCGCTATCGTGTACCGTTTTGGCTGAAATTCAGTCACAAACAAGATAACAAACGAGAGTTTTAGTATATAGATGATATCACCAATAACACCATGTGATTTATGTGTCAAGTCTTCAGAGTATCTGTGTAGGAAAGAACTGCAGATGCTGGTTTAAATCGAAGGTAGACATCAGAAGGCTGGTTTAAGAAGGGTCTCGACCCGAAATGTCACCCATTCCTGCTCTCCAGAGATGCTGCCTGTCCCGCTGAGTTACTCCAGCATTTTGTGTCTGCCTCCACAGTATCTGTCAGGAGAGTGTTCAAAAACATTCAGCTTCATTTTTTCCCAGCCGACTGCTATTCTCAATAATTATTGATCTGGAATCTAATTACAATTGATTATGTGATATACCAACTAGTAATGTATTGTCGAAGACCTTTACATTGCAACAAGATTAGGTGTTGTTTGCATGTCTTTGTTTATATTGAGCAGAGCCTTTGCCGCTGAGGAACCATAAATCAATTTAAATAGGAAAACAGAATGGAAGTTTTAGTGTAGTAGACAAGGCGGCATGTGGCGTGATGGCAGCGTTGCAACGCCAGAGACCCGGGGTTGGATCCTGACTATGGGCGCTGTCTGTACGGAGTTTGTACGTTCTCACTGTGACCTGCCTGTGTTTTCCCCGGGTACTCTGGTTTCCTCCCACACACCAAAGACATGCAGGTTTGTAGGTTAATTGGCTTTGGTATAATTATAAATTGGCCCTGGTGTGTGTATGATAGACAATAGATAATAGGTGCAGGAGGAGGCCATTCGGCCCTTCGAGCCAGCACCGCCATTCAATGTGATCATGGCTGATCATTCTCAATCAGTACCCCGTTCCTGCCTTCTCCCCATACCCCCTGACTCCGCTATCCTTGAGAGCTCTATCTAGCTCTCTCTTGAATGCATTCAGAGAATTGGCCTCCACTGCCTTCTGAGGCAGAGAATTCCACAGATTCACAACTCTCTGACTGAAAAAGTTTTTCCTCCTCTCAGTTCTAAATGGCCAACCCCTTATTCTTAAACTGTGGCCCCTTGTTCTGGACTCCCCCAACATTGGGAACATGTTTCCTGCCTCTAACATGTCCAACCCCTTAATAATCTTATACGTTTCGATAAGATCTCTCATCCTGCTAGTGTATGGGGATCGCTGGTCGGTCGGTGCAAACTTAGTGGGCCAAAGGACCTGTCTCCACACTGTATCTCTAGAAGTGAATGATGCATTTGATCCATAAACATTGTGATCTTACAGAGGTATACACAATCATTCGTGGGATAGATAAGGTGAATACAGTGATTTTTCCCAGATTAAGTGAATCAAGAATGAAAGAGCAGAAGTTTAAGGTGAGAGGGGAAATATTTAATAGGAACTTGAGGGACAACGTTTTCACACAGAAGGTGGTGTACATATGGTGTAAGAAAATAACTGCAGATGCTGGTACAAATCGAAGGTATTTATTCACAAAATGCTGGAGTAACTCAGCAGGTTAGGCAGCATCTCGGGAGAGAAGGAATGGGTGACGTTTCGGGTCGAGACCCTTCTTCAGTCTGAAGAAGGGTCTCGACCCGAAGCGTCACCCATTCCTTCTCTCCTGTGATGCTGCCTGACCCGCTGAGTTACTCCAGCATTTTGTGAATGGAGTACACATGGAACAAGTTGCAAGATGAAGTAGTTGAGTTCAGTACAATTACATTCAAACGACATTTGGGTAGGTTTATGGATAGGAAAGGTTTAGAGGAAATTAGTCAACCATCTTGGTTGGCAAAGGCATGTTGGCCCAAAGGGTCTGTTTCCATGCCATATGACCCTGTAACAAAGCACAGGCTCTTCAGCACGTGGTGTCTGTGCCAACCGTGGTGCCAATTTTAACTAATCCCTTCTATCTGCACATAGTCTTTGTCTCTCCATTTCCTGCCTGTTCATGTGCCTGTCCAAGTGCCTCTTAAACGTTACTATCGTATCCGCTTCCACTACTTGCCCTGGTAGTGCGATCCAATCACCTTGTACTCTGTGCAAAGAAAAACTTGCCTCATAAACCTCCTTTAAACTTTCCCCCTCTTATTTTAAACCGTATGTAACAGTTCCACCCCGGGGGAAAAAGACCCTATCAACCCCATCTATGCCTCTCATAACTTTATATACTTCTGTCAGGTCGCCCCTCAGCATCTGACGTCCAGAGTAAACAGTTTTTCCATGAACTTGTTTATTTTAAAAAATACATCCCCGGTTCAAGGCATTTTCATTGAAAGCCTTGGTTTTTCCAACCTCTCCTTACAGCTAATGCTCTCGAACCCAGGGAGCACCCTGGCGAACCTCTTCCGCACCCTTTCCGAAACGTTTTGTACCACTGCAGCATAATGTCCTAAATTCCATACTCAATTCCCTGACTAATGAAAGCCAGCGTGCCAAAAGCCTCCATCATCACGTTGATTCAAAGTCTGATATATAATTCTGCTCACTTTGATATTTTAGTTTAAGTGTGTCCTTAATATTTACTCTCGAATTCGTAAAAAATTAACGTGACTTGCCAACTAAAGTTAGTGTGAATAAATTATTAAAACTGAGATTGTAATCATGACTTTCTTAATTGTCTTAATCATCCTTTTAACATAATTTTCGGGATTAGACATTGGTATTGTAGGTGGGTATTGCATGCTAGTCAATCGTAGCGCTTGTTAGTAGTAGTCCTGCCTAGTACGTGCTTTATAATATTAAGAACTCGCCTACGTCAGGCAGTAGATGTAGCAGCTGGGAGCTGTAATGTACTGCAGGTCCTATGTTGTAAGTGCTTCAATAAAATGATGCGTTGTATCTTAGCATGTACTTAAGTACTTTGTTACAGGTATGGAATCAGAGACTGAGATGCTGGAACCTTGAGCAAGGTACAAACTGTTGGAGGAACTCAGTGGGTCAGGCAGTGCCTGGGAAGGGAATGGACAGGCAAGGATTCGGGTCGGGATCCTCCTTCAGATTAGCTCTGGTTCAAGTTGAGTGGATTCAATGGTTTGTCTGGAAGGAGTGGGTTAACATATGATGAGCTTTTGACGGTGCTGGGGCCCTTACTCGCTGGAGTTTTGAAGGATGAGTGTGGACCTCATTGAAACTTACTGAATAGTCAAAGCCTTGGATAGAGTGGATATGGAGAAGATGTTTCCACTAGTGGGAGAGTCTAGGGCCAGAGGTCATAGCCTCAGAATAAAAGGACAGAATAAAAGGATCTCGGAAGGAGATGAGGAGGAATTTCTTTAGTCAGAGGATGGTGAATCTGTGGAATTCCTTGCCACAGAAGGCTATGGAGGCCAAGTCAATGGATATTTCTAAGGCAGAGATAGATAGATTCTTGATTAGTAGAGGTGTCAGGGGTTATGGGGAAACGGCAGGAGAATGGGGTTGAAGGGGAGAGTTAGATCAACCAAGATTGAATGGCAGAGTAGACCTGATGGGCCGAATGGCCTAATTCTGCTCCTATCACTTCTGAACTAATGCTGACAATGCCATGATTCTGATTCAGATTCCTGAGGAACACGATGTCGAGAGTGTGGTTCGCAAGGAGCGAGAATGGAGGTTCTTGCGCAATGGGCTGGTTAGAAAACGTGCTGCACAAATTATAGAAAAAGGTGAGTCATTTACCAGATGTAATTAATCCACCATCGTTTTCAATGAAATGAAACTAAGATGTATTCTTCAAATAAACAAGTACATTACAGGTGTGTAGGAAGCAACTGCAGATGCTGGTTTAAACGGAAGATAGACACAAAAAGCTGGAGCAGCATCTCTCGACCCGAACCGTCACCCATTCCTTCTCTCCAGAGATGCTGCCTGTCCCGCTGAGTTACTCCAGCTTTTTGTGTCTGTCTTAAGTACATTACAGGTTGTGGTCTTAATTTTATATTAAGCACCAAATTTCAGAAACGCAACATTGATGTTTTGTAGAAACGAGGAACGGCAGATGGTGGGTAACAAAAAAAAACAATACAAAGTGCTGGAGTAATTCAGGAAGCATCTCCAGAGAACATGGATTGGTGACATTTTGGGTCAGGAACTTTCTCCGGGGTGTATAAAAACAGCATATTGGGGATTGAGACGGGAAGGCAAGCAGATAGAGTGCAAGGAAGGTGACTCATCGAGTCATAGAGTGATACAGGTGGAAACAGGCCCTTCGAACTCGTGTAACTTTCCTGTAATGCCTATGCTACCATCTGTGCCCATTCGCCTCTTCTTTTCCTCTTAGTTGGTTGCCTTCCCTACACAATATCAACTTCCAGTCATAGCTGGTAGAAAATACAATCACGAAAGACATTATTGCCATAGAGGGAATACAGAGAAGGTTCACCAGATTGATTCCTGGGATGGCAGGACTTTCATATGAAGAAAGACTGGATAGACTCGTCTTGTACTCGCTGGAATTTAGAAGATTGAGGGGGGATCTTATAGAAACTTACAAAATTCTTATGGGGTTGGACAGGCTAGATGCAGGAAGATTGTTCCCGATGTTGGGGAAGTCCAGAACAAGGGGTCACAGTTTAAGGATAAGGGGGAAGTCTTTTAGGACCGAGATGAGAAAGTTTTTTTTCACACAGAGTGGTGAATCTGTGGAATTCTCTGCCACAGAAGGTAGTTGAGGCCAGTTCATTGGTTATATTTAAGAGGGAGTTAGATGTGGCCCTTGTGGCTAAAGGGATCAGGGGGTATGGAGGGAAGGCAGGTACGGGATACTGAGTTGGATGATCAGCCATGATCATATTGAATGGCGGTGCAGGCTCGAAGGGCCGAATGGCCTACTCCTGCACCTATTTTCTATGTTTCTATGAAAATAATCATGGAAAATAAATAAGTGTAGGAAGGAACTGCAGATGCTGGTTTACACCAAAGATCTAGACACAAAACGCTGGAGTAACTCAGTGGGACAGGCAGCATCTCTGGAGAGAAGAAATGGGTGAGGTTTCGGGTCAAGACCCTTCTTCGGTCTGAGGAAGCATTTTTGTGTCTATGGAAAATAAATAGTTCAGACAATTGGCTGGGAATTTAGAACGTTAGTTTGTTCAGGAGAAAATATGAATTTGCATAGATGATTAATTTTTGGATTTTGTTTTGGGGAATGTGAACTACAGAGAGAAGAAGCGAATCCAATTAGAAACGGAGAGCAATGTAAAGTCATTCAGTGTGAAGCAGGAAAGAAAATTAATGTTTGGCACATCAAATAGACAAAGGAAGAGTAAATTAGAGGATGAGAGCAAATATATCATTGGGAATGGGGAACTGGTGGCAAAATGATGTTCAACATGACAGTGCATTTATTAATGAGTTGTCGGATAGCTATGTTGAAATGATCCTCGACATCAAGAAGGTGGGGAAGTACTTTAAAATAGACATTTCTTGTGTTAAGGATGATTGACTGAGGAGTTACATGAGAGCAAATGATTCTTGAATTGTCATGAGCAATCTCTCCATTGATTCCCTAAGCCATTTACTGCTGTTGGTGCCATTGTGATATAGGAGGACACAGGAACATAACATTGGATGCAAGGAAGTGCAGGTGCTGGTTTGCTGAAAGGGACACAAAGTGCTGGAGTAAGTCAGCGTGTCAGGCAGCATCTCTGGAGAACATGGATAGGTGACGAGGAACTAGAATTTATGGGCTAAACTGTAGCTTTAAATCTTGCGTGCACCGCCTTTCACAATGCAACTGCATTGCACAACAGTGTAAACACTCAGTTAAATTAAGGCACACGGAACTGCAGGTGCTGGAGTCTTGGGCAAAACACACAAAATGCTGGAGACACTCAGCGTGTCAGGCAGCATCTCTGGAAGGAATGGACAGGCCACGTTAATAATGTTTCAAAACAAATCTGTTTCTTTCTAAGTGGTTTTTAAAAAATCTTTTTTTTAATTTTCCCTGACCTAGGTATTACAAGACTGGATGACCAAATCTTTATCAACAGAAATCCAGGCGTGCCTTCAGTGGTGAAATTCCATCCTTTTACTCCATGTATAGCAGTAGCTGATAAAGACAGTATCTGGTAATTGTAGCTCAGATCTTCGGTAAAAAATATTCAGAGCGCACAAGTTCTTCCATCTTGTTCAACATTCTGTTTCTGTTTTGTTATGTCTTTGAAGTTTTTGGGATTGGGAGAAAGGAGAAAAGCTTGACTATTTTCACAACGGAAATCCCCGGTACACAAGGATCACAGCCATGGAATATCTAAACGGGCAGGATTTCTCTCTGCTCCTCTCAGCCACAGGTGAAGTCAATTTAATGAAACATTGTGATATGATCAATTGCACAGGAGATAATCTGTCGATTTTTATCACACTTTCTCTCGGGAGGTATCTCTGCATTTGCTGCTGGCTACTAGTTTTAGAGATACAGTGCAGACGGAAACAGGCACTTCGGCCCACGAAGTCCGCGACGACCAGCAATCACCCTGTAAACGCACACTAGGGACAAATATACAAATTACAGGAGCCAATTATCATTAAAAACCTGTATGTCTTTGGAGTGTGGGAGGAAAACCCACGCGGTCACGGGGAGAAAGTACAAACTCCGTACAGACAGCACCTACGGTCAGGATCGAACCCGGGTGTGCAAGGCAGTAGCTCTACGACTGCGCTACTGCTGCGCTAATCCGCTAGGCTGCCCTAGATTCAAATAATGGGCAGCACAGCTGACAGAGTTGTTGTCTCTCAACTCCAGCGACCTGATTTCGATCCTGACTTTGGGGGTTGTCTATGTGGAATTTCTATGTTCTCCCCTGACTGTGCGGGTTATTTCCCACCCTCCCCCCCAACCCCAGCTGCTCCAGTTTCCTTCCACAAAGACGTGCGGTCTGATAGATTAATTGGCCATCAAATTGCCCGGAATGAGGGGTGAAATCTGGGAGAACTTGGTGGGAATGTAGGGAGAATAAAATGAGATCAATATAGTATTAGTGTAACTGGGTGGTTGACGGTCAGCACAGACTTGATGGGCTGTTCCTAAGCTATATCTCGCCTGTTCCCACGTGACTGTGACTTCAATGTCTGCACATGCCCACAGCCATAATGAGAACCTGAAATGGTTTTTTTTGGGTGTTGATAACTTTGCTTGTCTGTGAAGATTTTCATTGTACCTGTTGCCTCACCATTGCATTTGACAATAAACTCAACCTGAGTTTTAGACCACCTGAAAACATTTGCACAACGGCTTATTGTGATCAGTGCTGACAACGTGAGTGTTTTTACTTGCCTTCCTATTTCTAGGAATTGTCTTTCAGAATATCACCACAGGATTCCCATTTTACTTTCGTTCTTTAATTTCTCCACGACAAAAAGATTATTTTTCTTTCCCTGTTTGTTTCCTACAATTAAGAAGGATGATTCACTTTTGCAAACATTCTTGCTTTGACCTGAAGAATGACGCACTGAAGCCTGCTTTAATGAAGTAGATTGATTTTTTTCTCCTCTCTTTAAGTGCATCAGAAAATTACTGGAAATTTCTGAATTGGCCATTGTTCACTTGCAATCTACTCTAGAGCACCTGACGTCAAAAGATGACACTTTGTCCAAGTGTTCAAATTTAAATTGTTAACTCGCGTTTATTTTCAGAATGGATTTTGTTTTGTCTTATTTTAAGCAAAGTTTGTAATTAATTTTTGGGTTTGTTTGATAAGTATAACAAGTTTGATCATTAAACCTCTGAAATGCCCAATGTAGACAGATGGTAATTATTGGCCCTTTTGTGTGCGATTTTAAGATTAGTGTCATGTGTAAATGGACCTTTCCCCTCCAAATCATAGAGTAAGATTTATACCATTAACCTTACTGACATCATTAATTATCAATTAATCAAGTGCCTCTTGACATTACCAAGACTCGGTGCTTAAAATTATAATTCATCATATTTTTCAGAATTACATTTTTAATCACTGTACCTCACGATTTTATTCCGTTCTTTTTCTGTGGTGGGAAAGCAGTTTCTGTCTTTTCCTTCTGGTTTAGGTTTATGAGCTTTTGTTTGTGTGCTATCCAATCAAGTTGGATGGTGCTATATGTGAATACAATCAAGCCAAACACATGTAAAATAGGTAGTGCGATGAGATGAATACTAGAGTGTAGAATTATAGTTCACCGCATTGTAACGCAACAGTTCCAGAGAAAAGGTCCAATGCCCGCAATTAGGTATCAATAGACAATAGACAATAGGTGCAGGAGGAGGCCATTCAGCCCTTCGAGCCAGCACCGCCATTCAATGTGATCATGGCTGATCATTCTCAATCAGTACCCCGTTGCTGCCTTCTCCCCATACCCCCTGACTCCGCTATCCTTAAGAGCTCTATCTAGCTCTCTCTTGAATGCATTCAGAGAATTGGCCTCCACTGCCCTCTGAGGCAGAGAATTCCACAGATTCACAACTCTCTGACTGAAAAAGTTTTTCCTCATCTCAGTTCTAAATGGCCTACCCCTTATTCTTAAACTGTGGCCCCTTGTTCTGGACTCCCCCCCAACATTGGGAACATGTTTCCTGCCTCTAACATGTCCAACCCCTTAATAATCTTATACGTTTCGATAAGATCTCCTCTCATCCTTCTAAATTCCAGTGTATACAAGCCTAGTCGCTCCAGTCTTTCAACATATAACAGTCCGGCCATTCCGGGAATTAACCTAGTAAACCTACGCTGCATGCCCTCAATAGAAATCAGTAAAGTCCGATTAAAGATAGTCCGAGGGTCTCCAATGAGGTAGATGGCAGGGCAGGACCGCGCTCTCATTGTTGATGGTTCACTTTAGATTGCAAGATACAAATAAACCAGTGCAGGTTTAAAATGAAGCCAGGTGGTATTTCAACGTAAACTTGCCTACAGGCCAAGGCCAAGGGGTCGAACTTGAGTCCTGAAGTCTTAGTCCACTCGATGTAATGCATTTACCCTCTATGTATAAACAGCAACAGTTTGGCTAGCATTGCCAGTTTAAGTTGTACCATAGTGACGAGCAGATTTTTCAATGCACTTTTTTTTGTTAACCAAGTTATTCATAATTGTAAATCTCAATTTTTTTAGATGACGGTGCTATCAGAGTGTGGAAAAACTTTGCGGATTTGGAAAAGAATCCTGAGATGGTGACTGCTTGGCAAGGATTATCTGATATGCTTCCAACAACCAGAGGTTAGTTTGCCACATAGTAATGGGTCCTGTCATTTTATTACCTGTCATGCCTTCATATAGCCATACCTGCTGCACGTTCTTCATATGCCTTCATATGCCTGTAATGCCTTCATGTAGCCATACCTACTGCATCGTTCTTCAAATACCTGTTTCAAAGCCTTTCCCAGTTTCTGTGGTTTACTAGGATTCAGATGTCACCTTCTCAGAGTACAGAATCATCTCTTTTTGAATGTCACATTTTTACTTTGACTATGATTTATAACATGCCAGGATTAACCAGCATGGTCTAGCAGCAATTTATTGTTCCAAATAAAGGGCAATTAAGACTTCTGAACTATTAGTTTAGTTTAGAGATACAGCGTGGAAACAGGCCCTTTGGCCCACCAAGCCCACGCCGACCAGCGATCCCCACACACTAACACTATCTACACACACAACAGACAATTTGCAGTCATACCAAGCTAATTAACCTACAAACCTGAACGTCCCCGGTAGTGTCGGAGGAAACCAGAGATCCCGGAGAAAACCCACGCAGGTCACTTGGGGAACGTACAAACTGCGTACAGACAAGCACCTGTAGTCAGGATCGAACCCGGGTCCTTGGTGCTGTAAAGCAGCGACTCCATCGCTGAGCCACCATGCCATCCTCTCCTGCTTAGCAATATCCTTCTGAATTAGCAATTTGCTTGGTGATCCTTTAATATTTTACGATACGATACGATACGATACGATAGAACTTCATTTATTCCAGGAGGGGAGTTGGTCTGCCAACAGTCATAAAACACAACAAGATACATGAAACATGAAATTAAAGTGACAAGTGGAAAGTCCAGGATTGGGGATGTGCAAAGATTGGGGAGTCAGTCTACCCCACGACAGAGGGGGGAGGAGTTGGACAGTTTGATAGCCACAGGGAAGAAGGATCTCCTGTGGCGTTCTGTGCTGCATCTTGGTGGGACCAGTCTGTTGCTGAAGGTGCTCCTCAGGTTGACCAGCGTGTCATGGAGGGGGTGAGCTGTATTGTCCAAGATGCTCCGCAGTTTGAGGAGCATCCTCCCCTCCAAGACCACCTCCCATGAATCCAACTCCGCCCCCAGGACAGAGCCGGCCTTCCTGACGAGCTTGGTGATTTTATCTGTTGTTTCCTGTGTTGTTTGTTTTTCTAGAATTCCTGGAAGGCACAAATATTCGTAATTCTATTTAAATGCAGTTGTGTGACATTCAAAACAAATAAAAATAATATCGGATTTCTGTTACGTCTCATCACTTTGATAAATTCATCTTAAAATGCATCAATTAGGGAAACGTATTTTATCTCTTGGTTTAATAAATCATGCAGGAAGTTTAATAGAAATTCATTTTGTTGGAAAAATATTGCGTTTAACTGCCTGGAAAAAAAATATTAACTGTGTCATAGAGTCAAACAGCATGAAAACAGGCCCTTCAGCCCAACTTACCAATACTAACCAACATGCCCCATCTACACTAGCACCACCTGCCTGCATTTGGCCCATATCCCTCTAAACCTATCCTATTTATATACCTATCCAAATATTTCTTAAATATTGCGCTAGCACCTGCCTCAACAACCTCCTCTGGCAGTTTGTTCCATACACCCACCACCCTTGTGTAAAAAGATATCCCTCAGGATACTATTAAATCTTCCCCCCCCCCCCTACCTCTTCACCTTAAACCTCGATTCCCCTACTCTGGGCAAAAGACTTTTGGGCAAAGGACTGTGTGTTTATCCGAATTGTTCCTCTAATGATTTTGTACACCTCAATAAGATCAACCCTCATCCTCCTGCGCTTCAGGGAATGAAGTCCGAGCCTGCTCAACCACTCCCTACAGCTCAGACCCTCGAGTTCTGGCAACATTCTCGTAAATCCTCTCTGCACCCTTTCCAGCGCGACAGCATCTTTTCTATAACGTGCGGCACAAAACTGAACAGTGAACTAAATGTGGCCTCACCAACATCTTACATAACTACAACATGACCCCCCCCCCCAACTTCTATACTCATGTATGTCATGCATTAGAGTAACGTTTCTACTGGAGTAGAGTTCATTCATTGTAGAAGCCATGGAAATAGTTCTTGAATTATGCACGTTTGAATGGAATAGTGTTGTATTGGGTTCTTGTCCAGAACAAGGGGCCATAGTTTAAGAATAAGGGGTAGGCCGTTTAGAACTGAGATGAGGAAAAACTTTTTCAGTCAGAGAGTTGTGAATCTGTGGAATTCTCTGCCTCAGAAGGCAGTGGAGGCCAATTCTCTGAATGCATTCAAGAGAGAGCTAGGTAGAGCTCTTAAGGATAGCGGAGTCACGGGGTATGAGGAGAAGGCAGGAACGGAGTACTGATTGAGAATGATCAGCCATGATCACATTGAATGGCGGTGCTGGCTCGAAGGGCCGAATGGCCTCCTCCTGCACCTATTGTCTATTCTAACGTACTAATGTTAGCCGTAGATGAAGTATAATGCAATTTTTAAAGATTGGAGCACAGTACATTGCTGATATCAGGCCACCTAATCCGTTTGGCTCCATAAGCGTGATGATTACAGGTTGGTGTAGTAATCTCATTAGATTTAGTGAAATAATCCTCCGCATGGCTGCATCTCACTCTGATGAAAAGGGAGCTAAACTGTAATTAATCAAATGTAATGGCTAATTTAACTTTTCACAGTAAGCTAAATATTTCTCTACTCACTGCTGTTTCATGTGAACATGCATATTAGTGCGCACCAGAACAACGGGTGGCACGGTGACGCGGCGGTAGAGTTGCTGCCTTACAGCACCAGAGACGCGGGTTCGATCCTGACTGTACCACTGGATGCGGGAAGATTGTTCCCGATGTTGGGGAAGTCCAGAACCAGGGGTCACAGCTTAAGGATAAGGGGGAAGTCTTTTAGGACCGAGATGAGAAAACATTTCTCCACACAGAGAGTGGTGAGTCTGTGGAATTCTCTGCCACAGAAGGTAGTTGAGGCCAGTTCATTGGCTATATTTAAGAGGGAGTTAAATGTGGCCCTTGTGGCTAAAGGGATCAGGGGGTATGGAGAGAAGGCAGGTACAGGTTACTGAGCTGGATGATCAGCCATGATCATATTGAATGGCGGTGCAGACTCGAAGGGCCGAATGGCCTACTCCTGCACCTATTTTCTATGTACGGAGTTTGTACGTTCTCTCCATGACCACGTGGGTTTTTCCTGAGTGCTCTGGTTTCCTCTCACACTCCAAAGACGTGCAGGTCTGTAGGTTAATCGGCTTTGGTAAAAATTGTAAATTGTCCCTAGTGCGTAGGATCGTGCTAGTGTACGGGGATCACTGGTCGGCGCGGACAGGTGGGCCGAAGGGCCTGTTTCCGTGCTGTATCTCTAAACTAAACTGAAGTAAACACAACAAAGGCTTTTGGTCACAAAATGCTGGAGTAACTCAGCAGGTCAGGCAGCATCTCAGGAGAGAAGGAAAGGGTGACGTTTCGGGTCGAGACCCTTCTTCAGACTGTGTGAATAAATACCCTCAGTCTGAAGAAGGGTCTCGACCCGAAACGTCATCCATTCCTTCTCTCCTGAGATGCTGCCTGACCTGCTGAGTTACTCCAGCATTTTGTGAATAAATACCTTCGATTTGTACCAGCATCTGCAGTTATTTTCTTACAAAGGCTTTTGGTCAATCCCTAAATTGCTCACAGGCTCAGCTCTCTAAGCTGGGTAAATGCATTTAATTCTGCAGACTTGGTTTGCAATGCAAACTTCGACATAACTGTTCTTACCGTCAACAGGCAAGTTTTAACAGTTGAATTTATTTGGCAGTTTTGGCTTGGCACTAAGTGAAAGATTTTGCTCCATAGCACAGAAAGAAAATTGTTGTGCAGAGTATGACATCAGGGCTGATCCATAAGATTCAGGGAAACGTGCATAATTAGTTCTGCTGAACCTGCTTTGTTTGGCCCAAATTTCTTGTAAATGGTGTGCCTTGTGCAGCGATTCGTTTTTCCCCAATTTTTTTTAATGGTTTTTTCCACATAGAAGTTGCAGAATGACTGCCACAAGAGAGTCGTCTCAAAGCATCCACTCACTCACAACAAATTGTGTTTGTCACGTACTTGATGTGACTATCTCTTGAGAGGAGTTGACAGGCGGACTGGAGAACTGTTACATGTTGTGTGCTGTTGCATTTAGTCACGTCTAGTTTAGTTTAGAGATACAGCGCGGAAACAGGCCCTTCGGCCCACCGAGTCCGCGCCGCCCAGCAATCTCCACACACCAACACTATCCGACACAGTAGGGACAATTTACAATTTCACCCAGCCAATTAGCCTACAAACCTGTAAGTCTCTGGAGTGTGGGAGGAAACCAGAGCACTGGCGAAAGCCCACTCAGGTCATGGGGAGAATGTGCAAACTTTGTACAGACTGCACCCGTGGTCTGGATCGAACCCGGGTCTCCGGCGCTGTAAGGCAGAAACTCTAGCGCTGTGCCACCGTGCCGCCCCACTGTGCATTGTCTCTTTGAAATGTTGTGTATTATAGTATATATAGTCACAGAGTGGTACAGCTTGGAAACAGGCCCTTCAGCCCAACTTGCCCACGCCGGCCAATATGTCCCAGCTACACTAGTCCCACCTGCCCGCGTTTGGTCCACATCCCTCCAAACCTGTCCTATCCATGCACCTATAGTAACAGAATTGAAATGCCATATGCCCAACTATTTTGTTTTTCAGCAATAGTTACTGAAAGTTTGAGATTATATCAGCATATGTGGTGCTGGCTCAAAGGGCCAAATGGCCTCCTCCTGCACCTATTTTCTATATTTAACAAATGTTAATGCTTTTTGAGGAAAGCATTGCTTTTTTTCTAACTCAGTCTAGAATTTACATCTTGCATTTCCTTTGACTGTTAATAAAAATTGCTTTAATTAGTTCAATTGATCTTGGATCCTCCTACTAACTATTAAGCTTATGCCACTGCGGTTCCACAGCTTTTTTTTTGTGTTGAAGATTTTGTCCTTTTTCCGCCCCTTCCCGGTATCTGTAGCAAGAACGGAATTTGTTTTATAGCTCCTCTTGCTCCGTGAATGAATCATCTGAAATATTACTTTGCTGACTTTTATCACCCCATTTGTTCCCTCCAATCTTGGTAAGTGCAGCTATATGTGACTCATGTGCCCACTGATTAGAGATATTGCGCTGATTTGCCTCACTTGTTAAAGAGATTACTTTCAAGCAAGAGGTAGTTCCTGCTCGGAAAATCTGAAGGGGGAAAATGGAAATCTCTTGTTACTGGATGCCCTACTTTCAGTTTGCTTTCAGCATTCCAAGCATAAAGCTTTTTCAATGCAAACTGCAACAACATTTCTCAAAATACTATTGCATTTTTTATAGCACTAAGGCGACTGAACTTCAGTATCATTTCTGAATGTTGGCATAAATGATCAGGAGCTCTTAAAATATATATAGTATAAGAAAATAACTGCAGATGCTGGTACAAATCGATGGGTAATTATTCACAAAATGCTGGAGTAACTCAGCAGGTCAGGCAGCATCTCAGGAGAGAAGGAATGGGTGACGTTTTGGGTCGAGACCCTTCTTCAGACTAAACAAGCTCTTAAAATATCTGTTAGAGTTTAGTTTAGAGATACAGTGTCTGAACCAGGCCCATCGGCCCACCGTGCCCGTGCCGAACAGCGATCCCTGCACATTATCATTCTCCTACATACACCAGGGAAAATTTACAATTATACCAAGCCAATTAATCTACAAAGCTGCACGACTTTGGAGTGTTGGAGGAAACTGGAGATCCCGGAAAAAACCCACGCAGGTCACGGGGAGAACGTACAAACGCCGTACAGACAGTCCCCGCAGTCAGGATCAAACCCGGGTCTCTGGCGCTGTGAGACAGCAACTCTACCACTGCGTCACCATGCCACCCAAAGAGGTCCGATATAATTTTCTAGCTCTCATTCCCTCCTGCATTCCAAAAATGTGCAGGTTTGTAGCTTAATTGGCTTCGGCGAAATTGTAAGATTGTCCCTAGTGTGTAGGATAGTGTAAGGGGATCGCTGGTCGGCGCAGACTCGGGGGGCCGAAGGGCCTGTTTCCACGCTGTGTCTGTAAACTAAACCAAGAAAAAACAAATTGGAAAGCCTCATCTTGAGCGCAGGTGCAATGGAGACAGAGAAACTGTGAGAAGAGGATGGTGTTCTTGAAGAGACAGGGTGAGAGGAATTGGTATCAAGGTATCTGTGGGAGCCGGTGAGTTTGCAGTAGATCCTGTAGTTATCTTGTCTCCTAAAGGGGAAGGGGGGGGGGGGGGCGGGGGGGCAGAGAGATCAAGTGGGTAGAGAGAAGTAGCAGAACTAGTCCAAGCGAAGTTGATGCGATCTACATGGCTGCAGGGGGCAGCCACAATGCAGTTATCGATGCGGCAGAGAACGGGCTGGGTAGTTGTGCCAGGAACAAAGAGTGCACAGTGAAGCCAACACAACACCAGGTATAACGGGCCCATGCCAGTACCCAATGCTTAAATATACGTGACGAAAGTGAGCGCAATCAAAAGCAAAGTCGTTGAAGGCAAGAGCAGGTCCACCAAATGGAGGAGAGTGATAGTTGAGGGGAACTGGCTGGGTCTCCATTCTGGAAAGAAACCGTGGAGCCTGCGGCCTTGGTGACGGGGAACGGAAGTGTAAAAGGACTGGCTGTCCATCTCAACGATGAGGTGGAGTGGCCCTAGGAATTGGAAGTTGATTTGATTTAAGTGTAAAAAGGAACTGCAGATGTTGGTATATACCGAAGATAGACACAAAGTGCCAGAGTAACTCAGAGATGCTGCCTGACCCACTGAGTTACTCCAGCACTTTGTGTCTATCTTTGATTTGATTTATGCTGGATTTCACTTTGTGCACTCAAAATTTAAAATTCTTATTCAACTCAAGTAAAAGATTCACGAGAGTTCATAATTTTCAATTTTGATAATGAGCTTGAAAAACGTACACTTTGTCAAGTATTTATTGTACCGAAGCAGGGACTTGATGGTGTGGTTATTTATCATTGACTTTTTTGCATTAAATGTGCTCTGACTGAACAAGAAGTCGAAATTAAACTTGTTACTACTCCATGTCTCTTTCAATCTAATTCCTAACTGGTTTCCTTTTGAATTATGATGTGGAATCACACCAAATTGCAACACAGAAATAGGCCATTCAGCCCAGTCAATCCATACTGGTGCGTGCCCTTTAATTTTAAAGCAGATTAATGAGAAGATTTATTTTTAAAATCGCTGCAGGCTGTTGATTTATTATGTAGGGGGGAACTGCAGGTGCTGGTTTAAAACAAAGACAGACACAAAAAGTTGGAGTAACTCAACGGGTCAGGCAACATCTCTGGAGAAAAGGAATCAGCGACTTTTTGGGTCGAGACCTTACTTACATAGATACATAGACAATAGGTGCAGGAGTAGGCCATTCGGCCCTTCAAGCCAGCACCTTGGCTGATCATCCACAATCAGTACCCAGTTACTGCCTTCTCCCCATACCCCTTGATTCCGCTAGCCCTAAGAGCTCTATCTAACGCTCTTTTGAATGCATCCAGTGAATCGACCTCCACTGCCTTCTGAGGCAGAGAATTCCACAAATTCTCAACTCTCTGTGTGAAATGTTTTTTCCTCATCTCAGTTCTAAATGGCCTACCCCTTATTCTTAAACTGTGGCCCCCTGGTTCTGGACTCCCGCAACATTGGGAACATGTTTCCTGCAACTAGCATGTCCAATCCCTTAATAGTTTTATATGTTTCTATAAGATCCCCTCTCATCCTTCTAAATTCCAGTGAATACAAGCCCAGTCGCTCCATTCTTTCATCATATGACAGTCCCGCCATCCCGGGAATTAACATCGTGAACCTAGGCTGCACTCCCTCAATAGCAAGAATGTCATTCCTCAAATTAGGAGACCAAAACTCCAGAGATGTTGCCTGGCCCGCTTGTTCTGCCCCCTCCCCTGACATCAGTCTGAAGAAGGGTTTCGACCCGACCCTTCTTCAGACTGATGTCAGGGGAGGGGGCGGAACAAAGATAGAAGATAGTTCCTTCTCTCCAGAGATGCTGCCTGACCCGCTTAGCTACTCCAGCTTTTTGTGTCTGCACTTGTGTCGATTTATTGTCATGGTTACTCATGAAGAAATTCACTCCTAATTATAATGATGTAAATGTGTAGTTGACTTTAGCTATCCTTTTTGCAATTTTATTTTCGCAGCCGAACAATAGTATGTCATTACAACTAAAACCTTGGCTCCTTTGGGTAGTATTATGTTTACCACAATTCTTTTTCTTGCATGTAGTGATTATCATTGCACGCACATTGTGCTGTGCAATAAAGCAAAGGGTCAGCAAAAGTTTAAAGCAATAATTAACTTGTTTTTCTTTTGCTTTTACCCTCAATAATAACGAACCCAATTAATTTAATCAAATTTACATATAACAATTTCACTCTTATTTTATTTACTTGTGCATCATCCTATTCACACCATCTTCCCTTGACTTCTGTCAATTAAGACCTTGTGGTGCATGTGAGGACTTGCACATACTAATACAAGGTTGTAAATGTAGATTTATTCTTATGGATATAATTATTGCAGAGATATAATTTGCAATTAACTTGAAATTTGGAGGCTAGTGTTGGAGAAATGAGTTATCAAAGAGCTTTCTAATGCATAATGATAACCTCTTCGTGAAACTATTATTCACGCCAGCTTTTTATATAACATCTTAAGTCAGAAATACGCACTGTATAACTATGATTCTAACCAGCATTTATCTTCAGACCATATATATAGATTTTCAACAAAACAATCTCATGATGGTTCAGTCTGATTGCAGTACATTCTAAGTATATTTAAAGAGGAATAAAAACGTCCTTTTATCCAGTGTGGCTCAGTCTCGAGTCGTTTTTCAGCCAATATAGTACTTTCAAAGCGCACTGCTGAAGTGATATGTGGAAGGAGCAGCCAATATATGCTCTCAGCATGCTCTTGTAAACCTGTTCCAATGGTAGGTTAATGTGGATAGACACAAAAAGCTGGGTCAGGCAGCATCTCTGGAGAAAAGGAATTGGTGACGTTTCGGGTCGGAACCCTTCTTCAGACTGAAAGGTAGAGAATGTGAGGGGTCGTGATTTCCGATGGGATTTTTGTGTGCATGTTAATGACTTTTTTCTACACTTGTGCACTCTCACTGTACATCAGACTATTTAGCCAGCATTCTGGATGATCTGACGTTTCATCCAAGTAAACTGCTGGCTTGGTAAAGCGGGAGTGAAAATGTTCATGACTTTCCTTGAGCTGGGCTTGTTGTAGCTCCAAGTATCACAGCCTCAATTGCCTGTTAATGCAATTTGCACATTTCCAAATGCTGCCATTGTTACTACTTATTTAGCACTGTATAAATAGAAGCTGGGAGGAGCTTTAATGCAAACAACATAATTAGTGAATGTTTCCATCGATCGGTTATTAGAACTGATGCAACATGCTTTAGCTCAGGTTATGGTGCAGATTATTATTAGGCTATAATAACTAATTGACAATTTCCTTGTCACATATCTTTAAAATAAAAGGGATGTGCACAAATAAAGTTATTTTGGCAAAAACAATCAGCCATATCGTTTTTCTATAAGTTGTATTGCTTTTGTATTGATATTTGTTTTTAAACTAACTTTCTGATTATTTTTCTGGGCAGTACACTGGCACAGCAGTGGAGTTGCTGCCTTAAAGCGCCAGAGACCCGGGTTCGATCCCGACTACGGGTGCTTTGTACGTTCTCCCAGTGACCGCGAGGGTTTTCCCCGGGTGCTCCACTTTCCACCCACATCCCAAAGATGTGCAGGTTTGTGGGTTAATTGGCCTCTGTAAATTGCCCCTAATGTGTAAGATGGAACTAGGGTATAAGTGATCGCTGGTCAGCGTGGACTGGGTGGGCCGAAGGTCCTGTTTCTACGCTGTATCTCTAAACTAAACTAAACTAAAGAGCTACCCAGTGAACTGCAGTGATTTGTCAAGATTGCTGTGTAGAAAAAAGATATCGCTTAAATTTTTGCCGGAGTTTTTTTACACAACTGCTATATCAGTGTAATCTAATTTCAACATCAAACTTCCTGGTTAGCTTTTAATTTGATTACTCTCAAAGTGATTTTCAATATTGTGGTTGAACAATTAATTGATAGTACCTCCCCCACACTGTTATGAAGATAAAGGAGTCATCTGATTAAAAATTCTGCAAGGAAAAGAGTAAATATCATGAAGGGAAATTTTCCCGTAGTCCTTTGTCTACCAGACTCGACCGAGCAGATTCCAAAGCAAAACTGCTCGAAAATAATGACCTTTTGTTTGAACCTTCTCATAGCCAACTGATCTCATTAAGATCTTTGAATAGTGGAAGTAAAGAAAACAAATGTCTTAGGACTAAGTGCTGATTGTCATCACTCTTTCATCTCCACCCACCCAGGCTTCTTCCAAATAAAAAAAAATAAGGCATTGGTCATGACTGAGCAGTGACTTGAATAAATTAAGGACATTTCACTTTGCTTTCTATTATTTTTATCAGATGGGAAGTCACTTCTACACAGAAGGAAAATGAAAATTGCATTGATGCAGGTTAACAATGAGCTGGCACGTTAATAGCATTAATGTTGACTATAATTTTAAATGTCATTTGTATTGTCAGTCTTCTATGACTCAGACAATTTGTGTCATTCACAAACGTATTTCTATTACATACTGCAAATGCGTTGTCATGCATACATTTTCATTGGGATTTTTAACGTTTCTGACAAACTTCCTTGTAAATAGTCGATATGTGAAAGGTCTTTTCAGCAAAGCAAGAGAGACTTTGGTATTTCAGGAAAAGAAACAAAATGCTGGGGTAACTCAGTGGGTCAGGCAGCATCTCTGGAGAACATAGTTGGGTTACCCTTCAGGTCGGGACCCATTTTTCAAACGTGACCCAAAACGTCAGCTGCCCATGTTCTCCAGCGATGATGCTGCTTGACCCACTGAGTTACTCCAGCACTGTGACTTTTTATAAACTAGCATCTGTAGTTCTTTTTTTCTACATAATGCATCTAATATCCGGTGTGTTTGCTCATAAGACTAGATATCAATAGTCCTCAAGACATTTGAAAGTTTCTTGAGTAGGAAGGAACTGCAGATGCTGGTTTAAACAGAAGATAAACACAAAATGCTGGAGTTACTCAGCGGGACAGGCAGCATCTCTGGAGAGAAGGAATGGGTGGCGTTTCGGGTCGAGACCCTTCTTCAGACAGTTTCTTGTGTTCAGGCCATGATCAGCACCATTTTCTTTTGTTTCTGAAAGTTTAGTTTAGTCTATTGTCACTTGTACCGACGTACAGTGAAAAGCTCTTGTGTGCTAACCTGTCCACGGGAAGACAATACTTGATTGCAATCGAGCCATCCACAGACTGCAGATACATGACTAAGGGAATAATGCTTAGCGCAAGATAACGTCCAGTGAAGTCTGATTAATGATAGTCCGAGGGTCTCCAATGAGGTAGATAGTAGCTCAGGACCGCTCTCAATTTTGTAATCTTCTGACTGCTGACTTTCGATTCTGGATCTTCCGAATCATCCACGGATAAATGTTGAGATTTTCTATGTCAAGCAGTCACAAAGAGAGTTTGCCGCACAGTCATAATTACTTATACATCATTATTTATTGAGAAGCAATATATTACCAGTGAGAAATGACTTCTCTCTCGGTGCAGGGGTGATGATGTTTATGTTGTTCATCATGTATTGCAACGCTTTCAGCCTTTGCCAAACAAGAAAGTGAATGGAAATGAAGTCTACTTCAGTGCAAATCTGCCGTTCTCCTTTAACAGCAAAGATCATCTCCTCACCCAGTTCTTGCCTATTCTATCCCATCGCACCCTTCCAAGATCTTTGAGCTCCTTAATTTGATCGAAGGCTCTAGGCTTGTGAAAGGTACAGAACGCTGCACCCATTGGTGAATGGTTTATTTCTAATTCAGATGGCGTGGCATTACCACAGGAGATTAACGGTTTTGAATGGCAATTTGGCACCAACATGTGCCACACAGTTAAGTTTGCTTACTGTTTAGTTTAGAGATACAGCATGGAAATAGACCCTTCAGACCACCGAGTCCACGCTGACCATCGATCACCCATTGTCACTAGTTCTAAACTATGCGATAGTACCTGCCTCAACTACCTCCTCTGGCAGTTCGTTCCATACACTCACCACCCTGGTTGATGTGACCCCTCAGGTTCCTATTAAATCTCCCCCCCCCCACCTTAAACCTATGTCCTCCAGTTCTCCATTCCCCTACTCTGGGCGAGAGAATCTGTGCGTCTACCTCTCACAATTTTGTACACTTCTATAAGATCACCCCTCATCCTCCTGCGCTCCAAGGAATAGAGCCCAAGCCTGCTGAACCGCTCCCTACAGCTCAGGCCCCTCGAGTCCTGGCAACACCCTCGTTAATCTTCTCTTTCCCCCCTTTCAGCTTGACAATATCTTTCCTATAATATGGTGCCCAGAACCGAACACAATACTCCAAATTAATCTTTAAAAGAAGGAATTCACTATACCCAGTCAAATGACTCCAGCAAAAAATATTGGTCCTAAGTCAGCTGAAAGTTTGCTAATTCAAACGTCAGAGAAGAAAGTGCCTGGTTGAGTGGGGGGGACTCTCAACCATATATTATTCATTTTGCAAGTGGTGCATTAGAGAGGAAATTCCTTTTACATTCCCAGTATCTTGCCTAAAAGGTGGGAATAATGAATCATCCTGAAGAATTAATGAGCAAATGATGCCAAGGGAATTAGTGTAGACAGTGAAGAGTATATTTGGGTCTTTGCAAGCATCGCTAGCTGGTAAAATATGCATAGATGATACCGTGTGCAGAATCCAGGCCTTCACTGAACTGAAGGGGGAAAAGCCTTTTTACGGCCCTCCTGTTGAATCGGGTGGGCAGTAAGGGGAGTGGAGAAAGATAATGAATATGATGTCCACGGAAGAACCAAGAAATCAATTAAGTTCTATTTTTGCTCAACCTATTAGTAGTTTTGAAAAAGTCTGATGGTAACTCAACATGCTGAGCAGTGAATAGTATAATGGATTTGAACTCAGATAACTTGTTATGTAATGGATTGAGTGCCTTGCTTTTAACAGGTGTGACAAGTTCTGGGGTGAAAAGGGAATGGAAAAGAAGTGTCGGAAGGATTGAAAGATAGAGTCATAAAGTCATACAGCATGGAAACAGGCCCTTTGACCTCCACGCCGACCAACAAGCCCCATCTAAACTAGTCTCACCTGCCTGCTTTTCGCCCATATCCCTCGCAACCTGTGCTAGCCATGTACCTGTCTAAATGTTTCTTAAGCGTTGGGATAGTACCTTCCTCAATTACCTCCTCCGGCAACGAGTTCCATGCACCCACCACCCTTTGCGTAAAAAAGGTTACCCCACAGCTTCCCACTAAATCTTTCACCTATGTCCCCTGGTTCTCGGGTCCCCTACTGCGGCCAAAGGACTTCAGTGTATTTAGTTTAGTTTAGAGATACAGCGTGGAAACAGGCCCTTTCGGCCCACCGGGTCCGTGCTGACCAGCGATCCCCGCACATTAACACTATCCTACACCCACTAGGGACAATTTTTACATTTACAAGCCAATTAACCTGCAAACCTGTACGTCTTTGGAGTGTGGGAGGAAACCGAAGATCTCGGAGAAAACCCACGCAGGTCACGGGGAGAACGTACAAACTCCGTACAGACAGCACCCGTAGTCGGGATCGAACCCGGTTTCTCCGGCGCTGCATTCGCTGTAAGGCAGCAACTCTACCGCTGCGCCACCGGGCCGCACAAAATTTGTATTTGCCCGATCTATTTCTCTCATGACTTTATAAGAAAATAACTGCAGATGCTGGTACAAATCGAAGGTATTAATTCACAAAATGCTGGAGTAACTCAGCAGGTCAGGCAGCATCTCAGGAGAGAAAGAATGGGTGACGTTTCGGGTCGAGACCCTTCTTCAGACTGATGTCGGGACAAAGGAAGGATATAGGTGGAGACAGGAAGATAGAGGGAGATCTGGGAAGGGGGAGGGGAAGAGAGGGACTATCTAAAGTTGGAGAAGTCGATGTTCATACCACTGGGCTGCAAGCTGCCCAGGCGAAATATGAGGTGATGTTCCTCCAATTTCCGGTGGGCCTCACTATGGCACTGGAGGAGGCCCATGACAGAAAGGGAATGGGAGGGGGAGTTGAAGTGCTCGGCCACTGGGAGATCAGATTGGCGAACGCGAACCTCTCATGATTTTGTACACCCTCTGTAAGATCACACCTCATCCTCCTGCGCTCCAATATCTCCAATTAAATGTTCAAAAGCTTTTAACAGTCCCATGGTATCCAGATGGGCATTAAAGGAAATACATTCCAGTGAATATTTATGTTCAAATGGAAATTTAATAGTTTGTCAACTCAACTCTTGGGTGTGCACGACTCAGTAATGGTCAATGATGTCTACCTTAATTTAAACTCGACCATTTAACATCACAGGTTTGTGGAAATTCACCATTAAACTAGTCTTCACTTTGAGATGCTGTGAGCAATGGCAAGCGAGTTTCTTCCTTGTATCCCATTTCTCCACTTTTTGTCCAGATCTAGTTTTTTTCCCACTGCAATAGTGTTTATTAAATGATGAGATTGGTTCAGCTTTATCGGCCACTGCAGTGTTGGCACAAAAAAAATGCATTAATAAGTTAGCCTAATGGAGTTCTTTAAATTTTTAGCAATCTTGAAATTAATTTCAACAATTCACCTACTTTGAAAAACTGTCTTCTCTGTCTATAATTAAGATATCCCTAAATGTTCTCTTCTTAACCTATCTGTTACCTGATTTTTGCATGGTTTTAATATCTTATTTGTTAGTGGTGGACACGCATGTCCAACAATGGCCGAGCTATTAATGTGTACAGTTTCTGCATCAATAGATTCCTGGAGACTTGGGTAAGCACAAATGGAATTCATGAGTAAAAGGATTTGGTGATAGGATTAGTTAGAGCTCATATGAATATCTGAACAGCCTGCTTTTGTGTTGTAAACAATATGCAATTATTCATAGGCAGTGCAGATTCCCAATTAACTTTAATGGATTACCTATCATTAATCAAGCCTGAAAAGGTAGCTACATCTTTAAAGCAAGGTTTTTCTTTCGCTCCATTCTATTGCGTCTTGTACTGCTTTTGGTTATGCTTCAATTCTGTTCTATTTTTCTCCCTAAAATATACTGCAGCATTTTTATCCACATTAAAATTCCATTTGATATGTACCCCGCCATTTTCTTGCCCGACCTGTCTTCCTGCGGATTCTGATAGATTGCACTTGTTCGCAAGTGTTCATGGCAAATCTCAATGTTGATCCATCTGAACCATCGCCAAATCATTTGTGTAAATAAGAAAGATTTCAACATGGGTATTGGATCAAAGCCACCTGATTTCAGGCGATTTGTATGTTCCTCGTCTCAAGATACTAACTTTAAATCGTTTCCTGTTCATGAAGTAATTTCATGCACGGAGTCTTTTACCTAGAGTAGGGGAATCAAGGACCAAGAAGACACGGGTTTAGGGTGAGAGGGGAAAGATTTAATAGGAACCTGAGGGTCTTCTGTAGTTCTTTCCTACTCACTCAGAAATGCAGTGGATATATGGAACGAGCTGCCATAGGAGGTAGTTGAGGCTGGTACTATAGCAGCAAAACAGCATTTGAAAGCCACTTGGACAGAAATGGGACAACCTTAGATGGAGTATGGCACAAAATGCTGGAGTAACTCAGCGGGACAGGTAGCATCTCTGGAGAGAAGGAATGGGTGACGTTTCGGGTCGAGACCTTTCTTCAGACTGATGTCAGGGAAGTGGGCGGGACAGAGATAGAATGTAGTCGGAGACAGTAAGACTGGTGGGAGAACTGGGAAGGGGATGGGGAGAGAGGGAAAGCAAGGACTATTTGAAGTTAGAGAAGTCAATGTTTATACTGCTGGTAAGCTACCCAAGCAAAATATGAGGTGCTGTTCCTCCAATTTGCTCTGGGCCTCACTCTGACAATGGAGGAGGCCCAGGGCAGAACGGTCAGATTGGGAATGGGAGGGGGAGTTAAAGTGCTGAGCAACCAGGAGATCAGGTAGGTTAAGGCAGACTGAGCGGAGGTGTTCAGTGACACGATCGCCGAGCCTGCGCTTGGTCTCACCGATATATAGGAGTTGACACCTGGAGGAGGTGCAAGTGAACCTCTGCTCACCTGAAAAGACTGTCGTGGTCCTTGAATGGAGTCGAGGGGGGAGGTAAAGGGACAGGTGTTGCATCTCCTGCGGTTGCAGGGGAAAGTACCTGGGGAGAGGGTGGTTTGGGTGGGAAGGAACAGGTTGACCAGGGAGTTGCGAAGGGAACAGTCTCTGTGGAAAGCAGAAAGGGGTGGGGATGGGACGATGTGGCCAGTAGTGGGATCCCGTTGGAGGTGGCGAAAATGTTGGAGGATTATACGCTGTATGCGACGGCTGATGGGGTGGAAGGTGAGGACCAGGGGGGCTCTGTCCTTGTTACGAATAGGGGGAGGGGGAGCAAGAGCGGAGCTGCGGGATATCGAGGAGACCCTAGTGAGAGCCTCATCTATAATGGAAGGGGGGAACTGCCATCCCTAAAGAATGAGGACATCTCCGATTACCTGGTATGGAAAATCTCATCCTGGGCGCAGATGCAGCGTAGACGGAGGAATAGGGAGTAGGGGATAGAGTCTTAGATGGATTATCTTGGTCGGCATGGACTAGTTGGGACAAAGAGCCTGTTTCCATGGTGTATGACTATGACTAATCTGCAATAACTTTTCTAATCTATATAAGACCTTTTTTTTTAAATGCCTTACATATTTACGCAAGGAGAAGTGATATAAGTGAACAATTGTGATGTAACTATGGACCACAGATAAATTGAACTTCTGAAGAAAGGTCTCGACCCGAATCGTCATCCATTCCTTTTCACCAGAGATGCTGCCTGTCCCGCTGAGTTACTCCAACATTTTGTGTCTATGAACATGTGGGGACATGGGCAAACTCTCTCAGCAGGTGGTCCCAAACCCACCCAGTTTAACAGGGATCACATCCCCAGTACGTTATCATCTCAATGAATGGAGCTCTTACATCGGCTTATCCATGAAATGGAAGGAAAGCGTAAGCTGAATAAAGCGCAGTCTAACATTATGAATAAAAGCAAATTGCCGTAAATACACACACGGATAAGCCAGTTCCTGAGAAAGATTAGCTTGTGTTGGGAGGAACTGCAGGTGCAGGTTTACACCGAAGGTAGACACAAAATGCTGGAGTAATTCAGCGGGTCAGGCAGCATCTCTGGAGAGAAGGAATAGGTGGCGTTTCAGGTTGAGACCCTTCTTCAGACTGAGAGTCAGGGGAGAGGGAAACTGTTGGCCCCTGACTCTCAGTCTGAAAAAGGGTCTCGACGCGAAACGTCACCTCTTCCTTTTCTCCAGAGATGCTGCCTGATAGATAGATTAGCTTGTTAGATGCGGACTCTTGGTCAGGACTGAAAGGTCTACAAATGGAAGCACAAAGAAGAATGGGCGGGAATGTTTGTGATTTGTCCACAGACTGGGGCGCACTCAGCTCCTCAAAGGCAGCTTTCTGGAATGAGAAACAACAGGAAGTCAAACAGCGGAGATCATAATATCATAAATGATAGGAGCAGAATTAGGCCATTCGGCCCGTCAAATCTACTCCGCCATTCTATCATGGCTGATCTATCTCTCCCTCCTAACCCCATTCTCCTGCCTTCTTCCCATAACCCCTGACACCCGTACTAATCAAGAATCTATCTATCTCTGCTGTAAATATATCCACTGACTTGGCCTCCACAGCCTTCTACGGCAAAGAATTCCACAAATTCACCACCCCCTGAACAAAGAAATTCCTCCTCATCTCCCTCCTCAAAGAACGTCCTTTAATTCTGAGGCTATGACCTCTAGTCCTAGACTCTCCCACTAGTGGAAACATCTTCTCCACATCCACTCTATCCAAGCCTTTCACTATTCTGTAAGTTTCAATGAGTTCTCCCCCCCCCCCCCTCATCCTAAATTCCAGTAAGTACAGGCCCAGTGCTATGGTTTAGTTCCATGGCTTTGTTCTGTTTGTGGTGTTACATGAAATGTTTAAAAAAGGACTGGATTGATAGCTAACTTGTTAGAGGTGTCATCGAGTATTCATTTGAAGCTGGTGTTTCCGAGAAAACTGCTTGCTGTAAAAACGTTGCAGGTGAGATAAATAACCTTTTGGAGGACAGATGCGCCATTTTAGTTGCTTAGATTAAATTGGCGTTCAACTTATTGACGGATTAACTACCAGCAAATGGCATTTTATTTCTTTGAATGGGCATGTTTAAAATGCAGCAGCCTTAATATCGAGACTCCAAATCTGATACTGCGTAGTAAATGGCTCAATGGCCAGCTGGATAAATCTGCCAAGGCAGTGCATCATGAATAGTGTAGGAGCTCAGCCCTGCCTCTCAAAACCTTTTATTTCGTGTGGGTGGTTAGCAGTGCAGCACGGATTAATCAGTTGCAACACTCATATGCTGGAGTACTACAGGGATTTCCCCAGCCTTGCACACCCCGCCTGCCCGCCCGCCCGCCCACGCTCTGCATGCATCATGGGAAGGATGCCCAGAGGAATTTTAAACAGCGCCTCTCTTTACATTTCCTTCTCGCTTGTATTTCTATTAAATGCAAGGTGCCCTGGGGTTCGAGGCATCGATGTGTTCACGTTGTCTGCCGGCCTGCAATGATGGGCTAGTTCTCGTCATTATTGATGTGGTTTTCTGATTTCAATCAAACTGCTCCCTTCCCTTCAGGAAGAAAATGAGTCAACATCATAAGCATTTCAGATCTTTTGGAGAACAGATTGCACGTGTTCTCTCTTTTTCTGCATCTTCCCCTTCATTTCTCTTTCTCTCTCCCTTCTCCCTTTTTCTCTTCTCTCCCCCCCCCCCCCTTTTTCTTTCTCCCCATTTTTTCTCTCCCTCTTTTCTCTCTATCCCCCCTTTCTCTCTCTCTCCTCCCCCCCTTTTCCTCCCACTCCCCCTTTTCTATCCTCTCCCTTTCTCGTTCTCGCCCTCTCCCTTTTTCTTGCTCACTGTCTCTCCTTTGCTTTCTCACCCTCTCTTGCCCGCCCGCCCTCTCTCGCACTCCCACCCCCCCTTCTCAGCCCCTCCACCCTCTCAACCCCGCGCCAGCCTGCCCTCCCTCCCTCCCTCGCCTGTCCATCTTCACGTGTCTCCCCTTCCCCGCCCCCCACCATCTCTTCCCGCCACTTCTCCCCCCCTCCTCTTCCCTCTCACCTGTCTCTGTGTCTGTATTTTTCTCTCCCTCTATCTCTCTCTTTTGTTCTCTCTCTCTTTCTCCCTGTCCCTGTCTATTTTTCTTTGTTTCTTTCTCTCTCTGTCTCTCTTGCTGACTCTGTCTCTTTCTCTGTTTTTCTGTATCTCTCTCTCTCTCTCTCTCTCTCTCTCTCTCTCTTATTCACTCTCCCCACCCACCCAGTCTGCATGTTGTGTAGGACTGGGTCTGTCTTCTGAAGGGATGGAAGGAACTGTCTTTACGAATGCTCAGAGGAGAGCACAAACAAATCTGCAAAATCAATATTGTGGAAAGCAAGTGGAGGATTTTTGTGTCAGTGATGCAGATTAAAATATTTATGTATCATTGGTTGTTTCAAAGTAGACTTCATTTTCATTTGTGGTAAGTTGTATTTAGTTCATTATCAGGAATGAATTACATTCTTGATCTGGAAAAACCTAAAGATATGAGAACTGGAAGCAGAAGACCAGTGGCCCATTCCGTTTCATGGGTGATCATCTACCCATCTACTTTTCAGCTAATTATCCATATTTCTGATTCCCTTCGTCTCCATATTCTCTTTGAAGATAGCTTGAAGATTGGGCATCGACCTACATCAGTCTGCAGTAGAGAATGCCAAACATTCCCTTGCAACCCCTCCCCCTGCACCAATGCAGGAGAGGTTTGGGCCCAATGGGTCCACTTAGACAATAGACAATAGACAATAGATGCAGGAGGAGGCCATTCGGCCCTTCGAGCCAGCACCGCCATTCAATGTGATCATGGCTGATCATTCTTAATCAGTACCCCGTTCCTGCCTTCTCCTCATACCCCCTGACTCCGCTATCCTTAAGAGCTCTATCCAGCTCTCTCTTGAATGCATTCAGAGAATTGGCCTCCACTGCCCTCTGAGGCAGAGAATTCCACAGATTCACAACTCTCTGACTGAAAAAGTTTTTCCTTATCTCCGTTCTAAATGGCCTACCCCTTATTCTTAAACTGTGGCCCCTGGTTCTGGACTCCCCCAACATTGGGAACATGTTTCCTGCCTCTAACGTGTCCAACCCCTTAATAATTTTATACGTTTCGATAAGATCCCCTCTCATCCTTCTAAATTCCAGTGTATACAAGCCTAGTCGCTCCAGTCTTTCAACATATGACAGTCCCGCCATTCCGGGAATTAACCTAGGTCTAGTATCCTTCTAAACCTTTCTTATGCATAACTATTTGACCTTTTTATCAGCCCTTTCCAATTGAATGCGCCAGCCTGTTAACCGGATGACTTTATCGACAGTTTAACAGCTCCACAATCCTCCCCCCATCCATTCATCCCCCATCCCCACCCTCTGCACAACTTAAAACCAACCCGTTTCTCACACTCCCAACTCTGGTGAAGGATCTTCAACCTGAAATGTTTCTGTTTCCACAGTCTGTGGCTGCTGAGATTTCCCAGTATATTTTTTGGTTTTTACTTAAAGGTTTCCATTATTTGCCATTTTGTGATTTTTATGTGATTCTATGAGAATGCGGAGGCTGCAGAAATAAAATCTAGTAGTTCAGTCGGAACTTCATGCTGTTGCAGTTTGTGTACTATCCCCTCCCCCCCATTGAAGGGCTTGCTTTCTGTTTAGGTGCTGGGATGGTGGTGGACTGGGAGCAGGACACTGGTCTCTTAATGACTTCCGGGGATGTGCGCATTATTCGAATCTGGGACACAGACCGAGAGATGAAAGTACAGGTAAAACCTCCGCTCTATTTAATTAATGTATTTAAATATTTTAAATTGATATGCAATGATATTAAACAAGGAGTTATTATCCATAGGTTCCCTTTGACCCATCTATGCATGACTGCTGTTGCAGTGCTTTCCTTATTTGATGTGTTGTTCTACGTATGCCTCATGAATCCATGTCATTGACCTTCTGTGCAATCAAAGCTGCAGCAGATGCCCAACAAAAGGGAACTTCAGAAATCGGTGTTAGCAGTGGCTTGATGTGCTGCTGATAGTGGTCAATATACAGTATAAGAAAATAACTGCAGATGCTGGTACAAATCGATGATATTTATTCACAAAATGCTGGAGTAACTCAGCAGGTCAGGCAGCATCTCGGGAGAGAAGGAATGGGTGACGTTTCGGGTCGAGACCCTTCTTCAGTCTGAAGAAGGGTCTCGACCCGAAACGTCACCCATTCCTTCTCTCCCGAGATGCTGCCTGACCTGCTGAGTTACTCCAGCATTTTGTGGTCAATATACAGATCGGCTCATAAAATCCGTATTTCTGAGCAACATGTATGATTAAGGAGGGTCCTGACCCGAAACAGCACCTATCCATGATCTCCAAAGATGCTGCCTGGCCCACTGTTATCCCAGCATCTCGAGTCATGTTTTTTGTAAACCAGTATCTGCAGTTCCTTGTAATTCTATCTCTCTCTCACGTGCGCTCTCCCTCACACACACTCTCACTCAAGCACACTCTCACTCACTCTCACTCAAGCACACTCTCACTCACTCTCACTCACTCTCACTCAAGCACACTCTCACTCACACTCTCTCTCACTCTCATTACCTCTCACACACTCTCTCTAAATGTCTCACTCACACTCTCACTCTCACTCACATTCTCTCTCACTCAAGCACACTCTCACACTCACACTCTCACTTACACTCTCACTCACACTCTCTCACTCACACTCTCATTCACACTCCCTCACACTCACTCAAGCACACTCTCACTCACACTCACTCACACTCTCACTTACACTCTCACTCACACACTCACACTCTCACTCACACTCTCTCACTCACACTCTCACTCACACTATCTCTCTCACTCACACTCTCCCATTCACACTCTCTCACTCACACTCTCACTCACACTCTCTCACTATCACTCACATTCTCACACTCTCTTCACTCTCTCACTCATTCTCTCTCACACCCTCTCACACTCACTCAGAAATGCCACTCTCCTTGGAAATGCATTGTTGTTCCTTCGTTGATGTTGAGCCGTATCCCTGCCCAGCAACACCATGGGCGTGCTTCATCAGAGTCTGCAGCATTTGAAGAGAGCTGCTTCCACCACCACCTCATGGCATTTAGGGTGCCTTTCCATCTTCTCCAGAGATGCTGCCTGACCCACTGATTTACTGCAGCACTGTGTTTCTTTTTGGTAAACTAGCATCTGTAGTTTCTTGTGTCTGTATGAATAACTCCACGAAGTAGAAAACTAAATTCTAAATCCCTCTTGGTTCAGTTTCACGCGCAGTTGAGATCTTGCAGCTATTGATTCGAAGCAGAAAAATGTATTTGGCATGAAACTGGGTAGGACCTGTGGGATCAAAGCAAGTGTTAGCTTTTCCAATAAATACACAGCTGAATGTTGAGAAATAAAAGCAGAATATGTTGCAACTGCTCAGCAGGTAAGGGGTATCTGAAAAGAGAAAAGTAAAATTAACGATTTAGATCCGTGATGTTTAATCAAAACCGAAAAAGCTAGTTTGACCAGTTCCACTGATCGCTTCCTTGTACCCCTGTCGTTAGCACATTTTCCCCAGCCAACAATAGACCCTTATGGACTCCACCCTTCCTCAGGTCATCTGTTGCCGGCTCTGCTTTGTTCTGGCCTTTTACCCCCAGTTCACCCCTGCCTCACCCTCCCCACCTCTATCTTTCAGTCTCAAGAAGGGCTCAGATCTGAAACGTCACCAATTCCTTTTCTCCAGAGATGCTGCCTGACTCCAGAATTTTGTGTCTTTCTTAGGCATCTGCAGTTCCTTCCTACACCGAAAAAGCTAATTCTCTCTCTCCCTCTCCCTCTCCCCAACTCTCTCCCACTCGCTCTCGCTCTCTTTCTCTCACTCTCCCCCTCTCCCTCTCTCTACCCCTCTCTCTCTCTCTCTCTCTCTCTCTCTACCCCTCCCTCTCTTTCTCCCCATGGACATTGGTTGTCCTGCTTTGTGTTTCCGTTACATTCTGTTTAATTTCAGATTTCCTGTATCTGCAGTATTTTCCTTTTGATGATTAAAAGTTTGATGGCACAACAGTTAGACTTTAGAAAGTTGAGTTCAGATCTGATGTCCTTGTGTGGGCGATGTTTAAGCCATAGGTTAAAGATCTCGGCAGCTCAACCCACACATAACACAACTGTAACAGCTGTCTTGGGGTTGTTTTTTCACATTTCTGTACCTGCAATCACAACAGAACTAATAAAGTATTTAATGGAAGACCCATAATCATCCAGCAGTAACTCCATTTTATGGTCCATCTATGCATTCTGCTGGTGTGTATAACATTTTAGGATCTGCTGAAAGGCCGGGAGATATAATTGAATATGTGTAGACTTAACCTTTTCTTTCAAGGTTATGCCAGTAATCTGCCACTTCTCAAACTACTTAAAATATTTGAGATTCAACTGCAAATATTGGTCTTGTTTCCAATCTTGGGACACTTTTGATTTGAAAGATGCAGGTTCCCAGTGTTTACTGTGGTGTCTACTCATGAAACTTCTGAAATGCAGTGTGTAGTCCCGTAGTATATCGATGTATGACTTTATTTCATAAGCCAGCTCCAGTAGATCATGTCCACAGCCTGCACTTGGCTTATTCTCAAAGCCAGTGCCGGTGAATACTTGCCAAGGAGAAGGAAAATTGATTCAAAGCTGCAATAGTCGGCTGGATGGAGATTTAACGCTGCAATTGATGAGCTGTTTGGCTATGGGTAATTAAAGCACACATGAACCATAACGGAAGCTTTATGATCATCAGTTGCTGGCTGGTGGAAATATGTCTACTTTTATTATGCTGCAGCAACCAGTTTATGCAAAAAGCTAAATATCCCCAGACTGTCAGCGAACACAAAGTGCCATTTTATCACCATGATCTCTGTTTTTTTGAGAGAACACTTAAACCATAGGTCAGAGATCTCAGATGCCCAATCCACCTTTGGTAGGTCACAGGGTTGCTACATTTTAGTGTAGTCGAGAGATACAGCACAGATACAGGCTCTTCGGCCCACCGAGTCCATGCTAACCACTGATCAGCCGTTCACACTGGTTCCATGTTACCCTATTCCCGACAAACTAGGGCAAATTTACAGAGGCCAATAAACCTACAAACCTGAGATAGACACAAAGTGCTGGAGTAACTCGGCGGGTTAAACAGCAACTCTGGAGAAAAAGGATGGGTGACATTTTGGGTGGGGACTCTTCCAGACTCCGAAGAAGGATCCCAACCCGAAACGTCACCCATCTTTTTTCTCCAGAGATGCTGCCTGTCCCGCTGAGTTACTCCAGCTTTTTGTGTCTGCCTGCAGTTCCTTTCTATGCAACCCACAAACCCGCACGTTTTTGAGATGGAGAGGAAGCTGGAGCACCCGGAGGAAACCCACACGGTCACAGGGAGAGTGTGCGAACTCCTCACACACTTCCTGCAAGGTCAGGATCGAACCCGGGCCTCTGGCGTTGTGAGGCAGTTCCACCACCAGCTGTGCCACAATGCCACCCCGAATTTTACAGTTTAATTATCTGGAATCACAGCAGGACTAATAATGTGCTCAATCAAAGTGGGATGATGGAGCAGTAGCCCATCTGTGGATTATACAGATAGAGCACAGTACAGTACTGCACAGAAACAGGCCCATCGGCCCACAATGCCTGTGCTAAACATGACATGTATAACCTCTGTTATAGAGGCTGCAACATCCAGATTAGGTCAGTAGGTTGATTTTAGGTTGAACTACTTGTCAATTTATTAACAATTTACTTCAGATTGAATTCCCAAATTTTGGTCAATGCATCTTGAGTCATTTCATACAAAGCTTTATTCTCATAGACTTGCACAAATACCAGTCCATTAAAGAAATATCTTTTAAGTTAGCATTAGTTTATTCTCCAATCTTTGTGCTATTTTTTTCCATTCAAACCTCCCACATTTGACAGGAGAAATGGCTTTGCAATATCTTAGTTTTCTATTTCAACCAAAGTGGATTTTTGCAGGGATAGACAATAGATAATAGACAATAGGTGCAGGAGTAGGCCATTCAGCCCTTCGAGCCAGCACCGCCATTCAATGCGATCATGGCTGATCACTCTCAATCAGTACCCCGTTCCTGCCTTCTCCCCATACCCCCTCACTCCGCTATCCTTAAGAGCTCTACCCAGCTCTCTCTTGAAAGCATCCAACGAACTGGCCTCCACTGCCTTCTGAGGCAGAGAATTCCACACCTTCACCACTCTCTGACTGAAAAAGTTCTTCCTCATCTCCGTTCTAAATGGCCTACCCCTTATTCTTAAACTGTGGCCCCTTGTTCTGGACTCCCCCAACATTGGGAACATGTTTCCTGCCTCTAATGTGTCCAATCCCCTAATTATTTTATATGTTTCAATAAGATCCCCCCTCATCCTTCTAAATTCCAGTGTATACAAGCCCAATCGCTCCAGCCTTTCAACATACGACAGTCCCGCCATTCCGGGAATTAACCTAGTGAACCTACGCTGCACGCCCTCCATAGCAAGAATATCCTTCCTCAAATTTGGAGACCAAAACTGCACACAGTACTCCAGGTGCGGTCTCACCAGGGCCCGGTACAACTGTAGAAGGACCTCTTTGCTCCTATACTCAACTCCTCTTGTTACGAAGGCCAATGTTCCATTGGCTTTCTTCACTGCCTGCTGTACCTGCATGCTTCCTTTCATTGACTGATGCACTAGGACACCCAGATCTCGTTAAACTCCCCCTCCCCCCTCAGCAGGAAAGTAGCTAAGCTTTCTGTATTATACTTTTGCTGAAAAATTGACATTGAAGTGAATCGGACAAGACATTGCAGGGGTGCTTAACAGTTCCATGCCCGTTTGCATCGGAGATTTGCCTGGAAATAAACGAAATAGCCACCACAATGCAGCCAATACAATTCAAAACCATCCCAAACTCAAGGACTTTGAGTATTTTCCATTCTGGACCCAACTCAGCCATCAATGTAAAAGTATCATCTCCAGCCTGAGCCAGGACAGGCAGCACCCACCCATAGTTGCAGGAGAGGAGGATCGAGGGAGCCAGCGGACGCAAGGAGCAGAGGTTGCGGGAAGCAGACCGGCAGGGCAGTGCACCTCGACGGTGGAGTGGGCCGCTGGAGGCCCCCGCAGCAGCCTGGGGACTGGGTGGAACGGGCGCCACTCCACGAGGCCGAGCACGTGGACCAGGTGCGGCCTGCAGTTGCACGGAGCGGTGGAGGACTCCAACAGCCACGCTTGGCCAGGCCGACCCTGCAACGACACCTGGACAACAGGCCTTCATGGTCAGGTCAAGAAACTCCGCACTTACAACAACTGGGCCTTAAAAATGGCGCCAAGCCTGGGCGGCTCTTGTATACTGTACTATTTCCATAACTTGCACTGTATCTAAGATGTGCTTACGTATAGTAATACTTGTACTGAACTCTGTGCAAAAATGAATGTCACAGTACAGATGCTCCCCAATTAACGATGCTTCGACTTGCGATGCTTTGACTTGGCGATGGCAACAGACTGGTTCCACCAAGTGCATATGGCAGGGACTCGTGGCGAGCCGCAGCTCGCTTCCGGCCACGTGATCACGTGTATTCAATGCATTTCGACGTACGATATTTTCAGTTTACGATGGGTTTCTCGGGACGTAACCCCATCGTAAGTTGAGGAGCACCTGTACCTTAGTACATGTGACAATAAAGTACCATTGATCGATTGATTTTAACACCGCATCCCTAGGCAAGATTCTTCAGCAAAGATTTTCCTTTACCCTCCCCTCTCCCACTCACTACCTCTGTCCCTGAGATCTCTCGAGTCAAATGTCCGAGTCGGCACATTCGACCCAACCCATCCCATAGACTGGGAACAGTTTTCATACTCGGCCTGAACCAGGCAAATATAATCGTGTTGCATCAGAGTTCAGTTGAGCCAGGAGTCGTTAATGTGAATAGCGGACATCACTGTGGCAAGAAATAACAATTGTTCTGGTATCCAAAGCACCAAATAAAAATAACATGTGTGACAATTGACTTAACGGTCTTGCACAGTGCAATGTGAATCATCTTTAATCCAACAGCGTATTCACTGGTATCAGAAATATGTGATTATTCAAGTGTATAATTCTTTCTGTGGGATGAATCGTGACACATTGGTCAACCTGAGGAGCATCTTCAGCAACAGACTGGTTCCACCAAGTTGCAGCAACAGAACGTCACAGGATCCATCTTCCCTGTGGCTATCAAACTGTGCAACTCCCCCCCCCCTCCCCTTCTGTCGTGGAGAGACTGACTCCCTCCCTCCTCCACCCCAATCTTTGCACGTCCCCAATCCTTCCCATTCATCACTTTAATTTCATGTTTCATGTATCTTGTGTTTTATGACTGTTGGCAGATCAATTTCCCTCCTGAGATAACTAAAGTTCTATCGTATGGTAATCCTTTTTTGACGTGGATTCAAACTTTTCCCTGAATGAAGAGTTTATGTCATGCCTTTCACACCCTTGGCTTGTTCCCAGCCGTTTCAACCATGCTGATCTGCTTTGTTGGTTTGTAAATGAGAAGCTGCCTTGACCAAGGTGTAATATAGACGTTCTGTCCCCTTCCACATTAAAATCCAAGCAATTAAACGCCGAGAAAGATCAGGACTTCGTATTTCCCTCTGTATTTGAGTCCGAAGAAGGGTCTCAACCCAAAACATCGCCCATCCATGTCTTCCAGAGATGCTGCCTGACCCGCTGAGTTACTCAAGCTCTATGTGTTTTACTCCATACTTCCTTTTCATTTATCTTTAGCACTCGCCCACCATTCAAAGCTTATGCTCGTTTGTTTGTGTCTTAAATGATTTAAAACAGTGTATTTGGAATCGAAGGTAGACACTAAATGCTGGAGTAACTCAGCGGGTCAGGCAGCATCACGGGAGAGAAGGAATGGGTGACGTTTCGGGTCGAGACCCTTCTTCAGACTGTTTGAAATCAAACACTTATCTGCAAGTGAGTTGTTGCGCATTGAATCTAGAGTGTTTCATTGCTAAAACGGAACGATGAAATTCTTACTTAGAGTAACTCAACGAATCAGGCAACATCTCTGGAGAAAGAGAAGAGGTGATGTTTTGGGTCGAGACCCTTCTTCAGAATGACGGTGGAGGTGGGGGTTAATAAACTGGAGGCGAGAGAATTGTATCTCAGTCCACGTGACAATAATTAACCAAAACCTTCATTGTTATTCTTGGGGGCTATGTACAAAGTGGCAGCTCCTTTTACTTCAAACAGTACCATACTTAAAATTAATTAATTGCCAGTGAAGTTCCCTGAGAAGGTTTTACGTCTCAAAACACGATTAAATATTTTATTCTTTCTATTTTGATTCAGCACCACCCGCTTTTGTTTGTTTTGTAGGATATTCCAACTGGAGCAGACAGTTGTGTGACGAGCCTTTCCTGTGATTCGAACCGTTCCCTAATCGTGGGTGGACTTGGCGATGGCTCAGTTCGTATCTATGACAGGCGGATGGCTCCTAATGAATGGTAGGTTTACATTACCTTTGCTTTAACCTTCCGTTCATGTCTAACCAGGCCAGCAGGACTCCGACTCAGAAGGGGGAAATCAGTGGAATTCAAACTGATTGTTCATCAGAAATCACCAAACGGCTCATTTTTCGGGGCGGCACGGTGGCGCAGCGGTAGAGTTGCTGCCTCACAGCGCCAGAGACCCGGGTTCGATCCTGACTAAGGGTGCTGTCTGCACAGAGTTTGTACGTTCTCCCCCTGACTATGTGGGTTTTCTCCGGGTTCTTCGGTTTCCTCCCACTCTCCAAAGACGTGCAGGTTTGTAGGTTGATTGGCTTTCGTAAACATTGTAGTGTATAGGATAGTGCTAGTGTACGGGGATCGCTGGTCGGCGTGGGCCGAAGGGGATTTTCATCGCTGTAAACTAAATTAAACAAAATATCGTGCAGCAGATCTGAGTGGTTGATGATGAACTCTGCTCGGGCAATGACCCATTTAATGTGACTCCACCTGATGTCAGTCCAATCACAGTTCTGGTGGAAGAGTCATGGGTTGGTACACGGAACTGACTCTGAGCTTGGATGAGACACGTTTTGTCATTCAATGATCGGGGAGCCTCAGATGGCTTGTGCAGGGTATAGGAGAACATGCAGATGTGTAGGAAATAAACTGCAGATGCTAGTTAAAATCGAAGGTAGACACAAAATGCAGCCCTGAAGGGTCTGAAGAAGGGTCTCGACCCGAAACGTCACCCATTCCTTCTCTCCCGAGACGCTTCCTGACCCGCTGAGTTACTCCAGCGTTTTGTGTCTACCTTCGAGAACATGCACATTCCCGATTCCCTCTCGCAAACTATTCCGACGCAGCCACCTTTCTTTAGGAGGCGGTTCGGTTCCCTGCTGTGGGATTTGCTTAGGAACATTGGTTGATTGATTTAGTTTTGAGATACTGCACGGAAACAGGCCCTTCGGCCCACCGAGTCCACACCGACAAGCGATCACCCTGTACACTAGCACTATCCTACACACTAGGAACAATGAACTAGTTATACAGACACTGAAACTCAAAGGACGACAGCACCTCATATTTCGCTTGGGCAGCTTACAACCCAGCAGTATGAATATTGATTTCTCTAAATTCAAGTAACTCTTGCATCCTCTCTCTCACCGTCCCTCCCCCCTCTCTCCGTCCCTCCCCTCTCTCTCCGTCCCTCCCCTCTCTCTCCGTCCCTCCCCTCTCTCTCCGTCTCTCCCCTCTCTCTCCGTCCCTCCCCTCTCTCACCGTCCCTCCCCTCTCTCTGTCCCTCCCCCCTCTCTCCGTCCCTCCTCTCTCTCTCCATCCCTCCCCTCTCCGTCCCTCCCCTCTCTCTCCGTCCCTCCCCTCTCTCTCCGTCCCTCCCCCCTCTCTCCATCCCTCCCCTCTCCGTCCCTCCCCTCTCTCTCCGTCTCTCCCCTCTCCGTCCCTCCCCTCTCTCTCCGTCCCTCCCCTCTCTCTCCATCCCTCCCCTCTCTCTCCATCCCTCCCCTCTCCGTCCCTCCCCTCTCTCTCCGTCTCTCCCCTCTCCGTCCCTCCCCTCTCTCTCCGTCCCTCCTCTCTCTCTCCGTCTCTCCCCCCTCTCTCCGTCTCTCCCCTCTCTCTCCGTCCCTCCCCTCTCTCTCCGTCCCTCCCCCTCTCTCACCGTCCCTCCCCCTCTCTCTCCATCCCTCCCCTCTCCGTCCCTCCCCTCTCTCTCCGTCCCTCCCCTCTCTCTCCGTCCCTCCCCCCTCTCTCCGTCCCTCCCCTCTCTCTCCGTCCCTCCCCCCTCTCTCCGTCCCTCCCCTCTCTCTCCGTCCCTCCCCTCTCTCTCTGTCCCTCCCCTCTCTCTCCGTCCCTCCCCTCTCTCTCCGTCCCTCCCCCCTCTCTCCATCCCTCCCCTCTCTCTCCGTCCCTCCTCTCTCTCTCCGTCCCTCCCCTCTCTCTCCGTCCCTCCCCCCTCTCTCTCCATCCCTCCCCTCTCTCTCTGTCCCTCCCCTCTCTCTCCGTCCCTCCCCTCTCTCTCCGTCCCTCCCCTCTCTCTCCATCCCTCCCCTCTCTCTCCATCCCTCCCCTCTCCGTCCCTCCCCCCTCTCTCCGTCCCTCCTCTCTCTCTCCGTCTCTCCCCCCTCTCTCCGTCCCTCCCCTCTCTCTCCATCCCTCCCCTCTCTCTCCGTCCCTCCCCCCTCTCTCCATCCCTCCCCTCTCTCTCCGTCCCTCCCCTCTCTCTCTCCGTCCCTCCCCTCTCTCTCCATCCCTCCCCTCTCCGTCCCTCCCCCCTCTCTCCGTCCCTCCTCTCTCTCTCCGTCTCTCCCCCCTCTCTCCGTCTCTCCCCCCTCTCTCCGTCCCTCCCCCCTCTCTCCGTCCCTCCCCCCTCTCTCCGTCCCTCCCCTCTCTCTCCATCCCTCCCCTCTCTCTCCATCCCTCCCCCCTCTCTCCGTCCCTCCCCCACCCTAGTTGTCGTACTAGTTTCACTGTCGTCCTGTTGAGTTTCATTATCTGTATAACTCATTATTACCTACCCCACAGCCAACAATGGACCATTGTGGGCTCCACCTTTCCTTGATCATCGTTGCTTTTTGCATATCTTCCATTCATTTGTCCTGTATCTCTCATTTCCCTTTCCCTCGACTCTCAGTCTGAAGAAGGGTCTCAACCCGAAACGTCACCTGTTTCTTTTCTCCAGAGATGCTGCCTGACCCGCTGAGTTACTCCAGCGTTTTGTGCCTGCTTGCTGTTAGGCACAGTTCCACTCTGCAGTACTAAACTGTGGTGGAGTCATACAGCAGAGAGACGGCCCATCTATACAGCCCTCTATGTTAATGTCAGCAATTTTGCTTATTTTTACTAATCCCTAGTTCAGAAAGAAAGTAGTTGGATTTACGATAACCTTGGGACATTCAATAGGAGTTTGACCCTGCATCTAAGATCTGCTGGATCGGACTCAGGTTCAATTAAATCAAATAATGGGTGATGGTGGGAACGTTTTTCAGCTGTCAGCATTAACTTTACCTACACCCGATGATTACAATATCTTCATATTGCGCTCTGTGTTTGGCTCTTCTATTGTCTCCATTTATACCACACGCTGCCTCGGCAAGGCCAGAAGCATAATCAAGGACGAGTCGCACCCCGGCCACTCCCTCTTCTCCCCTCTCCCATCAGGCAAACGGTATAGAAGTGTGAAAACGCGCACCACCAGATTCAGGGACAGTTTCTTCCCAGCTGTTATCAGGCAACTGAATCATCCTACCGCAACCAGAGAGCAGTGCTGAACTACTATCTAACTCTTTGGTGACCCTCGGACTATCCTTGATCGGACTTTGCTGGCTTCACCTAAACGTTATTCCCTTATCATGTATCTATAGACTGTAAATGGCTCGATTGCAATCATGTAGTCTTTCTGCTCACCGGATAGCACGCAACGAAAGCTTTTCACTGTACCTCGGTACACGTGACAATAAACTAAACTGAATAACAGTCTGGCTGTTGTCTCCACAGCCGTGTGATGACCTACAGGGAACATGCTGCCTGGGTAGTGAAAACCTATCTGCAGAAGTCTTCGGAAGGCCATATCATCACTGTGAGGTACGATAACATTCTTAGTCCTTTCCGTAAGCAGTTGAAAATACTATCTCAACTTCCAAAGGTACTTCAAATGTGTATATTTACATCCGTAATGAGTTTGCAATGTGTTGTGAATTATTTAACTTGAGATGAGGCTAATTGTTAATTAAATATCTCTAGCTATTTCGTTAATTGAGAGAGACAGAAGCTTTGTTTATTAATTTTGCCGCAGAGTAGTGTTTGAGCAGTGTCATGGCATGGGAGCCGCGTTTATAAATCTTTCATTGGGTGAAGTTGGTGAAATATTAACAGTATTTCAGTTGTAATACTAATCAACAGCAATCTTTTTTCATGCATGTGGACCTTCTGTAAAAGTAATTTGTGGCTTTTAATGTCCTCTCCCTTGTTCAATTATTAAGTGTAAATGGAGATGTTCGATTCTTTGACCCACGGATGCCAGAGTCATTGAACGTAATTCAGACTGTGAAAGGGCTGACAGCGTTGGACTTCCACCCCGAGGCTAATCTGTTTGCCTGGTAAGTGAATTCAAATGGTCAGCAGAGCTAACTTTATTTCCATTTATACGAGGTGAATGAACAGTTGGAGGTGTTATTCATTTGCCATTCAAAGAGAATGAATATTCATGAAGCACTGTGATATTAACCGCAGTTCTGACCTACCTCTCGAGACCCTGGATTCTAGACTTTAGAGATACTGCGCGGTAACAAGCCCTTCGGACGGCTGAGCCCCCTCCGACCAGCCACCCCCCCGTACACTAACACATCTATCCAGAGATGCTGCCTGTCCCGCTGAGTCGCTCCAGCATTTTGTGTCTTAACCTGCAGACCTGTACGTCTTTGGAATGTGGGAGGAAGCCCACGCTGTCGCATGGAGGACGTGCAAACTCCACACAGACAGTACCCAAAGTCAGGATCACTCCTGGGACACTGGCTCTGTGAGGCGGCAGCTCTACCAGCTCTGCCACTGCATCACCCCCTCTGCTCTTTGCTCTTTCTACATAACACAAAAGGAATTAATTGCATCCCTAGTCAGAATTTACTGCACCAAAGCAAAATCTCTTCATCTGGCCCTCATTTCTTCTCCTTCGCGAAAGAGACATTCATTAATCTGCCTGGCAACTCAGACCCACAGCTCTCTGAAACAGCCCAGGAAGCTGTTTGTTTCACCAGCACCCTGTATGGGCCATGACTACTGGTCCTTCCAGCAGCTCTCACTACCTGTCACAGTAGATGAGGAACTTGCAGATTCTGGACATCTCTATTAAATCTTCCCCACACTCTGTCCCAGACCTTGACAATCTTCTGCAAGTGCGATTCCTGAAGGTTTGGTACAAGTTCCTTGCATTGCACTCCACTTCACTTTACAAAGCCAATAGTCCTAGATCCCTTTTAGGTTCCTTTATCACCATTGTCATGTGATTGAGGACATTGGATTCTCTGGCAATGTTGCGCTACAACGCTGAGAACTATATTCTGCACTCTATCTCTCTCTTCACTAGAGTCTAGAGCGTTTTATTGTCAGATGTCCCGAAACGGAACAATGAAATTCTTACTTGCAGCAGCACAACAGAATATGTAAATATAGTGCTGTGTAAACACCATAATAAACAAAAAAAGGGGTGTGTACACACACACACACTCACTCTCACACACACACACACACACACACACACACACACACAAACACACACACACCCACACTCACAGACACTCACATTCACTCATTCACACACGCACAAATACACACACTCACTCACTCACTCACACACCCACACTCACACACACTCACTCACTCACACACACACACTCTCACTCACACACACACTCATTCACACACACACTCTCACTCACTCACACACTCACACTCACTCACTCACTCACACTCACTCATTCACACACACTCACTCACACACACACACTCTCACTCACACACACACTCACTCACACACACTCTCACTCACACACTCACACTCACTCATTCACACACACTCACTCACTCACACACCCACACTCATTCACACACACACACACACTCACACTCACTCATTCACACACACACACACACATGTATATATATATATAAGCACATGAATAATAATAGTGCAAAGACAAAAACAATGCCCCCCCCCGTCCATGTAGTTCGGAGCGTATTTGGAGGTTGTAGTGTTTAATAGCCTGATGGCTGTAGGGTAGAAGCTGTTCCTGAACCTGGACGTTACAGTTTTCAGGCTCCTGTACCTTCTTCCCGATGGCGGGAGTGAAATGAGAGCGTGGGCAGGGTGGAGTGGGTCTGATGATAATGTAGGTCGCCTCTACCTATTGCACTTGAGTTTAGCTTGATTGCACTCCTGCACACCATTTTCTGATCTGTTTGGACAGCATGCAAAACAAAGCTTTTCACTGTACCTCGGTGCGCGTGGTGATAATAAACCTCAACCTTGACCCCTCCCTATCAATGATTTGTGGTGGTTTGCCCTCGGTTCCACATACGAAGTAGAATCACTGAACCAATTTGATCTACCAGTGTGCAAACCGTGTGTTAAATGTTTACGGATGAAAGCCATGGCGGCAGGAGTTGGCCCGTTGCTCTTTTGAGCTGTTCACATTTCACTCGCATCGTGGCTGGCCGGATATTTAGTTTCAGTCCTACTTCACTGTACAGAAGCCAGGCTTCCCCGACATCACATAAATCTCAGCCGTGCGTGCACTCGTTAGCTGGGCTGTGACAGTCCGCGGAGATTGAACATTTGAAAAGGTCCAGACACCCGGAGGGAAGAGGTCCCCCCTCCGCCTCATCACCATCGACCCCTCATGCTGAGCTTTTTGCCCCCTGGTTTCACACTTCAATCCCAACCCAGGGAAGCTTCTTCGCCATTTCTGAGCCATCTCATTAGCTTGTGTGCCAGCTCCTGATGCCTATTTATATCCCCCCTCTTGCTTCACTACCTTCCCACATTCTTTGACATTACACTACATGTCACAATCAAGTCATTAATAAAATATCAGCCTCTTCTGTCTGCAACACAATTTCACCGCCACACTCCCCTGTGCTTTCTGTCCCTCAGTCAATGTTGCCTTCACACCTTCTAGCCCAAGGACTTCAATGTTGCTGAATCTTTCATGTGGGAGTTTATCAAATGTCTTTAGAAAGTCCATTTACACGTCAGCATGTTGCCATCGTCAGCCCTCCCCGTCAATCTCTCGAAAAACCTTGCTTAGTTTAAGTTAACTTCAACAAATCCGTGATAGTTATTCCCAATCTTTTTCCCCACAATGATTCATTTTGTCGCATACATGAGTTTAGGGACACAGCGCGGAAACAGGCTCTTCGGCCCACCGTGTCCACACCGTCCAGCGATCCCCGCACACCGACACTATCCTACACGCACACTGGGGACAATTTGCGCTTTTTTACCGAAGCCAATTAACCTACAATCCTGTACATCTTTGGAGTGTGTGAGGAAACGAGAGCTCCCGGAGAAAACTCAAGCAGGTCATGGGGGGATCATACAAACTCCAGAACCAGGGGCCACAGTTTAAGAATAAGGGGTAGGCCATTTAGAATGGAGATGACGAAAAACTTTTTCAGTCAGAGAGTTGTAAATCTGTGGAATTCTCTGCCTCAGAAGGCAGTGGAGGCCAATTCCCTGGATGCTTTCAAGAGAGAGCTACATAGAGCTCTTAAGGATAGCGGAGTCAGGGGGTTATGGGGATTAGGCAGGAACGGGGTACTGATTGTGAATGATCAGCCATGATCGCATTGAATGGCGGTGCTGGCTCCAAGGGCCGAATGGCCTACTCCTGCACCTATTGTCTATTGACAGCACCTGGAGTCAGGATTGAAGATAGACCCAAAATGCTGGAGTAACTCAGTGGGACAGGCAGCATCTCGGAGAGAAGGAATGGGTGACATTTCAGGTCGAGATCTTCTCGAACCCGGGTCTCTGGCGCTGTGAGGCAGCAACTCTACCGCTGCACCACCGTGCATAAGCACAATCATACCCATGTACAAGAGTGTAGGAGTATAGGCTGTTCACAAGACTTGCCACGTTTCCGGCCGCATCTTGTATCCTTCCCGTCTCCATTCCCATGGCAGCTCTCCCATATCGAAGGACATTTGGAAGACACTGCCAGTCCTTCTTCCCTCAGCAACTTCCATTCACTCCATGAGAAATTGCTACTTTCGAGTTTCCCAACCATTTTTGATATATGTTGACGGATTTTTGTTCTCACTTTCATGTGTTACACAGTCATCTTCTCTCAATAGCCTTTATATATACTTTCGGTAATAGTATGCACTCCCTATTTCAATGTGCATTTATTTCCATTTCCCGTTTTCATTCTAATCATTTTGTCTTTAATCATCACAGCTTGGGCTGCTGATCCCTCCCCCCTCTCGAGAACGTGTCGCATATCTGTATCCATCAATAGACAATAGACAATAGACAATAGGTGCAGGAGTAGGCCATTCAGCCCTTCGAGCCAGCACCGCCATTCAATGCGATCATGGCTGATCACTCTCAATCAGTACCCCGTTCCTGCCTTCTCCCCATACCCCCTAACTCCGCTATCCTTAAGAGCTCTATCCAGCTCTCTCTTGAAAGCATCCAACGAACTGGCCTCCACTGCCTTCTGAGGCAGAGAATTCCACACCTTCACCACCCTCTGACTGAAAAAGTTCTTCCTCATCTCCGTTCTAAATGGCCTACCCCTTATTCTTAAACTGTGGCCCCTTGTTCTGGACTCCCCCAACATTGGGAACATGTTATCTGCCTCTAATGTGTCCAATCCCCTAATTATCTTATATGTTTCAATAAGATCCCCCCTCATCCTTCTAAATTCCAGTGTATACAAGCCCAATCGCTCCAGCCTTTCAACATACGACAGTCCCGCCATTCCGGGAATTAACTTAGTGAACCTACGCTGCACGCCCTCCATAGCAAGAATATCCTTCCTCAAATTTGGAGACCAAAACTGCACACAGTACTCCAGGTGCGGTCTCACCAGGGCCCGGTACAACTGTAGAAGGACCTCTTTGCTCCTATACTCAACTCCTCTTGTTACGAAGGCCAACATTCCATTGGCTTTCTTCACTGCCTGCTGTACCTGCATGCTTCCTTTCATTGACTGATGCACTAGGACACCCAGATCTCGTTGAACTCCCCCTCCTCCTAACTTGACACCATTCAGATAATAATCTGCCTTTCTATTCTTGCTTCCAAAGTGAATAACCTCACACTTATCTACATTAAACTGCATCTGCCATGTATCCGCCCACTCACACAACCTGTCCAAGTCACCCTGCAGCCTTATTGCATCTTCCTCACAATTCACACTACCCCCCAACTTAGTATCATCTGCAAATTTGCTAATGGTACTTTTAATCCCTTCGTCTAAGTCATTAATGTGTATCGTAAATAGCTGGGGTCCCAGCACCGAACCTTGCGGTACCCCACTGGTCACTGCCTGCCATTCCGAAAGGGACCCATTTATCCCCACTCTTTGCTTTCTGTCTGTCAACCAATTTTCTATCCATGTCAGTACCCTACCCCCAATACCATGTGCCCTAATTTTGCCCACTAATCTCCTATGTGGGACCTTGTCGAAGGCTTTCTGAAAGTCGAGGTACACCACATCCACTGACTCTCCCTTGTCAATTTTCCTAGTTACATCCTCAAAAAATTCCAGTAGATTTGTCAAGCATGATTTCCCCTTCGTAAATCCATGCTGACTCGGAATGATCCCGTTACTGCTATCCAAATGCTCAGCAATTTCGTCTTTTATAATTGACTCCAGCATCTTCCCCACCACTGATGTCAGACTAACTGGTCTATAATTACCCGTTTTCTCTCTCCCTCCTTTCTTAAAAAGTGGGATAACATTTGCTATCCTCCAATCCACAGGAACTGATCCTGAATCTATAGAACATTGAAAAATGATCTCCAATGCTTCCACTATTTCTAGAGCCACCTCCTTAAGTACTCTGGGATGCAGACCATCAGGCCCTGGGGATTTATCAGCCTTCAGTCCCATCAGTCTACCCAAAACCATTTCCTGCCTAATGTGGATTTCCTTCAGTTCCTCCATCACCCTAGGTTCTCCGGCCCCTAGAACATTTGGGAGATTGTGTGTATCTTCCTCAGTGAAGACAGATCCAAAGTAACGGTTTAACTCGTCTGCCATTTCTTTGTTCCCCATAATAAATTCCCCTGCTTCTGTCTTCAAGGGACCCACATTTGCCTTGACTATTTTTTTCCTCTTCACGTACCTAAAAAAACTTTTGCTATCCTCCTTTATATTATTGGCTAGTTTACCCTCGTACCTCATCTTTTCTCCCCGTATTGCCGCTCTCGTTTGAAAGACTCCCCTTCTCAAGTATTGTTTCACCGCTCGGGGTTTAAATTGCAATCCACTCAATCCCCTCTCAGCGTGCTGAAATTGGATCTCCTCCAGTTGAGCGTTTGCTTGTGAGCCTTTGCGGTTTTGTAAGCCTGATGCGTTCTGACTTTACTTGCGTCATTGGCTTGGTTGACGTTGAGCTTTTCTTCCCACCCGTCGACCTGGGAATTTCCAAACAATCATAAAAGCTTAAAACAACATCTAGCACGTGCACTTCCCATTGCAAAGTTAACCTGAAATGACACCATAACGGGAATTTCTATAAAACTGACATTTAGAGTCATAGGGCATGGAAACAGGCCCTTCGGCTCAACTTGCCCGTGCCGACCAACATGTCCCATCTACACAAGTCCCATCTACCAGCTTTTGGCCCATATCCCTCTAAAGCTATGCTATCCATGCACCTGTCTAAATGTTTCTTAAATGTTGTGATAATACCTGCCTCAACTACCTTTTCTGGCAGCTCGTTCTATACACCTACCACCCTCAGACTAGACTACTTGCCCAGAGTGTATCTCTCCGTGAATTCCTTCTGCATCGTTTGACCTGAAATGTCACCCATTCCTTCTATCCAAGATGCTGCCTGTCCCACTGAGTTACTCCAGCATTTTGCGTCTATCTTCAATCCTGACTCCAGGTGCTGTCACTAGACAATAGACAATAGCTGCAGGAGTAGGCTATTCGGCCCTTCGAGCCACCACCGCCATTCAATGTGATCATGGCTGATCATTCCCAATCAGTACCCCGTTCCTGCCTTCTCCCCATATCTCTCTAAGCCCTTGCTATCCATAGATCTATCCAAATGTATTTTGAAAGTGGTAATTATATCTATTCCTTAGCTTCCTATCCAGCACCTTCCATTTTAGAGCACAAGCATAATCGGTCTACCAGCAACACAAATGCACTTCTGAGTCAGACAGCAGCGTCCGGAGGTTTGGGGAAAGGGGAAGGAGGAGAAGCTGATGCAAGTCGGGCGGTTTATCACCTCCAACGCGAGATGCAGCTCAATCCAACAATGCAGCCAATGATTCAAGTCGGGTGCTTTTCTACCGTTTAAGAGAAAGCCCTCAAGAACACCTCTCCTTCAGTTAATTGGTTGCACGACGAGTGCAGTCGTCAGTTAGTATAGGAAAGAACTGCAGGTGCTGGTTTAAATCAAAGATAGACACAAAATGCTGGAGTAACTCAGCGGGACAGGCAGCATCTCTGGAGAGAAGGAATGGGTGACGTTTTGGGTCGAGACCTTTCTTCAGACCCTTCTTCAGTAATTTAGTACAGTTTAGTATACAGTGCCGAAATAGGCCCTTCGGCCCACTGAGTCCACGCCGACCAGCGATCCCTGCACACTGACACTATCCTACATACACTAGAGACAATTTACAAATATACCAAGCCAATTGACCTAAAAAACCTGTACACCTTGGGAGGAAACCGGAGATCCTGGGGAAAACCCACACAGGTCACGGGGAGAACATACAATCTCTGTACAGGCAAGCACCGGTAGTCAGGATCGAACTGGGGTCTCTGGCGCTGCATGGCGGCAGCTCTACTGCTGCGGCACCGTGCCTCCCTCCGCGTGTTTTTCTACCATTTAAGAGTAAGCCTTCAAGAACATTTCTGCTTCAGTTAAGTGGTTGGACTAATTGGGCAGTAGACATTTCCTTGGCTAAAGTAGAATAATTGTTCAATTCCTGTTGATCCCATTCTCAGGACTGTAGTGTTATTTAACTGCTAGGATATGTAGTAGAAGTGCATTCAGTGTTATCCCCCCCAAAAATTATATTATACCTAATGGTAAATGTATTGTTGATCTTCCAGTGGCTCTATGAACCAGTTCATTGCTGTATACAATGCAAGTGGAGATGTGATAAGCAACATTAAATACTATGACGGATTCATGGGGCAGAGGATCGGGGCCATTAGCTGCCTGGCTTTCCACCCCTTTTGGGTAAGTCATTTTTCAGATGCGTTCCCTCCTTGCGGTTCCTGATCCATTGTCCTGTTAACATAACTGTAAACTTTCATCGCGTGTAACATTGTGTTAACACAGGCACATCAAGATCGAAGTTGCTTCGCAAGCACTCATTCTCATTCCATTGTTTCAGTCGCCAAATAAAGTGCCCGATACATAGAACCGCAGATACTGGTTTACGAACAAAAAAAGGCGCAAAGTGCCGGAGTAACTCGGCGAGTCAGGCAGCATCTCTGGAGATCCATGTTCTCCAGAGATGCTGCCTGACCCAATGAGTTACTCCAGCACTTTGTGCCAACTAATGTGCATCTCTTTGCCAAAACAAATTTCAGCAGCTTGGGAAGATATTCGAGCTCTTGGGAAAAAGGAAATTATTTCAACTGATGCCTTCCCTTCCTTAGAAGGGAACTTTTACTAATCTCAAAGATCCATAGTTGGAGCGAAATTAGCAGGAACTGTGCAAATCGGTCAGTCAATTCTAATTCCCGCTCTCATCTCTGCTATAATGATGGCCGATGCATAAATTTGTATCAGAACTGGATGTCCCAAACATGAATTTAATCCTCAAAATCAAAGACAATATTCTCGTTTAGGGTCCTAGAGTCACAGCACGGAAATAGGCCCTTTGGCCCAACTTGTCCGTGCTGAATAAGTTGACATTCTGAGCTTGTTCCGTTTGCCTGTATATGGCCCATATCTCTCTAAGCCCTTGCTATCCATAGATCTATCCAAATGTATTTTGAAAGTGGTAATTATATCTATTCCTTAGCTTCCTATCCGGCATCTCGTTCCAGATATAGACTACACGCTAAGTGAAAAGGTTGCCTCTGAGATCTCTCTCACCTTTAGCCAATGTCCTCGAGTTTTAGAACCCTCTTCTATGGGTAAAGATAGCGGGCATTCACATTATCATGATCTTGTATACTTCAATAAGGTCACCCCTCAGCCTCCTACGCTCCTGGGAACAGGCTCGTTGACCCACGCCGACCAGCGATCACCCAGGTCACTTGTACTATCCTACACACACTAGGGACAATTTAAAATTTACAGAAGCCAATCAACCTACAAACCTGTACGCCTTTGGAGTGTGGGAGGAATCCGGAGCACCCGGAGAAAACCCACGCGGTCACGGGAAGGACGTACAATCTCGGTACAGACAGCGCCCGTGGTCAGGATTGATCTCTGGCACTGTAAGGCAGCTACTCTACCACTGTGTCACTGTGCCGCCCAATAGTAAACCAGCCTTTCCTCCCCCTTTTTTTCCAAAGCCGTCCTTTTCTCTTGCCAATATGACCTCAGCTTCAGTGACTTATTTTTTCGAATTAATTAACAATATTCTTCATTGCAAAAATTCCTGCAGGGCGTTGATATGAGGTAATAAAATTCTGTGAGGAAATTCTCATTGTTCCCAAGGAATAATTATTATTCCCTTTCATTTCTCTTCAACGCTCTGTGTAACGGGCATCATAAGGGTGGGGACAACAGGTCTTTTGAGTTTAATTGCTTTGTGGTAACTGATAATTATTTCATACTCCTGCCTAATCTTTTTTTCGAACATTGTAATTAGTGGTCATTGATTATCTTGTGCTTTTTTCTCAACAGCCTCACTTAGCAGTCGGAAGTAATGACTACTACATGTCTATATATTCAGCTGAGAAACGCGTCAGATAACACAGAATAACACAGCCCTACACATCCCCTTTAATGGAGATTCTGACTGTGCCAATCAGATGCTGTATATTACTTCTAATGTACATACCGAATTATTTACTTGAATATCTGGTAACAGCTGCTGTAAGTCATGACTTGAACTACTTTTCCACTATATATTTCAGCTGCTGTGACACAATTCACAGCAGCAGCCACGGTTTGTCTTGCAAGAAAATGGCCGCAAAACTTTTATTCGAAGACCTGTCTAAAATGTTTTTGTTTTTCTTTTGTGAATTAGATTTTAGAATTCATATTAATATAATTTGCCACGTAGTGACTGCCTGCGATGGGCGTTAAAATTGTATATAAATTACAAATCCTCCCAGCTTCCAGAGTCACACAATATGGTGAAGACAAGCGTTGATGGCTCACCAGCCACACTAAACTACTAGCAGCTGCTCTGACGGACAATTCAAAAGCGCACGTCTTCAATGCGATGTTGCTTTTGGGAGCATTATTTTCTCCACAGACTACAGCAAGTCCCCAATAAGAAAATCATGTTATTCTGAAACGTTGTACAGACCGTTCTTCCCAATTTGTTTATTTCTCCTTTGTGTGTGTGCGCGTGTGATTTAATTTTGCTAAATAATTGCTGGTTGTAATAGGAAACTTCAATCAACTCGTACAAAATAACCAATGATGGGACAAGATGCCTGAGTGGAACACTCATATATCTGTCGTTGAATGTAAATGAAACCATTAAAGGAACTGGAAACTGATCTGTGATTGTTTTACTGGCGATATTAATGCTTCCAAGCTTCAGTCTTGGGTCTGCCAAAGCTGAGAGCTGTGAGATTCTGTTGTTTATTTGTCTTTCTTTTTAATATAAAGTTGATGCATTGTGCATATTGTGATCTGACATTTATTAAGCTATGTTGTGAATTGAATACAGTATTATTTTATTATGTACATTATCAATTTTAAACAAATCTAACACCGACCTTTGTTTAATCCCGGGCACTAACAGTGCTCTAGTAGCTAAATAGATGCTGAACACGATTAAATGTATGGTAAAGGAGAAGGTTGACTCTTTTTATGGTTTTAAATCAGTTTGTGACATATTGCCATCTCTTAATGTAGGTTTTCTTGTTAAACAAGTAATTCAATATTTCTTGCATTCATGGAAGCGTAGAGCAGGTTACCTTTCGGGTTTTTTCCCCATCCATACTGAGTTTGAATTATCCTTTGATGGAAACAGTGTAGATTCCAAGTTGTCCAAGCGTCACTGCTAGGTGCTGTTTCTCAGCTCACCAGCTGAATTCAGGATGCTCTTTTAATTCACAAAATGCTGGAGTAACTCAGCAGGTCAGACTGAAGAAGGGTCTCGACCCGAAACGTCACCCATTCCTTCTCTCCTGAGATGCTGCCTGACCTGCTGAGTTACTCCAGCATTTTGTGAAATAAATACCTTCGATTTGTACCAGCATCTGCAGTTATTTTCTTACAATGCTTGTATGTTCACTCATTGTGCAAATAGAAGTTTCATTTATATCCCCTGTATTGAATTCTCCAACTTTAGGTAACGACCTACTCACACCACCCCTCCCCTCCCGCTCCCACCCTTTCTCCCCCCTCTGTTTCCTGCATGTGCACCCATTTCCCCCTGCCCCCTCCCTCCGTCCCCGTTCTCTTCCACCTATGTTCCTTCCTCTGGTTTCATATTTCACATGTCTTCTATCCTTATCTCCTTATCTTACACTTTTTGTCGTTTCATCTCTGGCCTATGTCCAACTATCTGCCAAACCCCCTCCAACCCCCCCTCACCTGTATGCACCCATCACGCCAGGCTCTCTCCTGCCCCCACCTCTCTTATAGCCTTCTTTTCTTCCCCCCTCCCCCTCCCTCACTACAGTCAATCTGAAAATGGTTCCCGACCCAAAACACCGCCTATCCATGTTCTCCACAGATGCTGCCTGACCCGCTGAGTTACTCCAGCACTCTGTGAAACGTCACCTATCCATGTTCTCCACAGATGCTGCCTGACCCGCTGAGTTACTCCAGCACTTTGTGCCTTTCGTTTTCTCTAGTTAAAATTGGAAGCTTTCCATTTTCACAATTAAGCCAAATATGCTGTATACCTGCAGTTCTGTAGCATGTTTAGTTCTGAAATGAAAACCATCCTGTACAGAATTCCCTTATAATAAGAACCAGGGCAACTTACACAAGTAAATTTAGCTGCAAGTGTTACTGGCACTAGCAGTGTTGTCATCCATCCTGTGTTGCAGTTCAATAAAATCATGACTGATCTGATCTTTGGTCTCAACTCCATTTTCCCACCTGATGCTTATAACCTTCCCTTCTCCGTGATCCCAACATCTGTCTTAACTGAATACACTTAATGGCACGGTGGAGCAGCAGTATTGGTACTGCCTCACAGCGCCAGGGACCCAGATTTGACCCTGACTATGGATGCGGTCTGTACAGAGTTTGTACGTGCTCCCCGTGACCTGCGTGGGTTTTCCCCGGGAGCTCCAGTTTCCTCCCACACTCCAAAGGCGTGCAGGTTTGTAGGGTGATTGGCTTGGCAAAATTGTAAATTGTCCCGACTGTGTGGGATAGTGTTAATGTGCGGGGATCGCTGGTCGGCGCGGACTCGGTGTGCCAAAGGCTCTGTTTCCGCGCTGTGTCGCTAAACTAAACTCAACTGAAATCTTCAGCCTGCTGGGGAAATTTCAAAGGTTCCCAACTATCTGCAAGAAGTTTGGCCTTGTCTAATGTGGTCAACTCCTTACCCTTAGATTCTGTCTCCTTTAACAGTCCTTATAAAAAACACTCACTGTCCTGTCCCTTCAGAACCTCTTTCCTTTAAACACCAGAGAGCATGCAAAATTACAATTGCAATCCTGAACAACTTTACCAAAACTGACACGTGCTTTCAGAATTGAAAGAAAGCTAAAGTTTTATGAAGCTGCATTTTATCACTTTCCTACACTGAAATTATTCGTGTATATTGGAATGCGAGTGGAAATGAAATCGTCAGAGGCTAAACATTTATAAAAGGAGCTCTTGGGGCTAGGCACGGTTTATACTTATTGGTCAATAATTTATTTTGTGCAAACTAAACAAATGATCTCGCACATTTTCATCGTTATCATAGTTTTCCCACTTTCGAATCCATTAAAAATGATACAAATAAAACCAGCGTCAAGGCACGTAAAAGGTTTCTGAAAACGTGCGTTGCAGAACATCAGGAGGAACATAGTCATACAGTGTGGAGACAGGCCTATCGCCCAACTTGCCCACGCACACCAACTTTTCCTATCTACACCAGTCCCACCTGCCGGCGTTTGGCCCATATCCCTCTAAACCTATTCTATCCATGTATCTGTCCAAATATTTTTTAACGTTGTGATAGTATCTCCTCAACTACCCCCTCCGGCAGCTTGTTCCATATACCTACCACCCTTTGTGTAACAAAAGTTGCCCTTCAGGTTTCTACTAAATCTCTCCCTCCTCACCTTAAACCAATGTGGTCCTCTGGTTCTTGATTCCTTTACTCTGCGTAAAAGACTCTGCATTCACCCTATCTATTCTTCTCATAGAAACATAGAAAATAGGTGCAGAAGTAGGCCATTCGGCCCTTCGAGACTGCACCGCCATTCAATACGATCATGGCTGATCATCCAACTCAATATCCTGTACCTACCTTCTCTCCATACCCCCTGATCCCTTTAGCCACAAGGGCCACATCTAACTCCCTCTTAAATATAACCAATGAACTGGCCTCAACTTCCTTCTGTGGCAGAGAATTCCACAGATTCACCACTCTCTGTATGAAAAAAAACTTTCTCATCTTGTTCCTAAAAGATTTCCCCCTTATCCTTAAACTGTGACCCCTTGTTCTGGACTTCCCCAACATCGAGAACAATCTTCCTGCATCTAGCCTGTCCAACCCCTTAAGAATTTTGTAAGTTTCTATAAGATCCCCCCTCAATCTTCTAAATTCCAGCAAATTTCTCATGATCTTATACATCTCTGTAAGATTACCCCTCATACTCCTGCGCTCCAAGGAATAATGTCCTAGCCTGCCCAATCTCTCCCTATAGCTCAGGCTATTTTGGGCAAAATGAAAAAAATATCTCACACATTTTTGTCATTATCATAGTTTGCCACATTTGAATCCATTAAAAATTGTACAAATAAAGACAGTGTCAAAAAACACATGAAATGTGCATTGAGGAACATCGAGTCCTACAGTGTGGAAAAAGACCCTTTGCCCAACTTGCCCCATCTACACTAGTCCCACCTGCCTGCATTTGGCCCATATCCCATCTAACACCCAAGTGTTAAAACCCATGCTCCCACTAACTTGCCTACTTAGGAGAAGACTGGATTTCAATGCTATTATACTTTTAGATCTTCAACTACAGAGACAGCAGTTGCAGTCACAATCTTTCCCAAAATTCTAATCCTGTGAGCTACAAACAAGATCAGTTAGTTAATAAAACAATGGAAATCCATGTACAAGTTGAGTTACACGGCATTTGGGAGCTGGGCCATTAGATTGTTCGGGCCCACTGTTGGCTCAAACGCACAGTTTGGACATCCCTCCTGGTTTCAAATAAATGCACTCTGTTTGAAGCTTCTTTGAAACTAATGGCTTTTATCCCAAAAGACCCAGCTCTGAGCGCAAGTTAAACCAATTGTCATAGTCGAAGCAGAATGATGTAGGTTCAGGATTAGATGACATTGCACGGGTAGTGGTAATCTCATCCAACTTTGCAACCTGATATGAAACAATGCAATTAATTTTAAAAAACCCAATGGAATTAGGTTGTCCATGTTGGAACGATAGTGCCAGAAGTTCTGCTTAAATAAATTGGTATCCGGGGAAACAAATTCCAAATCACATTCAGGTTGAAAGCTATATCTTATATAAAATGTGCATGCATATCCTAACTTGATGAAAATGTATCATTGGGAATTAAGGATGTGACTACAGTAACAGTTCCAATTCTTCAGCATTTGGCTTCTCCTTGCACGCTCAGCTATTTTATTTCCTTAGAAATCCACAGGCAAGAGTTCTCCTACATAATCATCTTCTACAAATGTGTAATTCTTCCTAAAGAGGTTAATGCCTTTTAATTAGGAACACTCCTATTACAATTTGGCACCTCACCTCTGACTAATAAGTGATTCTTCATAAAATGCAAGGCTTTGTTTTATAATTAGTAGCATTTCCTATGTGTGACAATAGACATTAGGTGCAGGAGGAGGCCATTCAGCCCTTCGAGCCAGCACCACCATTCAATGTGATCATGGCTGATCATTCTCAATCAGGACCCCGTTCCTGCCTTCTCCCCATACCCCCTGACTCCGCTATCTTTAAGAGCTCTATCTAGCTCTCTCTTGAAAGCATTCAGAGAATTGGCCTCCACTGCCTTCTGAGGCAGAGAATTCCACAGATTCACAACTCTCTGACTGAAAAGGTTTTTCCTCATCTCCGTTCTAAATGGCCTACCCCTTATTCTTAAACTGTGGCCCCTGGTTCTGGACTCCCCCAACATTGGGAACATGTTTCCTGCCTCTAACGTGTCCAACCCCTTAATAATCTTATACGTTTCGATAAGATCCCCTCTCATCCTTCTAAATTCCAGTGTATACAAGCCTAGTCGCTCCAGTCTTTAAACATATGACAATCCCGCCAGTTAAATGGGTTGTTCAAAACTGAACAACTTGTTCATTCCTTTGAACAACTGAATGGGTTGTTCAAAACTGCAACTCAAATGGAGACACAAGAGACTGCAGATGCTGGAATCTTGGGCAAAAAAACCCAAACCACTGGAAGATCTCACCGGGTCAGGCAGCATTTGTGGAGGGAAATGGGAGCACAATGATTAGGATTAGGACCCTCCGTCTGAAGAAGGGTCATGACCTGAAACGTCGTCTGTCCATTTCCCTTCACTGTTGGCACTGCAGTGTTACAACTGGTAGAGCTGCTGCCTCATAGTGCCAGAGACCCAGGTTCGATCCCAACCTCGGATGGTGTTTGTGTGGAGTTTGCACGTTTTCCCCGTGACCGTGTGGTTTGCCTCCGGGTTTCCTCCCGTGTCCCAAAGGCGCGCGGGTTTGCAGGTTAAATTGGCCCTCTGAAAATTTGCCCGTTAGAGTGTTAGGAAGTGGATGATAAAGTCGGATAACATAGAACTAGAGTCAACGGCTGATCAATGGTCAGCGAGGTCGCGGTGGGCCTCAAGGGCCTGTTTCCACGCTGCATCTTTGAGCTAAAAACTGCGGATGCTGCCTGACTCGCCCAGTTCCTCCAGCAGCTTTCTTTTTTTGCTGTAACTCAAATGGTTACATTGCCTCGGTGGAATATGAGTGGAACTTAACAAAGCAGGGTTGTCATCAGGCAAGCTTACAAATGCATCAGCTATCCCTTTTGAATACCTCACTCAAACGGAGCGACCATGATGTTTTAAACTCACTAACCTACGTTTCGTGTGATCGATTTGGTTTCTATCAGGATGTTCATTTTGTCCACTTGTTGCTGTCTTTTGATTGCATATGGGGTCCATATGCTGAGGGTGTTAATTCTTTGAGGGAGGATATATTGATGTAATACCTCATGAGCCATTGTTTTGAATGTCTGCTTTTTAGATGAAAATGCACAATTAAAACTATATTGGCAAATAAATCAAATATATCTGGGTCTGTGCTTTCTGCTGCTCGAACATTGGTATCGAGTTGCTGGTATGGTCATGACGGATGTGTGTTCTGGAGAGCTTAAATGAGGTGATTGCAGTTCCCATCAACAGTTAAATTTAGATTTTTTTAATAAAAATAAGATCCCATTTGCCATCAATAACCTGGTGTTAAAGTAAAACTTAAAATCTTTATTGTACTGTGGCTCCTATTTCTTCTTGCATTTTGCTCGAGTTTTTATGGTGAACATGATCAAGTTAATGGGTGGCTCAGCGGTAGAGCTTCTGACTCACATCCTGACTACGGGTGCTGTCTGTGCGGAGTTTGTATGTTCTCCCTGTGGCTGTGTGGGTTTTCTCTGGGTGCTCCGGTTTCCACCCACACTTTACAAACATACAGTTTTGTAGACTAATTGGCTTCGCTAACAATAGTAAATTGTCCCGAGTGTGTAGAATAGTGTTAGAGTGAGGGGTGATCGCTGATTGGCGCAGACTCGGTGGGTATATCTTTCAAATTATTTTATACAAATGAAATATGTCAATGCAGGAGATGAAACTATTTTTCAACATCTGTGAGCATCAAGCAGTCTCATAAAAGATTGGACAATCTGTTATAAACTGGTCTATGCTGTGTTATAACATGTGTTTCAAGGTCTGTATCCAAAATGGTTCCATAATATATGCTAGATTCAATCCTACCTCATCCCTGTCTGACTTACTCAATAACCCCCTCTGTCTCTCACACACACACCGCTATCTGTATCTGTTGTCTGCCACATATTCAGTGATTTTAAATATATATATATATATATACATACATATCCAAATGCCCATGTGAGACGAGCTCGACCAACCCCCCTCCTACTGATTTATTGAAGGTTTTCAGCGTGGTGCGTCTGTGCGTATGGGCTTCACTGATGCGCTCCCCCGCCCCCCCCGGACCTTTCACTGATGCGCTCCCCCACCCCCCCCGGACCTTTCACTAATGCGCTCCCCCCCCCCCCCCCCCCCGGACCTTTCACTGATGCGCTCCCCCCCCCCTCCGGACCTGTTGGTGCTGGGGGCAAGAGAGAGTAGGGGAAAGGGGTGTGCTGGGGAAAGGGGGGGGTGGGGGAGAGTAAGAGTGTGTCTGGGGGAGAGAGAATGGTGGCGGGGTCTGAGAATGGGGGGGGACAACAGGGGTCGTCCGGAGGGGGCTTGGTGGTGGGGGAAAGAGGGGTACTGGGAAAAGGGGAGGTCGTGGGGAAGGGGGGGGGGTGTGGGGAGAGTAAGATTGGGGTTGGGGGAGGAGAGAATGGGGGGTGTGGGAATGGGCCCAACGGGCCCTCTTCGCTAGTATATACATATATATATATATGTATACATATATATATATATGTGTATTTGAGTTGTGCTATATTGGTTTATTATTAGTTTTAGTTTTAGAATCTGATCACCCGCACACTAGTCCTATCCTACACCCTAGGGACAATTTATCTAAACCAATTAACCGACAAACCTGCACATCTTTGGGATGTGGGAGGAAACCAGAGCACCTGGAGAAAACCCACTCGGTCACGGGGAGAGCATATAAACTCCATACAGCACCGGTGGTCAGGATCGAACCCGAGTCTCTGGCGCTGTGAGGCAGCACCTCTACCGCCGTGCCGCCCTTATTGTCATGGAGTACCGGAGACACAGTGAAAAGCTTTTGTTTGTGTGCTATCCAGTCAAATCAGCTGATATTGTATATGAATATAGTCAAGCCACACACAAGTGCAAAGGGGAGGAGCAAAGCTGAAATATCAAAGCACAAAATGTAGCTTTTCAGCATCTTAGCTGCTGCAGAGAATGTCCAGAGTCCACAATGAGGTAGGTTAGAAAATCGGAAGTACACGCCAGCTCATGGAAAGACTGTTCAGAAGTCTGATAACAGAGTGGAAGAAGTTGTTTCTGATTCTGTCGGTACGTGCTTTTGGGTTTTTGTCTCTTCTGCTGTGTGGGAGTGCGATCGAAGAGAGAATAACCCAGGCGCAAAAGGTCCTTGATTATGTTAGCTGCTTCCCTGAGGCAGCGGGAAGTGTAAATGGAGCCAATGTTGGGGAGTCTGGTCTGTGCGATGGACTGGGTAACATCCACAACTCCCTGCAATTTATGTTTGTCTCGGCCAGAGCTGGTCCCAAACCAAGCAGTGAAGCAACATGAACATATACTTTCTGCAGTGCATCTGTAGAAGGTGGTGAACATCCTTGGAAACGAGTCGAATTTCCTTAGTCTCCCGAGGAAATAGAAAAATGGTTGTTGGAAGAAGTAGGAAAGTAATCTTACCATTTAACCTTCAGCTTTCAATTCCCCCTCTGTGGGTAGCAAATGGATCTGAGCTTTGGGGAGAGGGGGTTGCAGTGAAAGGGGCTCGTGTGTGAGTGAATGATTGTGGTGGATGGGCAAGTAAATCCAGCAAAGCTTCCAGCACAAAAGACACATGGGACTGGATCGTGCTGGCTGAAGTCTGACGTTCCCAATGGACCCACCAGCAGCTGGATAGCTGAGAGTCTGGTAATTTGGCGCATGTGCTGCCAAATGTGGAAGTCCTGGAGTTATTGACTGATTTGGTGTTAAGAATCTGGTCATTCATACATCCATAAGGAATAGGAGTAGAATTAGGCCATTTGGCCCATCAAGTCTACTCCATCTTACAATCATGGCCGATCTATCTCTACCTCCCAACCCCATTCTCCTGCCTTCTCCCCATAACCCCTGACACATGCACTAATCAAGAATCTATCTCTGCCTTAAAAATATCCACTGACTTGACCGCCACAGGCTTCTGAACCAAAGAATTCCACAAATTCACCACCCTCTGACTATAAAGAAAATTCCCCTCATCTCCTTCCTAAAAGAACGTCCTTTAATTCTGAGGCTATGACCTCTAGTTCTAAACTCTCCCACTAATTCAAACATCCTCTCCACATCCTAGTTCTCTTCACCACGGGCTTCCATTGAGGAATGGAAGAGCCCAGCACAAGCTGGGGGATCGCCTCTCCAAATGGTTGAATTTATTGCAGCAGATTAGGTCTGGCCCAGGGTTCAAGATCCATTGATGTCGATAGGCATTGTAGGGCTGCAGATTGGACAACAAAGAAGACGACTTGCTAAGGAGAGGACACTGGTTACGGTGAGTAGGGCAAGATTTAGCGGAGTCAGGGGGTATGGAGAGAAGGCAGGAACGGGGTACTGATTGAGAATGATCAGCCATGATCACATTGAATGGCAGTGCTGGCTCGAAGGGTCGAATGGCCTCCTCCTGCACCTATTGTCTATGATTTAATAATGAACCTGAAGGATAACTTCTTCACTCAAACTGTGGTGGGTATGTGGAACGAGCTGCCAGAGGTCGGCTCGGTGGCGCAGTGGTAGAGTTGCTGCCTTACAGCGAATGCAGCGCCGGAGACCCGGGTTCGATCCCAACTATGGGTGCTGTCTGTACGGAGTTTGTACGTTCTCCCCGTGACCTGCGTGGGTTTTCTCCGAGATCTTCGGTTTCCTCCCACACTCCAAAGACGTACAGGTACGTAGATTAATTGGCTTGGTAAATGTAAAAATTGTCCCTAGTGGGTGTAGGGTAGTGTTAATATGCGGGGATTGCTCATCGGCGCGGACCCGGTGAGCTGATAGGGCCTGTTTCCACGCTGTATGTCTAAACTAAACTAAACTAAAAGGAGGTAGCTGAAGCAACTATGTAGGGAAAAAAACTGCAGATGCTGGTTTAAATCTAATTAAATCAGTCTGAAGAAGGGTCTCGGTCCGAAACGTCGCCCATTCCTTCTCTCCCGAGATGCTGCCTGACCCGCTGAGTTACTCCAGCATTTTGTGTCTACATTAGTTGAAGCAGGTACTATAACAACATTTAAAAGACACTTGGACAAGGTACATGAATAGGAAAGTTTTGGATGTTTTATGAGCCAAATGCGGGCGAGTGGGACGAGTTTAACTGGAGCATCATGGTGGGTAAGGGTGCGTTGGGCCGAGTCACGTTCTCATTCAGTTAATCAGAGATGAATCCCGGCCTCTTCATAGTTTGGAGTGGTGTCCATGTGAGAAGCTTTCACACTAATTAATTGGAGCTCTGATTTCTGTATTAAACTCTAATTGATTCTGCTTTAATTATATTACCAGCGTAAACATGATTCGATGTGGCTGTTATTCCAATTACCAGTGAGGAATCGTTAATTCATTTGGAGAGGTCATTAAAGTTCTGTCCTACTGAACGATTACATGCGATGCATGAGGAAATTCTGGAAGCGAGGAAATTGCTAATTAGTGCAAGAAGATATTTCTGTTTCAGCAGAGGCGTTGTGTTGGGCTGACTGCTGTGCTTCCCTTGGTGACCACAGTCGTGAGCGGAGGGAACAGACAAGAGTGGGTTAGTGCACCTGACTCTACTGGTGGTGCAGGAGGGCATCATATCGAGGGCATTTCCATCTCTCGTCAGGTTCCAGGTAAGGACAATGAGCACAGCAACGGTTTAGAACGGAGAGCTGAGAAACAAAGGAGAAGAGGAGGAATTTCTTCAGTCAGAGGGTGGTGAATCTGTGGAATCCATTGCCACAGAGGCCAAGTCAGTGGGTATTTTTAAGGTAGATTAACAGATTCATGATTAGTGCGGGTGTCAGGGGTTATGGGGAGAAGGCAGGAGAATGGCGTGGAGAGGGAAAGATAGATCAGCCATGATTGAATGGCGGAGTAGACTTGATGGGCCGAGTGGCCTAATTCTGCTCCCATTACTTATGAAAAGGTCAACTTGAACGGACATGGTGAAAGAGTGTAGACAATAGACAATAGACAATAGACAATAGGTGCAGGAGTAGGCCATTCAGCCCTTCGAGCCAGCACCGCCATTCAATGCGATCATGGCTGATCACTCTCAATCAGTACCCCGTTCCTGCCTTCTCCCCATACCCCCTCACTCCGCTATCCTTAAGAGCTCTATCCAGCTCTCTCTTGAAAGCATCCAACGAACTGGCCTCCACTGCCTTCTGAGGCAGAGAATTCCACACCTTCACCACCCTCTGACTGAAAAGGTTCTTCCTCATCTCCGTTCTAAATGGCCTACCCCTTATTCTCAAACTGTGGCCCCTTGTTCTGGACTCCCCCAACATTGGGAACATGTTATCTGCCTCTAATGTGTCCAATCCCCTAATTATCTTATATGTTTCAATAAGATCCCCCCTCATCCTTCTAAATTCCAGTGTATACAAGCCCAATCGCTCCAGCCTTTCAACATACGACAGTCCCGCCATTCCGGGAATTAACCTAGTGAACCTACGCTGCACGCCCTCCATAGCAAGAATATCCTTCCTCAAATTTGGAGACCAAAACTGCACACAGTACTCCAGGTGCGGTCTCACCAGGGCCCGGTACAACTGTAGAAGGACCTCTTTGCTCCTATACTCAACTCCTCTTGTTACGAAGGCCAACATTCCATTGGCTTTCTTCACTGCCTGCTGAACCTGCATGCTTCCTTTCATTGACTGATGCACTAGGACACCCAGATCTCGTTGAACTCCCCCTCCTCCTAACTTGACACCATTCAGATAATAATCTGCCTTTCTATTCTTACTTCCAAAGTGAATAACCTCACACTTACCTACATTAAACTGCATCTGCCATGTATCCGCCCACTCACACAACCTGTCCAAGTCACCCTGCAGCGTTATTGCATCTTCCTCACAATTCACACTACCCCCCAACTTAGTAGATATAAGGAGCTGCAGGTGCTGGTTTACAAACAAACACACAAAGTGCTGGAGTAACTCAGCGTGTCTGGCAACATCTCTGAAGATCATGGATAGGTGACGTGTCAGATCCCAACCCAAAACGTCACCTATCCACGTTCTCCAGAGATGATGGCTGACCCGCTGAGTTATTCCAGCGCTTTGTGTCTTTTCTTTTAATGGGAAAGAATGTGTCATGAATAGTCTTCATGGGTCAAAAGTCCTCCAGAACTGCACTATGGTTCTGTGGAGTGATCGGCCTTGACTTTTGTTGCAGGAGTCGAGAAGTTGCACTGATTTGATCCTCTGATCCTGTCCAGGAGAGTGAGCAAGATGCTGGATCATATCCAAAATGATGTTCCATTCTTGAGCAAATTAAGGTTTGGTGAAAGAAAATTTACAACTGACACGGAAGGAGCCTTAGAAATGAAAGGAATGAACCGAGCGAGGAATAAGATTAAAGCAATGCTGGATCTGCTCATAGATCAATGGAAAGAGAAATAGCCTTAACATTTCACGTCAATGGACCAGATGAAAGCTGGAATGCAAGTCTAGAGAAAGGCAGGGGGGGGGAGAAGGAAGGATCTGGGCTCAGGTAGAGAGTAGGAGGCAATATGATTAAAAAGAAATAATGATAAAGTCGGAAAGGGGTTATGAGGCAAATAAATAATGAGAACAATATTCTGAGAACCATATTCTGCACTGTTTATTTTCCTTTGCTCCACCAATTGTATTTACGTTTGGCTTGACTGTATTTATGTATTGTGCCATCTGATTTGATGCAGAACAAAGCTTTTCTCTGTACCTCAGTACACAAGACAATAATGAACCTAAACCATTACAAGATTTTTTCTCATTACAGAAGATTATCTTGGCTTCATATATAGGCACCACAGTTGGTAGAGCTGCTGTCTCACAACACCAGAGACCCAGTTTCCATCCTGGCCTCGGGTGCTGTCTGTGTGGAGTTTGCACGTTCTCCCTGTGACTGCCTGGGTTTCCTCCCGGGTGCTCCGGTTTCCTCCCTCACTTCGAAGACGTACAGGTTGGTAGGTTGTGTAGGAAAGAACTGCAGGCACTGGTTTAAATCGAAGGAAGGCACAAAATGCTGGAGTAACTCAGCGGGGCAGGCAGCATCTCTGGAGAGAAGGAATGGGTGACGTTTCGGGTCGAGACCCTTCTTCAGACTGAAGAAAGGTCTCATCCCGAAACGTCGCCCATTCCTTCTCTCCCGAGATGCTGCCTGACCCGCTGATAACCCTCCAGGTTGGTGGGTTATTTGGCTTCTGTAAATTGGAAATGATATTGGAGATTTGATGAATGACAATAATTCAAAATACACAGAGTAAAAGATTGAAAGACACAGCATGGAAACAGGCCCTTCGGCCCACCGAATCCATGCAGCCTTCTGTTCTCACTTGTTCTATGCTATCCCTTTTTCTCACCCACTCCCCACGCAATTTACAGAGGCCAATTAACCTACAAACCTAACGTGGGAGGAAACTGAAGCACTCAACCCACCAGGTTACAGGGAAGAGTGTGCAAACTCCACACAGACAGCACCTGAGGCTAGGATCGAACCCAGCTCTACCAGCTGAGCCACAGCTGTTGTGAATTTAATAGTTGAGGAAATCCTGTGTGATTTTATGAAGAGGAAGGTGCGATGGTGGACAAATGTTCAGCAACAAGGATGAACGTTACCACTGGGTCCTCGAGGCATCCAGGACATCACGGTGGTGTTGCTGCCTTACAGCGTCAGAGGCCCATGTACAATCCTGCTGTCTGTACGGAGTTTGTATCTTCTCCCCGTGACCTGGTGGGTTTTCTCCGGGTGCTCCGGATTCCTCCAAAGACGTACAGGTTTGCGGGTTAATTGGCTTTGGTAAAATAGTAAATTGTCCCCAGTGTGTAGGATAGTGCTAGTGTGCGGGGTGACCGCCGGTCGGCATGGACTCGATGGGCCGAAGGGCTTGTGTCCACTCTGTATCTTTAAAGTCTAAGGGATTGTAAGATTTGAGAAGTTTTCCCTCATTCTGAAAGCAACACCAAACCAAAGAGCTGCAGTTTGGACATTTTACACGGGAGACTGGGGCTGATAGCGGAGAAAGGCTGCGGTCAGTTTAACAAGGGATGTCACAATCTGTGGGTCCTAAAATGGCCGCAGGACCTCGTGACCAGCCACAAGAGCAAAAACCCCATAGCCCAGTCTCTAGGTTTCTGCAAAGCCACGGCCAGAACAATGGATGGGTATTGGCCATGCAGAAACCTGCGAAACCAGGTCGAAGTCCAGACACTAGGGCGCTGACATCAGCATACTCACAATGCCCCAAGCCGACCTACACAGTTAATCTCGTTAAGGGGGCACAATAGCCCATAGAAAACTACCTGGTAGGTGATGGGAAACCAGTTAAACCCATCACCTCGCAACGAAATACCAATTAACAGATCGTCTGGCCATCCCCGGTACCCCCGGACATAAGCGCAGATCAAAGGGAAAACTCAATACATATCTTTTAAACAAAGAGATCCCGAGATCTGGCGGGAGATAGGACGGGTCAGAATAGTATAACTGGCCACGACTTTTGGGTTTTAAACAAAAGAAGAAATACTGCAAAAAGTCAAACGGATGCAGGAGGAAGAAAAGACAGGCAAGAAGAAGCGAAGTGCAAGAGAGAGGAACCGGCACGCAACCCGAGAAGAAATACTGCAAGAAAACCTGCAAGGAACGCAAGAAACGGAAGGAAGAAACTCAGGGGACAAGCACGACCCTCACGGAAAGCAGCGGAGAAGCAGCACGAACAGCCAGTAACCCCAGTAATAGCCCCATGGTGAGCATGTACCCCGATCCTGCATATCCTGGACATAGTTTAGTGTAGAGGGGAGGGTGGTTTGAATAAACGTGGGTGTGTAAAGGAATATGTGTTGGTCAATTTTGCGATGTGTCGTACGTTCCCCATCTTACAGTCGTGTATATGTCTTGTAGAACTGTGCGTTTGAGAATTCAGAGAAAAAGGTATTCATGTATATGTCTTGTAGAACTGTGCGTTTTATGATTCATAGTCAAAAGTATTCATGTAATTCGGTATGTGTCTTATAGATATGTCTTATAGAACTGTATAAGTATTCATGGACAATAGTCTCCAGCGCTCAATAAAAGCCTTTTCCATTTAAACCCTGGTCTTCAAATCTGGTCTGGTTGAGGTTTTTTTCTGCACTATCAACGCTCCTGCATCTAAGTCCAGTGTGTAGAACCGTAGGGGGTGAGTGGGTCGAACCACTCACGGGGAACCAGTGTGCGCGGCCTGGTCAAGGGATCAGAGCAAGGCACGGGGACCTTAGGTCGGGCGAAAGCTCGGCGCAGAAACCCCTTACAGGATCCATTGGTTGGCAACTTGCTTAAAGTAGCCCAGGTACCACAAAATGCTGGAGCAACTCAGCGTGTCAGGCAGCATCTCTGGAGTGAAGGAATGGGTGACGTTTCGGGTCGAGACCCTTCTTCAGACCCGAAAGGTCACCCATTCCTTCTCTCCAGAGATGCTGCCGGACCCGCTGAGTTACTCCAGCATTTTGTGATACCTTCAATTTGTACCAGCATCCGCAGTTATTTTCCTAAAGTTGCCCAGGAGTCGGCCTTGCCCAGCTAGCTAAGGAAGACCTCATAACCAAACAGGATAAACCACAAGACGATGTGAATGTCATTGGGAACTGGATAAACCGGTGATGGATGAAATCTGCGATTAAAAAATGCAAAGTGTTTAACATGTTTTACAAAACTTTCAAAGCTAATACATAGAAACGTGTAAGATTATTAAGGGGTTGGACGCATTAGAGGCAGGAAACATGTTCCCAATGTTGGGGGAGTCCAGAACAAGGGGCCACAGTTTAAGAATAAGGGGTAGGCCATTTAGAACTGAGATGAGGAAAAACTTTTTCAGTCAGAGAGTTGTGAATCTGTGGAATTCTCTGCCTCAGAAGGCAGTGGAGGCCAATTCTCTGATTGCATTCAAGAGAGAGCTGGATAGAGCTCTTAAGGATAGCGGAGTCAGGGGGTATGGGGAGAAGGCAGGAACGGGGTACTGATTGAGAATGATCAGCCATGATCACATTGAATGGCGGTGCTGGCTCGAAGGGCCGAATGGCCTCCTCCTGCACCTATTGTCTATAAACAGTATTGCAATTTGCCAAATCAGTGGATTGTGCTTCCTGGAGAAACAGTACAAGCAGATAGTATTGGTTTTATTCCATTGTAAATTAGATTTCTTCCAAAGAATAGTATTTTGAGATGTATACAAGTTATTTGTGACCATTTGGTACATGTGGCCTGTGTGGGAACAACGAACAACACATGTATGATGACATTGTGGGGTAGATATCTGATAAAGAGATACAGCGTGGAAACAGGCCCTTCGGCCCACCGAGCCTGCGCCAACCAGCAATCCAAACACACTTACACTAGACAATAGACAATAGGTGCAGGAGTAGGCCATTCGGCCCTTCGAGCCAGCACCACCATTCAATGTGATCCTGGCTGATCATTCTCAATCAGTACCCCGTTCCTGCCCTCTCCCCATACCCCCTGACTCCACTATCCTTAAGAGCTCTATCTAGCTCTCTCTTGAATGCATTCAGAGAATTGGCCTCCACTGCCTTCTGAGGCAGAGAATTCCACAGATTTACAACTCTCTGACTGAATTTTTTTTCCTCATCTCCGTTCTAAATGGCCTACCCTTTATTCTTAAACTGTGGCCCCTAGTGCTGGACTCCCCCAACATTGGGAACATCTTTCTTGCCTCTAACGTGTCCAACCCCTTAATAATCTTATATGTTTCGATAAGATCCCCTCTCATCCTTCTAAATTCCAGTGTATACAAGCCTAGTCGCTCCAGTCTTTCAACATATGACAGTCCCGCCATTCCGGGAATTAACCTAGTAAACCTACGTTGCACGCCCTCAATAGCAAGAATATCCTTCCTCAAATTTGGAGACCAAAACTGCACACAGTACTCCAGGTGCGGTCTCACTAGGGCCCTGGAAAACTGCAGAAGGACCTCTTTGCTCCTATACTCAACTCCTCTTGTTATGAAGGCCAACATTCCATTGGCTTTCTTCACTGCTTGCTGTACCTGCATGCTTCCTTTCAGTGACTGATGCACTAGGACACCCAGATCTCGTTGTACGTCCCCTTTTCCTAACGACACCATTCAGATAATAATCTGCCTTCCTATTCTTACCACCAAAGTGGATAACTGTAAAGTTGGTACTCGGACACCATTGTAACTTTAACTACTTTATTAACACACATCACTGCCCTGGCTGTACATGGTCTGTCACGATCACCAGAGAGCTAGCTAGGGGTGGGGACGCTACAATTATACTAACCGGTGAGGGAGTGGTTAACATGGACATCGTCACTAACAATTAAAGGAGTACACACATATCATCTACATCCTTCCTCTACAAAACGAACAGTGAGTGACAGGGCGACCATGTCTCATGCGCTAGGGCAAATGCGGACAGTAAGGCACCGGAATACGGAATCACACGTAATCGCCGTAACGGACAGGCGGCCTGACCACGCGACCAGACCGGGTCCGAACCTCGCCATCACCTCCTTCCCCGACGGGAACAAGGGGGAACGGCGCCGGGGCATGGGGTGGGCTACGGACGGGGGAACCCCTGGGCGAGGAAGGCAGCGGTGGTAGCTGCGAGGAATTGGAAGAGTGCGGGGACTCCGGAGAAAACTGGACCGCAGCCGGAAGACGGACAGGAGAAGTACCAGGTTGTGGGGAAGTGGTGCCCCCCAGAGGAGCTGGCAAGGCACCGGGCCGCGAAAGTTGCAGGGGAGGGGCATACGGATCCGCCGGGGGAGGGATGGGCTCGTTCACGAGGTGGAGATGCTGGCGGGACCGGCGGTACACCGTGCCGTCATGGTCGACCAGGTACGAACGGGGGGAGCCAGCAGAACCGATGACCACTGCCAGCCTGGAGCGGCCAGAAATCGACCTCATGCGGACGACCTGCCCGGGAAGAAGAGGGCGGAGGACACGGCAGGACTCATCGTGGGAGCGCTTCTGAATGCCCTGTCTGTGGGCAATGCGTTCCCGGACTAAGGCAGGTTTAAGTGCAGAGGGAGACAGGGACTGTTGGGACACCGGGACCGTGGGCCGCGTGACACGGGACATGAGACGCTGAGCCGGGGATCCCAGGACATGATCTCGGGGGATGTTGCGGAGGTTTAGCAGGGCCAGGTAAATGTCGGAGCGGGACAGGCGGCAACGTTCCAACAGTCCCTTAGCGCTGCGGACCGCGCGCTCTGCAAGGCCGTTGCTCTGCGGGTACTCCGGGCTGCTGGTGTAGTGCCGAAAATTCCACTGTTCAGCAAAAGCACGGAATTCGGCGCTGGTGAACTGGCTGCCGTTGTCCGATTGCATGCTGGCTGGGGACCCGAAAGTGGCGAAGTGGCGGCGTAGCTTCTCGATGACCGCGGAGGAAGATAGGGAGTGGAGCTGGTCAACTTCAAACCAGCTCGAGTAAGAGTCAACTAGCACCAGAAAGTGCTTCCCGTGCCATTCGAAAATGTCGGTTGCCAGCGCGGACCAGGGCAGGTGAGGGGCTGGCTGCTGCAGGAGCGGCTGCCGCTGTTGCTGTGGAGCGAGGCTGTTGCAGGTAGGGCACGCGGAGACTCTATCTCGGAAATAGCGAGGCATGTCAGGCCAGAAGAACTGACTCTGAGCGATGGAAAGGGTCGCTTCGGCCCCGGGATGGCCACGATGAGCAGTTTCGAAGTATTGTTCTTGTAGTGCTGCGGGCACCACCACCTTGTGCCCCTTCACAATCACACCCTCACGCAGCACCAACTCGTCACGAACCAGGAAGTAAGGCACCGCTGCGGCCGGCAGGGAAGAACGGCGACCTGGCCAGCCCCGCTTGATGATCGCGGCCAGCTGTTGTAGCGAAGCGTCAGCTGCCGTGTGCTTGGCCAGGGACTTCAACTGGCTGGAGGGCACGAAATTGACGTTTAGGACTATCAGATCGGACGCCTCGTATGGATGTCGGGTTGTGGATGGGAGGGGCGCTCGAGACAGCGTATCCGCAACAAACATGTCCTTGCCCTTTCGATAAACCACGGTGAAAGTAAAGCGTTGTAGCTGGAGCATCATGCGCTGGAGCCGGGAGGAGGCCACGTGTATCGGCTTGTTGAGGATGGTGACCAGAGGCTGGTGGTCCGTTTCAACAGTGAAGCCAGTGCCCAGGATATAGTCCTTGAATTTGGAGCAGGCAAAAACAACTGCCAGCAGCTCCTTCTCAATCTGGGCATAGCGTTGTTCCGCGTCCGTCATCGTGCGGGATGCATAGGACACCGGTAGTTGCACCCCGTCGTGGACCTGCAGGCAGGCGGCCCCTAGGCCAAACTTCGATGCATCACATGTGAGAACGATCGGGCGCTGTAGGTCAAAGTACTTCAGCGTAGGCATGCTGATCAGCTTAGATTTGAGGGTGTCGAATGCTTTCTGGTGTTGCGGGAACCAGGCCCAGGCAACGTCCTTTTTCACCAGGTCCCTCAGAGGGGCGCTCAGTTCACTCAGGTCGGGGATGAACTTTCCCAGGTAGTTGGCCATGCCCAAAAAGCGCTGTAGGCCAGGCACGTCAGCAGGTGCAGGCATCTCGGATATTGCGGCTGTCTTCTGCGGGTCGGGCTTCAGCCCTGATGCTGTGAAGACGTGTCCCACGTAGGTGACCTCAGGGACCCGGAACCGGCATTTCTTCGGGTTGAGCTTCAGGTTGACCTCTCGGGCCCGCTGTAGCACCTGGCGAAGGTGGTGGTCGTGTTCCGCGACATTCTTCCCGTAAACCAGAATGTCGTCGACAATGATGGCACACGGGAGCCCAGCAAACAGTTGTTCCATGGTCCTTTGGAACACTTCGCTGGCAGAGTTGATCCCAAACGGCATGCGGAGGAAGCGGTACCTGCCGAAAGGCGTGCTGAACGTCGTCAGATGCGAGGATCGCTCGTCCAGAGGTATCTGCCAGAACGAGCTCTTGGCATCGAGAACCGAGAACACAGTGGCAGGGCCGACCTGTGCAGCAACGTCCTCCACTGTCCGCATAGGGTAATGCGGGCGCTTGATAGCCAAGTTCAAGTCCTTAGGGTTGATGCAGATCCGTAGTTCACTCTTATCCTTCTTCGCAGCGACGACCATAGTGGAGACCCACTGGGTGGGGACCGATACTGGCTTCAGGATGCCCGTGGCCACCATCTCGAGAAGAGTGGACTCGACCTTGTCTCTCATGGCGAAGGATATCCGATGCGGGGGACGGACCACCGGCGTGATGTCGGGGTTGAGGGCAATCTTGTAGCTGCAGGGTAATTTCCCCAGCTTCGAGTCAAAACGGTCCGGGTATTCGGCCAGCGGGTTTAGGGTTGCCTCCACCATGTGGACATCGCTGTGGAATCTCACCAATCCGAGGTCCTGGCAGGCCTCCACGCCGAGCAGGGGGACACATTTACCATCTAGCAGAAAGAATGAAAGGGGCCGAGAGGTCTTCAGCACCTTGCAGTGGAGAGTGGCCCTCCCCACAGGAACAAGTACACCGCCCCCATACGCACGCAAAACAGCACTGTCTGTGGAAACGAGCTCATTATTTCTTATCTTTTTGAATAAGCTTGTTGACATAACATTGGCAGCAGCCCCCGTGTCCACCTTAGCAGAGAAGGCCATGCCATTTACCGTGACTCGGACGGTTGGGTCTCTTATCAGAGCAGGTGCACCTCTCAGTGAAAACACACTCATCTCGCTGTTGGAAGAGCCAGGGTCAGACAGGGGGAGTTCATCATGCCGGAGATGAGAACCAGACGCGGTATCATCACGTGTCAAGTATCGAGAGGGTTGCTGCCGTGGCCGTGCAGGGTTCCCACGGGAACGGCAGGCCGCCGAAAAGTGGTTGGGCTTATTGCAGAGATTGCAGGTTTTCCCCAACGCCGGGCAGACATTAAAACGATGCGAAGTAAAGTTGCAGTTCGGACAGCGTTGGCGCAGCCTAGAGCTCGGCGTCGGGCTTGCCCTGTGTCGCTGAGGAGCAGAGGTGAAGCTAGCTGCGTGGACCACAGGGTCCGGTGGCTGTACAGCAGAGGAGACAGCCTCAGCTAAACGAGAGGCATGCAACGCCTCATTGAATGTCAGATCAGGCTTGCGTAGCAGCTCGGAGCGCAGCTTGTCATCCCGTAGACCAAAGACCAAGATGTCGCGGGTTAGAGTGTCAGGGGTCAGGGCGTGTAGGTGGCATCGGCGAGCCATGCGGCGCAGTGCGGCCACGAAATTGTCAACAGATTCCCCAGGGTTTTGGCGTCGGGAGAACAATTTAAAACGCTCTAAAATGTTGTTCGTGGGGAGGTCACACATAGCCGTAAATTTAGCAAGCAGACATACCGGGTCCTCGACACTCTCGCCTTCTCCATAGGTGAATGACTCCGACCGCTCGAGCGCCTCGGGACCAGCCAGGTTCAGTAAAAGGGAGGCTTTGACCGCAGCGGTCACGGCTGGGTGAGCGATTGCGGCATAATGCTCAAAGTCACGTCGGAACACACTCCAGCGATGAGTGATGTCCGCATCAAAGACCAAGATGTCAGGTTTGCGACAGGCAGAGGCCATCGCGGCACAGGGAGGGGTAACTGGAACTAATAAAACAAAACCCGAGAAACTGAAGACGCAGGAAGAACTTCTGACACCATGTAAAGTTGGTACTCGGACACCATTGTAACTTTAACTACTTTATTAACACACATCACTGCCCTGGCTGTACATGGTCTGTCACGATCACCAGAGAGCTAGCTAGGGGTGGGGACGCTACAATTATACTAACCGGTGAGGGAGTGGTTAACATGGACATCGTCACTAACAATTAAAGGAGTACACACATATCATCTACAATAACCTCACACTTATCCACATTAAACAGCAAATGCCATGCATCCGCCCACTCACACAACCAGTCCAAGTCACCCTGCAACCTCATAGCATCTTCCTCAGTTCACACTGCCACCCAGCTTTGTATCATCTGCAAATTTGCTAATGGTACTTTTAATCCCTTCATCCAAGTCATTAATGTATATTGTAAATAGCTGTGGTCCCAGCACCGAGCCTTGCGGTACCCCACTAGTCACTGCCTGCCATTCTGAAAGGGACACATTTATCCCCACTCTTTGCTTTCTGTCTGCCAACCAATTTTCTATCCATGTCAGTACCCTACCCCCAATACCATGTGCTCTAAGTTTGCCCACTAATGTCCTATTTGGGACCTTGTCGAAGGCTTTCTGAAAGTCAAGGTACACCACATCCACCAGCTCTCCCCTGTCAATTTTCCTAGTTACATCCTCAAAAAATTCCAGTGGATTAGTCAAGCATGATTTCCCCTTCGTATATCCATGCTGACTCGGAATGATCCTGTTACTGCTATCTAAATGCTCCGCAATTTTGTCTTTTATAATTGACTCCAGCATCTTCCCCACCACTGATGTCAGACTAACTGGTCTATAATTTCCCGTTTTCTCTCTCCCTCCATTCTTATAAAGTGGGACAACATTAGCTACCCTCCAATCCACAGGAACTGATCCTGAATCTATAGAACATTGGAAAATGATCACCAATGGGTCCAAGATTTCTAGAGCCACCTCCTTAAGTACCCTGGGATGCAGACCATCAGGCCCTGGGAATTTATCAGCCATCGGTCTACCCAACATCATTTCCTGCCTAATGTGGATTTCCTTCAGTTCCTCCGTCACCCTAGGATCTCTGGCCACTAGAACATCTGGGAGATTGTTTGTATCTTCCTTAGTGAAGACAGATCCAAAGTACCGGTTCAACTCGTCTGCGATTTCCTTGTTCCCCATAATATATTCCCCTGCTTCTGTCTTCAAGGGACCCACATTTGCCTTGACTAGTTTTTTTCACTAGTTTCGGGATCCGCCCCCTCCCCTGACATCAGTCTGAAGAAGGGTCTCGACCCGAAGCGTCACCCATTCCTTCTCTCCAGAGATGCTGCCTGACCCGCTGAGTTACTCCAGCATTTTGTGTGTCTACCTTCGATCTAAACCAGCGTCTGCAGTTTTCTTCCCCACACGTCTTGCCGCTCCACTGCGAATTCTCCTCAAGGTGTGTCTACTTTGATAAATCTGGTGTTCCCTTTGTTGGCACGGAGTTGAAGGAAGTTTGGCTCATCCACCATATGATTTACAACAGAGGATTAAAACAAACTTGTGGAGACACAAGAGACTGGAGATGCTGGATTCTTGAGTAAAGCTCCAAGTGCCAGAGGAACTCAGCATCTGTGGAGGGAATAGACGGGCGGTGTTTCGGGTTGGGACTTTTCTTCTCTGATCTTTTCCCTTCCCAGATGCTGCCTGACCTGCTGAGTTCCTCCAACATATTGTGGTTTGTTTTAGAATAAAAGTTGTTTAGTTGAATTCATTATCGTCGCAGTTACAGTGAGAAGCTTTCTCCGTTGCATGCGATCCAGTCAGTGAAAATACTGTACATCCGACACACCAAGGACAATTTACAGAGGCACGATTAACCTACAAACCCGCACGTCGTTGGAAACCTGTACGTCTTTGGAGTGTGGAAGGAAACCGGAGATGCCGGAGGAAACCCACGTGGTCACAGGAGAGCGTACAAACTCTGTACAGAAAAGACCCGTAGTCAGGATCGAACCTGGGTCTGTGGCGCTGTAAGGCAGCAACTCTACCGCCACCCCTGTTGAAGCTGCTCAACCACAATGTCACAACTGCTTTGCGTAGTTACCTTGGTGATTGAAGAGGAACAACAGGGGCTCAGCAGCAGACGTGTCGCCTTACAGCGCCAGCAACCTGTGTTCGATCCTGACTACAGGTGCTCGTCCGGACAGAGTTTGTACGTTCTCCCCGTGACCTGCGTGGGTTTTCTCTGAGATATCTGGTTTCCTCCCACACTTCAAAAACGTACCAGTTTGTAGGTTAATTGGCTTCTGTAAAAATTGTTAGACTGTAAACTGTCCCGAGTGTGTTGGGCGCAGTGTACGAGGTGGTATAAGAAAATAACTGCAGATGCTGGTACAAATCGAAGGTATTTATTCACAAAATGCTGGAGTAACTCAGCAGGTCAGGCAGCATCTCGGGAGAGAAGGAATGGGTGATGTTTCGGGTCGAGACCCTTCTTCAGACTGAAGAAGGGTCTGGACCCGAAACGTCACCCATTCCTTCTCTCCTGAGATGCTGCCTGACCTGCCGAGTTACTCCAGAATTTTGTGAATAAATAGTGTACGAGGTGATCACTGGTCAGCGCAGACTCGGTGGGCCGAAGGAGGACCCCACCCCAGCCCCACACCAGGGGCACCTCCCCCCCCCCCCCCCCCATATTTTGGGCCCCTCCTCAGAACCATTGAGGGTTTCTGAACACTCCAGACAACCAGAGCTTTACTCTCGTAATTTCTTCTGATTGTTCATAAACCCAGTATGAAAATGAGAACTGACAGCCAGCTCAGATCTGTGTTTGTTACCAAAAAAACACCCCCTCAGAATTGGACCATGTGCAAAAGTGTGAATCAGTGGCATTTGATGAGAGTGTGTAAAATAGATCCCCACGCGAAAATGTAAAATTGGCAATGGCGTAGAATTGAAATAAAGAAATAAACAAGAACTGAAGAAAGGTCGTTGATGTCACATTCTGGGCACTGACTGCGGGATTCAGAGGAAGGATCAGACCGTTTAGATTGAAGTGAAATGTCAACAAGCATCCCACCCACACCCTACCCCTAAATTGGCCACGGTCCCCGTCATTAAATCTGTGCACTCTGAGAAATAGCACCAAGAATAACTTCTGGCAGTTCCGTTGCCAGTGTGGGCTGATGGCAGTAACAGAAAACTGCTGCCTCTGCACTCCAAAACTTGTGTTTATTCCTCTTCTGGTATCTCAGTCATCGTATCCCAAGGGTGAAGACCACCCCAAGAGTTAGGTGTCAGAAATGAAAGCAAAAAGAGTGCCGCAAATACTCAGCAGGTCAGGCAGCTTTTCAAAGATTTTATAGACTTTCGAGATAATGCGCGGAAACAGGCCCTTCGGCCCACCAAGCCTGCGACAACCAGCAATCACACGATACACCAGCACTATCCTACACACTAGGGACAATTTTACCGAAGCCAGTTGATCTACAAAGCTGTACGTCTTTGGAAAGTGGGAGGAAACCGGAGCACCCGGAGAAAACCCACACGGTCACAGGGAGAACATACAAACTGAGTACAGGCAGCACCCGTAGTCAGGATCGAAACTGGGTCTCCGGCGCTGTAAAGCAGCAACTCTACCGCTGCGTTTATTGTCACATGTACCGAGGTACAGTGAAAGAAAATAACTGCAGATGCTGGTACAAATCGAAGGTATTTATTCATAAAATGCTGGAGTAACTCAGCAGGTCAGGCAGCATCTCAGGGGAGAAGGAATGGGTGACTTTTCAGGTCGAGACCCTTCTTCAGACCCCAGAGGTACAGTGAAAAGCCTTTTGTTGCATGCTACCCAGTAAGCAAAAGATTACACATGATTACAACCAAGCCGTCCACAGTGTACAGATACAGATTGGGGAATGACGTTTAGTCCAAGATAAGTTCCAGTAAAGTCCGATTAAAGATCGTCCGAGGGTCTCCAACGAGGTAGATGGGTAGGTTAGTTGGTGAGAGGATGATTAGTCAGATCCTTCCAGGACTGTTGAAGTTTTACTCCCAATGCTCGCGGCCCATGGAGCGACTGTACGGAGAGCCCACCTCTTTGCAGAGTGTGGATTTGTGAAGAGGGTCTCGAGAAAAATGCAGGGGTCCTTGTCGCCATTCACCCCGAGCAGCGGTGTAACAGAGGGCTCTCTGATTTACGGGCTGTTCCCAGGGACACACTCAAAGACGGACATCACGTGCTGCTGGAAGTAACATCAACTCGGTGAAAGACGCTCGTTGGTCGGCCCGAACCTTGTTGGTCTCCCAGCGGTGCGAGCTGTCCGTGGGGGAATGTTGCCGACTGGCCCGCTGCAGACTGCGGGAACACGTGCTGAGGGACGCACTGAAGCTCGGTGCAGCCAACGCCAAGGCCCTGTGGGGGAGGGGGACCACAGTCTAGGGTCCGGATTCCACCCACACTCCAAAGCCGTACAGGTTTGTAGGTTAACTAGCTTTGGTGAAATTGTACATTGTCCCTAGTGTGTGTAGGATAGTGTTGATTGCTGATCGACGCGGACTTGGTGGGCCGAAGAGCCTGCTCCCACGTTGTATCTCTAAACTAAACAAGGGCCCTGACCTAAAATGTCCTTAAACCATTGAGCCAAGCCAAGGCTCGAACACCCATTTACGTTAATCCCAGTTTATTCTCTGCACAATCCCATCCCCTGCTGGACATTGTGGGGCATTGCATTGTCTTTCCGCTAACTAGTTAGCATGCAACATGAAAGCTTTTCACTGTACCTCGGTACACAAGACTAAATTAAACTAAAAATATAGGTGAGGCAGAGCAAGTGCTCTGATTTGGTATCTCTAAAGTTTTGATAGCAATATCCTGAAGCCAATGGAAGCTGTGATTTCTGGATTGGATCATGTTTTGCAGAAACGTTAATTTTGTCGCGAGCAGTAAACTCTGGGAAAAACCGACTTGCTCGTGTCATCTGCCGTACAGAACGTAATGGTGTGATCATCGGCAGGAGTAGGCAGTGACTGGGAATGAAAGGGTGGCATTTGTCAATTCTATCTTGAGGGTGATATTTATAAGCCAGCCTGGAGTCTATAAGTTGCATGCAATCTGTCAGAGCGATCTGCTTCACCATCACACCCGCTACTCAACATCTGACCTGGAGATCCATGCTACTGAAGGTGACAACCCCTGTGTGGGGCAACCCCCTAGTGCTCTTTACATCCACGCAATGTTTATTAACTCAAAACTGTCATAGACTTTCAGGCAACTATTGATCTTGATGCGCATCGATCAGAACTGAATTGGTGGCACTTTGATGAGTGGTGTTTTTTTTTTTTTTTAGATACAGCACGCAAACAGGCCCTTCGGCCCACCGGGTCCGGGCCGACCAGCGATCCCCGCACACTAACACTATCCTACACCCACTGGGGACAATTTCTACATTTACCAAGCCGATTAACCTACAAACCTGCACGTCTTTGGAGTGTGGGAGGAAACCGAAGATCTCGGAGAAAACCCACGAAGGTCACGGGGAGAACGTACAAACTCCGTACAGACAGCACCCGTAGTCGGGATCGAACCCGGGTCTCTGGCGCTGCATTCGCTGTAAGGCAGCAACTCTACCGCTGCGCCACCGTGCCGCCCCCGCGGTAGAATGCCAGGGGGGGAGGGGGGTGGAGGGATTGTGCAGAGAATAAACTGGGATTAACGTAAATGGGTGTTCGAGGCTTGGCTTGGCTCAATGGTTTAAGGACATTTTGGGTCAGGGCCTTTGTTTAGTTTAGAGATACAGCGTGGGAGCAGGCCCTTCGGCCCACCAAGTCCGTGTCGATCAGCAATCCCCCCACACACCAACACTATCCTACTCACACTAGGGACAATTTACAATTTTACCAAAGCTAGTTAACCTACAAACCTGTACTGCTTTGGAGCGTAGGAGGAAACCGGAGCTCCCGGAGAAAACCCACGCAGGTCACGGGAAGAAGGTACAAACTCCGTACAGACAGCGCCCGCGGTCAGGATCAAAGCCGGGTCTCTGGTGCTGTGAGGCAGCAACTCTACCACTGCATCACCTTCAGACTGATTGTAGGGATGAGGCAGAGATCCCGAAACGTCACCTCTCCATGTTCTCCAGAGATGCCGCCTGACCCGGTCTGTTACTCCAGCACTTTGTGTCCTTTTCGTGTAAGCCAGCATCTGCAGTTCCTTGTTCCTACAGCTGGAAAGATGATTTTCAGTTGTACAGTCCCTCTGTACATTCAACTCACGGTGGAGAGAGAAAATTGGTGGCTGGTCCGCTAAACCAGCGGATAGTTTAATGTACGTGGGAGGTTGATGAAATGTCAATGTTGACTCATTTCCATCACATAGGACCAGACACAAGTGGCAGAGACATAGTTAGTGGCTCGGTCCCTGACCACTGACACATCCATTCACTTGTGCACTGTTATAAACACAGAGGCAATGAAGTGACAAGTTAGATGTTATCTGACCCAGGTTGTGATTTTCAGTAAAGAAACAAAGAATAACAGATGCTGGTTTGTACCAGAGATAAACACACGGTGTTTGTGGGCGGCACGGTGGCGCAGCGGTAGAGTTGCTGCCTTACAGCGTCAGAGACCCGGGTTCAATCCTGACTATGGGTGCTTGTCTGTTCGGAGTTTGCAGCATAGGTTTACTGGGTTAATTCCCGGAATGGCGGGACTGTCATATGTTGAAAGACTGGAGCGGCTAGGCTTGTATACACTGGAATTTAGAAGGATGAGAGGGGATCTTATCGAAACGTATAAGATTATTAAGGGGTTGGACACGTTAGAGGCAGGAAACATGTTCCCAATGTTGGGGGAGTCCAGAACCAGGGGCCACAGTTTAAGAATAAGGGGTAGGCCATTTTGAACTGAGATGAGGAAAACCTTTTTCAGTCAGAGAGTTGTGAATCTGTGGAATTCTCTGCCTCAGAAGGCAGTGGAGGCCAATTCCCTGAATGCATTCAAGAGAGAGCTAGATAGAGCTCTTAAGGATAGCGGAGTCAGGGGGTATGGGGAGAAGGCAGGAACGGGGTACTGATTGAGAATGATCAGCCATGATCACATTGAACGGCGGTGCTGGCTCCTGCATACGTTTTCTCCGGGATCTCCGGTTTCCTCCCACACTCCAAAGACGTCCGGGGTTGTAGGCTAATTGGCTTGGTATAATTGTAAATGATCACTAGTGTGTGTAGGATAGTGTTAGTGAAAGGCCTAGATAGAGTGGATGTGGGGAGGATGTTTCCAGCCATTGGAGTCTGGGACTAAAGGGCACAACCTCAGAAAAAAAAGAATGTACTGTAAGAATGGTGATGAGGAGGAAATTTGGTGAATCTGTGGAATTCATTGCCACACAAGTCAATGGAGATTTTTAAGGCAGACATTGATAGATTCTTGATTAGTAAGGGTGTCAGGGGTTATGGGGAGAAGGTAGGAGAATGGGGTTGAGTGGGATTGATAGAACAGCCATGATTGAATGGCAGAGTAGGCTTGATGGCCCAACTCTGCTCCTCTGTTTAGTTTAGTTTAGAGATACAGCGCGGAAACAGACCCTTCGGCCCACCGGGTCCGCGCCGACCAGCGATCCCCGCACGTTAACACTATCCTACACCCACCAGGGACAATTTTTACATTTACCAAGCCAATTCAAACCTACAAAACTATATGTCTTTGGAGTGTGGGAGGAAACCAAATATCTCGGAGAAAACCAACGCAGGTCACGGGAAGAACGTACAAACTCCGTACAGACAGCACCCGCAGTCGGGATCGAACCCGGGTCTCCGGCGCTGCATTCGCTGTAAGGCAGCAACTCTACCGCTGCGCCACCGTGACCGCCCATAATCTGTCTTATAATAATACGAACAGTGAGATCTAGTGAGTTGAGAGGCCAGGTAGGTCATTGCAAACGTGAATCCCAATCAAGTGATCAGTCCACGAGATACAAATCCCGCGCCACCTACCATATCCAATCAGTTAATACCTTGATTACACAGATCCTCAAAGAAAGGTTGGAACACCTGTTAGCCTAATGCTGACATCCCAAGAAACAATAGCAAACAAGCTGACAAATCTGGTGTACACACAAAATGCTGGAGTAACTCAGCGGGGTCAGGCAGCATCTCTGGAGAGAAGGAACGAATGGGTGAGACCCTTCTTCAGACTGATGTCAGGGGAGGGGGAGGATCCTTCTTCTTCGTCACCCGTTCCTTCTCTCCACAGATGCTGCCTGACCCGCTGAGTTACTCCAGCATTTTGTGTGTCTACCTTCGATCTAAACCAGCGTCTGCAGTTTTCTCCCCCACACGTCTTGCCGCTCCACTGCGAATTCTCCTCAAGGTGTGTCTACTTTGATAAATCTGGTGTTCCCTTTGTTGGCACGGAGTTGAAGGAAGTTTGGCTCATCCACAATATGATTTACAACAGAGGATTAAAACAAACTTGTGGAGACACAAGAGACTGGAGATGCTGGATTCTTGAGTAAAGCTCCAAGTGCCAGAGGAACTCAGCATCTGTGGAGGGAATAGACGGGCGGTGTTTCGGGTTGGGACTTTTCTTCTCTGATCTTTTCCCTTCCCAGATGCTGCCTGACCTGCTGAGTTCCTCCAACACTTTGTGGTTTGTTTTAGAATAAATGTTGTTTAGTTGAATTTATAATCATCGCAGTTACAGTGAGAAGCTTTTTTCGTTGCATGCGATCCAGTTAGTGAAAAACTGTACATCCGACACACCAAGGACAATTGACAGAGGCACGATTAACCTACAAACCCGCACGCCGTTGGAATGTGGGGGGAAACCGGAGCACCCGGAGAAAACCCACGCGGTCTCGGGGAGAACATGCAAACTCTGCACAGGCAGTCAGGATTAAACCCGGGTCTCTGGCGCTGTGAGGCAGCGAGTCTACCGCTGTGCCACCGTGGGTCGAAACTCTTCGTGAGGCCACAAGCCGAAACATCGACCATTACTTTCCATCTGCAGTTGCCGCTGAATTCCCCCACCTGATTGGCTATGGCTTCAGTTTAATGTTAGGCCGGAGTTTCCACCAGGCCCCTGAGAGAGGCATTCAAACCCTCAACTTTCTGAATCCGAGACAAGCTCGCAACCACAGCTGACATCATTTCTGCGCCAAAAATCCCGATCAATTTGAGGGAATCCCCCAAGAATTTGCAAGTGATAATGGAACAGTATGAATGACCACGTATGGGGCATTTTGTTCTATTTATGTGAATATTAAAATAATGGCCTGCGTTTTGTTTTATTTATGTGAACATTAAAATAATGGCCAGCATTTTATTTTCATCACTGTCCACTTATTTTATCCCAGTAATTATTATGAGGCTGGGTTAATGCATCCTCTCCACGTAAAGTGGCCCATTCACAGAATGACTGTGAGTTAGTGAAGTTGGTGAGTACTTTAAAAATGGCAACATTACGTTAGTTAACACTGCAACCTTTCCCAGCATGCATTGTGGCCGTGCTCACTGCAGTTCTAAGTTTTGTCTCAAGTTTTCAAACCTTTTTCTTTAGACTTTTGAGATACAGCGCGCCAACACACCCCTTGGCCCACCGAGTCTGCAACGACACATGATCACCCCTTACACTAGCACCATCCTGCACACCAAGGACAATATACAATTTTGCCAAAGCCAATTAACCAACAAACCTGTACGTCTTTGGAGTGCGGGAGGAAATTGGAGAAAACCCAGTGCCTTGCAGCGCCGGAGATGCAGGTTCATCTGACTACGGGTGCAGTCTGTACGGTGTTTGTACGTTCTCCCCGTGATCCACGTGGGCTTTCTCCAGGAGCTCCGGTTTCCTCCTACACTCCAAAGATGTACAGGTTTGGAGGTTAATTGGGTTTGATATATTTGTAAATTGTCCCCAGTGTGTGTAGGATAGTGTTAGTGTCGGGGGTCGCTGGTCGGTGTGGGCTGAAGGGCCTGTATCTCTAATCTAAACCGGACCCAGAGTACTGGAGCAACTCGGCAGGTCAAGCAGCATCTCTGGAGGATGAGTTCTAAACACTAAAGGTTCATGGGCCATCAAGATCTTTATCATGTCGTCACAATGAACTGCAGGCGCTGAGATCTTGTGCAGAACGCAAAGTGCTGGAGTAACTCAGCGAGTCAGGCACCATCTCTGGATAATGAGTTACGCCAGCACTTTGTGTTCCATCACAAACCCACCATCTGCGGTGTCTTGAGTCTCCAGAGTACTGTTTAGTCTTCAAAGCACTTGGCAACACTCTGAAAGAAGCATAAAAGTGCATCGTCTGGTTTCAGATCAGTCATATTGCTCCCTCGCTCCTGTGTACCAAATTGAAATGGACTCAAGGTCTATGTCAATTGTCCACTCCAGCTCACAACTTACCTGTACACTCCTCCACTACCATGGTAAACTTAGACACAAAAACCTGTAGATGCTGGAACCTTGAGCAAAGCAAACGGTACCTGGAGAACCCCTACTGGTCAGGCAGCATCTGGGGAAGGAATGGCCAGACGCCATTTTGGGTCAGGACTCTTCTTCAGACTGATTGGAATAGGGTGGAGAAAGCTGGAAAAGAGAGATGGGGGCGGGACAAAGTTTCTCCAGTTCTGAACTGGTGACTTGTCCAAATGTCATCACTTGGTCAAGCCTTCAGCCGCCAAAGTCCTCATTTCTGGAATTCTGGACCTACTTTTACCCACTTGTGTTTTAATTTGCCTCTTTGTCAAGGTTTGGACATCGGTTCTAATATCTTACAATTTTTAAGCCAAGTCAATTAGCCTACAAACCCGAACGTCTTTGGAGTGTGGGAGGAAACCGGAGCACCCGGAGAAAACCCGCGCAGGTCACGGGGAGAACGTGCAAGCTCCGTACAGACAGCGCCCGTGGTCAGGATGGAACCAGGGTCTCTGGCGCTGTGAGGCAGCAACTCTACCGCTGCGCCACTGTGCCACCCTACAAGACTCATCTGTTTTACTTTTCCACCTGAGTTTGAGTTTACCTGTGTACAGTGAAAGGCTTTTGCTGTGTGCTAACCAGTCAGTGGAAAGACAATACATTTGATCAGCCATGATCATATTGAATGGCGGTGCAGGCTCGAAGGGCCGAATGGCCTACTCCTGCACCTATTTTCTATGTTTCTATGACAATCGAGCCATCCACAGTATACAGACACATGATAGGCGGACTAAAGTGAATAACGTTTAGTGCAAGATAAGGTCCAGTAAAGTCTGATCAAAGATAGCCCGAGGGTCTTCAATGAGGTAGATACTAGTTGGTGAAAGGATGGTTCAGTTGCCTGAAAACAGCTGGGATGAAACTGTCCCTGAATCTGGAGGTGTGCGTTTTCATACTTCCGTACCTTTTGCCCGGTGGGAGATTCGACAGATAATTACACTCTTTATTTCAATGGACTGGCTGGAGGCTGAGATGTTTTGGGTATTATCTGCGATGAGATGAGGTGTCTCGGGTTTTCACGCCAGCTTCCTGATCTGCCTGTAGAGATGGCTCTGCCAATGCCGCCTACTGTCAGTGTGCCCCGAGCAATGATGATGATGCTGCTAAGATTTTGACAAGACTAATGGATATTTTTACTATGCTTTCGCAAGAATATCAAAGATGTCAAAACATTTCTGGAGGCTGAGTGGAGTTGTGCTGGAGCTAAGTTGCTTAATCATTCCTGTCCTGGTTTTGTGCGGTGTCTCACCGATACGCTACCGGGCTGATACGCTGTGGAGTCACGAGAGAGGCGTGAATTTATAAAGTGTGAGCTTCACAATTAGCAGAAGGGACAAAACATGCACCTCTTCCACCCTCCACGTTTTGATTATTCCTTGCGTTAAGACAATGTGTACAAGACACAGGTGAGACCGCACTTGGGAGTATTTTTTTTTTAGATTTTAGAGATACAGGGCAGAAACAAGCCCTTCGGCCCACCGGGTCCGCGCCGCCCAGTGATCCCCGCACACTAACCTACAGCAACTAGGGACAATTTTTACTTTTGCCCAGCCAATTAACCTACATACCTGTACGTCTTTGGAGTGTGGGAGGAAACCGAAGATCTCGGAGAAAACCCACGCAGGTCACGGGGATAACGTACAAACTCCGTACAGACGGCGCCTGTAGTCAGGATCGAACCTGAGTCTCTGGCGCTGCATTCGCTGTAAGGCAGCAACTCTACCGCTACGCCACCATGCCGCTATTGTACTGTGTTCAGTTTTGATGGTGTTAAGCCTGCAAGGGTGCAGAGAAATTTTACAAGGATGTTGCCAGGACCCGAGGGCCTGAGCTATAGGGAGCTGTTGGGCAGGTTAGGCCTTTATTCCTTGGAGTGCAGGAGGATGAGAGACCCGGGTTCAATCCTGACTACGGGGCCACAGTTTAAAAATAATGGGTAGGCCATTTAAAACGGAGAGGAGGAAAAACTTTTTCAGTCAGAGAGTTGTAAATCTGTGGAATTCTCTGCCTCAGAAGGCAGTGGAGGCCAATTCTCTGAATGCATTCAAGAGAGAGCTAGATAGAGCTCTTAAGGATAGCGGAGTCAGGGGGTATGGGGAGAAGGCAGGAACGGGGTACTGATTGAGAATGATCAGCTGTGATCGCATTGAATGGTGGTGCTGGCTTGAAGGGCCGAATGGCCTCCTCCTGCACCTATTGTCTATTGTCCATTGTCTATTGTCTGTACGGAGTTTGTATGTTCTCCCCGTGACCTGCATGGGTTGTCTCTGGGTGCTGCGGTTTCCTCCCACACTCCAAAGACGTACAGGTTTGTAGGCTAATTGGCTTGGTATAAGTGTAAATTGTCCCAAGTGTGTGTAGGACAGTGTTAGTGTGCGGGGATCACTGGACAGTGCGGACTCGGTGGGCCGAAGGGCCTGTTTCCTCACTGTTTCTCTGAACTAAATCTAATAGAGCAGTAGTAATATGATGAGTGGCACATTTAGGGTACTTGCACAGAGTCTTTTACCCAGGGTAGGGGAATCGAGAACCAGAGGGAATAGGTTTATGGTGAGGGGGGAAAGATTTAATAGGAACCCGAGGAGCAACTTTATTTACACAAAGGGTGGTGGGTATATGGAACGAGCTGTCAGAGGAGGTAGTTGTGGCAGGGAATATCACAATCACTTGGGCAGGTACATGGATAGGATGGGTTTAGAGGGATACGGACCAAATGTAAGCAGGTGGGACTAGTGTAGATGGGACATGTTGGGCTGAAGGGCCTGTTTCCACGCTGTATCACTCCTGATGAACTGGACAATGCCTCTCCTAATCAGCAGGGTCGTGGACAATTACAAGTCAGACCTGCAGGTGCTGAGGCTGAGGTCAGTTGGACTTTCCCAGTGCATGAGAAGTAAATCATAACCATCCACATATCCTGGTGATCGGCAATGTTTCTGGTCTGGTTTGTTTTTTGCTGCTTAAAGATTGTGCCTTTGCTGCCATCCACTGGACTTGTTGTGTCACGGCACCTTTGCACTGCACCAAACATTCTCAACTTCATACCAATGGCCCCCTTGCATAAGTGCGTCTATAATTCCTGTTGGGATCCTCCAGCTTTCTGCATCACTAACTTTCAGTGGGAAGTCCGGAGTGGAAGGCCAAATCAGTCTGAAGAAGGGTCCCGACCCGAAAAACCACATGTCCATCCCCTCCGCAGATGCTGCCTGACCCACTGAGTTCCTCCAGCACTGTGTTTTCTAAAGCAGATGGTAATCTGGCAGCAGGGGTTTCAGAAGAAAATGAGGAATGATTGAGGAGGTTCTGGCAAGCAACTCAAACGCAGTTTTTTAAACCGAGGCCTTGTTCACCCTGAATTAAATGGTGGGAATGCTGAACAACAGTAAGTAATGTGAGCGGTTTTGGGCCCCTTATCTGAAGAAGGATGTGCTGGCATTGGAGAGGGTCCAGAGGAGGTTTACAAGAATGACCCCATGAATGATTGGATTAACACATGGCGAGTCTTTGAAGGCACTGGGCCTGTACTCGCTGGAGTTTAGAAGGATGAGGGGGAAACCTCGTTGAAACTTACCGAATCGTGAAAGACCTGGATAGAGTGGATGTGGAGAAGATGTTTCCACCAGTGGGAGAGTCTAAGACCAAAGGTCAATAGACAATAGACAATAGGTGCAGGAGTAGGCCATTCAGCCCTTCGAGCCAGCACCGCCATTCAATGCGATCATGGCTGATCACTCTCAATCAGTACCCCGTTCCTGCCTTCTCCCCATACCCCCTCGCATCGCTATCCTTAAGAGCTCTATCCAGCTCTCTCTTGAAAGCATCCAACGAACTGGCCTCCACTGCCTTCTGAGGCAGAGAATTCCACACCTTCACCACTCTCTGACTGAAAAAGTTCTTCCTCATCTCCGTTCTAAATGGCCTACCCCTTATTCTTAAACTGTGGCCCCTTGTTCTGGACTCCCCCAACATTGGGAACATGTTTCCTGCCTCTAATGTGTCCAATCCCCTAATTATCTTATATGTTTCAATAAGATCCGCCCTCATCCTTCTAAATTCCAGTGTATACAAGCCTAATTGCTCCAGCCTTTCAACATACGACAGTCCCGCCATTCCGGGAATTAACCTAGTGAACCTACGCTGCACGCCCTCGTGGCCTCAGAATCAAAGAACGTACCTTAAAAAGGAGATGAGAAGGAATTTCTTTCATCAAAGGGTGGTGAATCTGTGGAATTCATTGTCACAGACGGCTGTGGAGGCCACGTTAATAGATACTTGTAAGGCGGAGATCGACAGATTCTTGATTAGTACGGGTGTCAGGGGTTATGGGGAGAAGGCAGGAGAATGGGGTTGAGAGAGAGAGATAGATCAGCCATGATTGAATGGCAGAGTAGACTTGATTTAAATTTAGATTTAGATTTAGAGATACAGCGCAGAAACGGGCCCTTCGGCCCACTGGGTCCGCGCCGCCCAGCGATCCCCGCACATTAACACGATCCGACTAGGGACAATTTTACATTTGCCCAGCCACCAATTAACCTACAAACCTGTACATCTTTGGAGTGTGGGAGGAAACCGAAGATCTCGGAGAAAACCCACGCAGGTCACGGGGAGAACGTACAAACTCCGTACAGTACAGCACCCGTAGTCAGGATCGAACCTGAGTCGACGGCACTGCATTCGCTGTAAGGCAGCAACTCTACCACTGCGCCCACCGTGCCGCCCTTGATGGGCCGAATGGCCTAATTGTGTTCCTAGAAATTTTGAGCTTCTGAACACAAATAGCATCTGCAGAAAAATAGTTAATGCTTTAGATAGATTTTAGGAAGAAGTTTAACAGTTTATTTGCCGGCACCCTGATTGGGAAATAAGCAAGCAAGAGGAAAGGATAAAAAATGTTTGTGAGGGGTGGTGAAAATGTTTGTGAGGGGTGGTGAAAATGTTTGTGAGCGGTGGTGAAAATGTTTGTGAGGGGTGGTGAAAATGTTTGTGAGCGGTGGTGAAAATGTTTGTGAGGGGTGGTGGAACTGAATGACAGGAGTGGAGAAGCCTGATTTTGGGCTGCATTTGCACAACAGATATAGTGTGTCTCCGGAGATAATGTACTGTTCTACTCTTTAACACGGTGGTGCAGCGGTAGAGTTGCTACCGTACAGCGCTCACAGCACCAGAGACCCAGTTCGACCCCGACTACGGTTGCTGTCTGCACGGAGTTTGTACGTTCTCCCCGTGACCGCGTGGGTTTTCTCCGGGAACTTTGGTTTCCTCTCCCACACTCCAAAGACGTACAGGTATGTAGATATGTAGTGTAGGATAGTGTTAATGTGCAGGAATCGCTGGGCTGTGCGGACTCGGTGGGCCGAAGGGCCTGTTTCTGCGCTGTATCTCTAAACTAAACTAAACTAAACACATGAGACACGCAAAAGTGCAAGAATTACATGTCCATGGTGGAAGATCTTACACAGTTCCTTGTATAGGTTATTTTGTCAACATTATATCTAAAACTAGAGGGTATACGTTTATGGTAAAAGAGCAGAGGGATCGAGGAGTACAGGTACGTAGTTCCTTGAACAGTGACGTCACAGGTGGATAGGGTGGTAAAGAGGTCTTTCGATGCATTGACATTTGTCAAAGGTAGACACAAAATGCTGGAGAGAAGGAATGGGTGACCCATTCCTTTGAGACCCTCAGACTCTTGGGTCTGGGTTAAGACGCGGTCGTGGAATCGGAGAGAAGGAGGAGTCACAGAGGGCGAGCAGTGAGAGAGGATGTTGCCGAACTCTCGTCGGAGAGAGGAGGGGAACTTCTTCAAAGTGGACATACCTTGAGGAGATTTCGCAGTGGAGCAGACGAAATGTGTAGGAAGGAACTGCAGACGCTGGTTTAAATCGAAGGAATACATAAAATACTGGAGTAACTCAGCGGGACAGGCAGCATCTCTGGAGAGAAGGAATGGGTGACGTTTCGGGTCGAGACCCTTGTTCGGACTGAAGAAGACAAATTGGCTTTTGACAGTCAGGGTGTTGAGTACACAAGTTGGGATGTTGTGTTACAGGTGCACAGGGCGTTGGTGAGGCTGCATGTGGAGTAGTGGTTCAGTTTTGGGTGGGAAGGGTTCAGAGAGATATCGGCCGTAGTTTAGAGATACAGTGCGGAAACAGGCCCTTCTTATCACCAAGTCTGCGCCGACCAGCGATCCCCGCACACTAACACTATCCTACACACACGAGGGACAATTTACAATTTTACCAAAGCCAATTAGCCTACATCTTTGGAGTGTGGGAGGAAACCAGAGCTCCCGGAGAAAACCCACGCAGGTCACGGGGAGAACGTACAAACTCTGTACAGACAGCACCCATAGTCAGGATTGAACCCGGATCCCTGGCGCCTTAAGGCAGCAACTCTACCGCTGCACCACCATGACTAGCTCAAGAAGCAACCTCGATCGGTATAGTCTAGTTGGGCCGAAGGGCCTGTTTCCGTGCTGTGTAACTCAATGCTAACTGGTGTCCACATTAATCAGCCTCTTGTCACTGATGTGAGGTGGAAATTGTGAAGACTTCTTTGGACGTGTCGGCTGCTTAAGTAGCGGAGCAAACTTGAACTCAGTAGCTTTGCATTTAAGTCACCTCTGATCCAGCTGACTGAATCTCCTCACTCCACTTGCTGCCTTTAATAAATGATTGCTAGCTGAAGTGCTTGCCCTCGCTGAGTTAGCAGAGGAGTGAAGTCTGATTACACACGTAAATGAGCACACCCTCCCTTGCATTCTCAGAGTAAGTCATCGTGATTTAATATGGACAGGTGCTGAAACAGTGACTCACTCACATAAGCCCATTATCACGGACTGAGAGGTTTTATCAGGTAATACTCCATCGATTTTGCCACATTGCAGTTCGGTGTCACTTTGAGAAAGCAAGGTTCCCTTAAAATAAACTATGTATCATTACTATTAATTAACTATTAATTGGAGGGCAGGCTGCTCACTCTTTTTTAAATGCTTCCCTTACCTGGCGAAGTTGATGTTATGCCCCAGTGGCTGATTACTGTCAATTCCATTGTTGGGACTGATGATCAAATATTGCAAGCAAATAATCCCTTGTGTATGTGGGTTGAAATCTGACCGTGTCAGTGGAAAATTTGCTTTTGGATTTTTAAAACAATCCCTAGAAGTGTGAGAAGTGTGAAGCCGGCAAAGCTTAGCTAAGTTTGGAGATACGGCGCGGAAACAGGCCCTTCGGCCCACCACATCCGTGCCGATCCCTGTACACTAGCACCATCCTACACACCGGGAACAATTTACAATCATTACCGAAGCCAATTAACTTACAAACCTGCACGCCTTTGGAGTGTGGGATGGGGTGGGGGGGGTGGGGAATCCGGAGCATGTGGAGAAAACCCACGCAGTCACAGGGAGAACGTACGAACTCCACACAGATAGCACCCGTAGTCAGGATTGTACCCGGTTCTCTGGCGCTGTGAGGCAGCAACTCTACCGCTGCGCCCGTTGGATTGTTGTAAAATCCCAAAGTGATGCAATAGACAATAGACAATAGACAATAGGTGCAGGAGTAGGCCATTCAGCCCTTCGAGCCAGCACCGCCATTCAATGCGATCATGGCTGATCACTCTCAATCAGTACCCCGTTCCTGCCTTCTCCCCATACCCCCTCACTCCGCTATCCTTAAGAGCTCTATCCAGCTCTCTCTTGAAAGCATCCAACGAACTGGCCTCCACTGCCTTCTGAGGCAGAGAATTCCACACCTTCACCACTCTCTGACTGAAAAAGTTCTTCCTCATCTCCGTTCTAAATGGCCTACCCCTTATTCTTAAACTGTGGCCCCTTGTTCTGGACTCCCCCAACATTGGGAACATGTTTCCTGCCTCTAATGTGCGACAGCAATATAGCTGGTAAAGTCACTGCCTCACAGCGCCAGGGACCCAGTTTCGATCCTGACCTCGTGTGCTGACTGCAGTATATTTCCAATCAATTGGAAGACTGCAGAAGCCTGGCTTTGTGTGCAGAGACTCTGATTTAAACTAAAAGCTGATAGACTGCAGTGAGAGTTAGTGAACATTCTCTTCATCTCTGGGGCATTAGATCCATATTAGATGAGCAAATCTTCAATTCATGTTGTGTTCCCAGTGTAAATTATAATTATCACTCAAATCATAGAATGTTTGTTCTTTGCAGTCATAACATTAAGCACACAAGTCAGGATGATTTTGTGATGACTTCATACTTCACAGCCTGGGACTGCTGTTCATAGACAGAGGCAGTTGCCTGGAATACGGAATGATGTTGGCCGTCTGAATTAAGCTGCCTCATGGGGGGAATAGATCAGGTAGATGCACAGAGTCTCTTGCCCAGAGTGGGGGAATCGAGGGCCAGAGGACATAGGTTCAAGGTGAAGGGGAAACGATTTCATAAGGGATCTGAGGGGTAACGTTTTCCACACAAACGGTGGTGGATCTTATTGAAACATATAAGATAATTAGGGGATTGGACACATTAGAGGCAGGAAACATGTTCCCAATGTTGGGGGAGTCCAGAACAAGGGGCCACAGTTTAAGAATAAGGGGTAGGCCATTTAGAACGGAGATGAGGAAGAACTTTTTCAGTCAGAGAGTGGTGAAGGTGTGGAATTCTCTGCCTCAGAAGGCAGTGGAGGCCAGTTCGTTGGATGCTTTCAAGAGAGAGCTGGATAGAGCTCTTAAGGATAGCGGAGTGAGGGGGTATGGGGAGAAGGCAGGAACGGGGTACTGATTGAGAGTGATCAGCCATGATCGCATTGAATGGCGCTGCTGGCTCGAAGGGCTGAATGGCCTACTCCTGCACCTATTGTCTATTGTCTATTGGATGTATGGAACAAGCTGCCAGAGGAGGTACTTGAGGCTGGGACTATCCCAACAACAGGTACATGGATAGGACAGGTTTGGTGGGATATAGACCAAACGCAGGCAGGTGGGACTAGTGTAGCTGCGACATGTTGGCCGGTGTGGACAAGTTGGGCCGAACGACCTGTTTCCACACTATATGACTCTATGACTCATAGACATTTCATAGACACAAAGTGCTGGAGGAACTCAGCGGGTCAGGCAGCATCTCTGGAGGATAGGCAACATTTTCGGTCAGACCCAATTCTTGAAGTGCAGTCATAATCACATTTTTCAGTCCACTCTCAGTCTGAGGAAGGGTTCCAACCCGTAATGTCACCTATTCCTTTTTCTCCAGAGATGCTGCCTGGCCCACTGAGTTACTCCAGCATTTCTCCTTTTTCACATTATTCATATTTTCTTACCACACAGTGGGAGGCCGTTTGGCCTACGGAATTTATGCCAACTCTCAGAACAATCCCATTACCCCACTGACCTACGAAAGCCCCAAAACGTTGCCAATCCATGTCCACCAAAGATGCTGAGAGGGACCCAGTGGTACAGATCAATATCTTGCTTGGCATTGATTATTACAGTCGAGACATCCTGTTGCAACTGTACCAAACATTGATCAGACATTGGTTACAGACAAGCTTGCCTGCAGGAAATATCTATATACTAAAACTCTCGTTTGTTTGTTCCTGAACAACAGCAAAAACGGTACACGATAGAGCAACACTTTTAGGCCCACCTTACTCACCGTCGTCCCTATGGTGCTAATGGAAGATGTTTCATTGAAATCGATGTTATATTTTTAACGTTATTCACATTTAAAATTTTAAATCTATCTCCTCGGAAGGCAGGGGGAGGAGGGAGGATCAGGGGGGTTGAGGGGGATGGAGTGAGGGGGAGGGAGAAGGGGGAGTGGGAGGGGAGGGGTAGAGGGGGGAGGAGGGAGGGGGGGAGGAGGGAGGGCGGAGGAGGGAGGGCGGAGGGGGGAGGGGGGGAGGAGAGGGTGCTGCACCATTGCAGGAGAGGTTTGGGCCCAACGTGTCCACTTGGTCTAGTTATTCTTATAAGTGATGAGTTAAACCAGAGGGTGTAGATTTTGAGTAAAGGTGAGAGATTAAGGGCAAACTTGAAAAGGGAGTTTTTCTTCAGGTATATCAATCGGAAGTAACATTGGAGAAAGCCTGAAAAGATGTTTCATGGCAAGAGGTTGTCAGGGAGGGATCGGCATGTGCATAAGTGCCAGTAGGATCACCTGGAACTACTCTCTTTAGGTGAACAGTGTACCTAACCTCTCATGGTGCCTATCTATTTGTACCTCTGCAGTACAGAGGGCGACACAGTGGCTCAGCGGTAGAATTGCTGCCTTAATGCGCCAGTGACCCAGGTTCGATCCTGACTACGGGTACTGTCTGTACGGAGTTTTTACTTCCTCCCTGTGACGGTGCGGGTTTTCCGGTTTCCTCCTGCACTCCCAAAACATGCAGGTTTGTTGGTTAATTGACTTCAGTAAATTGTCCGCAGTGTGCAGGATAGAACTAGAGTACGGGTGATCGCTGGTCGGCACGGACCCAGTGGGCCGAAGGGTCTGTTTCCACACTGTATCTCTGAACTAAACTAAACAACAGCTCTTACCTCCTCCGACATCAATGTCAATGTGTAGAAACAAAGAATTGGTGATGCTGGTGAATACACAAAAGGATACAAAGTGCTGGAGTAACTCAGCAGGTCAGGCAGCAAGCATCTCTGGAAAACATAGATAGGTGATGTTTTGGGTTAAGACCCTTCTTCAATTTTTCTTGGTTGTCAGTTTGGTCAGTGGACGCAACCCAGGCCTGCTACCCGTTCCATTTAGAACGGAGATGAGGAAAATCATTTTCAGTCAGAGAGTTGCGAATCTGTGGAATTCTCTGCCTCAGAAGGCAGTGGAGGCCAATTCTCTGAATGCATTCAAGAGAGAGCTGGATAGAGCTCTTAAGGATAGCGGAGTCAGGGGGTATGGGGAGAAGGCAGGAACGGGGTACTGATTGAGAATGATCAGCCATGATGACATTGAATGGTGGTGCTGGCTCGAAGGGCCGAATGGCCTACTCCTGCACCTATTGTCTATTGTCTATTGTAATGGTTGGTCAGGTGGTGACACATTCATTAACATGCTTTTAAATTTTGGAAGTATTGCAAAATTACATTTTCATTTTAACTTGAATAAAGTTGTGTTGTTTCACAGTATGTAGGTGAAAACAAAACTCTCAAACACAAATCCTTTAGTGCCACCTTGTGGAAAAATTATAAATGATCTTAAGGGAAATATAAAGATGGGAACAGCTCTCATTTTCAGGCAGTGCTTTTTTAGAAGACAACAAGGTGCTTCTGGTATCTCTGGTGGACCGACATCTTATAAGTGACTTAAGGTGCTTAAGAGCCTGACCGCCTAATTTAATTAATACATTTTATTTCTTATTACTTTGGTGATCTTTTTATAATATTGTATTGCAAATTCTAAAACACTGAAAGTCTAGTTTTTAACTTTTTAGAGGTGCCATATCTTAGCAAAATAAAAGCATTGGATTCTGGAAATGGTGCCTGAGGTTTGGAAAGTTGCAAAAGTTAAATCAACCGGGATAAAAGTTACTCCAACACGGTAGCCCAGTGGCGCAGCGGTAGAGTTGCTGCCTCAATGGACAATAGGTGCAGAAGGAGGCCATTCGGCCCTTCGAGCCAGCACCTCGCAGCGCTAGAGACCCAGGTTCAATCCCAACCAAGGGTGCTGTCTGTGTGGAGTTTGCACGTTCTCCCCGTGACTGTAAGATATTGTATCTGCTTGTAAGAGGAAATGACAGCGTATCTGCTTGTAAGAGGATATGGCCTCACGGGCTAGGCCTGGGGAATTAAAGGACACAGCGTGTGCGACTCGAATACGTGACAGGGACCGCATGGGTTTCCTCCCACATCCAAGCATTCTGTGGGTTTGCAGGTTTATTGGCCTCTCTGTAACTTGTCCCCAAGTAGACACGAAATGCCGGAGTAACTCAGCGGGACAGGCAGCATCTCTGGAGAGAAGGAATGTGTGTCGTTTTGGGTCGAGACCCATCTTCAGACAAAACCAGCATCTGCAGTTCCTTCCAACACATTTCGTCTGCAAATTGTTAGTTCCTTACTGTCTTTTCAAGAGGAAAATCAAAAGACACAACATTTTGTGTGATTGCACATTGGTTCCCAGTATACTCCTTCTTAGTCTTATTTCTTATAAAATAAAATGTAAAGCACAGTTACATAACTTGTTATTTCATTAATGTGTTGGTTGGTGGACGACATAGACTTTGGGGGGCTTTAAAAATAAAGTTTAGTGTGTGTCTGTTCCATGTCTGCATGTTTCTGTTGTGCTGTTGCAAGTAAGAATGTCATTGTCCTACCTGGGACAGGTGAGGCAACCTTGGTGGTTGTGGTGGGAGTGGCCCGATTTCGAGCTGCGGGAACGCCGTGCGCCGTGCGCCTTGTCCCGGGCAGCGCGCCGTAGCGGAGGCCGGGCGTGGTTACCGGGGCGACGGTGCGGCCTAGTCCGAGCCCGAGCCCGAGCCTGAGCCTCCACCCCGGGCCGAGCCGAGCCCTTCCCTGCTCAGCAGCCGCCGCCGCCGCAGCCTGGACCGACCAGCCGCCTGAGTCTCTCCACAGCCGCCGGCTCACACTCTCTCCCCGCCAGCCCGAGCCCCACTACTGTCGCAGCCCAGCCCAGCCAGCGGCCTGACCCGAGCCCGCCGCCCGAAGCCCCTCTCCGTAGCCCAGCGGCCCGGCGGCCCGGCGCGCTCGGGGCGGGCATGTGGCCGGCCTCGGGACTCAGGGCAGCGCAAATGGGGAAACTTGTTCGTCAGGAAGAAGCGGTCCCGAGTGACCGAGCAGGACAAGGCCGTGCTGGTGAGTGGGGAGGGGAGGGGAGCTGGGGGGGAGGGGAGGGGGAGGGGAGGGGAGGGGGAGGGGAGGGGAGGGGAGGGGGAGGGGAGGGGAGGGGAGGGGAGGGGAGGAGGGGAGGGGAGGGGAGGGGAGGGGGAGGGGAGGGGGAGCTGGGGGGGGAGGGGAGCTGGGGAGGGGAGCTGGGCTGGGGATCATGGCATGGAGACCCCCAGGTGGGTTCCTTCTACCCGGCCGGCGGGCCGCTATCTGTCTGTCTCCCTAAACAGCTGGATTTCCACACCCCCCCCAATCTTTTCTTTCTTTCCTTCCTCCCCATCTTTCCTCCCATCTTTCCTCCATCTTTCCTCCCTCCCTCCCATCTTTCCCTCACCCCCTCCCTCCCATCTTTCCTCCCACCCCCCTCCCTCCCTCCCATCTTTCCTTCCCTTCCCTCCCTCCCATCTTCCTTCCCTCCCTCCCTCCCATCCTTCCTTCCCTCCCTCCCTCCCATCCTTCCTTCCCTCCCTCCCTCCACCATCTTCTTCCCCTCCCTCCCATCTTTCCTTCCCTCCCTCCCTCCCATCTTTCCTTCCCTCCCTCCCTCCCATCTTTCCTTCCTCCCTCCCTCCTCCCATCTTTCCTTCCCTCCCTTCCTCCCTCTCCTCTCCCTCCCTCCCCATCTTTCCTTCCTCTCACCTCCTCCCTCCATCTTTCCTTCCCTCCCTCCCTCCTCTCTTTCCTTCCCTCCCATCCCATCTTTCCTTCCCTCCCTCCCTCCCTCCCATCTTTCCATCCCTCCCACCCATCTTTCCCACCCTCCCATCATTCCCACCCTCCCACCAACCCATCTTACATTCCAACCCTCCCTCCCATCTTTCAAACCAACCCACCCTCACCAACTTTCCTTCCCACCCCCACCCATCTTTCCTTCCCCCCATCTTTCCATCCCCCCAACTTTCCTTCCCCCATCTTTCCTTCCCCCCATCTTTCCTTCCCCCCATCTTCCTCCCCCCCATCTTTCCTTCCCCCCATCTTTCCTTCCCCCCAACTTTCCTTCCCCCCATCTTCCTCCCCCCATCTTTCCTCCCCCCATCTTTCCTTCCCCCCATCTTTCCTCCCCCCATCTTTCCTCCCCCCCTCCCATCTTCCTCCCCTCCCTCCCATCTTTCCTCCCCTCCCTCCCTCCCTCCCATCTTTCCTTCCCTCCCTCCCATCTTTCCATCCTCCCTCCCATCTTTCCTTCCCTCCCTCCCATCTTTCCTTCCCTCCCTCCCATCTTTCCTTCCCTCCCTCCCATCTTTCCTTCCCTCCCTCCCATCTTCCTTCCCTCCCTCCCATCTCCTCCCCTCCCTCCCATCTCACTTCTTTCCTCTTCCCTCCCTCCCATCTTTCCTTCCCTCCCACCCTCCCTTCCCTCCCACCCTCCCAACTTTCCACTTCCCCAACCCTCCCTCCCATCTTTCCTTCCCTCCCTCCCCTTCCCCCCACCAACCCCTACCCACCCCACCCAACCTCCACCCCACTACCATCCCACCACTCCCACACCCACTTTCCTTCCCCCCCTCCAATCTTTCCTTCCCCTCCCTCCCATCTTCCTTCCCTCCCACCATCCCTCCCCATCTTTCCTTCCCCCTCCCTCCCACCCAACCCTTCCCTCCCTCCCCTTCCCTCCCCTCCCTCCCATCTTTCCCTTCCCTCCCTCCCCCCCCTCCCACCCCCACCCATCATTCCTTCCCTCCCTCCACCCATCTCCCACCCTCCCACCTCCACTTCCCCACCCTCCCCCACCCTCCTTCCCCCTCCCTCCCATCTTTCCTTCCTCCCTCCCCTCTCCACTCCCTCACCCCCCTCCCAACCCTCACCCTCCCTCCCCCCATCTTTCCTTCCTCCCCCTCCCCCATCTTTCCTTCCCTCCCACCATCCCTCCCATCTTTTCCTTCCCTCCCTCCCTCCCATCTTTCCCTCCCTCCCCCTCCCTCCCATCTTTCCCTCCCCTCCCATCTTTCCCTCCCTCCCTCCCTCCCATCTTTCCCTCCCTCCCTCCCATCTTTCTTTCCTTCCCTCCCTCCCATCTTTCTTTCCTTCCCTCCCTCCCATCTTTCCTTCCTTCCCTCCCATCTTTCCTTCCCCCTCCCATCTTTCCTTCCCTCCCTCCCACCTTTCCTTCCCTCCCTCCCATCTTTCCTTCCCTCCCTCCCACCCATCTTTCCTTCCCCCATCTTTCCTTCCCCCCATCTTTCCTCCCCCCCATCTTTCCTCCCCCCATCTTTCCTCCCCCCATCTTTCCTCCCCCCATCTTTCCTCCCCCCATCTTTCCTCCCCCCATCTTTCCTCCCCCATCTTTCCTTCCCCCCATCTTTCCTTCCCCCCATCTTTCCTCCCCCCATCTTTCCTCCCCCCATCTTTCCTCCCCCCATCTTTCCTCCCCCCCATCTTTCCTCCCCCCATCTTTCCTCCCCCCATCTTTCCTCCCCCCATCTTTCCTCCCCCCCCCCCCCCAGAGAAGTGGGAATCTACAACCATGTTGACCATCAAACACCCATTGACATCGTAACAAGAAGAAAAGCTGGAAGAATTTGACCAGTGAAATATGTCTTTGTGGAAAGTGAAACCAGCTGACGTTTCAAATGAAAGGCTTCATCGTACACTTGAAACATTAACTAGTTTCTCTTTCCACTGATGCTGCTTGCCTGGGTGATCTTTTCCAGTATTTCAGTTTTTGTTTCAGATTTACAACAATGATTCCAGGAATGAGTGGGTTCGCATATGATGAGCGTTTGACAGCACTGGGCCTCTACTCGCTGGAGTTTAGAAGGATGAGGGGGGACCTCATTGAAACTTACAGAATAGTGAAAGGCAAAGATGGAGTGGATGTGGAAAGAGTGTTCCAATGGTGGGAGAGTCTAGGACCAGACGGCATAGCCTCAGAATTAAGGGGCGTCCTTTTAGAAAGGAGGTGAGGAGGAACTTCTTTAGTCAGAGGGTAGTTAATCTGTGGAACTCTGCCACAGAGGGCTGTGGAGGCCAAGTCATTGGATATTTTTACGGCAGAGATAGATAAATTCTTGATTAGTACAGGTGTCTAGGGTTATTGGGAGAAGGCAGGAAAATGGGATTAGGAGGCAGAGATCAGCCACGATTGAATGGCGGAGTAGACTCGATGGAGCAAATGGCCTAATTCTACTCCTATAACTTGTGAGATTCCAACCTCTGTAGTTTTTTTCCCCCATCTCTTTTCTATTCCTATTTCCAGCACTTGGTCCATAGCCGCCTTTGTCATGGCAATTCAAGTGCTTGTTTAAATACTTCTTAAATCTTGTGAGTGTCCATGCCTCTGCTCTTCACTCAGGCAGCGTGTTCCAGATTCCAACCCTCATATGGCTGGAAAAAAATCTAAATCGCATCCAAACCTACCATAAGCCTATGCCCTTATGTTTTAGATGCCTTTGCTCTGGGGAAAGTTTTCTTCAAAATAAATATCAGATTCTAGAACCAATCTCTGAGAAACTACACTTTTCTCCTGTCCATAAATCTACCTTTGACTATTACTGTTTAGTGTTACCTATAGTATAAGAAAATGACTGCAGATGCTGGTACAAATCGAAGGTATTTATTCACAAAATGCTGGAGTAACTCAGCAGGTCAGTCAGCATCTCAGGAGAGAAGGAATGGGTGACGTTTCGGGTCGAGACCCTTCTTCAATGTTACCTTATCAGTTCTCTGTCCCTACCAACACAGCCCTTTTTATCCCGGGGCTGTAATCTTAATGAAACGTCTATTCAATAGCACTTTATCAAATGTTTTTCAAATGTTTATATGTACCTCATCAACTGCATTTCCTTTGTGAACCCTCTGTTATTTCAAAAAATCATTTCAGGTTAGATACAATTTGTCTTTAACAAGTCCATGGCAACACAAGGAACTGCAGATGCTGGTTTACAAAAGAAAAACTACTGGAGTAACTCAGCAGAGCGTGGAGCATCTCTGGAGGACATAGATAGGCGACGTTTGGGATCGGAACCCTTCTCCAGTCCAAAATGTCGCCTCTGCAGTAATTTTTTTATTAACAAATCCATGTTGTCACTCGTGATGAAATTCCACACTTGTCCAAGTGACTGTTCAATCGGTCTCTGAATATTCTTCTGTGAATTTCTCCCACCATCAAGGTTAAACTGAGTGGTCAGTGATTACTCGTCGTTTATCCCTGTACCCTTTTAAAACAAGGCTGCAACCATTGCAGTTTTCCTCTGGCACCATCTCTGAATCGATGGATCTTTGGAAGATTGTGGCCAGGACCTCAGCCGGTTCTTCATTTACTTTCCTCACCATCTTAGGATGCAATCATCTGGACCAAACGATTTAGCCGCTTTAATTGCAAATTTGTCCTTCTAGTCCTCTACTTTATCGATTTTTAGTCCATTGATACTAGTTTGTTTTTTTAAATGACAGAAAGTGCTGGAGTATCTCAGTGGACCAGGCAGCGTCTCTGGTGCTGCCTGTCCGGCTGAAACACTCCATCACTTTGTGTCTTATCTTGTGAACCAGCATCAGCAGTCCCTTGCATCCACATAATCGTAATTACTACTTCCTTAGCTGCAATTCCAGCAGCATCTTTTTTGATTAAAAACTGGTGTAAAGTACTCATTTATCTACCCCAGCTATGCTCTCTGCTTTCATTCAGTAGGTTTCTTTGTTGATGTCTGATTAGCCTTTGCTCTCCTCGTGCATCCCTTCTCCTTTTCTAATGCTTGTAGAATATTTTTTATTTCCTTTTATGTTTGCTAACAGTCTTTTCTGATCTTCCCTCTGCTTCTCCTTTTTTGTTTTTTGCACAATGTTCAGAGGGGAAGTAATGGGCAGAACTACAGTATGGGTATAATGTACATTGTGTGGTGGTGAATTTGTGCACCTGAGGCTCTCGTGTCGTTATAATGAACAGATAATCTGTTTGTGATGTGTAGGAAGGAACTGCAGATGCTGGTTTAAACCAAAGATAGGCACAAAAAGCTGGAGTAACTCAGCGGGTCAGACGGCATCTCTGGAGAAGAGGATGTTTCGGGTCGAAACCCTTCTTCAGACTGAGAGTCGGGGGAAGGGAAAGGAGAGATATAGAACAAATGAATGAAAGATATGCAAAAAAATACAGATGATAAAGGAAACAGGCCATTGTTAGCTGTGAGCTAGGTGAAAACAAGTTACAGACAGTAAGATTCGACAAGATGTCTTTGAAGCTAGTACGACTAGGGTGTGAGAGGGATGGAGAGAGTGGGATGCAGGGATTACTTGAAGTTGTGAAATCAATATTCTACCACTGGGTTGTTAGCTTCCCAAGCGAAATATGAGATGCTGTCCCTCCAATTTGTGTTTGGCCGTACTCTGACAATGGAGATAGAAAGGTCAGTTTTGGAATGGGGAGGGGAATTAAAGTGTTTGGCATCTGGGAGATTAGGTAGCTCCAGGCCGACTGAGCGACGGTGTTCAGTGAAACGATTGGCCAGTCTACGTTTGGTCTCACCGAGGTATAAGGTCCACACCTTGAACAACGGATACAGTAGCTGAGGTTGGAGGAGGTGCAAATGAACCTCTGCCTAACCTGAAAGGACTGTCGAGGGTCCCTGGACAGCGTCGAGGGAAGCGGTATAGGGACAGGTGTTGCATCTCCAGCGGTTGCAGGGGAAGGTAACTTGGGAGGGGGTGGTTTGGGTGGGAAGGGATGATTTAACCAGGGAGTTGCGGAAGGAACAGTCTCTGCGGAAAGGGGTGGAGATGGGAAGATGTGACTAGTGGTGGGAACCTGTTGAAGCTGTTTGTGATGTTGATTATAAATATGGTGATGTTTGGGATAAATATTGGCCAGCGCACTAGGAAGAATGTTGCTGCTCTTGGCCTTTTGTCGTGCAATCATTTGTCTCACAAGTATGTCTCAATTAATATTATAATCATTCAGAAAGAGAATTGTCCAATGATCACATCTTCTCTAACATACAAAGTGCTGGAATAACTCAGCGGGACAGGCAGCATCTGTGGAGAGCATGGATGAGCGACTTTTCGGGTTGGGTCCTGACTCGAAACGTCACCTATCCAAGTTCCCCAGAGATGTGGCCTGACCCACAGAGTTACTCCAGCGCTTTGTGTCCTTTTGTGCAAGTCAGCATCTACAGTTGCTTGTTTCTACCTATAGGATAAATAGAATTAGGAATTGTGGTTCATTCCCTTGTGTCACCACCACCATTCAATTGGTTTGTGGCCGATATCTTTACCTCGGCTCCATTTACCTGCACGGACCCCTTAATCTTTTGAGTCCAGCCTCTGAAATTTCTCTGGATCTTGAATGTACTCAGACTGAGCCTCCACGCTTGTCTTGGGTGGTGAATTCCAAAGATTCCAAATCTGTACCGATCGTAGTTCTGAACAGTTAGCTCCTTATTTTAACACTGATCTCGCGTTGTTTAGTTTAATGATACAGCGTGGAAACAGGCCCTATGGCCCACTGAGGCCATGCGACCAGCGATCACACATACACTAGTCCTATCACACCAGAGACAATTTACGGAAGCCAGTTAACCCACAAGCAATAATCCCTTGTGTGTGGGTTGAAATCTGACAATCAGTGGAAAGTTTACATTTGGGTTTTTAAAACTCCTCGAAGTAAGAGAAGTGAGAAGCTAGGGTCAGTGGCCAGGGCTGCAAAGCTTAGTTTAGCATAGTTTTGAGACAGTGCGGAAATAGGCCCTTCGGTCCGCCGACCAGTGATCCCCGTACATTAACATTATCCTACGTACTAGGGACAATTTATAGGTTTTATCGAAGCCAATAACCTCCAAACCTGTATGTCTTTGGAGTGTGGGAGGAAACTGGAGAACCTAGGGGAAAACCCACACGGTCACAGGGAGAAGGTACAAACTCCGTACAGACAGTAAACCTTATTAAAATCCATTACTTCTGACTAGATACTTTTTGGCTGAGAATTCTGCAAAGCCCAAGCCCAATGCTTAAGACAAATGTTGTCGTACATACTTGAAATCACTTACAGCCATTACATTCAATCACAAAGCTGGAACGTTAATCAAAATAGATTAATTGACTTGCTGGTCGATAGGGCTTTCATTTTCATTATAACTGTTGTTGGTGGTTTGCCACTTGTCATTCACCAACTGATTAGGTCTTAGCAGTGGTGGTTTCTATATGTGTGTTTTGAGAAAGTGATCTGGTCGACTTGCTACTTGTTTGTTTTCTGATGGACGTTTTGAGAGCAGCTGTGGTATGCACAGAAACTGGTTCAGATCTGCAGCAAGAAAAGTTGCATACTGGCTTTTGCAGGGTAGTCTGATCAGCATGATCAAATGAATTTGCATTCGTGTTTTTTATTAATGGAGAAAGCAAGCTAAGACTTGAGAAGTATGTAGGTTATTATCAATATGCTTTAGTTTACCGAGGTACAGTGAAAAGCTTTTTTGTTGCGTGCTATGTGGTCAGTGGAAAGACTATACATGATTACAATCAAGCCTTCCCCAGTGTATAGATATGGGATAAAGGGAATAATGTTTGGTCCAAGATAAAGTCCAGTATAGTCCGAGGGTCTCCAATGAGGTGGATGGTAGGTCAGAACTACTCTTTAGTTGGTGATAGGATGGTTCCGTTGCCTGATAAAAGCTGGGAAGGAACTATCTCTGAATCTGGAGGTGTATGTTTTCACTGTTCATCTTGTCTGATGGCAGAGGAAAGAAGAGGGAATGGTGGGGGGTGAGACTGGTCCTCGATTATGATGCTGGCCTTGCCGAGGCACCCTGAAGTGTAGATGTAGTCAATGGAAGGGAGGCTGGTTTGCGTGATGGTCTGGCTTCTTCCACAACTCCGCAGTTTGTTGCTTTTTCTTTTGTCGAAGTAAAGCTAGTTTATTGGGTGAGTGAGACCTCTCTTTCGACTGAAATACTTTGGGTGATATAATGTACAGAATAAGAATGCTATTATAATCACTATTATTTCTATATCACATTGGTGCCCCTTGCACTAAAGAAATTAAAATGAGCATGAAACTGAACCTGAGAGAATACAGGTGATATCGGCAGTAACGAACACCACTCCCTCCGCTGTGCTCCGTTTACAGTAAACCCTCGTTACAACAGACCATAGAGGAGGGATTGGTGTCCATTACTGCTAATGACTACAGATGGTGGTTAATAGACCAAAGGACACGAAGTGCTGGAGTAATTCAGAGGGTCAGGATCTCTTGAGATCATGGAAGAGTGTCAAAGGGACTCTTCCTCAGACTGATTGATTAAATTGATTAGTAGAATTAGATGTTACAATCCCTAAGGTTTACACTACAATTGACTGGTGTTCTTGGGGATGGCTACTAGGTGATGTTGCTACCATTCAGACACATCTTCAGTTGTGTACCTCAACGTCACTGGGTGTTTCGGCCTTTTATCACAAGATACCTTCAGTCGAGGCAGGCCCACCGCAGGGTGATCAGTCCTGGGTGTGTGTCTTATGGTTAGCCTCTAGATGGTCACGTGGCAGCCCAGACAGCATCTCTTCTTTTCAGCCCAGACAGCATCTCTTCTTTTCAGCCACAGCCAGTGACTGCTCCGTTCTGCGGCATTGGCAAGTTCTTTGATTGCCCTCCTTTGGGCCTGCCCTCTGACTCCTAATTCCCTCAGGAGCCTTGCAGTGGAACTGGCTACAAAGCCCCTGCACCCCACCTCCACTGGACGCACCCTTGCACTCCAACCTCGCTCCTCTGCCTCTACTGCAAGGTTGGAATATCTCAGCCTTTTCCTTTCATATGCCTCATCCACAGCCTCCTCCCAGGGCACCGTCAGCTCAATGATGGAAACACGCCGACAGGAGTTGGACCAGAGGACGAGGTCCGGTCGCAGGTTGGTAACTGCGATTTCAACTGGGAAGGAAAGCCTCTGGCCTAGGTCAACCCGCATTTCCCAGTCCCTGGCTGCGCTCAGTGGGCATGAGTTGAGAAGCGAGGGGTTAGTCCTCCGTTTCTCTCCTTCCCGGATGAAGGATGGTATTTGTGGGAACGTTATCTGAGCATTGATTGGCATGGCGTTGATGGTAACTCTCTTGCACTCGAGTTCAACTGCCAAACACCTCAGCACCTGGTTGTGTCGCCAGGTGTATCTGTCTTGTGTTGGGCTGGTCTTACAACCGACCAGGATGTGCTTGAGGTTTGCTGGAACTACACACAGGGGGCAGGCTGGATCCTCTCCCAGCCAAAGACTTAGGTTTGTGGGAGAGGGAAGGACGTCATATGTGGCTCTGATAATAAAGCTCATCATACTTGACTCCATGTTCCACAGCTCACTCCATGTGATCTTCCTCCTCTCAATGCCATCCCACCTCATCCAGCGGCCTTGCTTGGCTTGAGATATAGCTTTGGCACACCTGGTCGCTTCTTCTTGGCGGCGCACCTCCTCCTCCACCAGGTGCCGACGTTCAGCTGGAGTAGCCATTTGCCAGGTAGGTTTCGTTGCTCCCAGGCCAAAGCCCCCTCGGCCTTGTTGGACATGGCCCACTCAGTCGGCTGAGTTATCCCAGCACTTTGTGTCGTTTTTAGTGTAAAGCTAGACGCCGATACCGCTAGTCTGCACCAGTGAGCCCTTCTTCACCGGTTCACACGGCTGCTGTTGCGGCTCACGTTGTAGCCTCCACAAGACCCGCTCTCTCCAGGCCGCTGTCCACAGCAGGACGCGCTGTCCACAGTCCACAGACTGTCCTACGGTCCACAGTCACCTGCTGTCGCTACCAAAGTGCAGTATGTTGGCGACTCCGGGGGAGAAGTAGGAGGAAGAGGCGGCGGTGGGGGGAGGAGGAGGAAGGGCAGTGTGGGAGGTGGGGGGGGGGGGGGGGGGTAGGTGGTAATAAGTCGACTGGACAGAGTGATGAGATAAAGAAACTGCCGACAGCAAGAAACAGCAGCAGGTGAGGGGCTCGCTGGTGCACCCTGCGAGTCAGGAGTGGGGTCGGAAGCCAGGGCTCGAAACGGCCAGAGAGACGGGAATGGGTCGGCAGGTCATTCCATTCACATTCAGATTGCATCTTACATTTATTTTTTGAAGTTTCTGGCACTCCACGGTGCTTCCGAGGTAAGGGAGGGGTGTCATTGGCGGGCCAGGGTGTCTGGTCGGTTCATTATCACGTGACCTCAGTAGGTCGATAAAACAGATAATCCAGAAAGGCTCTGGAACCGAGGGTGCTGGGAAATCGGTGTTCAACCTGCGTGCCACATTATCGCAATGTTTTGTGCTCCTCGGATTGTAACGAGATCCAATTTAAATTGTATGTTTCTTTTCTCACCACTGGGGGGTGCCATTGCCTTTGTTATCAGTGCAGAGCATCTGTGCTTTAATAATAATAATATAATAATTTTATTTGTCATATGTAGGTTGGCACAGGGTCAACAGTACATTGAAATGTATTTGACAAGACAACGGGTCACCTCAGCAGTAATATTCCAAGGATAAATAAGATTAAAAAATGACATTAGTAAGGTAAAAAGACAATATTAAAAATAGTTAAAGACAATATTAAAAATAATCAACATATATGATTTGAAATGGCTTTGAGGTGGTTGGTATTTCTGGGCCTGTTCTGAATGACTTCAAGCTGACTTTTAACTCTTTATTGGGTTTTTTATTAATCTGTCCCTGTCATGCAAATGGAATGCTATAAGAAAAAGATAAATGTACAAGAGGAAAAGCCTGAATATTTGACTGTTAAACTGACCGTACACTTAAAATGTCCAAGACCTTACCTTGTCACATTTTTTTTTAAATTCTCTCTTGGGGGCTGTAGAATTATCTATCCTAATTGGTTTCGAACTAGTTGATGAATAGAAAAAACTGAATCCATATTCATGGATTGTTCCGTTCAATTTCAGAGTTGTATTTGTGCAATATGAGTTATGGGATCAGGTGCCATTCCAAAGAGTGAACACCTGTGCTAGACCGAGTCAGTGCAGTACTGAATTTGTGGAGATATCACATTCCGGAAGAGCATTAAATGGAGGTCCTGTTTACCTACTAAAATGGACATAAAAGATGATGGGGAAGACATGTTCAACCTAACTGGCTTTTATCACTTTGGTGTTTGTGGGTGTTGTGGCAACTGTGTTCCAAGTAGTGTAGTGTTTGTCCGGAAATCATCCTCCAAAACCTATAAAGGACGTCGTAAAGATATAAAAGGGTGTGTATATGTATACAGGTCTTGTAATGTTTTCTCTCAAGGAGCAAACGATGATTCATTTTGCCTGGTATTTATGTTTAAATTGGCAACATAATTGATTCTTACAAACTAATAAGTTGGGAGTAAAAGACTGGCAGAATCTGAGAGCATTAAACTTGTTACGTGGGTAGAGGTTTTCTTGCTGACTTTTGTTTTTAATTGTTTCATTTCCAACATTGAACTTGGCTATCTTGTCTCTTAAACTTTCTTTCAACTCCATTCCTTTATCCATTTATCATCTCTGAATGTTATGTTGTTCTAACTTCCCTACACATTTTCCTTTCCAAGACCGACTTAAGAGTTCCCACCATCAATCCATAAGCACCCACAATATGTTATACATCCCTGTGATCATTTATTCTCTTATATCATGTTCCAATCTCGAATTTGATTTCAGTTCTCGTTTTTAGTTTGATTGCAATCCCACATTCAAAATCAAAACGTTATTTGATTGTAAGAATAATGCACTGTGACATTTGATTAACCTTGACCAGCTTTTCATTTTGCTCCATTGTTCCTTGTATAATCCAACTGCAAAGTGCTGCCTATGTTTGACTCCATTCTTGCCATTACCACTGATTATAATTTCAGCCTCCAAACAATAGAGTGTCCCATATTAATGCCACCTGCCTTTTTCCTTGGTCTGCCAGATGTCAGCGACTATATATAGAAACAAGGAACTGCAAATGCTTGTTTACACAAAAGGACACAAGGTGCTGGAGTAATTCAGTGGGTTGGGGACATCTCTGGAGAACACTGAGAGTTGATGTTTCGGGTCAGGACCCTTCCTCAGACTGATGAACGGTTCCGACCCAAAACATCACCTATCCATGTTCTTCAGACATGCTGACTGACCCACTGAGTTACTCAAACACTTTGTGTCCTTTTGTGTCAGCTTCTATATGCTTGATAGCAGGCTCTTTGTTACAGTTGAATGACCACTACTATAGTGTTTTGGTGCCATGTAACATTGGGGCTTGGATCAGTAAGATTTTTCTCCAACTTGATATTAGTAAGATCAAAGTTAACCATTGAATTGTTTTTGAGCAACGTGTCCTATTTGACGAGTTTCTTGTGCATTTTCCACAATGGCACAGTTTAGATGGCCTCCTTTCTCGCTGTTCAACCAGCTCCATATAAAAGAAGTCTACTGAGTTGCACCCCTGCCTTCTCTCAATAACCCCACAGTTATAACTGAGGAATCCTCAAAATCAAATAAGCCAAACGGTATACTGCAACTTTTTGAATTGGTGAAAAACTGTTTAAATTTTTTTTTTTTCTTTAATACTTTATTTTTCTAGCAATTAAAACAACAACGAGACAAACTGAAGCAGTACCAGAAAAGGATTGGTATTCAACTGGAAAAGGAGCGGGAGCTCGCTCGAGTGTTGCTGCGTGGAGGAAAGAAAGAGTGAGTACTGCAGGATTTGAAGAAGATTCATTATTAACACTTCGTAATTAAAAGGGGAGATTGTCCCAGTACTTAATATCAGCCCTGTGGCTGCCTATAGTCATAATTGTCACAGGAAAGTGCTTTGCTACTTGGACTTCAAAAATCCTCTCTCTTTCTTCCTTTTAAATTTAGACTTTAGTCATATAGCGTGGAAACAGTCCCTTCGGCCCACCAAGTCCGCGCCAGCCATCGATCACTGGTTCACACTAGTTCTATGTTATCCTGCTTTCTCATCCACTCCTTGCAGACTAGGGGCAATTTTCAGAGGGCCAATTAATCTACAAGCCCGCACGTCTTTGGGACGTGGGAGGAAACCCACGCAGTCACAGGGAGAAGGTGCAAACTCCACACTGATGGCCCCCGATGTCAGGATCAAGCCCGAGTCTCTGGTGCTGTAAGACAGCAGTTCTACCAGCTGCACCTCTGTGTTGCAGCCCAGCGTAGTCAGTATTGCTGCTACCAAACTACCTGCGATTAATTCTGTTCCCGCCATTTCCTCTCTCCTAACATAGTGTGCATTTTATGCCTGCTTCTTCTGGGAAATGGCCGCTTTCAGCATGTAATTCTGATTTTACTCTCAAGAGGTTACATTTAGGTTAGAGCTATAAAGATTTGCTTGAGGGATTTTCATTAGAGATTAGTTCATAATTCAGATGTTCCAATAAATGTAAAGATTTCTAGAAACGCTGTGCTGGGAGGGATCATGACAGACTTACTTCAGGTTACACATCTTGGTCAATACGGCTAAGCTGGCATCATTTTGGAGCTGATTGCTGCCCATAAAATATCTTTTTTGTTTCTCAGGAAAGCCAAGCTCCTACTAAAGAAAAAAAGATATCAGGAGCAACTTCTTGATAAAACTGAAGTTCAGATTAGTAATCTTGAACATATGGTAAGGAAATGTTTGGTTCTAATAACGTGGGCTATAAATGCATCAGATCATGCAAGTAAAAGGAACCTGTTAATGTGCTCTCAATTTAAGTGTGGTAGGTTTTAAGTGCTGGAAGTATCTTCTATAAAATGAGTAAGTTCCTATTCCTAATTAGCATTGGGTATAATACAAAACTCAATATAAGATTGGTGCTGCGTCCACTGTTGTTATTTATTTTCAACGTTCAGATGAAAATCTAGGTGGCACGGTTAGTATATCTTTATAGTTAAGGCAGACAAGAAATATCCATTCAACAGCTCTCCTATCTCTGGTTCCAAACATAAAGATTTTTAAGGGGCAGTATTCTGTTTTGCCCTGAATATAGTTTAGTTTAGCGATTACAGTGCGGAAACAAGCCCTTTGGCCCTCCGAGTCCACACCCAATCAGCGATCCCCGCACATTAACACTGTCCTACACGCAGTAGGTCAATTTACAATTATACCAAGCTAATTAACCTACGAATCTGTACATCTTTAGAGTGTGGGAGGAAACTGAAGATCTCGGATAAAACCCACGGGGAGAACGTACAAACTCCGTACAGACAGCACCCGTAGTTGGGATCGAACCCGGGTCTCCGGCGCTGTAAGGCGGCAACGCTACCACTGCGCCACCGTGCCGCCCTATGTTGGAGAATCTCTAATATATTTGTAGAATTTAGTGGTGAACTTATATTCCCTGCCCACTTGATTTTTTTGCCCCTTCCGATGCTAGGACAGCTATGATTAATTAAACCTGGCCCACTTTTGGTATGAAACTAATGCAATTTTCCTGTTTTAAAGGTTCAAGACATTGAATTTGCTCAAATAGAAATGAAAGTTATAGAAGGTCTGAAAATTGGAAATGATTGTCTTAATAAAATGCATGAGGTACGTATGTTCATGCTATTGTTTGAATTGGTGAAGCCAACTTAGTTTCAGATTTCTTGGAGGTACTAAAAATAATTGCATTTTTTGAGTAGGAATAATGTATAAATTCCAAAACAGGTTCCAACCTTAACTATTGAATCTTCCTTTCTCAGGTTATGTCTCTTGAAGAAGCAGAACGAATAATGGATGAGACCCAGGAAGCTGTCGAATACCAGCGGGTGAGAACCACACTGCCAGATCTTTACTAATGTTTGAATATCTAGAATAGGAACAAAAACAGTCTAAGGTTATCAAATGTGTTCTGAGCAACATGGCTTGTTCTTCTTTCAGCAAATTGATGAAATTTTAGCTGGTGGTTTGTCTCAGGATGATGAGGATGCAATTCTGGCGGAGTTGGATGCCATAACTCAGGTGAGGAAAATACATTTGTCCAAATTGTTCCGTAGTTATCACATGAAGGTTGCCATTCTTTCACTACAAAGCTTATTTGCTCTGATTTTCACTACGTCGGATCACTGTGTTGATTGGATTGAGGTTTGGTTATTGTCTATTGTCTATTGTCTAATAGACAATAGGTGCAGGAGGAGGTCATTCGGCCCTTCGAGCCAGCACCACCATTCAATGTGATCATGGCTGATCATTCTCAATCAGTACCCCGTTCCTGCCTTCTCCCCATTCCCCTGACTCCGCTATCCAAGAAATATTTGAACACTGGTTTTTAATTAACTGCATGACGAGTGGGGTATTGCAGGAATTGGTGCTTGGGCTCCTGCTATTCGCAAACTACAGCAAAGATTTGGCTGACTGGACCAAATGTCATATTTCCAATTTAGTTTTTGATTTTAAACTGCAGGATTGTGAGTTCGGAAGAGGATATGAAGATACTTGAGGGATATGGATATATTGAGTGAGTTGGTGCCCGCACACTTTTCTAAATTATATTCCATCTGTTGTAAAATTTAACAGATGGAATGTAATGTGAAAAAATGTAGAAATTCATAAAGATAAAACAGAAAAGTTGTGCATTTTATAAAGGCTAGTTTTGGTAGTGTGGAGTCATACAGCACGAAACAGGCCCTTCTGCCCAACTCATCCATGGCGACCAAGATGCCCCATCTAAACTAAGGTTTAGAAGGGTATGGGCCAAACGCAGACAAATGTGACTAGAAAAGTTGGGGCATTGTGGACGTTAGATGTTCAAATGGATTTTGGGAATGCTTATCCGTAAGTGACTGATGGAGGTGTGACACATGATCAGGGAGGCAAATGGTACATTTACCTTTATGAGAGGGTTTGAATACTGAAGTAAGGTCAGCAATTGTTTGGAGCCTCGCTGAGACCATACCTGGAGCTTTGCACCCAGTTTTGGTCTCCGTGCCTCAGAAAGAATGTACTTGGCATAGAGGAAAATATTTAGTAGACTGGCTCAGGGATGGTGGTTTGAAAATGAGGAGACATTGATCCCTGGGATGGCAGGACTTTCATATGAAGAAAGACTGGGTAGACTAGGCTTATACTCGCTGGAATTTAGAAGACTGAGGGGGGATCTTATTGAAACATATTAAATTCTTAAGGGGTTGGAGAGGCTAGATGCGGGAAGATTGTTCCCGATGTTGGGGAAGTCCAGAACCAGGGGTCACAGCTTAAGGATAAGGGGGAAGTCTTTTAGGACCGAGATGAGAAAACATTTCTTCACACAGAGTGGTGAGTCTGTGGAATTCTCTGCCACAGAAGGTAGTTGAGGCCAGTTCATTGGCTATATTTAAGAGGGAGTTAGATGTGGCCCTTGTGGCTAAAGGGATCAGGGGGTATGGAGAGAAGGCAGGTACGGGTTACTGAGCTGGATGATCAGCCATGATCATATTGAATGGCGGTGCAGGCTCGAAGGACCGAATGGCCTACTCCTGCACCTATTTTCTATGTTTCTATGGAATCTCTCGAGTTTAGAAGAATGGGAGAACGTGTGAAATTCTTACTTGGCTCAATAAATGAGATGCAGGAAGAATGATTCCCCTGGCTCAAGAGACTAGAACCAAGGGTCATAAAGTTACCGGTAGACTGTTCAGAGCTGAGATGAGAAAGTTCTTCACTCAGAGGATGGGGATTCTTTGAACTTCTCCACCCCAGGATTTCAACATTGAAATCAATAAAAAATTATGATCAATAGATTTCTGGATATTAAGGGAATCAATGGTTGTCGAGATAGTGCAGAAAGGTGATGCTGTGGTAAAAGGATCACCTATGAACTCAATGAATGGTAGCACAGCCACTTCCCGCTCCAATTTCTTCTGACCTGTTGCTTTACCTTTTCAGGAAGAAGTTGAACTTCCAGAGGTTCCTGCAGAACCACTACCAAATATTCCTGCAAGTCAAAAAGGTACCCGTGAGACGTCCAACCTACAAACTAAATTCTGTTCATAAAAGTCTTCCACTTTTTGACATTTAGAAACTTTTATTGTTCTGTTTGGATATTTTAGACGATATGGTTTGATCTTTGTTTTAAGTATATAATGAAAGTTACAGGACCAGCAAACGTCTTCTTTTGTGTATAATTTTCTTATAGAAAGCTGATGTAACTCTGATTTATGTCTTGCATCCCTTTTACGTTTATGGTGGTCCTAATTGTAGTTATGTGCAGTTCGGCAACTGCCTGATTTTGTTTTCCTATTGTATTCTGCTGTAACTATTTGAACAGTGTAATGTATTGAGGTATTAACGTAGTGGCGTATTTTTACTGCGATATTTATGTACAAATGGTTCACCATCTTCAGGCTAGGTGTAGATATTGTCAAACTCATGGACCATTGTTGCTGTCAGAAATGTATTGCTTGCCATCACTAGGGACAATTTGCAATTTTACCAAACCCAATTAATCTACAAACATATACATCTTTGGAGTGTGGGAGGAAACCGGAACACCTGGAGAAAACCCACACGAGAACGTACAAACTCCATAATGTTTGGCACTTGATGTCAGGATCTAACCCAGGTCTCTGGCCCTGTAAGACACCTTGAAGATTGACCTTGACCTAATCATTGAAGATTGTTGAATATTTGTAAACCCCCATCATGTAACTATGGCTTGGTATATTATTACATTTGTGAAATTCTACCAAGAAATATTTGAACACTGGTTTTTAATTAACTGCATTTCTGGAAGAGGAGTTGGAGGTGATACTGAAAGTGTTGATGCAGAAAGGAATGTTTTTGAGATTGAAACATTGGTCCATTGGGATAGAGTAGTGAAGAACCATTACCTGGTCTTGAACACAGAGCAGTTGATATTTGATCTAGAATTTAAAGTTGAGATACAGTACATGTACAGTTTTTAAAAATTGTGTTCTTTCATAGATCTTTCTGTTGAGGATTTAACACTTTATTTTTTTCTTAACAGACAAAGAACCATTTAAAAACCTGCAGAAACCAGCGATGGTGGCAGCCTCGTAACTGAAGTCTGTACTCTTCATTGACGTATGTCTTCAGTGTGTTCTCTGGAGTTGATCATGGTTCACGATACCTGTTGAAGGGGTGGAAAGTTCAGACTCGACACACTTATCCGAAAGAACCTTTTTTTATTCGTGTGGAATTATTTACCTTTAAAAAAAAATTCTGACATTCTTTCACATTTGTATTTTTAAAAAGAATCCATATATGAGCAGTGCTTCAGAATCTAAAGAATCAGAGTCCATAATCTGCATCCCTAAATCAGATCTTTTGTCACTCAAAGGTGACGTGTAATTTTTCTTTTTTTGGTATCTGCTCAGGCCTAATATTTGGTTTGATTAAATCTGCACTGATATAGTAATGTAGCGGATAAGTCAAGTGACTAACATCTACCTATAAAGCATTATTTTTTCTGAATATTTCAATTTCTGCAGTCGTGGAGGATGAAATCCAGCCCTCGGAAACTCCAGTCGGTAAAGTTGCTGGAGATGGTGCAGATTTGCCATTGACAATTTGGCCATTGTCCTTTTAACATTCTCTGACGTGAAGCACTCTAGAGTTATATTTAAGATGACTCGTACTGAAGATCTTTAATTTATGGGACATGTGCAGTATTGCAAATTGTTATCTTCCCTAGAATCATTATAGAAGGGGCCTCGACTGAACTCCCTGGAGCACGATAATACAGTACTTTGCGCTGAGTGTAATTGTAGATTTCTAAATGGAAGGAATTGAAATACCGGTTACAAAATTCAATCAAGTTTTCAAATGGTTGCCGTACAGTTATCTGTTTCGCTAAGAATTGCTCACATGTGTACTTTGTAGTTCATATTTTGCCATTTTACAACATGCTTTACATTTTTAAATAATATCGCTCAGCAGTACAGAATTTGGAAGGATTGATATTTATTGAAAAACCATAAGATTTTCTTCTTTTTGAGTCACTAGCCAAGCTGTCAACGTTCTGTTTGATAATCATGTTTAAAAACTAGACATTTCATTTTAACTTGACTTCCCAATGCACCAAAGGGAATAGTTTTGTATCGCATGGTGAGACTGTTTCTTGACTTCTACTTCCTGCGTTGATCCGTATTTGGACACATTGTTCTCAGTTCAGTTTTTTCACTTGGAGGATCTAATTCAAAAGTCTACCTCCTGAAACAATGTCATTCGATTTTGCCCCAAGTGTTCAAGTTCCTTTTGTGCACAATGGCTTTATGCCTTGCCATCAAATAAACCTTAGAAGAGAGGTAAAATGATAATGGGATGAGTGGAAAGCCCCCGATGAAACTGCACCAGAGATGGGAGAGAGGTACGCGATAATAGTCTAGTGGAGGAGGGTGGAGAACATGAGACAAGATCTCCATGTGGAAAGCAACTGGAGGTGATCATACTCTAAGGAACAAGATGTGTGCCTCTCTGTAATGCAAGGTGAATATTAGAAACTGAGACGCAAATGACAAAATTACTTCTATATTTTTTTATTTGTCTGGTGGATGAGGTAAGCTTGCTTTCATATCTAAAATCTTTATACAAATTTTGAATATCATAGTTTGAATGACAATTGTTGCAGCACACACCGTACAGACTGGGCATGCATTCACTCGTGTACTTATTTGACCTCGTGTTTGAGTTGTGCAGCTGAATACCGCAGAACAAAATGTCAATTTCTATCAAGGTTGATTTTAACACCTCTGGCAAATGCATAATTTTGGGTGTGATGACTTTTTTTCTACCATGCTTTAAAATGTTCAGATGCAAACCCCTTTGACCTCTGTAATTTCTACAAATTGTCTTTGACATTGCAAAAGAGAATAAAAGGAACTTAACCATGGGACTATTTTATTACAATGAAATAACTTTTCCCCAATTAAACATTTTTTTTTGCAGAGCACATTTAGTTTGATGACAAAACTGTTCAAAGCAACATTGTCGGTGTTCTTAACTATATTTTCAGAGAAGGGCGAGGAAACTGATGTAAAAGTTAAAATAGGGGAAGAGCAAGGTTAAAGTTCAAATTATTGATGTACGTTAGCTGTGATGTCATTTGCCCTGTTCTTTAATTTCATGACTAATCATGACTCAGTCTCTGGCAGTGTGCTGTGTGTGTGTGTAAATGTGGGATGTATGTTTGGAACATGCTGTGAGCTTAAGAAGGGTTGATCATCTAATCTGTTCCATAGCGTTATTTCAATTGAGGCATAATAACTATTGATGAATCATGAGAAAGATCAGGCTTGTGAGAAGTTCAGTTGGCTCATCATCTGTGCCTTTAGCACCCCCTCATGTCTTACAGCCGCATCTGATTTGCTTTTATTTGAACAGGCATTTTTTTTTTTTTTTAACTAATCTACTTTTTGGGTTTGTTTTACTTTTACTCTGGGTGTAGTTTTATAATACATTCAAATGGTGTTCTGTCAGGTTGAGAGAGAGACACACACAAGCGTACACACATCCTTTACTCTCCCCCCCGCCCTCTTCCTTTACAATCCTGGCATTCCCAATATTCTCTCACCCCCCCCCACAACCACTGCAAAGTCTACCACTCATTTACACACTAGAGGCTTTTTGGAAGTTTGAAGGAGAACATGCAAACTCCACAGAGACTGCACCAGTGGACAGGATGAACCAGGCTTACTGGAGCTTTAAGGCAACGGCTGCACCACTGTGCCACTCTTTGCTTTATTGCTAATCTAATCCTGAGAAGCACTAGCAAACATGCCCACCAGGATAAATACCGATTTCCCCCTCCCCCCCCCCCCACCCACCATTAACACTAACACTAGCATATTAACACTATCCTACACGCACTAGAGACAATTTACATTTATACCAAGTCAATTAACCTACTAACCTCTACGCCTTTGGAGTGTGGGAGAAAACCGAAGATCTCGGAGAAAACCCACGCAGGTCACAGACAAACTCCGTACAGACAAGCACCCATAGTCAGGATTGAACCCGGGTCTTTGGTGTTGTAAGGCAGTAGCTCTGCCGTTACGCCACTGTGATTTCTGGAATAAAGTTTTATTTTAATGAGGAAGGATTGAATAGATGTGTTTATGCTCTGGAAGTTAAAAGAATGCATACATTGATCTGTTTGAGGGTCTTGACCTGGTAGATGCTGTAAGGAGTTTGTAGGAAGGAACTGCAGATGCTGGCTTAAACCAAAGATAGACACAATATGCTGGAGTAACTCAGCGGGGCAAGCAGCATCTCTGGAGAGAAGGAATAGGTAGTATAAGAAAATAACTGCAGATACTGGTACAAATTGAAGGTATTTATTCACAAAATGCGAATAGGTGTCGTTTCGGATCGAGACTGACTGAAGAAGGGCCTCGACCCGAAACGTCACCCATTCCTTCTCTAGATGCTGTAAGGATTCCAGCGGGTGTAATTTACAACTAATATATAATTTATTGCAGGATCCGCTACCTGTTTACCAACATAGACTCAATGGGCTGAAGGGCCTCTATCTGTGCTGCGTGGCGCTATGATTCTATAATATCAGTATAATGGGTTATAAATTGAACGAGGAAGAATTTCTTCACAGTAGTTGAGAATCTTTGGCATTCTCCACCCCCACAGAACTGTGGATGCTGAATCATTAAATATATTCAAGAGTGAGACTGAATTGTGTAACTTGAGAATTAAAGAGATAAGGGGAATAAGAAAAATATAAGCAAGGTCTACAGTTAGGTTTGCTGATAGTTTATTTAGTGGCAGAACAATTTCATGGGGAAGTATGACCTGCTCTGATCATGATATCGATGGCCCAAGTTGTTAGTCTTGTGGAATTTAGAAACATAGAAAATAGGTGCAGGAGGAGGCCATTCAGCCCTTCGAGCCAGCACCGCCATTCACTGTGATCATGGCTGATCATCCACAATCAGTATCCCATGCCTGCCTTCTCCCCTTGATTCTGCTAGCCCCTAGAGCTCTATTCAACTCTCTTTTAAATTCATCCAGTGAATTGGCCTCCACTGTCTTCTGTGGCAGAGAATTCCACAAATTTGGTGACTGAAGGTCTGACCAAGATGGTCTTTGCTGGCTCTTAACAATTGTTACTGGCCCATTTCTCAGCCCACAGCTGAATGTTGCCCTGGTCTCTGCATGCTGGTAAGGATGACTTTGGCATCCGAGTGGAACTGAGCTTTGTGTAGCAATCAGCAAATGTTTACACTCCCAACATTGCTTTGGAGGTAAGGTGCTTGACGCGGCAGTTGCTGTGATTGAGCCAACGATACTGCTCTGTGGAACTACTGCAGCCTTGCGCTGGGAATGCGATCCAACTCACAGCCATGTCCCTTTCATCAGGTATGATTGTACACAATGAACATGGAACTGTACAGCACAGGAATGGGGCCCTTCGGCCCACAACGTTTGTGCCGAACATGATACCAAGTTAAACCGATATCTTGTCTGGAAGTAATCCACATTTCCTCTATTCCCTGGGTGCATCCAAAAGTCACTTTTGTATCTGCCTCCACCACCACTACCCTTGGTAATGCGTTTCAGCCCCCCCCCCCCCCCCCCCCCCCCCCCACTCTGTAAAAATTACTTGCCCTGCACATCACTATTAAACCTCCCCCCTCTCACCTTAGAGCGATGCCCTCTAGTTTAGTTTAGTTTTACATTGGCTTCTTCTACCCTGTCAACCTGTGTTGCCACATTCATGTGAACTGTGTTCCTGCACCCATTGGATTTAAAAAGGAAAGTCCACCACCACACAGCTACAGCAATGCAAGAATTGGGATTTATTCTATTCTATATACTAAAACTCATGTTTGTTTGTTTGTTCCTGAACTACAGCCAAAACGGTACAATTTTAGGCCCACCTTACTCACCGTCGTCCCTTTGGTGCTAATGGAAGAAGTTTAATTGAAATCGGTGTTATATTTTTTAAGTTTATCCACATTTTAAGGTTTAAATCTATCTCCTAGGGAGGGAGGATAAGGGGGGATGGAGTGGGGGGAGGGGAGATGAGGGAGTGGGGGAAGGGGGAGGGGAGATGAGGGAGTGGGGGAGGGGAGATGAGGGAGTGGAGGGAGGGGAGATGAGGGAGTGGGGAAGGGAAGGAGGGTTGGGGAGGGAAGGGAGGGTTGGGGGAGGGGAGATGAGGGAGTGGGGAAGGGGGAGGGGAGATGAGGGAGTGGGGAAGGGGAGATGAAGGAGTGGGGAAGGGGGAGGGGAGATGAGGGAGTGGGGAAGGGGTGGGGAGATGAGGGAGGGGGGAAGGAGGGTTGGGGGAGGGGGGAAGGAGGGTTGGGGGAGGGGAGATGAGGGAGTGGGGAAGGGGAGGGGAGATGAGGGAGTGGCGGAAGGGGGAGGGGAGATGAGGGAGTAGGGGAGGGGAGATGAGGGAGTGGGGGAGGGGAGTGGGGGAAGGGAGATGAGGGAGTGGGGGGAGGGGAGATGAGGGAAGGGGGAGGGGAGATGAGGGAGGAGAGATGAGGGAGGGGAGATGAGGGAGGGGAGATGAGGGAAGGGGGAGGGGAGATGAGGGAGGGGGGAGGGGAGATGAGGGAAGGGGGAGGGGAGATGAGGGAGGGGGAGGGAAAGGGAGGAGAGGGTGCTGCACCAATGCAGGAGAGGTTTGTGCCCAACGGGTTCACTTGGTCTAGTTTGTTTTAAAATCCTTGGAATCGCAGACGCACTAATCTGCTCCGTCAAGCATGTGCGCTCAAACATATTGTGTGTTCCTGGTGACTCAGCCTCTTATAGAATAATGCAAATGATTCAGTGGGTGGGTGCAAGGATGGCGATGTTTCATGATCTTCCCACGTTGCAGCATTTTCCCATCGGACTGGCTGAGTCAGACACAACAGCTTCACAGCCCCGAGAACATCATCACTGATGGGCACCCACCCCTCCCCTTGAAACACAGCCACGCTGACAAATCTCTCGCTGGCATTTCGCGTTGCTAGTCCCTTGCGGGAAGTCAAACCGGTATTACTACCTGGGAAATCAGAGCTTTTCATTTTTTTTAAAAGCAGATTGCGTGCGTGCATTGAAACATTTCGATATTCTCCCCATTTGTCTGCTGCATAATTATCATTCGCAGCTATTCCCTTGACGTCTCAGCACTGTGACATCAGCTGCACAGTTTTACAATTGCTCTACAATTGCACAGTTTTACAGTTGCTGAACACGGCGACCTTGAGCTTCAAGTTCCAGCGTGATGCAATACAGTGTTATTTTTAAAGTCAGTCAATTAATGCAAGAATCCTGCGTAAATACTTGCCACAGTCACTTGATATAAATGACATTGATTCATTTTCTCGCTGCTTGATGTTTAAACTTAATTGAACTTTCGCTTTTAAGAGCATCTGACGAAGTGGCTTTGAACTTGGGCGAAAACTATCCATTCTGTCACCCCAACACTGACATCATTCATTACCTTTTTCCCCCCTTTTGTTTGATCAATGGTACTTTATTGTCACATGTACCGAGGTACAGTGAAATTCATTATTGTATACATTTCATTACGCATCAAATGTGTAGGAAAGAACTGCAGATGCTGGTTTAAACCGAAGGTAGGCACAAAATGCTGGAGTAACTCAGTGGGACAGGCAGCATCTCTGGAGAGAAGGAATGGGTGACGTTTCGGGTCGAGACCCTTCTTCAGTCTGAAGTACCAAGTATACAAACCCAAGCCAATTAACCTACTTTATTGGTAGGTCTTTGGAGTGTGGGAGGAAACCGAAGTTCTCTGAGGAAACCCACGCAGGTCATGGGGGAAATGTACAAATTCCTGCAAGCTCTGTAAGGTAGTAACTCTACCACTGCCCACCATGTCACCATGCCACATTAGTTATGGCCTGTGGGATGCGAAAAAGAATCTCACTGTACTTGGGTACAATAAAGTACCAGTAGATGGGGTTTAATTCAGAGAAATGTGAGGTGATCTACTTTGGGAGTAATAATGAGGTTGAGAACATACACCATGAATAGGAGGGTCTTATGGATTATTAAGGACCTTGGCGTACAAGTCCAAAGCTACTTGAAGGTGGCAGTGTAGATAGCTAATGTGGTAAAGAAAGCAAATGAACCTTGGCGATTTTTGTTTTGAGCCTTGCGGATGGGGAGGGGGGGGGGGGGGGGGGTTATATATGTCTTGTACTGTCCTGTACTGTTTGTTGGTGTCCTGTGTAAATCTGTGTAAAATTAAAAAATATATATAATTTTAAAAAATAAAAAATTAAATTAAATTAAAAAAATTTAAAAATGTGAAAAAAGAAAGCAAATGGGATATTGCTTCATTAGTCAAGACATTGAACCAGCAGGGTATGGATCAGTTACAGAGATGGGCTGTTACGTTTTAATCCAGCACGTGCGAAGTGTTGAACTTTGGGACCCCAAGGTTCCTCTCTGCATCATTGCTGCTATGAATCCTGCCATTCATTACACACATTCCCCTTACATTTAACCTCCCAAAGTACAACTGAAATGGCTAGAGTGGTAAAGAAGGTGTATGGTAAACTTGCATTAATTGGTCGGGGCATTGAGCCAGAGTCCGAAAGTCCTGTTTCAGTTTTACAAGTTGTTCAGTCTGAAGAAGGGTCTCGACCCGAAACGTCACCCATTCCTTCTCTCCCGAGATGCTGCCTGACCCGCTGAGTTACTCCAGCATTTTGTGTCTTCCTTCAGTTCTACAACACTTTGGTTAGGCTGCATTCAGACTATTGTGTGCATTTTATTATCGCCTTATTACAGGAAGGTCATGGAGGCTGTGTCGTTGCAGAAGAGGTTTTCTAGGATGCAGCCTGGATTAGAGGGAATTAGCTACGAGAGGTGGGAGAGACTGGAATTGTTTTCTCCTGAGCATCAGAGGTTGAGGGGAGACCTGAAAAAAGTTTATAAAATTACGAGTGGCATGGATAGGGTGGTAATGTCAAATACCAGAAGGCATAACTTTAAAGTCAGAGTGGAGAAAGTTTAAAGGAGCTGAATGGCAGATGTGAAGGTGATATTTAAGCGACATTTAGACAGACACATGACTATGCTGGGAATGGAAGGATATGGATAAAGTGCAGTCAGAAGGGGTTAGTTTAATTTAGCATTGTGCTCAACACGTATATCATGGGCCGAAGGGCCTGTTCTGTGTTCTATAGTTCTCTCGTCTGTATGTGAGTGGACCTGAAAAGTGAAGTTTTCCAGTAACGTGCCAGCTGGTACAAGCCCTGGGAGAATCTTACGTGCTGCCTTGTGTTGGCACAGGTGTGACTGTTTCTTGCCACCTGCTGCCATCTGAAGTTTACATTCAATCACGAGGAATGTGTAAGAGTGGGTTTTTTATGGGCTGATATAAGCGACATGCATTTATACAGTGACTTGTATCTTAAAGCTCTCTGTGTATGGTTTAACACCTTTTTGATACTGCACCTTTCACTCAATCTTGGGGGAAAAAACAGCGAAAGGAGAAGTGGAAACAGAATCACCAAGAGCCTTTGAGAAGGAATTGGATGGGACCTGAAGGAAAATAACTTGCATGGATAGGGTGGACGAAGAGATGATGTTTCCACGAGTGGGAGAGTCTAGGACCAGAGGCCATCGCCACAGAATTAAAGGATGTACCTTTAGAAAGGAGATGAGGAGGATTCTTTTAGTCAGAGGGTGGTGAATCTGTGGAACTCTTTGCCACAGAAGGCTGTGGAGGCCAAGTCAGTGGATATTTTTTAGACAGAGATAGATAGATTCTTGATTAGTACGGGTGAAAGGGGTTATGGGGAGAAGGCAGGAGAATGAGGTTAGGAGGGAGAGATAGATCAGCCGTGATTGAATGGCGGAGTGGACTTGATGGGCCGAGTGGCCTAATTCTGCTCCTACAACTTATGAACATATGGACCTGGCAGGATTACTACATCAGGGGCCAGCATAGATTTAATGGGCTGAATGGCCATCTTGTGTCCTAACCACTCTATGGAGAGCACAGGGGTGCAGCTGGTGGAGTTGCAACCTCACAGAGCCGGAGACCCGGGTTTGATCCTGACCTCCGTTGCTCTCTGTGTGGAGTTTGCACGCTCTCCATTTGACCGCGTGGGTTTCCTCCCACATCCCCAAAGACGTATAGGTTTGTAGGTTTATTGGCCTCGATAAAATTGCCCCTGATGTGTAGGGAGTGGATGTGAAAGTGGGAAAACGTAGAACTATTGCAAATGGGCGATCGATGGTCGGCATAGACTCAGCGGGCCGAAGGGCCTGTTTCCAAGCTATATTTTCCATCCAATCTTTCAAAGCAATTATGTGATCCCAGAGAGGGTTACTAATTGTGTACAGCTGGGTTATTATCTTCCGGACGATTTTGTGTCACCTGATCAATCTGGGACATCAGTAGCAATGTGTTAAGAGAGTCAAGTCTAATTTACGGTTGGTGTGATCAGAACGAAACGATGTTAGCAGCACAACTCAAGAGACGGCAGCTTTCATTCAGTGCTGTTCACTATAGGATCAGTGACATTGGGACTCTGACAGGAGTAATTTGCCAAATGAAATGTAGTTGATGTATAATGAAATGCTAATTACAAATGGAGTAACACTGCTTATGTGCTGTTAGCTTTGTGTGTTTGTGTGGAGGCGTTCTGAGCAGACGGGAACCACACTTTCCCAGCCACCCACCCATCTACCTACAGCCTGGCAGTGCTTTCCAGGCAGAGAGTGATAACGTGTTGGGCTCACGACTGCACCTGTTATCCTGAATTGGAGGGAGAGAGTACCTTAGTCTTAGGCCCCCCTCGGTCATGGCTGACCATGGGTGATGCATCCTAGTTGGCTGCTTGCTCCACACCTCGGCTAGAGCAGCGTCGCTTGTGGCTGAAGATACCAATGCGGGAGTGACAGTCTCTGACGCAAAGGTCACGTTTGTGTGTGGTCTCTGGTCTGTTGAAGTTGCTGCTTGTCCTCCTCTCTGCATGCCCGCTTGTCTGCCGCTGCGTTCATCAGTTTCTCTTCCCCCGTTTTCAGATGTTGGTTCAGGGTACCTCTCCACCTCATGCGGTCAGCTGCAAGGCTCTGCCAGGACTCCACATCGATGGATCTAACTCCACATCGAATTGGAGGGAGAGAGTACCAGGGAGACACAAAAGACAGACACAAAATGCTGGAGAACTCAGTGGGGCAGGCAGCATCTCTGGATGGAAGGAATGGGTGATGTTTGGGGTCGAGACCCTTCTTCGGACAAGTTTAGTTTATAATTGTCATGTGTATCGAGGCACAGTGAAAAACTTTTTGTTGTACAATACAATACAATACAATACAATACAATACAATACAATACAATATATCTTTATTGTCATTGTACAGAGGTACAACGAGATTGGGAATGCGCTTTCCATACGATGCAATAATTTCATTAGCTAGTCAGTATTCATTTAAACAACCCAATGAAACAAATTGTAACAGTTTTAAAACAGAATAAAGTGCAAGTTGGTCTGTGCCGGTTCACTGTGGGATGTGACCATCCGGCTCAGCAGGACCGGTTCGTAGCAGCTATGGCCCTGGGGATGAAGCTGTTCCTGAGTCTGGAGGTGCGGGCGTAGAAGGCCTTGTATCGTCTGCCTGATGGTAGAAGTTCGAACAGACTGTTGCAGGGGTGTGAAGAGTCTTTGTGGATGCTGGTGGCTTTTCTGAGGCATCGTGTGTTCTAGATGCTCTCCAAGGCTGGTAGCTGTGTTCCGATGGTCCTCTGAGCTCTATGGACTACCCGCTGAAGAGCTTTCCTCTCTGCCTCCGTGCAGCTGAGGTATCACACAGGGATGCCATGCGTTAGGATGCTCTCTATGGTGCAGCGGTAGAATGTTGTCAGCAGCTGTTGGGGTAGACCCGACTTCTTCAGTGTTCTTAGGTAGAACAGTCGTTGCTGTGCCTTCTTGACCAGCGCAGTGGTGTTATTGGACCATGTTAGGTCCTCCGAAATGTGAGTGCCCAGAAACTTGAAGCTGGACACTCTCTCCACACTGTCCCCGTTGATGAAGATCGGGGCGTATGCCCCGTTGTGTGACCTACGGAAGTTGATGATCGGCTCCTTGGTCTTGGTGGTATTTAGGGACAGGTTGTTATCAGAGCACCAGTCCGCCAGGTTCTGTACCTCCGCTCTGTATTTTGCTTGCTATCCGCGAGTATACATGATTACCATCAAACCGTCCACAGCGTACAGATACAGGAGAAAGGGTAGAACATTGTTATCAGGCAACTGTACCATCCTATCAACAAGTAAAGGGCAGTCATGAGCTGCTAACTACCACATTGCAGACCCTCAGGCTATCTTTGATCAGACATTACTGGACTTTATCTTGCATTAAATGTCATTCATGTTATCATGTATCTGTACGCTGTGGATGTCACGATTGTAATCGTGTATCGTCTTTCCGCTGACTAGTTAGCACGCAAAACAAAAGACTCTCTCTCTCACTGTTCCCCCTCTGTGATTCCTACTGCTCTACCACCATATTTTAACCCGGAGAGTCTGAAGAACGGTCCCGACCCGTAAAGTCTCCCGTCCTTTATCTCCAGAGATGCTGCCCTGACCCGCTGAGTTACTTTGTGTTTTGTTTTAAACCACCACATTATTTTAAACCAAATTATTCCCGAAATGTAAGAAAGAGAGCCCAACGCACCATGTAGAAACATAGAAAATAGGTGCAGGAGTAGGCCATTCGGCCCTTCGAGCCTGCACCGCCATTCAATATGATCATGGCTGATCATCCAGCTCAGTAACCTGTACCTGCCATGTCATTGAGAAGTGGTATATTTTGAATATTCCAAAGTACTCAGTGGATATAAAGTGCTGTGCTCCGTTCTGAAGGAGATGTGAAGATTGCAGTATAAATGAAAGTAAAAAGTTGAAATTATTCCGCAAATTGGGCTGTTTTTGGAGAGACAAACACAGTTAATATTTAAAGCACATGAAACATTAACTATTCCTAGCTCCTATGTGCTGCTGAACCACCGAAGGTTTCCTGCATTTTCTGTATATTTAGTACTCCCATTCCAACACTCATTGCTAGTTTTTGATTATGTTGCTTCCTGTATCATCCATACATCAGTTCCAACATCAAGCATGCCATCGGGAGCTGGAAGCAAGCCACATCCCCCAAAAGATATGAATTGAAACAAAAACTGTTTTGCATTTCACTCTTGAGGCTCCAAGCTGGAATATTTTTAAGATATTTTTATTTTGCTGCTGAACGCTGCCTTGTAACATTTTGTGTCTGTACTCTTCAGGTTGAAGTGATAATGTAAAATGCGGAGGTTGCAAAGGAGGATTCCTCCAGGCAGATTCTGCAAGCAACAATTTAATTAATAGGACATAAGGGAAAGTTCCCCGTTCGGAGAGATGTTCTGCATAAAATGAAAGAAGTAAGCTGGCTTGCACATTAATGTGCAAGGGATTTGCATGCAAATTCCAATTGTATAATTAGGACTCAAAGCAAAACCTTTAGATTGGAAATTCAAATGTTTACCTCAGTGGTTTTATGCCCTGCATTGTATTTAGGAGTTGAAAATTGATTTCTGGAAGCATTGGCTTTTCTGTGAACATTGTGTGTTTTGGTGAACTGAATCTAGTTTAGTTTCTTCAGTTCAGTTTCTTCAGTTCAGCTTAGTTTATTGTCACGTGTCGCGAGGCACAAAACACTGACGATCCCTTTGCCTCCACAGATGCTGCTCGACCAGCTGAATTCAGCGGGACAAATATACGGCCTCCATTACACAAATTTGTGGTGCAGCGGTAGAGTTGCTGCCTTACAGCGAATGCAGCGCCGGAGATCCAGGTTCGATCCCGACTATGGGCGCTGTCTGTACGGAGTTTGTAAGTTCTCCCCGTGACCTGCGTGGGCTTTCTCCGAGATCTTCGGTTTCCTCCCACGCTCCGAAGATATACAGGTTTGTAGATTAATTGGCTTGGTAAATGTAAAAATTGTCCCTAGTGGGCGTAGGATAGTGTTAATGTGCGGGGATCGCTGGCTGGTGCAGACCGGGTGGGCCGAAGGGCCTGTTTCCACGCTGTATCTCTAAACTAAACCAAACTAAACCATGGCCATAGGAATTGATGGCAGAAATGTAAAAATAAAGATGATTTGGGAGTTATTGAATTTTAACAGATGTACAGGTTCAATTATTCCCGCTCCCTTATCTGCCCACTTCTTGGTGTAGATCCCAATTCATTCTGTGTGTTGCCATGAGAAATCTACTATTCTTTGTTACAATTGATATCATCTGAGCGGTGCTGAGAAATTTCATGTCAGCAAAAAAAAAGTTGTCAGATTTGACAGGAATTTGTACATAATACAAAGTTTTACTGTTAAAATATCAAATTAGAGATGGTAGCAGAAAGTTGTGGAAATACTTGGTAGGTCAAAACACCCATCTGCGGAAAGCGAAACGCAGTTTAGGTTTTGTGTGACCTTGGAATATTTCTAATGAAGTATTATTACCCTGACTATTTTCTCTCCACAAACATCTCCCGATCTGCTGAGCATATCCAGCTTATTACATCTACAGATTTCCGCAAACTCTTGATTAGAACGGGTGTCAAGGGTTGTGGGGAGAAGGCAGGAAAATGGCAGAGATCAGCCATGATTGAATGGCGGAGTGGGTTCGACGGGCCGAATGGCCTAATTCTACTCCTATGACTCCTTGTATTGGTTTTGAATGAGATCAGGGAGATAATCATAGAGTTTTACAGCGTGGAAACAGGCCCAACTTGCCAACACCGGCCAACATGTCCCAACTGCACTAATCCCACCTGCCTTTGTTTGGTCCATATCCCTCCAAACCTGTCTGAGCCATGTACCTGTCTAATTATTTCTTAAACGTTGTGACAGTAATGTGATTCAAAACAAATGGAGAAATAAACTGAGGAAATGCTGGAAACATTCATCATATTAAGCAGAATCTGTGAAAAGAGAATCTAAGTTAAATATTTTCATCCTGAAACACTAACTCTGTTTCTCTTTCCACAGATGCTGCCTGACCTGTTGGGTATTTCCAACTTATTCTGTTTTTCATTTGAGAAGAGTCTGTGTCAGGTTAATATTTGGTTGTATTTGACAGAACACTATTTGTAAAAAAAAAAGATATTACTTAATCTTTTTCACCCTTTTTGCTTTTATTTGTCCAAACATTTTGCAAAAAATAATTAAAATATTAAATTCAGCGACGAATATTTGCATTTTTGAGTTTGCAAATCAACCCACTTCACTAAAGATAGACGCAAAGTGCTGGAGTAACTCGGCGGGTCAGGCAGAATCTCCGGAGAAAAAGGATGGGTGACGTTTCAGGTTGGGATCCTTCTTCAGACTCTGGTATCCTCCCACATCCCAAAGATGTGCGGGTTTGTAGATTAATTGGTCCCCGTAAATTACAGTGTACAGGGAGTGGATGGGAAAGTGGGATAGCATAGAACCAGTGTGGACGGGTGACTGAGGACTTGGTGGGCCGAAGGGCCTGTTTCCATGCTGCATTTTTTCAATCAATCTTTCAAAGCAATTATGTGATCCCAAAGAGGGTTACTAATGATGTACTGCTGTCTTAGTCACAAAATGCTGGAGTATCTCAGCAGGTCAGGCAGCCACTCCTGGATGTTTTTGCATTAGCTGGTGAATCTGAAACATCAACAGCACTGTGCTTAGAGAGCCAGGCGTAATATACGGTTGGCCTGGACTCAGTGGGCCGAAGGGCCTGTTTCCATGCTGCATCTCTGAACTAAATTTGGAAAAGCAGTGGTTTAAATAAAGGAGGTAAAACCTTCAGCAGATACTGAAGCGGAAATGGCTGGGTTGAGATTCTGCCCAATGCACCTCGCCAATTAGCAGCCTCGGGCAGCGGAGAAAGGCATTGCGTGGAGGGAGACAGGTGCCTTTCCACAGAGAGTTTACAAAGGACTGTAAACAAGGGGTGGGGATGGAAAGAAATGCACAAAAATTGGCTCTGAACAGTATTCAGAAAATAAGCAAACAGAACGTCTCAATCAGCGGAAAGGCTGTGCTGGGAGGATTCGCAGCAAGCCTCGCAGTACTCCAGTGTATCGGCAGCAACAGGGAATTCAACCCGGAAAAAACATTTCTTCGCTGGCGTTAGGTATTTTCATAGTTTACCTGACCAGAGAGTGCAATCTTCATTCCCCGTAGGGAGAAATTATGCTTCCTGATCTTCGGCTCAGGTGGGTAAGAGGTAAATATAATTGGCTGTCACGGGTATTGTGCTACAGTGCTGGAATGTAGCTATGTTAATCAGAGCAGCCACCCGCTGCAAAGTCATGTTACTTACCTGATCAGGTTCCACCTGCTGGGGCTGGAAGTGTGAGAGAAGGCTCCTGCTTACAATGATAGACACAAAAATGCTGGAGCAACTCAGCGGGTCAGACAACATCTCTGGAGAAAAGGAATAGGTGACGTTTCGGGTTGAAACCCTTCCTCAGACTGAGAGTCAGGGGAGAGGGGAACTAGACGTGTGAAAAGGTACAGAGCAAATCAGAGCCAAACAAATCAAAGGCGCTGTTCATGACGACACTATGGCGAGTCCGAAACTTGTTGGTTGTAGACGAAGTTTATTGCAGCCGCAATACACGAATACAGAGTTAAACAACAAGGTACAGGACAACCAATACAAACTTACTGTCTTCCTTGAAGACTTCGCCGAACTGACTAAAACGGGCGCCAAACGCGCACCTGACATCGCTGGCCAATCAGCGATGTCGTTCCCTGGACCAATCCCCATGGTCGCGTTCCCACGTGACCTCGCTGGCCAATCCGAGGGTTCGACGACCTGGACCATTCTCTATGGTCGCTACATGACGTGTTTTTTTTTTGCATCAGGACTAGATTTAAATGTTTAGGAAGGAACTGGAGATGCTGGTTTAGACCGTAGATAAGCACAAAGTACTGGAGTAACTCAGTGGGTCAGGCAACATCTCCGGAGAACATGGATGGGTGATGTTTTGGGGTCTGAAGAAGGGTTCTGGCCCTATCCTTTTTCTCCAGAGATGCTGCCTGACCCCGCTGAGTTACTGCAGCACTTTGTGTCTATCTTAGATCTAAATACTTACAGTCATGCTGCGGGTTGCTTGCTGCCTAAAAGACCAAAGAAACCAATCCCTGCCAAGGAGCCCAAGCAGTAGTTATGTTGACCGAGAATAATACTTGACATCACCTCTTTTTGGGAGGAAACAAAATTCCCTATTCAATTACTCAGCGAAGAAAATAAAGACTAGCACCAATTACAAATTAACTTTAGGAAACCGACCAGAGCAAAGTAGACACAAGAGACTGCAGACGCTGGAGTCTTGAGTAGTACACAGAGTGCTGGAGGAACTCAGCGGGTCAGGTAGCATCTGTGGAGGGAATGGGCAGGCAACGTTTAAGGTTGAGACCCTTCTTCAGACTGATTGGAGTAAGGGGGCGGGGGGGGGGGGGGGGAGAAAGCTGGAAATTGAGATTGAAGGTGGGTCAAAGTCTGGCAAATGATTAGTTTCGTTATCACATCTACCAAGGTGCAGTGAAAAGCTTTTTGTTGAGTGCTATCCAGCCAGTGGAAAGACTATACATGATTACAATTACGCTGTCTACAGTGTACAGTTATAGGATAAAGGGAATAACGTTTAGTGCAACATAAAGTCCAGTAAAGTCAGATTACAGGTAGTCTGAGGGTCTCCAACAATAGACAATAGGTGCAGGAATAAGCCATTCGGCCCTTCGAGCCAGCACCGCCATTCAAATGTGATCATGGCTGATCATTCTCAATCAGTACCCCGTTCCTGCCTCCTCCCCCATACCCCCTGATTCCGCTCTCCTTAAGAGCTCTATCTAGCTCTCTCTTGAATGCGGACAATAGGTGGACATAGGTAAAAGGGGGGGGGGGGGTGGGGGGGAGGGATGGAATAAGGCTGGGGGCATGAAAAGGAGATGAAAGGGTGTTAAATAATGAGAGAAAAGGAGCAGTGAAATGTAAAGCGGGAGGGAGGGGCATGGGTGGAAGGGGACGGGGGGAGGGAAAAGTAGGAGGATTAAAAGGGGGGAATGTGGAATCAGGGATGGGAGATGAGGGGAAAGGAGCAGAGCCACTGGGGAAGGTGGGAGAGGGTGGGCACTGGGATGGGGAAGGGAGCGGGGAGGATAGAGAGCAAAGAGCAAAGGAATTGTCTACCAGAACATACATTCTGATCATTGCCTTGTTTTGGGTACAACAAACAGTTATTGTTATTTTTGTTAAAATGTTGCTTTGAAGATCTAACGGTAAATACTCCTTTTGAAATACTTGTCCACAGTGGTGCAGCGATGGAGTTTCTGCCTTACAGTGCCAGTGATCCGGGTTCGATCCTGACTATGGGTGCTGGCTGTACAGAGTTTGTACGTTCTCCCTGTGACAGCGTGGGTTTTCTCCGGGTGCTCCAGATTCCTCCCACATTCCAAAGACGTACGGGTTTGTCGGGTAATTGGCTTCTGTAAATTGTCCCTAGTGTCTGGGATAGTGTTGGTGATCGCTAGTCGACATGGACCGACATTTTCAGTCAGAGAGTTGTGAATCTGTGGAATTCTCTGCCTCAGAGGGCAGTGGAGGCCAATTCTCTGAATACATTCACGAGAGAGCTAGATAGAGCTCTTAAGGATAGCGGAGTCAGGGGATATGGGGGGAAAGCAGGAACGGGGTACTGATTGAGAATGATCAGCCATGATCACATTGAATGGCGGTGCTGGCTCGAAGGGCCGAATGGCCTACTCCTGCACCTATTGTCTATTGTCTATTGACCTGGTGAGCCAAATGGCCTGTTCCCTAGCAGTATCTCTATCTAAAGTAAAGATACTGCCTGATCTGCTGGGTATTTTTTTAACATTTTCTCTCACACTTCTAGCACCTACAGTTTTTTATGATATTTATTTAATGATTTGACAGTTTCCTTTATTTCATTCATTCATTGTTTTGGAAGAGTGCTGAACTTTCAAAGCGTAAAATAATAAGTAGAAAATATGACGATCTTTTTTAACATCACTGTCTCAGTTTAACAATGGAAAAGGAAATGTGTTTACTTGTAAATTCATCACATACTCTTATTTCTGCAGAGTTTGAAAAATATATATATTTAAAACAATAGGTCAAGGTCAACCCAAAGAAAATCTTTTAGTGTGGCTGAACACGTTGACTTGACTCTATATTCTCTTAAGAGGATATAAATGGTTTATAAATAGAGGCATTGAGCACAAATGCAAGGAAGCTATGCTGAACTATAAATCATGGGTTGTGTCTCTACTGCACGATTTATTGTGTCCAATTCTGGGAACCACATTTCAGGAAGCATGTCAAATCTTTAAATGGCCTCCATCAGGAATACTGAGAAATGGAGAAATCTGACACCATTCTCTTTGGAACGCAGAAGTTGAAGGAGAGATTTCAGAAACCTCAGAATTATGTGGGTTCTGTGGATAGTTAGATTTAAAGTAATTAGGATAAAAGACCCAGACACAAGAATGCGTAGAAAGGAAAAGCAAATGCTGGTTAATACTGTGGATAGACACAAAGTGCTGGAGTAACTCAGTGGGTCAGGCAGCATCTCTGGAGAAAAAGGATGAGCGACTTTATGGGTCGGGACCCTTCTTCAGACTCTCCGGGTTAAAACATGATCGTGTGGCAGTAGGAATCGCAGAGGGGGAGCAGTGAGAGAGAATCCCACAGAACTGCTGTCTGAGAGAGAACACCTTCTTGATTAGTACAGGTGTCAGAGGTTATGGGGAGAAGGCAGGAGAATGGGGTTAGGAGGGAGAGATAGATCAGCCATGATTGAATGGCGGAGTAGACTTGATGGGTTGAATGGCCTAATTCTACTCCTATTCCTTATGACCTTGAGGAGATTTTGCAGTGGAGCAGGCATAGTGTGTAGAAAGCAATGCAGATGCTGGTTTATACGGAAGATAGACACAAAATGCTGGAGTAACGTAGCAGGTCAGGCAGCTTTACTGGAGAAAAGCTTTTCAAGAGAGAGTTAGATTTTGCTCTTTCTTAGGGCTAATGGAATCAAGGGATATGGGGACAAAGAAAGAACGGGGTACTGATTTTGGATGATCAGCCATGATCATATTGAATGGCGGTGCTGGCTCGAAGGGCCGAATGCACCTATTTTCTATGTTTTTAATGAAAAATGATGGGTGACGTTTCGGGTCAAGACCCTTCTTCAAGAACAAGCCATTAACAAATTTGCTTCAAATTCCTTTCAGGAAATCCCAGAATGCTACATAAAATGTTCCATCAGAGGTGGATGGGGGTGTTTTATTTAACACGTTGTGATATCCTAAAAGGGATTTAGAAGCAAATTCATTAATGGCTTTCAAATGGGAATAGAATGATTTTTTTAATGCAGGGAATTTTGAAGGGCTACATATAAAAGGCAGGGAAGAGTGGAAGGATTTGAACAGTTCTTTCAAAGAGTAAGTGCACAAGTACATTGGAATAAATGTTTCCACCTTTCATGTACCCTATGACAATCCGTTTGACCTGTTGAAAAAACGATTCAAGTTACACAATTTATATAAGATTTATTTATTATAGATTTATTTACACCGTTTTATTTACACGAAATAATAACAATAATAATAATATATTCCTTTATTTGTCCCACACCGGGGAAATTTGCAGTGCGGATAGCAAGAGACATTCATTGTAAATAAAAATAAAGATAAGGATAATTGTCATCATTTACTGTGTTTTTTTTTTTACTGTTACTGTTAACTGGTCTGTTGACTCGCCTGCTGGGAGCAGTGCTGGTTGTGCAGTCTCACAGCAGCGGGAAGGAAGGACCTCCGATATCTCTCCTTCACACACTTGGGGTGAAGGGGTCTGTCACTGAAGGAGCTACTCAGTGCAGTGACAGGGTCCTGCATGGGGTGGGAGTCGTTGTCCAGCAGCGATGTTATCTTTGCCATCAGTTGCCAATTAAAAAAAACAATGAAATACGCAGTTATTTTAATTATTCCCGTTTAGATATTTTAAACATAGAATTTATTACAGGCAAACTAAGTCATATACGTAGCTTGGCGATATGACTGCAATATTTCCTTTTACCACATGGTGGCAGAAAAAAGAAGTGTTTGAAGACAAAAGAGACTGCAGATGTTGGGCATCGGAAGCAAAAAAAAACCCAAACTGCTGGAGGAACACAGCGGGTCGAGCGAGCATCATCCGTGGATGTAACAGGTTAAGAGGCTGGGACAGGACTTAGTGCAGCTCAAAAGTCAGCAAGTATGGTCACCATTCTCCAATTACAGAGATCCACACCTGGAGACTGAAGGAAATTCAGACACTTGTGAGACTGACTGGACATGCTGAAATCTTGAGCAAAAGCACAAAGTGCCAGAGGAACTCGGCAGATCAGGCAGCATCTGTGGAGGGAATGTCCAAGTGAAGTTTCAGGTTGAAGAAGGGTCCCTGTTTATTCCCTCCACCGATGCTGCCTGACCCACTGAGTTCCTACAGCACTTTGGGTTTCGCTCGAGGAAATTGTCCTCCAAAAATAGACAACTTAGTCTGAGTCAAGACATAGCTCAGGTTACAATGACCTTTATCAAGATATAACATCTTTATAAGCATTGCTTAACTTGATAACTAGTACTGCGGCATGGTGGCGCAGCGGTAGAGTTGCTGCCTTACAGCGCTTACAGCGCCAGAGACCCGGGTTCAATCTCGACTATGGTGCTGTCAATAGACAATAGACAATAGACAATAGACAATAGGTGCAGGAGTAGGCCATTCAGCCCTTCGAGCCAGCACCGCCATTCAATGCGATCATGGCTGATCACTATCAATCAGTACCCCGTTCCTGCCTTCTCCCCATACCCCCTCACTCCGCTATCCTTAAGAGCTCTATCCAGCTCTCTCTTGAAAGCATCCAACGAACTGGCCTCCACTGCCTTCTGAGGCAGAGAATTCCACACCTTCACCACCCTCTGACTGAAAAAGTTCTTCCTCATCTCCGTTCTAAATGGCCTACCCCTTATTCTCAAACTGTGGCCCCTTGTTCTGGACTCCCCCAACATTGGGAACATGTTATCTGCCTCTAATGTGTCCAATCCCCTAATTATCTTATATGTTTCAATAAGATCCCCCCTCATCCTTCTAAATTCCAGTGTATACAAGCCCAATCGCTCCAGCCTTTCAACATACGACAGTCCCGCCATTCCGGGAATTAATCTAGTGAACCTACGCTGCACGCCCTCCATAGCAAGAATATCCTTCCTCTAAACTACTGTCTGTACAGTTTGTACGTTCTCCCCATGACCTGCGTGGGTTTTCTCCGAGATCTTCAGTTTCCTCCCACATTCCAAAGACGTACAGGTTTGTAGGTTAATTGGCTTGGTATAAGTGTAAATTGTTGGCCTGTTTCCGCGCTGTATCTCTAAACTACTATTAAACTCAGAGAATGTTCAGCAATTATCATCACTTCAGTTTTTATCTAAATCAGTTTTTCTAAAAATTTTCTTCTATTTCAATTCTTTGTCTTATTTCATTATTACCAAGAAGTAAATTAAAGTTTGAAAGGTTTTAATATTACCATAGAACACGCTTGTCCTTCACTTAATTTTATATTGGAAACCTATTCTACGTTTGGAACATAAGAACTAACAATGTGCAAACAACTGTGCCTCACTATTATATGACTATAAGATAAAGGAGCAGAATCATTTGGCCCATCGAGTCTGCTCCATCATTCGATCATGGCTGATCTATTTTCCCCTCTCAACCCCATTCTCCTGCCTACTCCCCGTAACCATTGACACCGTTACTAATTAACAACTTATCAATCTCTACTTTAAAAATACCCAAAGTCTTGGCCACCACAGCCGTCTGTGAGAAATGAAATGAATTCCACAGATTCACCGCCCTCAGAGAATTGGCCTCCACTGCCTTCTGAGGCAGAGAATTCCACAGATTCACAACTCTCTGACTGAAAAAGTTTTTCCTCATCTCCGTTCTAAATGGCCTACCCCTTATTCTTAAACTGTGGCCCCTTGTTCTGGACTCCCCCAACATGTCCTTTTATTCTGAGGTCCTAGACTCCCACTACTGGAAACATCCTTTCCACATCCACTCCATCTCGGCCTTTCATTATTCTGTAGGTCCCCCTTTTTGCTCTTGACTTCAGGAACATGGTGTCCTTAAGAGAGAATTTCCTGCATACCATCTAATTTTCCCTTCCTCCTTCGAAGGCAGAATCTAAACTTGGCTTCTTATCACAAGCACTGCCAACTAATCTGTCTCAGAAGACCAATGAAAATAAGTTTAATATTCAATGCACAGAAACCCCACATCCTATAAGGATAATTTTTCAGTAGTGGGAGAGTCTAGGACCAGAGCTCACAGCCTCAGAATAAAAGGATGTACCTTGCGAATGGAGATGAAAAGGAATTTCTTGAGCCATAGGGTAGTGAATCTGTGGGATTAATTTCAATTCTCACGGACGGCAGTGGAGGCCAAGTCATCAGGTACTTTTAAACCATAGATTTGATTAGTTTAGAGATACATCATGGAAACAGTCCCTTCGGCCCACCGAGTCCGCACCGACCAGCGATCCCCGCACACTAACACCATCCTACATACCAGGGGCAATTTTCCATTCATACATTTATACCAAGCCAATTAACTTACAAACCTGTAGGTGTTTGGAGTGTGAGAGGAAACCGAAAATCTCGGAGAAAACCCACGCAGATCACTGGGCGAACGTACAAACTCTGTACAGGCAACACCAGCAGTCAGGATCGAACCCGGGTCTCTGGCGCTGTGAGGCAGTAGCTCCACCACCACACCACCCGATGTATTGATTGATAGGTCCTTGATTAGTAAGGGCTTCAAAGGTTCCGGGGAGAAGGTAGGAGAATGTGATTTGAGAGGGAAAAATAGATCAGGCATAGAAGGGCGGAGCAGACTCGATGGGTCGAATGGCTTAATTCTGCTCCTATGTCTTATAGATGCAAATTGTGAGTATTATTTGGCATAACAAAGATTGTCAGGCCACGTGGTTAGAACGACAGATGACCACCTGGCTAGCTATACACTATGAAGCATTCGTGAAAACCAAAAGAGGTGTTAAAGGACAACTGAAATTAACAGTATTTATTCACAAAATGCTGGAGTAACTCAGCGGGTCAGGCAGCATCTCAGGAGAGAAGGAATGGGTGACGTTTCGGGTCGAGACCCTTTCAGGGTGTTTCTGCAGCATTGATGTCAATAATTGGGAACGGGTTGTTCAAGATTGTAAGGTGTGGCACAAGTAGATTGAAATATTTATTTGAAACACAGTATATTAGAGACCGTGAGAAATATCAGGGAGTCACACCACCAAGTCCAACACTGAGCAATCCAAATACCAGAGGTCATCGGTGCTTAGCATGGAAGATGCTTCCTTAACAAAATTTAGCGTGGCGCAGCGGTAGAGTTGTTGCCTTACAGCGCCAGAGACCCGGATTCGCTCCTGACTACAGGGTGCTGTCTGTACGGAGTTTGTACGTTCTCCTTGTGACCATGTGGGTTTTTTCCAGGTGCTTCGGTTTCCTCAGACATTCCAAAGACGTGCAGATTTGTAGGTTAATTGGTTTCGGTAAATTGCCCCTAGTGTGTAGAATGGTACTAGTGTAAAGGTGATATGTAGGAAGGAACTGCAGATGCTGGTATAAATCGAAGATAGACACAAAAAGCTGGAGTAACAGCGGGACAGGCAGCATCTCTGGCGAGAACGAATGGGTGAACAAGGGCCTCGACCCGAAACGTCACCCATTCCTTCTCTCCAAAGATGCTGCCTGTCCCGCTGAGTTACTCCAGCTTTTCGTGTCTATCTTTAGTGTACAAGTGATCGGCACGGACTTGGTGGGCTCAAGGGCCTGTTTCCACGCTGCATCTCCAAACTAAACAAAAATTGGGCCTGCCAGCCACAAACAGTTTCACTAATAACCTTCAGTTTTTGAGGTGAACATAAGACACAGGAGTAGCAGTAGGTCAAACAGTGATCTGCCATTCAATAAGATCACTGCTGAACCAGTCTTGGTCTAACTCTTCTCACCCTTGCTGTCCCGACGGACAATGTCTCTCCTGTAGATTAAAGCTCTGTCACAGTCTGCCTTTAACATTTTCAATGACTTCAGCTCCATAGCTCGCTGGTAGTGGAACATTTCAGAGATTCATGACCCCATCAGAGAAGAAATCCTTCTCATTTCTGTCTTAATTGGTTGACCCTTTATTTTGAAACTATGGGGACGCAAAGATGGCCGGGCGAGGAGAGGGACATCTGGTCGAAGGCCCTGGATCAGAAACCTCTTCAGTAGTCCGCGCACACGGGTGGACTGTACTTTGGAAATGGCGCCAAAACATGGCAGCACCTGCATGTGCAATTATGCAAAAATGAATTTCACCGTGCAGTTGCAGATGTGACAAATAACCCACCATTCCACCATTGAGCCAGTAGGTCCAGATAATCCCACTAAAAGAAACACCCACCCTATCAACAACACCTCTCAGAATCTGATGCGTTTCAATGCGATCTCTTCATTCTTCTATGAGGGAAAATAACTGCAGATGCTGGTTCAAATCAAAGGTATCACAAAATTCATTCTTCTAGCCTCACAACTCTTAATCCTTTTGTCTCACACCAACCCCACTCCACCCCCCTCACCTGTATCCACCTATTACCGGGATTTGTCCTGCCCCCATCTCTCTTCCAGCTTTCTGCCCTCTACTATGTCAGACTGAAGAAGGGTCTTGACTTGAAACATCACCTATCCATGTTCTCCAGACATGCTGCCTCACCTGCTGAGTTTCCCCAGAACTGGGTCTCTTCATTTCCAGCATCCTACAAAGAAAGCTGCACCAAAGCGTAAAAGTGTAGGAAAATCACCACCACATTTTCCAATGTCAGTATTTAATTTAGAAATGGGGATTCTAATAACTGCAAATCACTGAAGCATACAGACACTGATTTCTGCAAAAGAAACTTAACGAATTACAAACTGTGCCTTTGGTTGCTAAAAAACGAATGAGTTCCCCTGAAGAGGGAGCCATGGAACATGAGATCCGGGCTTTTACCATTTCTATTCATCAAATCAAGAAAATTAGATGATTAACTTGCAGCAGGTGAAAATCCTTGCATAAATTTGCAGTAGCAGCAAACCGTGCATCACGATTTAAAAGAGTGCTGCCACAATCTGCAATCTGGCCTTTTAGACTAAAAATTCGCAGTAAATTACTTATGCTGATTAGTTTGGAATGACATTAGTATAAAGTAGAAGCATTGGGAGTGTCATGCCTCAGCATCTGAGTCAACGTTGGTTAGGAATGATTCATCATGCCCACAGACTAGATTTACATTAGATTTATTTTGTTTATTAGATCATTTTTAAGATCATTTCTTTTGATTTTTAGATCACATTAGATTAGATTAGATTTATTTTGCCCCTTCTACGAGTGCTTCAAAAAAGTGTATCTAAATGACCACCGGTGGTCTATGACTGTGACCACCAGTTTAAAATTTAAAAACTTGCATTTGCTGCCAATGTTACCTATTTGGTTCACACACATCTTATGCATGCGAAGGGGATTTTCCAACCCTGGTTGCTATGGAAATAGTTTGCGTTTTTGAAATGATTTTTCTTTTTGTTTGTTTAAAAAGGTTTTTTTATGATTTTGGCTGCTTGCTGCTGCTAGCACTTTGCTGCAAAACCTTCTCCGGGAGCCCGGGGGGAGCGCCAGTCCGTGACGTCAACGAGTGTCGGCTCAACCTACCTCGACTGGGAGAAGGGGGTGTGGGTGTGGGTGGGCGGGAGTTGCTGTGATTGGCGGCGGCGGCGGCGGCGACCAATGGGCGCGCGGGGTCCCGCCAGCCTGGCCAATAGCGGGGCGGGCTGGGCGGGCTGGGCTGGGCGACTCCTCCTGTGCAGTCGGGTTAGGTTGTCGCCGGGAGGTTCCTCCTCACTCGCGTTCCTAGGCGACGCTCGCTCTCTCGCTGGCGGAGAAGCACCGGGGGCGTCGTGGAGGTTTTACTGTCAAAAGAAAGTGTGTGTGAGAGAGAGAAAAAAAAATCTTCAGGGGGCGAGAGAGGCTTTTTATTCGCGGCGCTGAGTAACTTTGTTTTAGATTACTCTTGTGACTTGCTGGGTGCAGACTGAGGAGAGCGAGCAGCAGCAGCAGCGGCAAGTTACAGCAGCGGCGGCGGTTACAGCAGCGGCAGCGGCAGCAGCAGCAGCCATGTCCCGCACGGATGAGGTGCACAGAATGACCGAGGGCGTCTACAAGGTGAGTGCGGCCATTGACCGACCCCAGCCTCCCCTGTCCCCTTCACCTGCAACCACCAACTTCTCCAGCCTAGTACCCAGTCTGTCCCCTTCACCTGCAACCACCAACTTTCCCCAGTCTACTGCCCCTGTCCCCTTCACCTGCAACCACCAACTTCTCCCCAGCCTAGCACCCAGTCTGTCCCCTTCACCTCCAACCACCAACTTCTCCAGCCTAGTACCCCTTCACCTTCCACCACCAACTTTCCCCAGTCTACTGCCCCTGTCACCTCCAACCACCAACTTCTCCAGCCTACTACCCCTGCCCCGTCCCCTTCTCCAACCACCAACTTTCCCCAGTCTACATACCCGTCCCCTACGCCTTCCACCACCAACTTCTCCAGCCTAGTACCCCGTTCCCTACACCTTCCACCTCCAACTTCTCCCCAGCCCAGCACCCAGTCTGTCCCCTTCTCTTCCAACCACCAACTTCTCCAGCCTAGTACCCCTGCCCCGTCCCCTTCTCCAACCACCAACTTTCCCCAGTCTACTACCCCGTCCCCCACGCCTTCCACCACCAACTTTCCCAAGTCTAGTACCCCCGTCCCCTTCACCTCCAACCACCAATTTCTCCAGCCTAGTACCCCCGTCCCCTTCACCTCCAACCACCAATTTCTCCAGCCCAGCACCCAGTCTGTCCCCTTCACCTCCAACCACCAACTTCTCCCCAGCCCAGCACCCAGTCTGTCCCCTTCACCTTCCACCACCAACTTTCCCCAGTCTACTGCCCCTGTCCCCTTCACCTCCAACCACCAACTTCTCCCCAGCCCAGCACCCAGTCTGTCCCCTTCTCTTCCAACCACCAACTTCTCCAGCCTACTACCCCGTCCCCTTCACCTCCAACCACCAACTTTCTCCAGCCTAGTACCCCGTTCCCTACTCCTTCCACCACCAACTTTCCCCAGCCTAGTACCCCTGTCCCCTTCACCTCCAACCACCAACTTTCTCCAGCCTAGTACCCCGTTCCCTACTCCTTCCACCACCAACTTTCCCCAGCCTAGTACACCGTCCCCTTCGCCCCAGCCCTGTACCCTGTCTCCTTCACCCCCATCCACCAACTTCTCCAGGCTTGCACCCTGTCCCAGCCCAGCACCCAGTTTGTCCTCTTCACCTCCAACCACCAACTTCCCCCCAGTCTTGCACCCTTCACCACCAATTTCCCTTTAACCTCCTCCCTCGCACCCACCCCCACTTTTCAAAAGCGCCCTTTTCTTTATCTTTAAAACGTGTGTTTTTAAGTATTGCAAGCTCCTTGGGTGTGGCAATTGTTAAAATATACAAGCTAAGGAATGTGATGTCTGTTTTAATTTGGCACGTGAAAGTATTTACATTTATTATATTTTATTTAAGTAGCCCGCAAGTGCATTTGAACTTTTTTGTTACAGTTTTGCAATGTTTAGTTCGAGTGATCTTGTGATTCCCAGGGAGGAGTTGGAATGGAAGGATCTAGATGAATCTTTTTATTTGGGGAGGCGTTGGTTTGGTTACTGACTTGGGTGTGGGATCTAATTGATGTCATGAAATACTCGTTTTGCTAATCATCGTAGTTTTGAATTGACATTGGGCGATTTGTTGTACACACCTTTATATATATATATATATTCTTAAAGTTTCTTTACATTGGAAGGGCTTGGTGAAAATTTCTGTTGAAAATTCCTCATGAATCTGCATCCAGTTAGTGTAAAATTGTAAGAGGGTATTGTAATTTAAGAGTATTGTTGCAATTTTTTTCAGTATAGTTTCACTCATTTTAAACAAACTGTTTTAAAATCTAGAATGATGCGCTCGATCAATTCCTAGCTTGAGTGATTTTTTAAAAAAAAGCCTGTTTTGGAACCCGAAATGTTTGTTAATAACATGATAGCAGACAGCCCCAGAGGACAAACTCAATCCACCTTAATCGTAAATAACTATAATTTTCCAACTGGGTTTCAAATCGTTTTGCTTTTTGAAATTAACCTTGCTGAGTAACTTTTTTTTAACTTGATTTAACAGCTAAAGTTATAAGATAGATTAATGTAACCACTACCCGATCGTTGGAAGGTGGTAGCAGCAAAGGATAATTTTGGAGGTGTTCTCCAAGGATTTCTTTGAGAGAACTGTTCAAGAGTGCCAAAATAATTCTAGATTTGAATCTCTATTCAAAATGCATGTGAGAAATCTGTGGTATATGAACATTGCTCTAACCATGCCCTTTTTCCAATGAAAATTGATGATCCAGTTTTATGAGTTTATTCTGTCAGATCTGCAGTAGGCGTTATCAGCACCTTCCTGCTAAGGATCTTATTTCACACCTTGTATTATATATTTGGAGCTGCCTGATTAACCTGTCATTGTAAAAAGAAACATGTCATTGGAAATAAGCCTGTTTGGAATTGCCCGATTAACCTGTCATTGTAAAACAAAACAGCAACAGTGGCATCACAAATGTCAGCTTGAGAATAAACTTCTTCAAGTATAATACCTCTGTCTAATACTTCAACGTATTATGAATTTGAAGAAGAGTCTCGATCTGAGATGTCACCTATCCATGTTCTCCAGAGATTTTGCTTGACACACTGAGTTCCTCCAGTACTTTGCATCTTTTTTTTTGTTGGAAACCAGGATCTGCAGTTCCTTGTGTCTTCATTAAGAAATTTTTGCTAGATTAAGTTTTTTCAAGGAATGCATTGGTGCCACCACCTTCTTTGCTGATGCCATCAAATAAAAATGCAATAAAATTAGTGCTGTGTGTTTTTGGACTTCATTTCAAATGTTTTCTGGAAGAAGTCTGCAGAGGATGAAGAGCATAAAATGCCAATGGCACAGAAATGACTGATGAGTAATCATGGCAGTTGGGAACAGAAAATCTGGAGATGCCAATTTAAACAGAACACTGTAGCATCAGAGATGAGTATTTGGCTCCGACCATCGAATTGCCACAGAATTGAGATTCACTGAGTAGCAGCGTATTGAGTGGGTTGCTTCATTGATTCTTAGCCAAACTTCAGCTGGCTGTCCTGACACATAACAGTGGCATTGTGCAAAGCAGGAGTTGCAATTGGGAGAGCATCTTTGTGACAATAGGTTGATTAATGAGAGCTGTAACCATATTGCAAGTTCAGGGAAAGTAAATGCCCCTGGGCATTAGCTGGGGGAATTTAACTTTTGGAAAGTTTTGAGAATTTTAAAGTCTTAACAGGACTTAAATCACTTAAAAGGTTTTAAAGGCAAAACCTTTTTTTCTCATCATTTTCTTGCACTTCTGTTTCTTAATTGCTTTCCCACTTGCCCTTGCTATATTTGGCCAGAAATCATTATTCATTCTTCAAAGGCATTTCTGTTCTTTTGAAAACTAATACAATTTAGAAGAAAATTTAAATTATTTTGTTAATCAAGTAGATTGGACAACAGAAAACTGGACTCTGGAGAATTAATAGCCAACAATGTTAGCAGCTTGTCTTGTAATTATTATTGACAAGACATGTATTTCTGTGAGTTTTTTTTAGTTTAGTTTAGAGATACAGCACGGTAACGGGTCCTTTGGCCCACCGGGTCCGCACCGGCCAGCAATCCCCTCACTTTAACACTATCCTACACACATCTACATTGATACCAAGCCAATTAACCTACAAACCTGTACAACTTTGGAGTGTGGGAGGAAACTGAAGATCTCTGAGAAGACCCTTCGCGGTCACGGGGAGAATGTACAAACTCCATACAGACAACACCCACCCATAGTTGGGATCAGACCCAGGTCTTTGGCACTGCAAGCGCTGGAAGGCAGCAACTCTACAGCTGTGCCACCATGCCACCCTTTTGAACAAGTCTTTTTTTGTTGTGCAATTTTAAAATCTGTACATGTTATTTGTAGGGCAAATGATCAATCTTGTGAGTTGGATTTTGGGAAAACCAAAACATGTTTGGGGGGAAAGCACCATTCTATTTATATCCCCAGCTGATAGAAAGTGTTGTACCTACATACAACAGTCTTGTGCAGTACATTAAGAATGCTTGTTTTGTGATAAAGTTCGCTAAGTTTACCATACAATAAGTAACTCAAATCATAAAAATGTAATTGGTCCTGTAGGAATTCAAAGAAAATAAATCTTTTGATGCTGAGGAGGGGCATAGAACATCAGAGACGGAATGCTAGTTTCATAGAGATTCATCAGAAATACATTTGGCTTCAGATCAAGTTGTTTTGTAAACTGAGACATTCCATAGTTCCCAAGTAAGGTTTCGTCGCCCAGTTAAAAGCAAGGTCAAAAGACTGGCAGGTCTTTGAGTTAGAATGCCTACACGGGACATGCATTGTATTGCGCTTCAGTTTGCAATCTGTTTGACCTGGATGAGGGCTAAGCATTAATGTGACCTTTTCTGATCTTTTAAAGGTGTAGGCTCAGTTTTGCACTGACTGAATGCACATTTGGTTTTATTATGAACAATTGCAATAGAGCAGATCCATTTTGGGTTTTAAATCTTTTCCTTACCTTTCTATGATTGGGGTGCTATCCCATCTCTATCACAGTGCTATTCAAAAAGAACATTAGCTTTCACATCTGACTGGTTTTGATTGTTTCCTGAATATAATACAATTTACCAATCGACAGCAGGGAGATGCCAGATTGACTTTGGCCTTTAGGTGCTGATAAATTGATGTGCACTCGCATTGAACACTGAATATTTTATCTCCACAGTGCAGTGAGTCATTAAGTCAGCGCTTTCTTTCAAGTGTGAACAAGAAGGCTAAGGCTCACAGTAAAATAATTGGCAAGGATTCATAATGGAATATATTCAATTTGTGGGTGATTCATGCTGAGTGACTTCAGAAACGTTGCTTTGTTTGTTTTTGTTGCTGTGTGCTGATTGCTGGCTGTTTTTACCCCTTCCCCTCGTCTCCAATTAACTTGTGATGTTATAAATTGAGAAATACAAAGATTCCATATTGAAATTGTTCCTGCAAATCCATCAACTTTGCGATCATAATCAAATCCTAAGAAGAGGCATCACTAGATCTCAAGGGAGCATCCTGTGCAGATTGGAGTAACCTTGCATTTGCCCTACCAACAAATCAATGCATCACCAGAGATCTGCAGCAGTTCATGGAGGTGACTCACTAAGGATGTTTAAGGATAGGCAAGAAATGCTGGCCTCGGTAATATCCAACTTCTGAAAATTTGCACTAGCAGGGAAACAATGCAGGCCCTGACTCTCAGTCTGAAGAAGGGTCTCGACCCATAACGTCACCTATTCTTTTTCTCCAGAGATACTGTCTGACTCACTGAGTTACTCAGATTTTTGTGTCGGTCTTCAGCACAGGGACATGCTCTTCGGCTCACTATCTCTCTGCCAACTATGATGCTAATGTAACTAATCCCATTTTCTTGTGTCCCTCTATTTCATGCCTGCTCATGTGTCTGTCCAAACGCCTCTTAAACATTGCTATTGTGTCTGATTCTACCACCTGCCCAGGGTATGTGCGTGTGTGTGTGAGAAAGATCTTGCCTTGCACTTCTCTTTTAAACTTTCCCCTCTCGCCTTAAAACTATGTCCTCTAGTTTTGACATTTCCATCTTGTGAAAATGACCCTGACCATCTGGCCTATGTGTGTCTTATCAGGTCACCCCCTCAGCCTTCCATGTTCCAGAAAAAAAAAATTGGTCCACCCACTCCTTATGCCTAATACACATCATGAAGCATTGTAGTGCAACCTCTCCAAAGCCTTCATCTTGGCTGTTATGTGGTGACCGGAATGGTGCATAATACTCCCAAGTGTGTGGCCCCACCCACGTTTTATACACCTCTAATGTAACTTACTGACATTTATGCTATGTTCCCTGACTGATGAAGGCAAGTATGTTGGACACTTTCTTTACCACACCATCCACTTCTTTTGCCACTTTCGGGAAGCTATGGACACCACCCCAAGATATCTCGATATACATCAATCCTCCTACCTTTACTGTATCCTTTTCTCTTGCATATGACTTCCCAGGTGCCCCCCTCCTCCCTCTTGTCTCAATTAAAATTCACCTGCTTTTTCTCCACACTTATTTCCAACAATTAATATAACCTGACAGTCTGAAAGTTCTTTGTGTGAGAAATTGCAGAAACTTTCCTTTCTTGGTTCTTAAGTTCCATCTGAAATAATACACCAAGCAGTCTGATGGATGGTATGCTCTTGTGGCAGTTTAATTACTAATTTACCTGATGTTTTTAACCTATCAAAAGTAAGTTATTACATTTTTAGCTCCATGAACCTATAATGCCCTAGAATATAATATAGTGGAACACTAAAGTGAGCAACATTTTGGCCTCTTGGTGTTAGGCAAGTGCATTTGTTGCTTTGAAGCTCTTGGATTTTCCAATGGATTCGTAACAGCACTATTTCAGCAAAGCAGTTGTATTTTATGTCAAAATCATAGTTTATAAATTTCTCCATGAACAATTTTTTGTTACAAATATTGTCATCTCGACATTGATGTCCATGTCGTAATGGTCTTCTGCAGTTTTGCTCGTCTGGTCTGTTTCTAATGGCCACTTTGGGTCTCTTTCATCACCTCTTAGTTTCTTCTGACATTAAATGCTAGAGGGCATTGCTTTAAGTTGGGAGGGGCAACGTTTAAAGGCAATGTGTGGGACAGGTCTTTTCTTACACAAAGAAAATGAGTGCCTGGAATGCTTTACTGAGCATCGTGGTTGAAGCAGATATGTTAGTAGCATTTAAAAAAACAACCTTTGTATAGGCATATGGATATGGAGGGATATGGGTTAGGTGCAGGTAGATAAGTGATGGTCTTGGCATTATGTTCGACATAGATATTGTGGGCTGAAGGGCCTGTTCTTGTGTTGTACTGTTCTATGTTCTATCACTGACAAAACTGTATATTTTTAAGCTCTTTTCTGGATGATGACCATTCACCCCAATCATTATGCATATCTACCAGAGCCGTCTCTGGTAGATACTACTTTGTAGTTGGATACATACACAAGACCTGCTGATTAAGCCATGTGATTTTGGAAAGCCTCTCCTTTCTCCTTTGCTGCATACATGCAAACCACTTTCTTTCCCAGTCGTTGTTAGCATCCCAGTGAGTATATTTGTGATGTATCAATCATTAATCCCCTTGATGGCTCTTTGCTGCATTAATAATGGTGTTGAGAATTAACAATCTGTAGTCAGCTGATGTTTACACTACCATCATGTTTCCATATCTATGTTGCTGAGTTCTGGTTCGCTAAACAATCATTGGCATATTACAGTCGCTTTGCTGATGCCATTTCATAGTGATACAGCGTGGAAACAGGCCTTTGGACCAATTTGCCCACACCGGCCAACATGTCCCAGCTCCACTAGTCCCACCTGCCCACGTTTGGCCCATATTCCACCCCAAATCTGTCCTATCCATGTACCTGTCTAACTGGATTTGATTTCACCATAGCCAGTGAAGGTTGCTTTACATTGTTTTCCCTTATCATTACTCTTCTTCGAATAGCCAGTTGGATGGTAGTTCTATGCTTAGTGCAAGCAAGCTTTAACTCCAGAAATAATATATGCTCATGTTTCGATGAAGCATTTAAATTGGAGGCCTAGTCTTTGGGTATTTTTAAAGCCAAGATTGACAGGTTCTTGATTAATAAAGGTGTCGTAGGTTATGGGGAGAAGGCAGGTGAATGGGGTTGAGAAGGAAAGATGGATCAGCCTGAAGAAGGGTCTCGACCCGAAACGTCACCCATTCCTTCTCTCCCGAGATGCTGCCTGACCTGCTGAGTTACTCCAGCATTTTGTGAATAAATAGATCAGCCATGATTGAATGGCAGAGTAAACTTGATGGCTGAATTGCTGATTCTGCTCCTCTGACTTATGAAGCACAATAATCTGCTTTTTGCATTGCAAATGTTCCTGCAAAGGATGACATTTCAGCAGTAAAGAGAGTAATAGTCATAGAGTGATAGCCGTGTGAAAAAGGGCCTTCGTCCCAACTTGCCCATAACCGGCCAACATGTCCCAGCCACACTAATGCCACCTGCCTGCATTTGGTCCATATCCATCCATACTCATCCTATCCATGTGCCTGTCCAACTGTTTCTTAAATGTTGGGATAGTCCCTGCCTCAACTACCTCCTGTGGCAGCTTGTTCCATACACCCACCACCCTTTGTGAAAACGTTACCCCTCAGATCCCTATTCATTTTTCCCCTTCACTGTAAGCCTATGTCCTCTGGTCCTCAATTCACCTATTCTGGGCAAAAGACTCTGTGCATCTACCCGATCTATTCCTCTTATGTTTTTATACACCTCAATACGACCACCCCTCATCTTCCTGCGCTCCAAGGAATAGAGTCCCAGCTTGCTCAACCTCTCCCTGTGGCTCAGACCCCTTGGCCCTGGCAACATCCTTGTAAATCTCTGTACCCTTTCCAGCTTCCAGCTTAATGTGCCTTGTACGTGAGAATTATCATCTTGGATATGAATATTTAGCTCTTTTTACTGCTTCAAAATGAATTGGGTGAATTTCAAGCAAATATTGCAAAGGCTGCAAACCTGTCTGTTTTGCTTTTCACAGCTGTGTATTACGAATTGATTATATTCGCACTTGAGTAATAGAGGTGAAAAGTTAGAATAATTACTGATATGGTTTAAAATTGATAACTGACTTTGACAGATTAGTCCATACTCAAGGGTTTGTAGTTATATATATTTCTGTAGTTGATTGTAATAGTTGTAACAGTAAGTGGAGTACAGCAGACTGAGTTCATAGAAGACTCTTACAGAAAGACTCTTACAAAAACTCTTTTGCATCAGCACGTTAGCGAACATAAGATTGCTTTTTCTGCCAAATTTGTGATTTTACTAATTGAAACTTGTCCATGCCATTTATTTTCCCGAAGCTGCCAAATTCATTAATAAATGTTAGCATATATTTGATGAATTTTTAAAATAATAGTTCAGAATGACTAGTAATGTTTCACCATGAAATTATTGAACTATTGTATCTAATTTATCAGTCAGCACAGAGTTATGATGATGGGTATAACTACAGACTATGAAAATCCCTCAAACTTAGTTTAGTTTAAAGATACAGTGCAGAAGCAGGCCCTTCAGCCCACCAAGTCCACACCGACCAGTGATCCCCACACATTAACACTCTCTTACACACTGGGGACAATTTTGTTTATTCATTTATTCCAAGCAAACCTGCACGTCTTTGGAGTGTGGGAGGAAACCAAAGTTCTCTGAGAAAACCCACGCAGGTCACAGGGAGAACGTGCAGACAAGCACCCATAACTAGGATCGAATCTGGGTCCCTGTCGCTGGAAAGCAGCAAACTATTGCTGCGCCCCTAAATAAGAAAATTTGCACAGATATTAATAGAAACATCTGGTGATTTCAGACAATCTCTGAAATTGGCTGATTCCCATTATCTTTTTTTTTTGAGGCTCTGTTGTGTAAATACCAGGATTTATAAAGATCCCTATAGTTCAACAGTAGCATTTGTGGAGTTGGGTCAGATTACATTTCATAGCCAGGCCCTTTTATTGACAATTCTCTTGGAGGATGACAGGAGAACGCAAGAATGTTGGAAGAAGCACAGTTTTCATTCACTTTTCAGGATCTTGACTTTGCAGGCAAGGCCAGCGTTTATTACCCATTCCTCAAAATGGATGGATTGCTAGGCCATTTAACAGGCATTTAATAGTCAACCACGTTGGTGGGTCTGGAGTCACATGTAGGGTAGATTTAAGGTTAGCCGATTTCCTCCTTGAAGAGCATTAGTGAATCGGATAGATTTTTAACAAAAGTATAGCGGCATTTTTGATCTTCATTATTAATGACTTGTTTGTTTTTATAATTCCAGATTAGAAATCCTAGTTGTTAGGATGGGGTTTTATTTGGGGTAGATAGACACAAAATGTAGGAGTATCTCAGCAGGACAGACAACATCTCAGGAAAGAAGGAATGGGTGTCATTTTGGGACTCAAGTCTGAAGAAAGGTCTTGACCCAAAACGTCACCCATTCCTTCTCTCCAGAGATGCTGCCTGTCCGTCTGAGTTACTCCAGCATTTTGTGCCTATGTTCGGCGTAAACCAGCATCTGCAGTTCCTTCCTACACATTTTATTTTGGATATTTGGTCTTTAGTTTTATATATTGTTTCATGATTCAGAATGCTACCTGGAGTAGTATTGTAAACTTTCCTGAATGAGAGAAATCACACCATGTAGCTTGGGGTGAAAATCCATTCTCTGTTTTATGTCTGAATGGATATAAACTTAGCTTCTGAAATGGCTTCAGTAGGATTAACTATCATTGCCTTCCGTGTTCAATGTTCGCAGTAGAGGACAAATTCCTTCCGCGACTAAGTGCAAGTTTGATATGAAAATATTTTCGGAGATTAAGGAAATTTTTGTGCATCCTAGAAATTAAATAATGCATATTGTGTTCAGATCATAAATATTGTTTATATGAAAAGAGTTTGAATATGTAGTGCACTATTAATGAAAAAAATTGCCATTTTGTTTTCATAGACCATTATGGACCAATTTAATCCGAGTCTGAGAAATTTTATCGCTATGGGGAAGTCTTATGAAAAGGCACTTTCCAGTAAGTTATTTGTCCACCTGTTTTTGTAACCAGATTTTGTTTTTAATGTCCATTATATGATTGTCTGTTTTGTCCTTGTTTTGATTTTGCTTGTGTAATATGTTTGCTCATCTCCATGCATTCTCCTTCAGTTAGATGGGAGACAGGTCACTGATTCCAACTTTGGATCACAATGTAATCTTCCATTTGAGCCATTAATCATGGGGGCGAGACAGAACTGTTCATTTTTATGTCCATGTTGTGATGCTTTGCTTGCAAAATTTGTAACTTTCAACGGTCCTAAAAAGATTTGAGGCTTGACACATCATGTGGCAAAAGGTTTGAATAGTGGTTTCTTCAGCTGTGGGCTTTTAACCCAGTTATCATGTGGACTTAGTGGCTGTTTGTTGCTGAACTGCATTGTGGGAGTGCTCACACTGAAACCATGATCAGTAGCTGAGAGCTAGTCTGTCAAATGACATGGCAAAATAAAGGAAAGTTGGAAGGAATGTAGCCAGGCGTTGTTCTGGATATGCATAAAATGTTGTGCCTTATCTGAAGAGTTAAAGATATGGGGTCAAGTTTTGCTTCTGAAATGTAACGTTGATGTGCTTGTGAAATAGCTTAAGCTGCATGCCAAAGCTGAGGAAATTGTTTTCAATTCACTCCAATGCACAGCAGAACTGAAGCCATATTTCTAGAAGTTTTAAGATGTGCAGAATGGGGGAAGCCTAAAGATGGTGGGAAGCTGGGAGGTGTAAAACAGTATTAACAGTCTTCACATCTAGGTTTAAATGAGCCATAATGATCATATCAAATAATGTATTTTTGTCCAATAACCCTCACAGGTAGCCAGTGGGGTAGATTTATTTTTCTTAAACATTTTCTGAATGTTTTTGTATTGAATTTTGCTCCCTTGTAAGTCTAATTTTTTGGTGTTCATTTCAACAAGTGTTTGTGAGTTTGTTCACGTGTCAACATTTCACCAAAAATCTTTTTAAATTTGTCATTTTGAAGGGTTAGGTACAAAATGGGGTACACAGGATAAGGAATTGATTGCAAAGAATAAGTGACAAAAGAAATTGGGTGATCAGTAAAACAGTTAGAATTAATTAAATTGCAGCATGATAGTTATAAGCAAGCCATTTATTAACAGTTTTCATACCCTTCAATTTAAATCAAAATAATTGCAGATGCTTTAATTGAAAACCTTTTTATTTAATACTTTTCTTGTTTGGAGAAGATGCAATCGGAGTTTAATGAGCTAAACAGTTGCTTATTTCTAGGAGTAGTTCTGTTGGGGTCTAACATTGAGCTGATTGTTAGAAGCAGCTATTTAAATTGCAAGTCACATAAAATTATGTAGTGCAGAAGGTGGTCGTTTGGGCCAAGTCTTTTGAAGGAGATATCCAACTAATCATGCGCTCCCTCTCCTGAGATGGCTGTTTTTGTTTCCCTTCTTCCAATTTGAAAGTTGTTATTGGAATTGTTTCTGTCACAATTTCAGGCAGTGCAATTTGGGTCAGAAAAATTAGCAGCCTAATTTTTTTCCCCCCAGTTTTCCTTCTGCATCCTCTGTATGCGGAGTTTAAATTTTTTTTCTCTCGCTCTTTCTTCATAAAAATCGTGGGATTTTTGAACATCAAATCTATTCCAACCTTCTCCACGTTCCAGCTTTTCTGGTCACTACTTACAAACAACTTTTTCATCTCATTCCCACCCCGATGGATGAAGTCAAGCCCAAAGATAATAGTGCAGGGCAAGATAGACCACTCAACCCTAAAAACAGTAGTATCTCATGGCACCATTTTAGTAGGCAGAAACGTGCAGAAACATTTAAAACGAAAAATAACAAAAAGCTGTGAATTGATGGATGAGATATATTCTGCATTTTAATGGTATCATCACACGTACTGTTCCCCCAAAACACTGATTACACCGCGAGAGGCATAACGGACTGCGGGTTTTGTCTACTAAAATGGCTCCTTTGCGTACTACACTTCAGTATAGGTGATTTCGACGGAGTGGTTCATCTTGCTCCTCTAGTATCTTTGGTCAAGCCGTAGGCCAAATATGATCTCATTGATCAAACTTCCAGATTCAAATTTCCTTTGAAGTTCGTAAGGCCTTGATGTTTCTTCTGAATAGTTTGGTGTCCAGAATTGGTTACAATACTTCACAAAAGGTTTTTTTTCTTTCCTAATACTCAATTTCTTTATTTAATAAAACAGAAGATCCCATGTTTTTCTTCAGCATCTTTATCAACAATTCCTGCCACCTTTGAGGACATGCGTGCATTAACTAACAATTAACTAACAGTCTGAAGAAGGGTCTCGACCCGAAACGTCGCCCATTCCTTCTCTCCTGAGATGCTGCCTGGCCTGCTGAGTTACTCCAGCATTTTGTGAACTAACAATACAGTATCTGTTACTGAACCCCTTTTTACATGTGCTGTTTAGTTTATATTGCCTTCCATCTATCTCTAAGTTGTCAGGCTATGCATGATGCTGTTGCTTTCTGCAAAGTAAAAGCAGTGTTAGAAGCATTGGATTGAACACAATTATTGTATTGTATTCCATTACATTTTTGATGGCCCTTACTGTCAAAATAACCCTTTCAAGGCTTGATTTTTAAAACGGATCTTTCTGAACTTCAGATAATGCCCATTAAATCCCTTGTATATGAGAGATTAATTCTGCAGAACTGATCATAATCAGTTAAAAGAGTGCAATTACACTGTGTTAAAGGACTGACATCTGTAGTCAATCTAAGTTCAAGTGGAGACGTGGCAAAGAACCAGCATGAAGATATGGAGTGAACTCTTATAATCTAGAATGCCCTCCTTGTAAAAGTAGTGTACACAAATGCAGTTGTACTTTTAAAAGGGATTTGGGTATAGAAACTTGAAGATGATGGGAAGAAGTTGCAACAAAGATGGGAGTAATTTTAGATAATAGTTCCAGTGCTAGAATGTACAAAATAACTGGAATGCTGCCTCTTGTGTTCATGAACCTCCAGTGTATTATATATTGCACTGCATGATCTTCTGTTCTTCTGTCTTTCATCACTGAATAATCCCATTCTCCCCAGAGCAAAGTAAAAATTGCCATTAAACCCACATGTAATTATATGCATAAATATTGCACAACAAACTCACTAAAGATCTGGAGCCCCTATTGCAATCTCAGAAAACGTCAATGCATTTCTTTGCCAATGCCAAGAAAAATAAAGGAATTTTTCAACATTTTGATTGATCCAAAACTATTGTTTGTAACAACTAAACTGAAAAATCTTAAACATACAAACATTTAAATTCATAGATCAGACTTTTAATGAATTCAGCAAATTTTACAGTCACTGAAAGGGGTGTTAGCAAATTTAATATTGTCTGAGGAAGAAAGCTAAAACATGAGCTTTACAGATGACAATGTACTTTAGTGAGATAACATTGAATCATATTTCATGTTGATATGATACATATTTTTAAATGTAAGCAGTGAATCCTCTACGTTTGTTCAGTTAGACCTGATATTAGTGATAATACACTTGCTGGTAAAAAATCCAAAATGCTCATCAAATCAAAATTTCCTCTAGCTTTATTGGAGGCTTCAAGATGCTAATTCTCAGATCTTAATACAAAAAATCTATAGTCACGTAATTTCGGGGCTCGAATCTAAATCTTTCTTGCTCTGCTTTTGTATTCCCAATGCTTCAATTTGGATTCATTGAGCGAGCTTCTGGCATTGATGTTTCCAAACCTTGCACCTAATGGCAGACTCGTAGATTCAAATACTTAGAGAGTCATCAAGTCTGTCATCAGGTTAAGGGAGCCAAACTTAGCTGTGATGGCACCAGGAACTGATTTGTATATGCTGATCATCTGGGACACGAGCCTAAAATGTACAATGGCCGGTCAATTCTTACTAGTGGTTGTAGATATCACTAGTTCTGCTGGAAACACCATCCTGAATTTTTTTGTCTTTTTTTCCACTGTTACTGTTTTTTCTCAAACTTTGTTGGATCATTACTTCAGGCCACATGGGTGCAGAGAAAATCTGGATCAAGAAAACTAGAACAGGTGAGAAATACCATACCGTATCAGCAATGAATCGGAGTATATTTGTGCATGTGCGGAATATGCATTTTGTTAATGCTCCACTGTTTCATTCCATTACTGAGACTGGTATTTTTTTTTAAAAGACACCACAGTAATGAAGAATGAATGCTGATGGCATGCTGAGCTGTGATTTTTTTTAAAAACTTTTTTTTTCGCTAGCAAAGTTCTGGTGGTTACCAAAATTGAGTTGACAACATGTAAGGTCTCACTTGGTTTGTCAGCTAGCATTAAATTCGAGCCCTGAAGTTTCCTTCTTATGACCCTCTTTTGTTGTAATGAATACTTTTGTCGTTTAATAGTTTATGGTTATTTGTTGCACCAGCACTCTGTGACTAGGTTAACAGGTGCAGTTGAACTACTTGTAAGTTTTTGAGATTCAAGGTAACAAGTAGTTTGTTTGGCTGTATTAAGAACTAAATTCTGACTGTGAAATCCTGATGGGGCAGCAGTAAGACTCGTTCATACTTTGTTGAAATTTGCTGCTTCGCCTTGTTTATAATGTGCTTTCAGCAGATTTTGTTTAAATTTGAGATACAACTTGCACTATCGTTTCATTTTGTCGACGTTGAAAGTAGATGAAGAATTCTGTCTCTCCTCGCTCGAATGTTCTTTGTTATTCAGCAGAGTGAGGCCCATTGTTTGGCCCGAATATCTCTTTAAACTGAAGGAGAATATATGGAAATGAGCAATGGGAAGTCTACACAATGTAATTAATTAGTGTGGTCCTCTTTTTATGTTTGGTTTAAGTGTAATGCAATATGTATAAAGTGTTTAAGCATTGCTTGCTTTGTGATCTGAAATAATTTAATCATGACTGTACCTGTTTCGGAATGTTCAATCATGAAACAGCTAATCTGTGAACTTTACAGAAAATTGTACTGTGGAAGAACATGACAGGCTAAATATGTTAACTTGCCTTAAGTCTCTCAGAAAGCCAATTAAAGGTTGTTCTGCCGAAATTGTATTCTGAGCTCGGTGGTATTGAAAAGTAAATCTTTCTTCATTAATGACCCTGGTTTAACCTTCTTTTTCTTGCGTTTGAGGCAGCAGAGGTTATGAAGCTGCTTCTGCTGTCTCTGTTTGTTGTCATTCGCCTGACTGAAGTCAGTTGATAGGGCTCACCACAGGGAGGTCGACAACGTGAGCCCCCCGTGGTTTAATGGAGTAAATTAAATCACTCTGGTGCAAGTGTTTGAAAATCTGTTAAATATGACAATTCCCTTTTTAGTGGCCCTCTACTGTAATTCATCAAAAATATTTTCTTCAAATAATCTTTCTTAAAAAAAAAAAGTGTCAACATGCATCATTGCTAAGTGAAAAGGCTTCACATTGTGGAAGAGAAAATTGGCTTTGGTTTATTTTAAAGTAAAGCCCTTAAAGATCTGTTTAAATTATTAGTACTTCAGCATCTTTTTCTCTAATATTTGTGTACTGGTTGAAAACTTGCATGAGTATTCAACAGGTTGGTCACAGGCAGCATGATGGCACAACAGTAGAGTTGCTGCCTTACAGTGCCAGAGACCCAGGTTCGATCCTGACTATGGGTGCTGTTTGTATGGAGTTGGTACGTTCTCCCCGTGACCGTGTGGGTTTTCTTTAGGTGCTCCGGTTTCCTTCCACATTCCAAGGACATACAGATGTGTAGGTTAATTGGCTTCGGTAAAATTGTAAACTGTCCCCAGTGTGTAGGATAGTGCTAGTGTGCACAGATTGCTGATCAGTGCAGACTTATTGGGCCGAAGGCCCTGTTTCTGTGTTGTTTCTCTAAAACAAAAAAACCTGGTCAAAAACCTTTTAGGTTTTTTCATTCATACAAAATAGTTCAATTTATACAGATAAAGCACTTCAACATTATCAGAATGATTGAGAACAAATGGCTGTATTTATGCTGTTGTGATTTGAATTGATTCTTGATGATGCTTCAGAATCTAATTTCAGGTTTTTTACTTAATTGAGATTGATTTTTTTTTCGATATTGTTTCAGAGAAATTGCTATTTCCTGAAGAGGGCTGCAGTTCGTTTTATTGAGACAAATAGAAATATAAAATTGATTATATTAAATGGTAGACTCTGGTTGGACGATTACACTCGCTATTGCCCTTTAATGAGTTAATATTAAAGTGGATTAATTTAGTAAAGAAGCCAATTCGACTTCAAAAGCAAAAATGATTTGTTTAATTTAATTACTCCAGGTTCTCAGTGGTATATTTCTGTGAGCAATCTTCTCAAGTCATTTGTGTACTTGCACATAATACATTAGGAAATCCGATTTAATCAGTCGTATTAATTTTAGTTTTTAACATTTAATTAAAACCAGCTTTTAATGTTGTTTCCTTTTTATCTAATTACAAGCAGCCTGAATGCTTCTGAGCTACTATCCTCTGATCAATATATCATCCATAAATAATAACACTTCCAGTAAAATTGTTTAGAAGTATGAGGATTGAAATACCTTTTTGTTTGTCCTCACTAAATCAGCAAATGTCTCCAATTTTAGGTAACTAGCCTACAAATAACACCCCCCAATCCCCCCCCGCCCTTTTCCCACTCTCTTCCCTTGGTCAATTCCCCCTCCTCTCTGACCCCACTCGCCTATATCAATGGAGGACAGAAACTCCAGCACCTGAGTAACTCTTGTAAACAATGACAAATTTCCATCTTCCAGTTTTTAACTCCGCTTTGCATTCATTCATTGTATTTACCAGTTCAACAAAGCTTGAATGAAAAATCTCAGTTGTAACGGTGCATAAACTTTCTTACACTTTTCATGATTGCAGTGATTACATCTTCAAAAACAGTTCAATCTTGACATGCTGGTTTAAAATATTCTAATGCCAATGTTTGAATTAATGTTGGTGCTGTTTAAAAGGGGGGAGATATATGTTCAATCAAAATGGTTTCTTGGTGTTGTCATTTAACTCTACGAATTAGAAGAATGTCAGCATTATCTATAAACATGTTTTCTGAAATCTCAATATTTCAGGTGTGTCCTTTGCAGCAAAAGGTTATTTTGAGACCCTAGTGAAAATGGGTGAACTAGCCAGCGATAGCCACGCTTCCAAGGAGATGGGTGAGTAATAATAGCAATAGATCACCTGTTTTATTTCTCAAAATAGAAAAAACGATTGCCTCTCTAACCTATATTGATGATTGTGTAATTCATCAAAGACCAGATGCATCTGCAAATATTTTTGGTGTTTTTAAAATCTGTACTTCATTTAAAAGTGACAATCTGAGGGTGCCTAATCCTGTTGTAAGTTTTAAGCAAAAATGAACCTCTTGAATTTTTCATTTCTTAATCACATCTTATAACTGGTGAGGGAATGTGAAATATAAAAAGAAAATGCTGGACATACTAAGGTAATAAGGATAGAAATAGCCTTTTTGTTTGCCCTAAGCAAATCAGCAAAGTTCTTCCTGTCCCCCTCCTTCCCATATTTAAAGTAATTGTAAGTTTTAATGATTTAGAGACTGCTGTATGTTAATCCTGTTTTGGCTTTTGGGAGTTGCATAGAAGACATTGATACCAGCAAAATGCTTAAAATCAAATGGGGTGTTAGAGTTGCACAGCAGAGAAACTGGCCTTCAGCCCATTGTATCCATCCAAACCTGATACAGTCAATATTAATATTGGGAAGTATTGATTTTTATAAGACCAAAGTGCTGGAGTAACTCTGCAGGTCAGGCAGCATCTCTGGAGGACATAGATCGGCATCATTTTGGGTCAGGAACCTTTTATAGGCCTGAAGTGTCACCTATCCATGTCCTCCAATGATGCTGCTTGACCAACTGAGTTATTTCAGCACTTTGTGTTCTACATAAGATTCCGTCATCTATAGTTCCTTGTGTCTCCAAGATTTGGGGAAGGATGTGAAAGCCTTCAAGAGGATACAGAAAAGGATTTTACTGGAAACTTTCAGTATTAGGTTTTTCAGTTACATGGTTAGTCTAAAGACGTTGAGATTGAACCCCGTAGGAGATATACAATTAATGGAAATGTTCAAAATAATGAAGGGCTTAGACAAAGTAAATATTGGAAAACGGCTTTCATTGGAAGATTCATCAACCTGAGGATGGTGGTTAAAGGTGATTGGTAAAAGGTGATGTGAAGACATGCAGCGAGTTGTTATGATCTGGAATATGCTGTCTGAAAGAGTGGTGGAAGTCAATTTGATTATGGCTTACACAAAGAACTTGGCCAAGTATGCAAAGGGAAAATGTGCACGCAGATGTGGGCAACTGTGCCCTTACAAAATGCTGGTGTTGTGTGGCTCAAAGGGCCAAAGAATTGCTGCCAGAGCTGTGCTGTTCTGAGGTTCTTCAGGATTTGAGTACTAAAGTAAACTGTTTCGTGTTACTGCCAAAGATCAGGAAGGAGTGTAAGGATGTCATTCAATATCAACGCAAAATAAACCCAATAACAGGATGTTGACAAACATGTAAAACACCAATGATTCTATGTAAAACCTCAAGCTATTTGGAGTCTAAATCAATGGAAAGAGGGTGTAGGTTTCTGTAATTCGTTCATAGTTTAGTTACCTTCAATTTTAAACTAGATGAGCTTTCTTTAAGAAAGTGATTAGATCAATTACAGCTAAAATGTTCCCTCCCAATTTCCATTCATCCTTATTTATCAGCTTTATTAGTTTTGCTATAAGCTGTATTGATATGATTTGTAATCAAGTTAACCTGAACTGAGCAGGTGTTCATTATTCAGCTCTTACGTTCACATTGACAGCAGGTACTCAAGTGTTTCACTCAAACACAAAATATCCCCTGAAGTCACAAAAGCTTCTGAAGTTATTCTTCAAACACTTGAACTGTTGTGACTTGCAGAGCAGTTTACATCCAACAAAGCAACTGTGGTATGATGTGTTCTTTCAAAACAGAAAATCTGAAGGGTTTGGAGTTTGAGTCTAGTTTATTGTCACGTGTACTGAGTACAGTGAAAGTGAACGTGTACAGTGAAAAGCCTTTGTTACGTGCTAACCAGTCAGCAGAAAGACAATACATGATTACAATCGAGCCGTCCACAGTGTTCAAATATATGATAAAGGGCATAACATAAATAATGGGAGCATAGGTATGAAGTGTGCATTTGAGCTGATCATTTGTGTGCCTCTTTATAATCATATTTTCACAATTTAGAGTTTATAGGAAACAACAGCTTATCATCCATTTTCCTGTTCTCTTCCCTTTTTTTGTATTAAAAAAAATAGTTTGAACTGATCAAAGATTGGTGCATGAAATAAAGTGATGTCTAGATTAATTTAAAGGAACCCAAGATTTTTCAAGTTGTTTCTGTGTGGGAGGATTACTAGTGGGACTAAATATTCCTCGTAGCACAGGCAAGACGCTGATTGTCATTTTCAACAGCGCAATACAAATGAATGAAGTTGTTCACTTTTAGCAGCTTTCTGAAAGATAATCACAATCCTGTGAGATTGATAGGTCAAATAAGGCATTAGAAGCCAGTCAAATATTTGCAGAAGTCTGATTTGTTTCAGTCACTAGTTATCAATCACCTGTTTGGTTTTGAAAGTTGCTAATTTGATCAGAATGTTTTTGATGATTTGATGCCATTATTCATGGTATTCCATGTAATTGTACACCTCATAAGGTGGGGGTAAGAATGCTGCCATTTTCCACTCCTTTATAAAACTCTTCAATCACTTAAGAACTTTACCTCAATGTATAAAATGCTGTTTCAATTGCATGCATAAAAACAGCAATCAGCTTTTTATTTTCAGCTTTTATTTAAAAATCTGTATTTTTAACAATTCCATGGTGGAATGAATTATTGGTTCTGTCCTTTAACATTACTTGCTTGAAATCATTATATTACCATACCCATGTATTAGAACTCGTACAAGTTCGGAAGACTAGAGCCATTGTCTTTGATTACTGGCACAAACTCCATTCCCTGGCCAACGTCCTTCCATTGTCAAAAATTGTCAATGACCTTGGAGTTATATTTGACTCCAAGTTGAGCTTTCGCCATCACATTGGTATTCTAAGAAATTGTCCGCTCTGTCTTTGTCACTCTCCTTAGCTTTTCTACTGAAAAGTTGATTTCATACTTTTTTCCGTCTATGAAAAGATTTCATACTTTTTTCCGTCTATTGGACTATTGCTGGCAACACTGCCTGCTGGTCTTTTTCCAGTTACTCTCCATCCAAACTGCTGCTGACCATGATCTGATTAGTACCATATCTTGTTTGCCCATTGGCCTGGCTTCTGGACCTTTAATAGTTCATCTGTATTTGGTTGCCATTGGTTTTCAAATTCTCACCCTTGTTTTCAAATGTTTCCATTCTCTTCCCCTTGTAGTTGTATCATCCTTTAAGTCCCTTAAGTTCTGTGCTCTTCTAATTCTGCCCACTGCTCATCAGGCTTTTCTGGTTAGTCATACAGCGTGAAAACAGGTCCTTTAGCCTAACTTAGTCACGCTGACCAACATGCCCCATCTACACTGCGATTGGCCCATGTCCCTCTAAAACATGCACATGTCTAAATGTTTCTTCAACCTTGTGATAGTTCCACAATTAGATAGGCCTCAATTGAGTCCTTGCGTCATATAGCATGGAAAGAGGCCCATGGGCCATCTTGACCAGTCCGACCAAGATGACCCATTTAAGCTAATCAATTTCCCACGTTTGTCTCGTATGCCTCCAAACCTTTCCTATCCTGTCCAAGTTGTAATCTATAAAACTCTTCCTCCAATTTTCTCTTCATTGCCACCTACCTTCTGTCTTTAAAATGATTTGTCAATGCATTATATTGCCAGCCAGCTTTGCCAGCCTGTCGGGGAACCTCATAGCGCTGGATGCTTTTTGCAAGCTGTCTAATCATAGCTTGTTGGATGTGGGTGCTTTTTCTGGGTATGTGTGGTTTCCTGCCAAGTGTTTGAACTTTGATTTAATATTAATGTTTACAATTGATGATCAACCCATTTTAGTGGTAAATCATTTTTTTCCTTCACTTTGAAATGTGTAGGTACATTTTTGGATCAGACTAGAAAAATATATTTGTGCCCTTTTTGCTCATAAATTGTATGTTTTGATGTGTTTGTGCTGAGTCCATTAGGGGATTGGGCTGTACCTATCCAATGATGGTTTAATCCCTGCTGGGGTGCTCTTGCGCTGCTAAATTTCACCCGAGTAATGTCATCAAAGTACATCTTTCTGACAAGCTGTGGAATTCCGACTGTGTGGATCTAAAGGTTTACTTGCAATCATCATTGTGCAGTCATGGTAAAACTGGGAGGCTCTTATGAGGGAAATCAGCAACTATCTGAATTAAAGCATTTCTGGCTGAGGCATTGGTTTTATCCCTGACTAACCCCAATGTTGATTTGAAAGTCATCCTATTTTGCAGATGGATAGCACTGATAAAGTCTACATCCTGTCTGCACCAGAGATCCTGCAAGCATTTGCCTCTATGATTTGTGGCTACGGCCTGATTGTAGAGGGCGCTAAATTCTGGCATATTGGGATCTTATTATCCTGCACGATGCCATTGATCCTCTTTGCCTCTCCCATCCCAAACCGATTTTATTTTTTGTCTCTTGTGCCCATCCATGGCAGTCTGTGTGGCTGGTAATGGAGAATGCTTCAACAATGCTAACCTGCTTTCCTTTTGGGCCATTTGTGAATAAGTGCCAGCTATGTATTCTGGCAATAGCTGCTACTGTTGAATGTACAAGTTGGCTTTCAACGATTATAAATGGGAGAAAACAAGATAAGAGGATTCTTGAAACAAGGACGTTCCAGCTTGGCTCTCTTTACAACAGATTTAGCTTTTGGGGGTGAAAAGCATCATATCCACTTAAAACAATGCAATTTTCAAGCTATTAAATCCAAACAGGATTTTAAAGTAAGATTGTTTTGTGATGTAATTACATTTCAAATCAGTTTGAAATAACTGTAATATGCTTTAGCAATCGGGTTTATGTTTATTGTCATGTATACAGTGAAAACCTTTGTTTTACCTGCTATCCAATCATATTAGATAATACTTTTATACATAGATATAATCAAGCCAGCCTTGAGTACAATAGGTAGTGCAAGGGGGAAGGTGCAGAGTATTGAGAAATATTTTTGGTAAATATTAATGGTGAGGCAAAAATGCCTTCAGAAATGAGCTGTTTTGAAATGCCAGACTTCAGTTGATGTCTTGATCATAATGTCTTGTCGGTATCGAGTGTAATTACTCCATGTTATATGTCGATAGAAAAGTCATAGTTCAGAAGTCTGAAACTGGATCCTCTCGTACTCTTTCGCTCTCCCACCCTCCACCAACCCATTTCCGGTTAGATACCAATAATATCCGGTACTTAATTCCAGCCAAGCACTGCTCCTGGTTTTACTTTTGCTAATTTGGGAGCAATTACAGCAGCCTTTTCTCTGCCTTGGCAGAGGTCTGCTAATATAACTTTGGCAATAGATTCACAATTTTTTTGTGTATGGCGTCGTCTTATTCTGCTTCAAACAAAGAGCCTAAAACGCAAGTGGAACAGAAGTCTAACTCTTTCCAAATACTTTAGAACACAGTTACTCTTAACTTCTGATACGATTTTATTTACAGCAAACTTTTGGTTAACGCCTTCCCACAGGAATTAGCTCCAGCATTCTTCTGTACACAAATGTGGCCTGATGTTCCCTTGGGTGCACGGCAGCATTGGTGTCTGCACAGCCCATATGCCTGTGGCCTGATTTCTGGTTCTGATGATGTTGACGGTGAGGATGAATGAGCTTATTTTTGATCCCTCTGTTCACGGTGAACCCAATTTAGAACGAGTGCAAGAGCTGATGCCATGGGAACACGCTTTCTGACAGCTTCAAGGCAAGTCAGGGCAGCCCTATTTGAATTGAATGTCTACAGCACCACTCCTCTGAATACTGAAGAAGTGTGTAAACCATTTTCTTTCGGCTGCATTTTTACATTTGCAGAGTGGACTAATATAGAAACTAAGTCCCATGTGTTTTTAATAAACAATAGCTGGTTCATAGATGTTGAATAAATCAGTGAATTTTAATGCCAATGGAGCATGTTGCAAAGGCTGAGACTGATCAAAGAGCCTGCATTATCGGAGCCTTGGGGGTTCAGCTGAATGTAATGGCATTTATTTTTCTGCTCAGCAGATAGCTGAGGCGATAGACAGATTGACAGCAGGATGCTCTCAACACCTGGCAGGGTAATATGGAGTAGGGAAAAAGTTAGCGTTTAGGACTTCACTAGCTAAGAAATGCTGGAAAAGGCACTTACACTTTAGATCTGTGCATGCACCTTCCACAGTCTGATTCTCAATCCCCCAGTAAAACACATGGAAGCCTGATTTTAAGCAGTTTGTCACTTGGGTCAATCACTAAGACACCTCGACCTGTTGCTGTGGCATCAGTTATGTGATCAGCTGGGTTAATATTTACAATAAACTTCACTTTCTTTTTTGCCTTGGTCATTCTGAACCTCTGTGGAGTAACAGGGTATTAATATCAAGGGCAAAGTTTCTCTTTTCCCCACTCTTCCTCACATGTCAGAGCAGGAATATTTTGGACGCATTCTTTGCTAAAATATATTTAATTTTCGTGTTGCATGCAGCTATCAAAAATAAAGTACTGAGTAAATGGATCAGAAATTAAATACAGGGTATGCATGTTACAAGCAAAGCTGCCATTTATCAGCTATCCCTAATCGGTTTAGGTGTATTATTATTACTTGTATCAAGGTACTGTGAAAAGCTTTGTTTTGTATGCTTTCAAAACAGATCAGGTATGCCATTCGTAAATAGGCAAATCCAATTCAAGTACATGAGATAAAGTAAACGTGAACATAGATTGCAGAATAGTTCTTAGCATTGTAGCACATTAGATCCATAGACAAAGTCCAATGTCCTCAACAGGGTTGAGGTGAATCGGACAATACCCCAACTTATGGAGTGACTGTTCAGAAGCCTGATAACCGAGCGATTCTTGAGAAGGCAACAGTATACTGCCTATGAAATGTTGAAGGCTAAGATGCTGGTACCTGGTGTCAGGTAGGAAGCCTCTAGTTGGACTAGTGAGAGTGGAGTACTGGCAAAACATTTCCACGTGAGAATATTGTGTGACTTGAATGAGAGCTTGTAAATGACAGAGTTCCATGCACCTGCTGCCCTTGACCTTCTCGGTAGCTGAGACTGTGGTTTTGGGTGGTGCTAAGGCATATCTTGGCAAGATTTTGCATGCGGGTCTTTTTGTTTAATTGTCGTTATTAATATTTTTGTTTGGGGAAAAATAATGGCTTTTGTCTGCTAGAGTTCAAATTGAAATATTAATTTGGTGGTTATTTAATTCCACATATATTTCCATGATTTGAATGAAAGGTAATTAGTGCAGATTAAATTTCAGTAAGTAGTAATTCAGCATTGAACCTTTTCAGAAATCTTGTTTCAAATTGTTTACACTATCCTCTTGAAACCTCTGTGGATGAAACATGGAATATTTAGCAATAAGTGCCCCAGCAGTCCAAGTTAAGGTATAGTTTTATTTTCTGCATTCTGGGTGATTAAAATAAATCAATTTAAATGGCTTCCTTCCTCGAGGGATAATTCTCTTTATTCCTTTTTTGCTATATTCTATTACCTATTTTAATCAGTATGCCACTATTTTTCAAAGCACTGCTTGATTAATATTACAGTGCAGCCTGTATAATTCCTGTTCCATGATAATCTTACACAAGAGATCACTTCATTTTGAAAGTTATTTTGCTATTGTATTTCACTGACACTCCTTAGTGATGGTGTTAAATTTGTATGTTTATTTTCATCATCATTCCCATGGTATTGCATCATAACTGAAGATTGTGCAAGTCTAAATTTGTACATTGTCCACCAGTTTCCTTTATTGAGGGTGTCACGTTTATGATGGATAAGGGGGTTTAGTGCATTGATTAAATAACAAGGCTTGTTATTTGCCAACAGGCAACTAAGATATTGAATGCTGTCCTGCCCATACTATAGCAGTGATTCATCAGTGTGATATGAAGCTTAAGAGCAACAGCCAATGCTTTGTAGTCATTTACTGGTTTTCCGCTATATAATGGCTGATAGAATTGATGCCCTGAAGTACATTTGAAGACTAGATTTTATATCCATATCTGTTGGTGAATTGTAGTTACTTGCGTTAACATGAAAGTTGTTAAAGTATTACCTCTGGGAAATTAGTGTGGAAACGGGCCCTTCGGCCCAACTTGCCCACTCCGGCTAACATGTCCTTGGTCTGGCCAACATGTCCTGTGCTTGGTCCATAACCCTCCAAAACTGTCCTAATCATGTTCCTATCTAACTGTTTCTTAAAGGTTGGGATAGTCCCAGCCTCAACTATCTCCTCTGGCAGCTTGTTCCATACACCCACCTTTGTGTGAAAAACCTGCCCCTAAGATTCCTAATAAAACTTTTCCCCTTCACCTTAAATCTATGTCCTCTGGTCCTCGATTCACCTACTCTGGGCAAGAGACTCTGTGCATCTACCCGATCCATTCCTCTCGTGCAGTAAACTTCATTTTGCTTTTGTGCATTGTAGATATTAGCTAATGTATCCTAGTTTAGTAAAAGTTAGCAGAGATAACTAAGATATGACTACTTTTATGTGCATTTATGTTTTAGTTTTCGATTATCATTAAGATTAAACAGTGCTAACACTTGTTGATATGTATTTTGCTTCAAAGTAGTACAGTCTGTGGTAAACAAGCTATCCCACTTCTGTTATTACAACAGTAACTACTCTCAAGGAAATTGAACTGGCTTCAAAGTCCCTTGGGATGGGCCCTGATTATGAAAGGAGCTATGTAAATGTATTTTTCTTTAATTTGGCTTTTACTAATCTTTCACTCTGATGCTTTTGGCCATCTGATGACAAGATTGAGGAAGTATCTTTGTAATGATGGAGTTGAAGGCTTTCCTGGGGTTAAAAAGGTCATGTACTGTGATTTTGCTCCCTGTATTATTCTCAAGGTTGGCTGTGGTCACAAATTTGTTTACTACATGATAGTGCAAGCCATGATTCTAACCAGAGACCCAATTCTATTACGATTGAGATCAAGCAATGTTGTCTCATCATCCAATCTTCCTTGAAGAATTATTGCATTCTATCTTCACCTTATCTTGTTGGAGTGCAATGCAAGTTGAAAGATGGTTCCCAAGATTATGTATAATTGATTTACACATTTGAGGAATTACAAAGCACTTAGTTACTAATTTTTAAATATCACAGTAGGCAGAAAGGAGAGGCTTCCACCTTATGTTTTTTTAATTTCTCTGCTTCTGACCTCCCTCTCGTTAAAACGTTTCATCCATCCTGTTTGATGGGCATCCCCCCCCCCCCTGATTTTCACTTCTGTGAAACGCTAGCTATTTTTCTACTCTGAACAGTCTATGTGAATATAAAGTGTGTCGTTTTTGTTCTGTTGGTTACATTTCAACAGGATAATTTCACTCCTTGCTGAAACAATTCACCATTCATGGACTCTATTTCCTGGAACAATGTTGCAAGACCACAGCACAAACATTTAAAATTTCTTGAGATCATGCTCACTTTTAATATACCTAGTCATACCTGTCCAAATGTCTTTTAATGGTGTGATAGTACCTGCCTCAACTACCTCCTCCGGCAGCTCGTTCCATATACCTGCCATCCTTTGTGTGGATGAAGTTGCCCCTCGGGTTCCTATTAAATCTTTCCCCTCTATTCAATTGAAATCTATTCAATTTCCTTAAATCTAAGTTTGGGAAAAAAACGCCTTTTACTTGAGTTTATATGTATTAACTCCCCATCTGCTTTTAACTGGAAGTTGTGGTGTTGGAAATAATACTGGTTAATACCCAAATAATACTAATTAATACCCAAATAATACTAATTAATACCCAGATCCTTGGAAAGAAGTACTGTTTTAGGGGGGTATCTGATGAAATAAAAGTGCAATATGCTAGAAATACGCAGATCAGATAGTATGTATGGAAAGCAAAACTAAATTGGCATTACAAGCTGATAAAAATTAAATTATATGAAACATTAACTCCCTCTCCACAGGTACTGCCTGACCTGCTGGGTATTTCCAGTATTTTTGCTTTAATTTGGATTTCTTGCCATTTGACTTAATTGTTCAGTATCAAAGCAAATCTAGCAGTGATCTTTAAAATAAAGCACTCATGCAAAATTATTTATATTTAAAATATTCAGGGTGGAAGGGAAAAAGTTTTTTCTAGGCTGCCTTGAAGAATCAGTATTAATTTTCAACTTTTGAAAGATTTTTAAATTGTGTTGTACCTTTCTCAGGGCTGTTTGAGCAAGACATGTTTTATAGTGAAAGTTATAGTTACTGCCAACAGTTTTTGTATTCTGTATTTGGATTGTGACTGGTAAAATAAATACATTGATTAGATCAATGGTCAGTAAAGGAATGCTCTTTATTTTGTTTGATGAATACATATTTGTCCATGGTGGCTGCTTCCCGATCGGAAACCTTGCAGTAAACTTGAAGCACAATGGAAGAAGCTAATTCTTGTAAGGAATTTGTGTGACACTCTATCCTCGGCACGAACAAATGACTATTGTTTAATTTTGCCACTGCATCGGAAGTTCAAATAAGACTAGGGCTGACCTAATTTTTGACCTTCCCAGGAGGAGTGTCTTGCATTATTTACTTTCAACAATTATATCAAAATATTTAGTAATTACTTTAAATGTATTTGACTTTCAACCGTAAAACTTGGTGGTAGTTTGTATGTTTTCACAATGCCAGGTCAGACATTGTTACCTGATACTTGGCATATGCTAGAAACGTTTTTTGTTAAAAGTTCAATTGCTACGTAAAGCTGTCCTGCAATAGTTAGGCAGATAGTGAAATAGGCCATTTGTTTGTGCTGTGAAATTTTATCAAAATAATTAATAATGACTCTGCTAACTGGCTAAATCAAAATTTCCGATTTTGTTTATTCATGTGTCTCTTCCCACCTCCGCAGTCCCAATGGGTTGCAGTTTGGATAACAGACCAATGTTTAATATTCTTTCTAAATTATAATATTCATATTTAAGATTATCAAAATGATTGGTAGACCTCGCATGTGTTATTGGATATTTAATGGATGTCAAGATGAAATATTGCTAAATAGATTAATGATGCAATAATCTGGTTTTAAGATGGTGAGCCTTTCTCCAAGAGTGAAAAAATCTGAAACTCCGTTCTTTCTTTCTAACCATCCCCCACTCCCCCTTCCTGTAACTCCAGATGTATGTACTTCAGTTTGAGAGACTAAATAGGAACAAGCCCCTTTGTACTTCAGAGACATATCCGCCCCCAGCTATCTCTCGAAGTTTTAAAAATCTTTTATAAATTATCTTTTCTTGAGCTTCCACTGAGTCCTCCAACCTTTTTTGTATTCTGTCTCAACCTTGCTGCCAGGTTTCACAGCAAGTACAAGCTATGTATTTGTTCTCCAAAACAATACTGAAGCGCACAATCCTTGTTAATGTGCTGCATATACAATCAGTACCAGGAAGTAGAGCATTCCACGGGGATCTCCTTCAGCTGATATCATTGGAGCACATCTGCTTTTCTTGTCACACAATTCACGGTGTGTCAGCAGAGCTCTTTTATGTAGAAGCCCATCAAATGGCTGTTTTTTTAAAGTCATAGTTTAGTTTAGAGACACGGCAGCGATCCCCGGACTAACACTACCCGACACACACTAGGGACAATTTTACATTTATACCAAGCTAATTAACCTTTGGAGTGTGGGAGGAAACCGAAGGTCTCAGAGAAAACCCATACAGTCACCGGGAGAACGTACAAACTCCATACAGATAAATGCTCGTAGTCAGGATCGAACCCGGGTCTCTGCCGCTGTAAGGCAGTAGGGATAAAAAAAGTAAATCCGTTAAGCCTGATATTTAACACGTGGAGTATACTCTAATTAAGAAGTGCATGCTCTGAAGAAATGTGGATGTATTTTAATCTGTTGGAACTCTTGTTACTCCAATTGTTTTTGAATAGAATATTTGCACTTGCTGAAGTGCATTCCAAATAGTGCTAATTTCCCACCATATGGTGGTTGATAAATTGAATTCGGCCAGTGTTCATTCCAAGCCCAGAATTGGTTTCAATTAATGTTCTTTTGACCAGACAGAATAACAACTTAATTGTACTCAGCAATTTGTGCTATTCTCTAAGTGAGGATATTCTGTAATTTACTTTGTGAACTTTTAACTATTTGGGCAGTTTCTTGATGTACCACTTGGATAGCTTATAACCCAATGAAATGACCATTGAATTGCCCAGTTTTAGACAACCTCAAACAAACGCTACAGCCCCCTCCAAGGCCACCCACCCTGTGCGCCACCTGGAATCGCACCTATTTTCTCTCCTCCACCTACATTCCTTTCTCTGGCTTCACAATTCGTAACTCTTCTGTCCTTGCGTCTCATACCTTCTCGTTTTTCATCTCTGCACTTTGTCGTCCAACCATCTGCCTATCGTAAACCCATCTCACCTGTGTTCACCTATTATCTGCCATGCTTTGTTAAGCCTCTCCTCTCTCCCAGATTCCCCCACTTCCCTCCACACCCCACACCCCTTACAATATGAAGAAGAGTCCTAACCCAAAATGTCACCTATCCAAATTCTCCAGGGATGCTGCCTGACCCACTGAATTACTCCAGTACTCCAGATCCTCCTTCATGTAGCCTGATTCTGAGGTATCAAATGTAACTAATAATTTTAGTTAGAAATATATATTTTGGGTAAACAAAGGCTTTAAGAGAAATTTCAGAAATCTAGTGAAATATTGTACTTTGGGAAGCATACATGGAGAGACACAAATATTTCATGGAAGTTTGCATTCTATTTGGCATTGCTGTGTATTAATAATAAATTAACACACTTATTTCAAAGGAACACAAAACTAATGGGTTTCTGTACTTGTCAATCACATAGGTTTTCCATTAATATTGAGAATCATTTACAGTATCAATTCTCTGGTTACTTCTTTAGCAGGATTTTAATTTATTGCATCAATTTTCTGACAAATCGTTCGGAATGTATTTTTAATCACTGCATCGATCCTTACCTATAACCATTTGTAGCAATTTGGTAGTGAAATATGAAAACAACAGATTTCATTTATTTAAGGAACATATGATAAATTGCATTTGTCATTCAGTAATGGGTTCTCCAATTTTTCAATTTATTTATGCTGGCAAAGTGAATCTCTACCCATTACTCTAGTGCTCTCTTACATTTGATGTTTCACACCCACAGTGCATCCGGTCACTCGGTAAAGCTTTTGCATTTAACCTTTGAGCTCAAATCAGCTGCAAGTGAGAAATTGAACTCTCTGCTTTTCCACAACTGCTGTTCTGAAATGTGTAGGAAGGAACTGCAGATGGTGGTTTGAACCAAAGATAGACACAAAACAATGGAGTGTTCTTAAATGTTCCTTTGAAGCTCGGTTCTTTCAGCATTGTGGGCTCTTCTACATTTATCAAAACCTCTCCCTCTACCACAACCCTTTGTTCATCTGAAGCTGCCTGATCAAGTGCAAAATATCATCCTTTTATATTTAATTTGCTGTATAAGCTTTCTTCTACCATGCATTTTATCTTCACCAATCCAAATTCACTTTATTGAAAGTCTTTTATGATTGCCGCATTACTTGTAGCATGCATCTTAATTGCTTGAGGAAAGTTAAAACTGCTCTTTCGTTGCTTAAAAAGTAATTTCTTTATTGTTAATGACACTCTGAAGGTCAGATTAATAGGAGTTGTGTGTTTCTTAAAGTTCTTTATCATGTTGCTAAGCTAGGGTGAATCACACATTGTATGTTAATTGAGTCTAGATGCGAATGGTGAAAGATGCATTGTTTCTGCACACTATCATGTGGTCCTTAATATTAACTATCCTATTTTAGCAAACCATAGTCCAAGTAATGGCTTAGGTTTGATAAAGTGATTCAATTATATAGACAATTTATAAACGGGTTCAATTATATAAACAGCTTTAATAAATTAGACAGGAAATAAAAAGTGGTCATAGTAGTTGGAAATCCTTTTGGTTTGAGGGTTATATTAAAGTTCTTGAAAAACGTTATGTTGGCAATTATTTTTGTCCTGTTCGGTTAGCATGTCCCTTGCCATAAGTATACTGCATGCAAATCTTTACATCGTTAAGCAAGGATAAATGATAAGTGCCCACAAATTAGCTGGCTATGGGATTTTATTTTAGTTTCAGAAGCATATTTAACTTTTTGTGGCATCATCAATTAAAACGGAGTTTGTGTTGCCAGCTTGGTAAGATATTGTAATCAAAAGGGAAACTTGTCTTTCTTACAACAAAAGTTTATCTCTGAGATTTTGGAAGCCAGTCTAGTTTCACTTGGCATTGTCCCAAATAAAGCAGCCAACCTTAGCACTTGTACTCTCACAAATACTTGCATCTGATGCTTTAATGGGAATTATTTTCTAATTTCAGCTTCCTTTGCAGTTAATTTAATGCATAGGATGTCCTGAATGGAGTACATAAATAATAGTGCTTCATATTTGCACTGACAAAGACAAGATTATTATTGAAAGCTGAAACTATTCTCTCCCCATAAAGTGACCACCCATTTTAAATTCCTCATGTTTTATTATCTATTGATTTGCCATTTCACCAGTAAATTAACAGATTATACAATGTGGCAATAAGGCCTTTTAACCATAAGCTTATACTTTGTAATTTTGTACCCAAGCTAATGGCAGTTTCTTTTCATCAGGCTAACTGACTTTAAAGTGTTATGAAACTTGCTTGATTTGGAACTAGCCAGCTTTTGTAGTTTAAATCCAAATTGAATCTGAAGCTTTCAGACGATGAAGTAACATTTAAAGAATAAAGGAACATTTTTGGAAAAATCAAAACTAGGCTACTTGAACCTTCCAGTCTGCTTTGCCATTCAGTAAGGTCATGGTGGATCCACTTTCACTGCACTTCCCTGTCATATCATGATTTTCTTAGAATCCAAAAATTCCATCAGCCTTTGTCTTTAACGTACTCAATTTCTATTCCATCAGCACATTCTTACCATTCATTTGTCTACAACAGATTTGTTGCCTCACCTTCATTATTTGTATTGTCTGCAGGCGAAGAAACATTTGAAGTCCCCTTCTCCATGTCATTGATTTCATAAATATTTAAAGCCCAAGCATGACTATTTTTTAATATCTAGCTTGCTACATTCCTCAATTTTAGTTAACCTTAATTTTATACACTAATCTCACCGTGAAAGCTTTTTGAAAATCCTAATACATTATACTCTCCCCTTCTACCTCCAAAAACTTTGGAATTATGTTTATTAAAGGATATATCTGGTTGTCCATTAACTGTGCTTCTGATGGTAATAACATGCATTTTGTAATTTGGATATGACAATAGACAATAGACAATAGGTGCAGGAGTAGGCCATTCAGCCCTTCGAGCCAGCACTGCCATTCAATGCGATCATGGCTGATCACTGTCAATCAGTACCCCGTTCCTGCCTTCTCCCCATACCCCCTCACTCCGCTATCCTTAAGAGCTCTATCCAGCTCTCTCTTGAAAGCATCCAACGAACTGGCCTCCACTGCCTTCTGAGGCAGAGAATTCCACACCTTCACCACTCTCTGACTGAAAAAGTTCTTCCTCATCTCCGTTCTAAATGGCCTACCCCTTATCCTTAAACTGTGGCCCCTTGTTCTGGACTCCCCCAACATTGGGAACATGTTTCCTGCCTCTAATGTTTCAATCCCCTAATTATCTTATATGTTTCAATAAGATCCCCCCTCATCCTTCTAAATTCCAGTGTATACAAGCCCAATCGCTCCAGCCTTTCAACATACGACAGTCCCGCCATTCCGGGAATTAACCTAGTGAACCTACGCTGCACGCCCTCCATAGCAAGAATATCCTTCCTCAAATTTGGAGACCAAAACTGCACACAGTACTCCAGGTGCGGTCTCACCAGGGCCCGGTACAACTGTAGAAGGACCTCTTTGCTCCTATACTCAACTCCTCTTGTTATGAAGGCCAACATTCCATTGGCTTTCTTCACTGCCCGCTGTACCTGCATGCTTCCTTTCATTGACTGATGCACTAGGACACCCAGATCTCGTTGAACTCCCCCTCCTCCTAACTTGACACCATTCAGATAATAATCTGCCTTTCTATTCTTACTTCCAAAGTGAATAACCTCACACTTATCTACATTAAACTGCATCTGCCATGTATCCGCCCACTCACACAACCTGTCCAAGTCACCCTGCAGCCTTATTGCATCTTCCTCACAATTCACACTACCCCCCAGCTTAGTATCATCTGCAAATTTGCTAATGGTACTTTTAATCCCTTCGTCTAAGTCATTAATGTATATCGTAAATAGCTGGGGTCCCAGCACCGAACCTTGCGGTACCCCACTGGTCAGTGCCTGCCATTCCGAAAGGGCCCCATTTATCCCCACTCTTTGCTTTCTGTCTGTCAACCAATTTTCTATCCATGTCAGTACCCTACCCCCAATACCATGTGCCCTAATTTTGCCCACTAATCTCCTATGTGGGACCTTGTCGAAGGCTTTCTGAAAGTCGAGGTACACCACATCCACTGACTCTCCCCTGTCAATTTTCCTATGGATTGCTTGAGTATTTAGTTTAACAATGTTTACTTTAATTATAAGGTGTGCAGAATGCAGATCAGAGGTTCTCGCTATATTAAATGGTTCACAGCACCTGTGAAGTTTCCATTTTGCCCAGGCCAAGTTTTAAGCTACTTGAAGTAATCAGTGGTACAGGATGTATTATTACTGCCTGAAAACACCACCTTGTCAAATTTAGCTTGGCTTCAGTGGGGAGAATTGCTTTTAATGGCACAGAATGAGAAGAACAAGATTCCCCTAGTAGTTCTAAGATGCCTGGAGCAGCTGTTCTCTGTGCACTGAACAATTTGTGAAACTGCTAATACTTTTTGGTCTCATTAAACTTCAAAAATAGACTTCCGTAACAAAGGATAATTCTAGTTTAACTGCTAACAGAGCAGTCAGAACTTTATCAGCCAAAATCATAAATGCAAGCAATCCCAGTGGTGGTTCTGGCAAAAAAACAACTTTCCCATTATATTAGTTAGATAAAGCTCTAGGGGCTAGCGGAATCAAGGGATATGGGGAGAAGGCAGGCACGGGTTACTGATTGTGGATGATCAGCCATGATCACAATGAATGGCAGTGCTGGCTCAAAGGGCCAAATGGCGGCCTCCTGCATCTATTTTCTATGTTTCTATATTGTTTGCTTTGGTTGGCATGGAACCCTTGGGTTTCTTACATGCGTAAACCAAACAGCTGACTACCAGAAAAATCTGCTTCAGTACGAAAAATGTAATGTACCTCAAATATATTGAAGAGTTCACGTAAGAAGCGATGACCTCGTCAGATGTCGGTGATAAAATGTGCAGGAAAAAAGTGTGCGGGAGCTGAGTGCCCTATCATTTGGACAGAGCAGGCAACCAGAGAAGGTCAGTTTCCTTTGTTCCAACTGTGTTTTGCTAAGACTGTAAATAGATGAGTGAAATCATTAGCTGGAGGGAGTCCTACTGCATCGAACATGATTAAACACTGAAGCTGAGGTTAACATTTCAAAGATAGACACAAAATGCTGGAATAACTCAGCAGGACAGACAGCAGCTCTGGATAGAAGGAATGGGTGACGTTTCGGGACCAGCCAAAAGTCACCCATTCCTTCTCTCCAGAGATGCTGCCTGTCCCGCTGAGTTACTCCAGCATTTTGTGTCCATATTCAGTGTAAACCAGCATCTTCAGTTCCTTCCTTAACATTTCAAAGTTCTTTAATTAGTGTTTAAATATTTAATTTTCCATGCCTTGCAGTTAATAACTTTTTACTTTTACTCTCTAACATGTAGGTCATTGGATAATAAATGCTTTGAAGATTTAGATCAAACTACTTTGCATGCTCTATTGATTTTTTTATTTTTTTTCCTCAACCTGTCAGGTTGTGGATTGTTTTTTGGATTGTGCTCTGTTGGCTCTCTAATGCAAACACACTTTCAAGTTTAATTCTAATTATAGATAGTAGAGAATATTAAAGGTTTTTCCCTTTAATTAATCAGATTGCTGATAGTTTTAAAAAATAACAAATTGCTTTGAAGTTGGACTTTATTTTGGAGCATGAGCTGTTAGATTTTGGCACTTTGATCAAGCTGCAATGTGAAGATTGTAAATTAAAGGAATATTAGCATTTTAACTATTAAATAACATGTGACAATTATTTGAAAGGTCTTTTAGGCTACACCTTCTCTGGCAGTTCATTCCGTATACCTAACACCCTTTGCCCCTTGGGTTTCTAATAAATTTTTGGTCCCACACTTTATACCTATGTCCTCTGGTTCTTGATTCAGGGTCAATGAACACCGTCTTTTACCCAATCTATACACATTTGAGTTTATTGCCAGTGAAATAAAAAGGAAATATTGTTTTTAATACCTCCCGTGTTTTGCCATACCCCATGTTATGTATAAGATTGTTAAGGGGTTGGACACGTTAGAGGCAGGAAACATGTTCCCAATGTTGGGGGAGTCCAGAACAAGGGGCCACAGTTTAAGAATAAGGGGTAGGCCATTTAGAACTGAGATGAGGAAAAACTTTTTCAGTCAGAGTTGTGAATCTGTGGAATTCTCTGCCTCAGAAGGCAGTGGAGGCCAATTCTCTGAATGCATTCAAGAGAGCTAGATAGAGCTCTTAAGGATAGCGGAGTCAGGGGGTATGGGGAGAAGGCAGGAACGGGGTACTGATTGAGAATGATCAGGCATGATCACATTGAATGGCGGTGCTGGCTCGAAGGGCCGAATGGCCGCTTCCTGCACCTATTGTCTATTGTTATTTATTGTTACTATTAACGTGCTGTTCTATTTAGAGAAACCAGGTGGATGGTTAGTGGTAGAAAGAGTGAGCATGGGGTTATTTTATCGTGCATCTCAAAATCAGAACCTACGTGATCATAGTATTTCAATAGGAGTGAGAGGAAATTAACTTGAAGCGGATAGACAAGATTTCTTTTGTTGTAGTTAACAACAGTCTCATCAAATATTTAGTTGCCATGTAGGCAACAGGCCACTAAGCATTGATCATGCTTTCTCATGTTTCTCACTGTCAAGTTTGTATGTATGCATGCTTTTGGATTAGCACAATACAAAATGTTCAGATGATGGCCTAAAAGTAGTGTATCAGGTCTACAGTTCCACTTAGCTGTACAACTGTAATGTAAAACCCTTATTAGTCGTTCTTAAACCGTAACTTTATATTGATGCAAACCTGATTCCACAGTCTATCAAATCATTGTGTGTGAGAAATAACATGGTACTATTGTCAGGAATGAAATAGACTTTAATTCTGTTACTAATTACGGGGAGGAGCTTTTCAAGCCTTTCTGGGTTTTTGTATGGTTTGTAAAGGATACAGTCTATTTATGTTGTGGGGTAGACTATAGATTTCAAAGTACCTTTAGCTGAATTTTAGCAAATATATAAATGCAGGCACCGTTGTCTTTTTGGTTGTTCCTCCCAATGTTGTGTACCTGCTTCAGTCGTCTGAGACTGAAAGTGTGTATGAAGGAACTGCAGATGCTGGTTTACACCGAAGATAAACTCTGGTCTTCTGACTATAGCCTCTGTTGGAGTCTGCATTCTCTACTATTTGTAGCTGTGGTTTTGGCTGTCTAGCCCCATGGTTTGGGATTTCACGACCAAGTCATCATCCTTCCATTAAAAGACACTTTTTGTAATGAAACTCTTTGAACTTTTGGTCACCACTCCCAATCTTTGCTTTCACAACGCATCTGGTTTTGCTAGACGTTTTGTAAAAAAATCCCTCGGGCATTTTGAAGACATATTGACTTTATTAAAGAAAATAACTGCAGATGCTGTTTCAAATGTTATTTTACCTGCCTCGTCAACTTCTTCTGGCAGCTCATTCCATATACCCATTTCTGTTAAAAAGGATTGCCTACTTTGTTCACACGCCCGTCCCAATTTCCTAAGAGTAGGCCAAGCTTTGCCTTCTCCCTTGCAGGGCTTCCTTCCTTCATATTGCCTGAGGAAACTTTCCTGAACTCACTGGGCAAATCTAAGCCCTTGGCACTATGGCAGTCCCAGTCTTTATTGAGAAAGTTTAAATTCCCATAATATGACAACCCTATTAATCTTACAGCTGTCTGCAGTCTCCCAGCATATTTGTTCCTCTGATTCCCATTGACTATTTGGGGACCTACAGTACAATCCCAAAAATATAATCAACCTCTTTTTGCATCTTGGCACCACCCTTCTATTATAGTTGTACTTGGAGTCTTGTGCCTTGTGGAGGAAACTGCTTGGATGATGTTGATTAGTTCCAGGTGTTTTTGTTCCTATATTTGCACAGAGTAACTCGTGAGCACAGTTAGGCGCATGACATGTTCTTTCAACTGGACGAGACGTGCACAACATGTTTTTGGACTGCGGCATCTCTAATTATCAATCATTGTTTAAAGTTTTTAAAATCCACATACCTTTTGTTACAAGTAACTGACCAAGGTCAGTAAACAAAATGCAATGATGCAAGTGGCTTTGCAGATTGCAACACTTTGAGGCTATTCATTCAAAGCACATTTAGCTGCCCTACCATGCTGCTGTGATAATGTCCCCAGTAAACACATTAGCTTGTGCGCCAGTAAATTATTTGCTCGCTCAAATTGTTGTTCAGTTGTTGTGCAGTTAATTAATATGCATACCTCTGAGAGATGAACATTCTATCAATCTTAAGGAAGACCCAAAATGCTGGAGTAACTCAGTGGGTCAGGCAGCATCTCTGTCAGTTGTGTTCATTGCCAGCAATCGGAGTTTGGGGAGCAGTTAATCTATGCTGAGTTTGGGACGGGGGAGGCGGAGGGTGAAATATTTGACATGTATTCAGAAAAATTCAAGTCTAAACAATGGTTGTATTCTTTGATCATTTTGGATCCTATTAATGGAGCACTGTGCAAAATATTGTACCCCAAATAAAACAATTACTTTTTATTATTGAATTAGTGCTGTTGTTAGAAAAATCTGGGTATCATGAATAGAGAAGTTGTAAATCATTTCGCCAAATTTAACAAAGGATCAAAAACATTTTAGAAATTGTCCTTCTTTCCTTTATTCAAATAGAATTGTACAAAATGTTTTTCAAGTTTCTTTGCCCTGTTAACTATAAGCAAATAGCTGATCCATTTGTAGACTTGGGCCTGTGCTACCAGCTTTGTAGTTATTGGTTGACAGGGGAAGTAAATGGATTTTATAGAAACAAATGTTTGAAGCAACAGATTTCTCGCAGCAAGAAATTGTGTTTGACCAACATATAATTATTTAGTGTAAAAGCTGTAATTTTTCACAGGTCAAAGAGAGAAAAATAAAGTGGACTTTTCATTAAAAATAAATGTTGAAAGGGCAATTTAAGGTGGAGTAATTTGTGGAAAGTGGGTTTGCAGAAGCCAAATGGATTTAAGAACCTTTTCTAAAAGCAAAAATTGATTTCATTGCCTATATTTACAAAGCCTCGAACATAACTATAGAATAAGCTGTGTAGGAGAGAACTGCAGATACTGATTCAAATTGAAGGTAGACGCAAAAAGCTGGAGTAACTCAGCGGGACAGGCAGCATCTCTGGAGAGAAGGAATGGGTGACATTTCGGGTCGAGACCCTTCTTCAGCTTGTCTCTGAACTCGATCAATCACAGCTTAATTGGTGTGAACATGGTCCTCCCTCTTATCAGAAGTCTTCTGGGAAAAGATGAAAAAAAAGTTGAAGTAAAAAGCTGCAAGACTAATTTAGGGAACAACTGTTCTAACATGATCAAACAAGTTAAGGCATTCCAAGTGACTAAGGTAAATGTCTAAATTACTACTTGCCTTTTAAACTGAGTGAGCCAAATTACAACAGGAGACTTCTCTTCCTTTTTGAACTGCAACTAGGCAATCTCTGCTTTCCACATTTAACCATTACAAATGTAGTTAAATCTTTGTGGCAAAGAAAAGCACCCTGATGTACATCAGAGCCGACTGAATTTTGGGTTTTTTTTTGGATAAAGAAGGCATGTAACAATTTAGATATTTAACTTGTCATCACACTGCTGGATTCTGGATTTGTTAAAGACTTAAACAAAGACTCTTGATTAGTGCAGGTGTCAGGGGTTATGAGGAGAAGGGAGACAGAATGGGGTTGAGTGGGAAAGATGGATCAGCCATGATTGAGTGACGGAGTAGACTTGATGGGCTGAATGGCCAAATTCTGCTGCTGTAATTTATGAACTTGAGAATGGATTATTTCTCTACCCACCTCCCACCTGCAATCCCATTGCTTAGCTCTTTCTTGTGTAGAAGACTTGCTTCTAGCTCAGATTAGAACCTGAATAAAATAGACTGAAGTAAATTCAGAGTTTGAGTTATACTTTGTTTCACCATGAAGTAGCTTGGCACTGCTAAATTCCTTCTATGCATGGTGCCCAGTAACAGTATTTTTATTTTGTGATGTGGAATTTATGTTTAGACACAGTAGATGAAAATATGTGATTAGCCTGAAAAAATGTTAAATGACTAGAAGTTAATTCTCTTACACTGGAAAGGAAAAATGTGTACATAATTTGTATAACCTATCAGAACTTGGCTGTTGAGGGATTGACAAGCTGCCTTGTTCCCGCTTGTATTGTTCTGTGCAGTCCTGCAGTAATGTAGCAGATGGTGCCCACATTTTGCTGTATCGAAGTCAGTGGCCAAGGGAAGATGAATATTGTTTTTACTCAAATACAAAGTTTGCCCCTGCCACAATACATTATTTGGCATTAGTTTGGGGGCATGCTCTTTAGCGACAATGAACTTTATTTAAGCTTTTTTAAGCTCTTATAAAGTTCTCATTTAGATCTTGTCTGCTACCCTAAACGTTCTTTCCCTTCATCTATGACACAGAAATTGCAGGGTGCACCACCGAAGCAATACACAGCTGAGACATTCCTTCTCTCCAGAGGTGCTGCCTGTCCCACTGAGAGACATGCTTAGGCTACTCCAGCAGTCCCTGATAAAGCAAAACTCTGCCACAAATATAAACATGAGATTGAGATGCTTGGAAGGGAAAACCTTTTTCCCCCCAGATCGCACAATATTCCGATTTGGAAATATATCGCCATATATCAGCTGGAATATAGTACTCAAATTCTCTCTTTTGTGGCACTGAGGGTGTGCCTTTCTCGGTAGAACTGCAGTGGTTCAAGATGGTGACTCGCCTCCAGGGCAATTAGGGATGGCCAATAAATTCTGTTCTTTCTAGTGACTCGCATCCCCCACAAATGAAATAATTAAAATAAATATTTGAATTAGGGAAATGTTGAATTATGGGTGTATCATTGCAACCAATTATTTCCCATTCATACAAGGGGTGGTTGTGCTTTTAGATCCGTCCCATGAATCACGTATGAAACAAATTCCCCAAACTTACTCTGGTTGAAATATTTATCTCCATATTTATCAATTGGAACATTGCCTGGTGTAATCTTTGGTTTGGGAAAAGGTTAAGAGGAAATTGGGATCTTGAGGTGATTTTACAGTGTAATAAACTTGGAGAACTAGCCTGTTTCCTCATTGTGTGTTGTCTGGTATTCCTTTGAACTGTAGCTTGCTAAATTATTTAGAAAGCCACATAAGAGTCAGCCATTTTATAGACAATAGGTGCAGGAGTAGGCCATTTGGCCCTTCGAGCCAGCACCGCCATTCAATGTGATCATGGCTGATCATTCTCAATCAGTAGCTGCTCGTGGTCCATTTGGGTAAAGACAGCTGATTCCCTTCCATGATATACAATGATGAATTGGATTGGATGTTGCAATGATTTGATAATTTCAAGATTACTGTTACTGATAATCTCTCATTCCAAATTATTTATTTACTTTTTTAATTTCCCGCTTGCAACAGTGATATGTGAGCTTCTGTATCTGTGCCATTAACCCAGGCCTCTGGGTTACTAGTCATGAATATACTGTAGAAGATAGACACAAAATGCTGGAGTAACTCAGCGGGACAGGCAGCATCTCTGGATAGAAGGAATGGGTGACGTTTTGGGTCAAGACCCTTCTTCAGTCATTAATATAAATTATTTCCCTCTCCCTGTAGCCATAGACTAGTTTTATTGCCATTCAGTATAAACTGCTATATGAATTATAAATGGCTAATTTCACAAACATTGTGTATAGTTTGAAAGGATGGATTGGGAACTTGCTTTTGTCAATGATAATCATCGTTTGTTATACGCATTCATCAACTTGATCATGTGAATATTTTTGTAAAATGTTTTAAAAAAAAAAGTTTGACCACATCCTGAAAGGAACATATTAGTTTAATTGTGGCATGGCTGCTGTAGGTTACAAGTTGTTTGACTTGAGGACTGGATTATTTCAATGTAGTGAATGGAAAGATATGAACATACAGTATTAGACTGCTAGTTTCTTTGTATATTCTTTAATCTGATCAAATTTGACAAGAGCATGAACATCCTTACGATGGTTTGTGATATCATGCAAGGGCTTGAACAGAGATAATGTCAAGAAGAGTTGTAGAATCATTTGTTCAACAGTTCTAGTAAAAAATATAACTTGAAGACACTTGCTCCTATGACACGAGCTGATAATGCATGATGTTTCTCAAAGGAAATGAAGTAGTGAAGAGCGTGAATTCTCAGACCATATCATTTTGAGACGTCCTTGCATATTTCCTGTTATCTGATTATATAGAGGTAGGCTTTACGGTGAATAGCCAGATGGGGTCCTTTAGATTAAATCATGAATGATGTGAGAAGAGGTTGTGGAAAAATGGCAATAAAATGTCAAGATCTAACCAAATCACTTGTTGAATAAGTGTTGGCCTTGAAGCTAATTTTGTTTCCCATCTCATGCTGCACTTTCCCCTTTTTTAAACATGAATTTTCCAATAAACTTTGCAGATCCCGCTTGTTGTAAACCATGGATTATATGAATTAAAAGTACATTTACTTTCTGGTTTATTTGTAGGCTACCTTGACTTCTGTACTATGCCTTGTGCATTCAAATTTTCTGATCGGTATTGCTGCCTATTTTTCTTCCCCTCTTTCTCTATTTTCTCTCCTAATATTCACTACCTATTTTCCATTTAATAGTCATAGAGAAACAGTCATGTAGCTAGGAAGCAGACCCTTCGACCCAACTCATCCATGCCGACCAAAGTGCCCTACCCAAGCTAGTCCTATTTGCTAAACGCTTCCTATCCATTTACCTGCCCAAATGTCTTTTAAAAAGCTGTTGTATTACCTGCGTCAACTACTCCCTCTTGCAGGTTGTATCATATATGCACCAACCTCTGAGTGGAAAAAGTTGCCCCACAATTTCCTATCAAATCCACTTCCTCTCACCTTAAACCTATGACCTCTAGTTCTTGATTCCTCAACCCTGTGTAAAAGACCCTGTGCGGAGTCCATTTATAATTAGTTTCCCTATTAAATGCTTTTTGCTTTGTGTCATTCATAAGCCGTTGATTTCCCCATTCTTCATAAAAGCTGTCATTTATTGTTTAAAAAGTAGTTGTCGTATTTTAAAGACATTTTGACGGATGCCTTTTTCATTCCAGCAAGTGAGAGAATCGCTAATCAAAGTTTGACCTTCATTCAGTGTAGAATTATGGAGAGATGGTGCGCTCCAAGCCACTTTATTACTCCAGGTGAAACCGAGAGGGATCAGGGAGCAGTGATAGGACGTAAATTTTAAATTTAATTTCTGAATAATAAAAAGTAAGACTGAATCCACGGTAAAGGCCACAATAATCCCTTGTGATGAAATAATGTGGTAATCATAGAATATCTTGTGCATGTTTGCTTAACAAAAATTAAAATAACTTTCCTTTACAATTATTTATTAGTGGGTACAGAATTAAATAATCATCCTTTACAAGTTATTCGCAGTATCACCGAATGGCGTTTTAAGTGGGTCGTATCAGGAAGAGATGATTTACTGTACTGACTGGTGAAATCATTGGCAAATTTAATGACATCTCTGGTCATCAATATCTGTCATTATCAAGGAATAGATTAAAGTTGAAGGTATTTTACTCAGCCGGGTGACCTTTAAGAGCAAAGTGTACAACATCCCTCAAAATGGAGAAGTGTTGAACTTTTTCCTTAGTTTGTATGTGGGGCAGTGGTTGTAAATGTGGTGGAAGAAACTGGTGGAAATTGAGGTGAGTAATGTGGTTATTGTGACTATTGTCATGGTTTGCATCTTTAACAAACATTTACAAAAACCTGAAGAGGGGTCTCGATCCAAAACGTCACCCATTCCCTCTCTCCTAGATGCTGCCTGACGTGCTGAGTTACTCCAGCATTTTGTGATACCTTTTACAAAAACCTTAGTTTATACAGTTATTTGTGGAATTCTCTGCCTCAGAAGGCAGTGGAGGCCAATTCCCTGAATGCATTCAAGAGAGAGCTAGATAGAGCTCTTAAGGATAGCGAAGTCAGGGGGTATGGGGAGAAGGCAGGAACGGGGTACTGATTGAGAATGATCAGCTATGATCACATTGAATGGCGGTGCTGGCTCGAAGGGCCGAATGGCCGCCTCCTGCACCTATTGTCTATTTACTGGATAAATTCTGACACATTCAAATGTAACTATTTCAGTTGGAGAAGGCATTCCATGTACACAACAAATAGGCTTCATCACTGTACATATCAATCTTGTTGCCATCTAAATGGACTGCAATGGTTTTGGAATTATTAATCTAATTTTTCCACCTGCCACTTGATCGAGAGCATCATTTTTAACCCAAAATTTAGTGAAGTGCATCTGAAGTAGGGCTTGCACAAGTCTCAAAATCATGCTTTTACAGCTTTCTGAAATGTTTTTGCACTAGCAGTTGGTGTGCTGATAAGATTAACCACACTTTTACACAGCTGCACTCTGGTCATCTCACTCGGTCTATCAAACGGTGCTGACCTCCGATGCAGAGAAATTGTAACTTGAGAACAGAGAAGTAAAATAAATAGTTGCTGGTGACAAGGCTATTGCTGCCATTGGTTGCTATTGCCAAGTGCCAGTTTAGTTTATTACTGTCACTTGTGCAAAGTACAATGAAAAGCTTTTGTTTGCGAGCTATCCAGTCAAAGAAAAGACTATACATGAATACAATCAAACCATCCACAGTGCACAGATAAAGGGTACAACATCTAGTACAAAGGTATAACGTTGACGTCTGCTGGAGTGCGATTAAAGGTAGTTCAATGGTCTCCAATGAGGTAGATGGGAGGTCAGAACCACACCCTAGCTGATGAGAAGAATTAGATGGTTCTTGTAGCATGCACTGTTGAAAAACATGATTTAAGGTTCAATAATTGTCTGGTTTTAGAATATTTTTTGTAAAATGCCTTGAACTCTTTAGTATACGGGGTGGAAATATTTCCAGAATGCTGTTGGTTAAGCAATTTTTTTGTGATGATGCACTGTTAAGGTGATGGATGGTATTACATTTAAACTAAATTCTGAACTTGAGTGCAAAATTTGTCTCCGGTATGCACTTGTACTCTATTTAATATCTGTTAAAACTATTTTCATTTTATGATGAACTTCGAGACGGTGTAAGACACCAGTGGTTTAATGTTACTATTAAAGTCATACAGCATGGAAATGGGCCCTTTGGCCCAACTCATGCTAAGACTACCTGAACTAGTCTTGTGTTTGTCCTGTATTTGTCCTTTTTAAACCTTTAATAACCGTATACCTGTCTAAATGTCTTTTGAATATTGTGACCTTCCACTTCCTCTGGCAGCTCGTTCCATGTACCCACAACTCTGTATAGAAAAGCTTGCTCGCTGGGTCCATTTTAAATCTCTTACCCCTCACCTTAAAGCTATGCGACTTGGTTTTAGACACCCCTAACATGGCACAATGTTGACTATCTACCTTACTTATGCCACTCAAAATAATGTACCAGCTAAGGTCATCCCTTGGCATTCTTCAATTGAGAATATGCAGTCTTTCCGTATAACTCAAGCCCTCCAGTCTTGATAACATTGTTGTGCATGCTTTCTGCACCTTCAGCTTAATCACATCCATCCTATATAATACGGCAATTAAAACTGCGCACAATAATCCAGATGCGGTCTTGCCAATATGTGCAACTGGCGCATGAAGCCCCAATTCTTGCACTTTGCTAATTTATCATTCAAAACTTACTTAATCATTTAAAATCTAAGTTCCCTAGTTGGCATCATGGCATTTAAAAAAGTCTCCGAATCAGTGGTCAAGTCCGGTAGATTCCAGTCTAGTAACTTCACTGTGCTATTGTACCCAATGATGTGGGTGTACATATGTAGATATATAGTTAAAAAAATCTTTTAGATGTTTGCATTGTTGGAAACCCATAAATCTCTTTGCAGTCCAACCTGGCAACGTATCAAATAAAACCACACTTTGTGCAACTTTTCTTTACTTGGCTCTGACAGTATTGGTGAGCTGTTCAAATGAAGTATTTTGGCAGCTGCCTCCATCTGAAACTGGTTCTGATTGCCCAGAAGTAAAGCTTGAAGGATTTGCTGGTTACTTTTGCAGTTTGATGAACTAAATAGTGATCCTGAATTATCTACTGCCCCCATTTTCAAAATGGTGGATGAAGCACAGGAAATGGGACTGACTAACTAATTTACCCCTTCAAACCCCTTTAAAGTCCTTCCAGTCACCTTAAACCTATGCCTTCTTGTTTTTGATGTACCTACCATGGGGGAAAAAGTCTTTGACTACACATTCTATCTATGCTCCACTTGTATACTTCTGATTGAAAGTGGACAGTTTGTATTCATTTCTGAATAGTCAAGCTGCTAGTTGAAAGGTTAATGTAAAGTTATATATTTTTTAATTTCAACAGAGCATGTTGGAACATTCCCAACCAAGGAAGGGTTTCCTTTTGGGAAATGAGATCTGACGATTTAAATGTCAATGTAGACCTCACATCACATTAGAATGGAGGAAGTATAAGTGTCAATAATCTGCCTCTGTGCAATAATGATCTGGTTATTGAACTGAATGAAATGTGGAGCCTTGCAGTGTGCCAGATAAATGTAAAGTGATATCAGCCGAATACTGATTTTCATCGGGGATTCCAGCTAGCTGAAATCTCCGCACGAGCTGTCAGAACAAGCTCAGTGAAGAATCTCTAAAATCACATCAAAATCGCCAAGGAAGTGACAACAGTATTATATGTTAGGGGAATCATGTTCCCTTTGTACAGCAAGCTGCTGGAATATTCATATTTTAATGTTTCCTTTTTTCACATCCTTTTAAAAAAAAATTAAAAGAGATTGCAGGTTTGCAAACAATTGAATAACTTAATTATTGCTTCTGAATCCACTCTATAGAGAGTCTGCTTTGCTTTAAGTCAATTTACAGACACCAGTTAACCTACAAACCTGTATGTCTTTTGAATGTGGGAGGAAACCGGTGCACCTGGTGAAAACCCACACAGTCACAGGGCAAACATACAAGCCCTGCACAGACAGCACCTGTAGTCCGGATTGAACCAGAGTCTTTGGCGCTGTGAGGCAGCAGCTCTACCACTGTGTCACTGTGCCACCCTTATGCTATTTCCAGCAAAGAAACTTGGAGCTTTCCTAGGTTCACAGTACATTGCTCCAGGAATACAACAAGGGCATTGTGCTGGATCAAGTGTAAAAAGCTGGCACTTTCACTCTTTACTGAAGTTGTTATGGGAGAACTGGTCAGATGCAACATTTCCAAATTTGTGGATTCTGCTTTCTTTTTGTTCCTCTTCTATTCCTTTTACCTCTGTTGAAAACTAATTATAACTTTGTCAGTCGTGTGAACCGGCTCAAAGTCAAACAGCTCCTGCAGTTTTTCCATTCTTTGTACATTAGCATGAAGCAAAAATTGTGTGTGTGGCTTCATAGTTTCAAAAGATACAACCTTTGTTTTCAGAATTTTTTCTGAAGACTAAAATTTGGTCTAATGATCTCTATTTTAAAAGGGCAATTTTAATTTTCACCTGTGCAAATGCAGTTCTGCCGTTTGTTTATTTTTGCTCAAGCCAACTTGTTATTTCTTCAGAAATTTCAAAGGTGGTCTCAGAATTTGTTGAAAACGTTTTATGTGACCAATTATAGGCAGGTGTAGAGAAAAAAAATCATCTTCCCATCAACCGAGTAATACTGAATTAAACTGAATAATTTGTGTCAGTGGCTTGCAACATTTCACCAGGCATTAAAGAATATACATGTTTGATCAGTGAAGGGGACACAAAAGGCAGATTTTTTTGCAAGCTTTGTGATATAGTATCATAGATTATGGGTGTAAAGTCTCTTCAAGCTGTGATATTTATTTTTGTGAAGACTGATAAAGGTTCCACTGTTTGCATCCTTGTATCCCTCTCATTAACATAGAAACATAGAAAATAGGTGCAGGAGTAGGCCAATCGGCCCTTCGAGCCTGCACTGCCATTCAATATGATCATGGCCGATCATCCAACTCAGTATCCCGTACCTGCCTTCTCTCCATACCCCCTGATCCCTTTAGCCACAAAGGCCACATCTAACTCCCTCTTAAATATAGCCGATGAACTGGCCTCAACTACCTTCTGTGGCAAAGAATTCCACAGATTCACCACTCTCTGTGTGAAAAAAATGTTCTCATCTCGGTCCTAAAAGACTTCCCCCTTATCCTTAAACTGTGACCCCTTGTGTACGCAATACTCCAGGTGGGGTCTCACCAATGCCCTGTACAACTGCAGCAGAACCTCCCTGCTCCTATACTCAAATCCGCTCGCTATGAATGCCAACATACCATTACCGCACCTTCCCCAGCCAACAGTGGGCCATTATGGACTCCATCCATCCTGAGGTCATCTGTTTTGCCCTGATTTGTTCGGGCCTTTTCTCATCTCTAGTTTCCCCTCCCCAAATCTCTACTTTCAGTCTAAAGAAGGGTTTCGACCCGAAACGTCACCAATTCTTTTTACGCCAGAGATGCCACATGACTCGCTGAGTTACACCAGCACTTAGTGTCTATCTTTTCTAAAAGCATCGCTGATACCAGCCAAACAATTTAAGAGGACTAGTTCCTACAATCTCCCCCCCCCCCCCCCCCCCCCCGAGTGAAGAAGTTGCCCCTCGGGTTCCTTTTAAATCTTGCCCCTCACATTAAACCAATGTCCTCTGTTTTTTAATTCCCCTAAACTGGGTAAAAGACTCTGTGCATTCACCCAGTCTATTACCCTCATGATTTTATACATCTATATAAGATCACCCCTCAGCCTCTTGTGCTCCAAGGATAAAGCCCTAGTCTGCACAACCTCTCCCTACAGCTCAGCTTAAGTACTCCTTGTAAATCTTCTCTGCACTCTTTGCAACCTAATGACATTAAATGTTCTCGGTGACTAAGCTTTCATGCATCACTTGCGTGGAGAATTCCAATGATCCTTAATCAATCCATTGGGTGGAGAATTCCAAAGATTCTGATTCCAATCTCAAGAAATTTCTTATCTTCATCCTGAATACCTGATCCCTTTTTCGATACACTGCCACTTGGTTTTATTAACCCCTTCCAGGAGAAACATCTCTGCATTTACCCTGTCAAGCCCCTAAGTATATTGTGAAGCGTTTTCTTAATGCCCCCGTTCTCTCCTGACTGTGTAATATTAGTGCTCATTGCAAAAAAATTGTGCTGCTGATTTTAAGAGTTTCAAATAACAAAAAACAAACACTGATTTCAATAGAACTCACTGAACAATTTTATATCGGAGGCTTGGGGTCTAGCTTTATACTTTTTTTGAATGGCAAAATAAGGCTATTTAATTTTTAAATACATTAGCATATCCAGTGGCACTGATTTGCACCCATAAAGGGGTGAATAGGAAATTAACATCTATCTTTGAGTTCTGCTTTCTTTGCAGCTGCGATATTCCTAATAGACCACTCGAGATCAAAATTTGCTTTTATTTTCCAAATCTTTACTTTCTAGCTTTTTCATTCAAGGTTTGAGAAATATTCTAATTCAACCCATGAAATTTTGATTTGAATCTCCAAATTTAGTTTTTAAAGTTGGCATGGAAGCTGGTTTCCTTTAGTGACACGCAACAGGCCCACAGAGAGCAAATTAAACAAAATGCTGCAGCAATATCAGCAAATTACCCAGCTGCCTTCGCAGTGACTGCACCATGGATGATAAGGGAAGAGCCAAGATGAACAAAAGGATTCTTTATCATTACGAGGTAACTCGAGATAAAATGTCCTGTCCATTTATCTATGTAAATTCAAAAGAAAACATTTCCGCCCATTAATCAAACTCTAGTTGTCATCCCAAGGAGCCAGTTGAATTTTAATTCTAACTGTAGGTGACCCGAAGGGAAATGTAAATTCTCTCCACTTCCACTGTCGCAACCTCCCCAACCGCTTTGTTCTTTCCCTTTGAATTGCTGACGACACTGCTTAGAAATGGCAGTGGCACAGATCTCCAAGTGAAGTTGCCTGCCGTGAATTGGACTGTAGGTCTACACAGTCTATTGTAATTTCTGAAAATCCTTGCAACTGGTTTATTTCAACATGCACTCTGAAATTTTTTTTTGCAATGAGCAGTCGGTGCTAAATATAGATGAGCAATGTTTGAGGAAACCAAATGAATAACAACTTTGTTTTTTTTGCAAGTATATTTTGACATTGTTTGGGAGTGGCCAATATTGCTTAGAAACAAAGGTGAATCTTGGCAACCATTTTAAACAGACCTTCTATTTATACCTGCGTCATTAACCAACAACAAAGGTGTTCCATTTGGAGACTTCAGCTAAATTACGATATTTGTTGAAGAGCCTGCTAACGCAACTACCAGACGGCTACGTATGAAATAATTGAGAAATATTTAGAAGGTGGAGGCATGGGAAGAGGGAAAGTTAATCATTGTATATATTAGTCTTTTGAGGTGAGTGTAATTAATATTGATAATCTATGTACCATAACTCCCTTGAATTTATTTGAGTACAGTCGTATTAAGCATACTGTAGAATAGCCAGGATAAACCATAAAAACTTTAAATAAAGCAAATATTTAATTCTGAAGGAGAGTCCCTACCCGAAACGTCACCTGTTCCTTTTCTCTAGAGATGTTGCCTGACCCATTGAGTTGCTCCAGCACTTTGTCTATATCTTCGGTATAAACCAGCATCTGCAGTTTCTTCTTGCACAAATATAAACTTTGTTTGTTACCTCTGAATCTGCATTTAATAAAATCTGAAATCACGAAAAATGAGACTTAAAAGGTTCAATGGCTTTCTCGTAAAATAATCTGTTATTGTATTCAGAAAGTGGGATTATTTTAACATATATGTAATCTCTATGGAATTAAATTAAGATGATTATATTTTCAGCATTAGGTAAACTTCAGAAACTGCAGAAAAGATTTTTGTAAGTGTTTTCATGTTGCACCTGATGTGTCAACTTCAACCATTCAAGACTGGTCTACCCAGAATTAGCAGCTATTCTAGATGGGGGTTTAGTACAAGCACAGAAAATGAAGCTGTTTTGTAACCAAATCAGCTCCAGTGGATTAGTGAGTACAATAGTTTGTGTTGCATATGCTCTTTTGTTTAGATAATCCAGCCCATATTATTTTCACCAGTCTACATTATTGTCTCTAACTTGCACAAAAGTATAACCTCCATTCACACAGCATCTCCTGTGTTATATAAATAACTAAGGTCTTCATAATTTGACGCTGAGCCACACGATTAAAATATTAAGGCAGGTATTAATTTTGGTAAGAGAAAGGCTCTTGACATTGTTTTAACGGGTGAGAGAGCTGCAAGAGTTAAGGGATTAAAAAGTTAAAAGTGGGTTGTTATAACATTGGAGGTAGATGAAGCCCCCAAGGGAAAAGCACAGATCTCCCAGTATTTCTGGGGAGGTTCCCGAGTGAAGCTATTTAAGGTTTTGAATAAGAGGATGATAATTTATAAATTAATACGTTGCTCTGCTGAGAGCCAATGTAAATTTGGGACCATTAGAGTGACGGGTGAATAGAATTTTGTGCAAGTTATTATTTGAACAACATAGGCTTGGGTGAGCTCATGTTTGTAGACTGTGGAAAATGGGAGGCTGGCCAGGAGAACAACTGCAGATTCTCCAATTCTCAAGTCTCTGCAACCTGTTAGTGTAGCGACTGCAAGACTGGACTTGTGCGAATCTGTTTTCAAACCTTTTTACCACATTGCCCAATGAAGCAGAAGTCCTGAAAGAGGAAAGCAAAACAAGCTGCTGCAGTACACTTGTGTTCCCATAATTAAAGAGCCATTGACAGACACCAAAGGCTGGAGTGACTCAGCCAGTCAGCCAGCATCTCTGGAGAAAAGGAATAGGTGATGTTTCGGGTAGAGACAAGGGTCTTGACACGAAACGTCACCTATTCCTTTTCTCCAAAGGTGCAACCTGACGCGCTGAGTTACTCCAGCCTTTGGTATCTGTCTTCAGTTTAAACCAGCATTGCAGTTCCTCCCTACACATTAAAGCGTCATTGATCTTTATAGGGGGGCTTTTTAAACTCGGGATTAACACATTTTCATGTCCATGCATCTACTGAAATTTTATTGTCAGAACAATGGTTTATGAAGTGATGCATCTGGTCTTGTCCTTAATGTGGAGGTATGTTTTTTGTTGTTCTCTTAATTTGTGCCATATTGTTAGTTTAGATAAAGGTGGTACTTGCAGGAAAATTCACAGGTTCTTATAATTAAATATACATAAGGTGTCGAGGTCTTCAGGAATTTGGCTATTTGAAACCTCTCCAAAGGAATCACCTGAGTTTTCAAGTGATTGAAAACAGCTAAGCCAAACAGCTGCCAAATAACCTCTTCCCACACCCCCATCACCTGTATCCACCTACCACTTGCCAAGGTATTTATTTCACAAAATGCTGGAGTAACTCAGCAGGTCAGGCAGCATCTCAGGAGAGAAGGAATGGGTGACGTTTCGGGTCGAGACCCTTCTTCTCCTATACCACTTGCCAGGCTTTGTCCTGCTCCTGCCTCTCTTCCAGCTTTCTTCCCCAACTTCAATCAGTCTCAAGAAAGGGTCCCGACTCAAAACGTCACCTATCCGTGTTCTCTAGAGATGCGGCTTGACCTGCTGAGTTACTCCAGCACTTTTTGTCTTTTTGAATGAAATAGACCAATGCTTCATGCAGCAAGATGGGTTATGCTGCTTGGGTTTCACTACTGACAAGATGCAACGCAGCTACTCTTCATGACTTCTTTGATAGAGCCTCTTAAGTCATTACCTCTACTACCCAAAAGGACAAGTGCAGCAGTAGCATAGAAAGAGGGCCACCTTGAAATCATAGACGCAAAATGCTGGAATAACTCAGCAGGACAGGCAGCATCTCTGGGTAGGATTCTGTCTGCAGAAGGTTCTCGACCCGAAACGTCACCAAACTATCCAGAGATGCTGCCTGTCCCAATGAGTTACCCCAGCATTTTGTGTCTATCTTCGGTGCAAACCAGCATCTGTAGTTCCTTCTCACACACCTTCAAATCATACCCTGACTTGGAAATTATCTCTTCCTGTGGTGTTGTTGAGTCTAAATTTTGGAATTCCAACTCTAATAAGTGTGGCTACTTCTATTGCACCGAGTTCAAGAAGTTGAATCAGTGTTTCCTTTACAATGGCAAAAGTTGACTGTCCTTGCCACGTCCTTCAAGTGACTAAACAAAAGATATTGTTAGTGATGCATTGAGCCAGTATTTCATGCTGTATTGTGACTTCTTTTATCTCTCTTCCCCTTCTCTCTAAGAGATATTTATCACAGCTTGATTGGAGTGAGATCAAAGTTTCAGTTTGGAGAAGTGTTCTGAATCATAATACAGCCTTTAAAAAAAATCGCAAGGGGCAGAAATGGTGCAGAATTAATTTTGAGCGTGCCTAAATAGTCCAAACTGCGTATTTAGATTGCCAAATGCAAAATTCCTACCACCTTTAGTGAGCCCATATTTGTGTTGTTATTGATGATACTTATGACCATGGATGTAAGCTACTGCCAGCAACATTTTGACCAGAGATGGCAGCTATTTTAACTTCAGAGGGCAAATAGGTGGGAAAATAATGTGGGGAACATTGTTTAAATGGTATCAGAGTTTCTCTCAACAGTTGGACATGACTTATTTTGTGCGATGGCTACCTTAATTGCTCATTGTGCAAGTGCTCAATTTGTTGTTTCTCAAAAGGTCAGGAGTACTTATTCTAGTTCCAATTTATTTTTCAGGGGATGTCTTGTTCCAGATGGCAGAGGTTCACAGGCAAATTCAGATACAGCTTGAAGAAATGGTGAGTCATGTGATTGTTTAGCAGAGGTCGTGTTTATACCTGATGTGCAAAGGTGTCAAGTCTTTCATACTTATTTCACGGAGTCATACAACCTAAAAACAGGTCCCTCTGCCAACCAATTCTGTACCGATCATGAAGCACCTTTTCATGCCAATCCCATTTAATTCTTCCTAAGCTCCCATCAGCTGCCAATGGATTCTACCGTTTGCCTACATACTATTGGCAATTTATCTTGACCAATTAGTCTACCAACCTACGCGCTTTTGGAATGTGGGAGTATACCAGGGGAAGCTGATGAGCTTGCAAACTCCAGCACTGGAGGTCAGAATTGAATCAGCGTCTTTGGGGCTATGTGGCAGAAGCTCTAGTTATTGGGGTGCCTTATTTGTTCTCGGGAGATAAATGTTACTGGCAGGTTGGCATTTATTCTTCATTCATATTTGTCTCCTGGACTGAGTGGCTTGCTAGGCATCTCAAAGTCAACCATTTTCATGATCTGGAATTGCCCTAAAACCATAAAGATGGATCTTGTGGCCATTCTAGGCCTGACTAAGGAGATTCCCAACCCTTTCCTGCTCCACATGGATTTTTACAACAATCTCTTAGCTTTGTGGTTACATTACTGATAGATTTTTAATATTGTACTGTGAAATGACATTTTATAGTTACCATGGTGGGGTTCAAACCCTTAATCTCATTTGTGCAGGCCCCTGACTTAGTCCAGTGATGTAACCACAATTCTACTGTAAATAACAAATTGCTGGAGGAACTTGGCTGGTTGAGCAGAAAATGTGGGGGGAGGGTGATAAGCAGTTGTCAACGTTTCGGGTCAAGACCTTGCAGCAGTCCTAATGTAGGGTCACAACCCGAGACATCGACAATTCTTCTAACCTCCCCCCAACCTACTGTTCCTCCTGCAGTCTGTTTTCTGGCTGTGGGTTCCAGCAACAGCAGTCTTTGTGTGTCTCTCTGTTACTGTGAACGAGTTGCATATGATGTGTAATGTGAATTCTATTAAAATCATTGGAGTAATCTTTTACCTGAAAAAATATTCATTTTTTTAAATGAATATACTTCTAGATATTTTCCAGATAACATTCTTGTTCAAATATTACATGTTAACAGAAAGATATTTGGCATTCAAGTCAGAAATCTAAAATAATTATATTATTTTATAATATATAATATTTAATATTATTTTATTAAGTGTATATCAAAATTGTCAGACTTGTTCTTTGAGATATTAATCCTTACATAAGATACAATCTTATGTTGAAGCTGAGGTGCGAAATAGAATCGTAGTATGTGTCTCTGCTAACAGAGTAAAAATCAACGTTAATTGGTGGTGACCGGCAGCATGTGTGCGTGCGTGGTAAAATTACAGCTTTCAAGGAGCTGAGTGTAGAGGAGGGAAACGTCACTTGCACATGACTAATCTGACGATCCAAGGTACAAACGCTGTTTTTGCAGTGTGGGTGTTTGTGCGTGGGTGTTCAGGGGGATTCTTGTTTCCTTGACATTATTGAAAATGAATGTTTTAAGCTCTGCAGCTGACATTCTCTTGCTGTTACAGCTGAAAGTGTTCCACAATGAGCTGCTGATGCAACTGGAGCAGAAGGTTGAGTTGGATGCCAAGTACTTAAGTGTAAGTTCCAGGCTCGCTTCTCCACTGTCACACCATTTTATTAATCACCATGTATTAATCAACCTGTACACTTATCGTGCAATATTATAGCAAAAATGGCATCTATTCAAATACATTATAAATAAATAGCATGAACCGATTACAGCATCGTAACCTAGTAGGGGGTTTTGACTAAAGATGGACACAAAGAAGCTGGAGTAACTCAGCGGGTCAGGCAGCATCTCTGGAGAAAGGGAATAGGTGACGTTTCGATTCTCGAACCGAAACGTCACCTATTCCTATTCTCCAGTGATGCTGCCTGACCCACTGAGTTACTCTAACACCTTGCGTCTATCATGGTTGTAAACCAGTATCTGCAGTTCCTTTCTACACGGGTTTTTTGACTTTATGTTTTATGACCATGGGGACTGAGTTACAACTCTAAGATTATTGCCATCCACATGCAATTTATATGCAAAGTGATGATTTAAAAGAATTCAGATTTGGCAAGTTTTTATTTCCAGGCAGATTGGTTCCTGGAATATTTTCTGCTGAATATTTCTGGTGTAGATTCTCCAGACATGCAATTAGCTGCTACGATTTGAATTATGACTGACTTAACTGCAGTGGTGGTTGGACCTTATAACATTTTAATGACATTTTACATAGTACCTGTTTTTAAACACTATTCTGTTGTCCAATCATTGGAGGTTTCTTGATATTATTCAGCTAAATTAACATTCGATTTGCATTCTTAATTCAAATATGGGTTCAGGCACTCGGGACAATAGATTTTGCTCACCTGGGGGGTTGTGAACATTTGCAATTCTCTACTCTAGGGCAATGTAGGTTCAATCACTGAATATATTCAAGGGCGATGGAGATAATTTTTCATATTAGGGGTTCAAGGGGTTATGGCGTTAATACATGCAAGGGGTGTGGAGGTACAATATCAGCCACGATATTGGAGCAGGTGTAGGGGGCTAAATAGTCTATTTTCCCCCTGTTCTTGTATTCAGATGATCTTAAATGTTTGAATTAATTTGACTTGTATACAAAGTTGCTCACTCATACCACCATTAAATTTTATACATGTTTGGCATTTTCTTGGTCAAATACAATTTGACTTGTTGGTCTGAACTTCCTTCATTTGATACAAGACTTTCTTGAGGGAAATTTGAGCTTCTGCAAGTTAAATGAACCTACTTTTGAAATTGTGTAACATAGATTCAGCATTAATGTGTGAATTAATGCAGTCACATTAATGTGTGAATTATGATGGATCCGATGTTAAAGTCTCATACTCCAGTGGCAATTCTATTTTAAAGATTGTAAAACTTGTAGACTGGCTTGCTTGCTCCAGTTATTGTGAGCTCTGACTTTGAGACCCCCTTATGATGCCAATAAGCCAGTTAGAAACTTCATAAATGTAGATTGCACATGCACTGAGGAACTTTCAATCGCCTTTTATTTTTGGACTAATTAATCTCTTAATATGCAGCTTGCAGATCAGTGTATATTGAACCATTGGGATGTGAATTAATCTGAAACCAATTTGATATTAAACCCGTAATTACTCTTCCCTCTACCTTAATAAAGCCTAGCAATTACTGGCCTCCTTTTTGTTGCTGAAGTAATTTTGACATTATGACTGGTTTTATTAGTGCATTTTTATTTACCTTGTTCCTTTTAGGCCACATTGAAGAAATATCAGGTTGAGCATAAAGCCAAGTTGGAGTCTCTGGAAAAATGCCAGGCAGAACTGAAGAAACTTAGAAGAAAGAGTCAGGGCAGCAGAAATCCTCAGAAATATGAAGAGAAAGAGACGCAGGTACGTCCTTGGACCAAGGTGGATTTCCCTGAGAACGGTTCTTTGCATTTTTTTCCAAAAATATTCTTGGAGACATTAATTGGGGATTGATCGGTATGAGAGTGGAAATAGGAATTTTCAATTTTGGTAGGATGGGTACCTTGCAGGTTAGTTCAATATATGTTTCCCCCTTGGATCATGGAAGGTATTAAAAAAAAAAAAAAACATTTTGCCCCATTCATCCAACGGAAAGCTCTATGAAGTTAGACTCTCTGAAGTTACGCTCCTTTGCGTCCTACACTTCAGTATGGGTGATTTTGACAGAGTGGTCCATCTTGTTCCTCTAGTATCTTTGGCAGGAATAGAAGAGACTGCAGATGCTGGAATCTGGAGCCAAACAATGGTGGAGTTCTTGCAGAGTATTGACATCTTTAATGGTGATGAAACAAAACCATACGTGATTTGGAAAATGGGAACTGATCCAACATCCAACATATTTTGTGGGGCAATAAAACAATAGCAAGAATATAGGACAACTTGTCCACTTAAGTGTATCAAGCGTGTACATTTACTCAGTTTATTTTTTCACAAGACAGGTGCAATCAAAAATTGAATGTTGTAAAGCATTTCAGAGGTTAGGTCTGATTTCCTTGAAATTGAAGTTAAGAGGGTATTATTAAGGTATGCAAAATTGAGGGATATAGAAAGGGTATGAAAAGCGCTATATAAATAAAATGTATATTAGACCGTAAGAAGCTAGAGGACATAGATTTTGGATGTGAATAAGAGATTTATAGGAGGAGATCTTTTCATCAGTGTCCCTACTGAGGAATACACTGCCTGAGAGAAGGGTAGAAGCCAAGTCAGAGAAGGCTGTGGCCCAAGTCCTGGAAGATGGAGTCATTAATAATAATGAGTCCCCGCTCATTGCAAAGGAAGCGATGGGCTGAATGGCCTGTTTTCATGTGATACGATTCCATGAATTTCCATAAGTATCGATCCCAGGAGATGGAAATCCTCAATACCAAAGGTGATATTTAAAATACAGGGAAGATTCACTCAGTCCCCATGTGTTATATATCATATATATACACAGCCGGAAACAGGCCTTTTCGGCCCTCCAAGTCCGTGCCGCCCAGCGATCCCCGTACATTAACACTATCCTACACCCACTAGGGACAATTTTTACATTTACCCAGCCAATTAACCTACATACCTGTACGTCTTTGGAGTGTGGGAGGAAACCGAAGATCTCGGAGAAAACCCACGCAGGTCACGGGGAGAACGTACAAACTCCTTACAGTGCAGCACCCGTAGTCAGGATCGAACCTGAGTCTCCGGCGCTGCATTCACTGTAAAGCAGCAACTCTACCGCTGCGCTACCGTGCCGCCCATTATTGAACCATTATTTGCACCTTTAACTATGTTCTTCAAAGTGATAGATATCACTTTTTTTCCCCCCAGATCTTCTCGAATCAGTAACAAGTTCCTGGAAAGATCTTTGCATAGCAATCAGCCAGAACCCCCTGCTAATATTATCTTCTTTAGTAGAGGCAACTTAGTAGCTGACTGTAGTGTTGCTAATGATGCTTAGGCACTGAAGCTGGTATCACGCGGTAATAAAACATTGATTCATTTCCCTCATGAAACACTGAAGGGATACAAAGCTTGTTTCTTGCTTGGCCTTGAAGTAGAGTAGGAGTCAGAGAGCCTCTCTTTATGTAACTTGCTGAGTGCTGATGATCATTTTGTAATGTATCATAATACATCAATTGAAATGCTGTATATATTTTCAAAATCCCAACATGTTAATTGCAGTTGCTGTTGATTCAAATCCCCTGCTTTAGAAAGCTTTTCTTTGTCCCGCCCCCCTGACATCAGTCTGAAGAAGGGTCTCGACCCGAAACGTCACCCATTCCCTCTCTCCTAGATGCTGCCTGACCTGCTGAGTCACTCCAGCATTTTGTGATACCCCTGCTTTAGACAATCCAAATCAAAGAAATCAATCATTCAAATTTTAATGAAAGCCCTAACTACATATTTCCTCAAAGTTTAAACATTCTTCGTGTTATTTATATGCTTCTAAGTGTGCTATATCATTGCGCAGTACCAAAGCTATCTTAGTAGGAGTAGTGAGATGTTTTTCTTTTCTTTTGTCCAATACTTGGCTTGGACAAAGACTTGCACTGTGTTTAGACTAATTGCTTTTTTAGAATTGACTTTTAAGTAGAATCCTTCAGTCCTTTTTTAAAATGTAGGGTGGCGCAGCTGGTAGAGCTGTTGCCTCACAGTGCCAGAGACGCAGGTTCGATTCTGACCTCGGCTGCTGTCCATGTGCAGCTTGCACATTCTCCCTGTGGGTTTCCTGCAGGTGATCTGTTTTCCTCCCACATCCCAAAGATATGTGGGTTTGTAGTTTAATTGGGCTCTGTAAATTGCCCCTAGTGTCTAGGGTGCGGATGTGAAAGTGGGATAACATGGAACTGGTGTGAACGGGTGATCGCTGGTCATTGTGGACTCTGTGTGCTAAAAGAATTACAAAAGAATGCATGCCGTTATTTAACACATATTCCTGAAAACTAAGATGGTTTAAATTTGCAAGGGGTCTGTTTCCATGCCGTATCAACAAACTAAACTCATTTTGCAAATTTAAACCATCTTAGTTTGCAGGAAAATGGATTAAATAACAGCATGCATTTTTTGGTAATACTTTTAGCATATAGAATGTTCCAAATTGCTTTGTTGAAGTGTGAGCAAAATTGTTCTGACGCTGAGCTACAAAGAGGTATGAGAGCGGTTAACCAAGTCTGATCACTTGTGTAGACTTTAAGAGGCTAAAGAGGAAGGAAAGCTGGAGAAATTGAGGGAAGGAGTTCCAGAGAAACAGGCACACCTGAAGCACAGCTGTCGTGGTGGCATGATTTAAGATTCATGGTGCATGAGGCGAGACTGGTGGATTATAGAGGCCTCAGGATTTTGAACAGGAAAACATTTTTCTCAGAAGAGGGAAGCTGCAATATCATGAAGAGAATGTATAATTCAGAATGAGAATTTTAAAATAAAGACATTGGCTGATGGAAACCATCATAGTTGTCAAGCAGGGATGATGGATAAATTCATCTTTCTAGATATCATGTGTTGGAAAGTTTTGGAAGAAGTTGAGGCTGGGAAGACTTTTGGAAGAAGTTGAAAGGAGTGACTTTGTGCTAGTTGAATCCAGAGGGAAGCATGGATGAACTTTTAATGGTTAACCTGGCTATTTATTCTCCAGTGGAATTTATGTATAATGTACCAAGAAAATCAGTGTTATTTTTCTATTTTCATTAAAGTGATACTGTGCATTTTTAAGCTGTTTGTGCCCTTCCTATTCACCACCTTTGCAGTCAGAGAAGCGTATTTAATAAGGTACGCAGTCGGTTAAAATATTCCAGTGTTTAGGACATTTTGTACCGCAATCAGTGAAAGGATTTGTTAACAGCTTTTCTTTTTAACTTGAGTTGGCCCGAGAACAAACCGGGGTTGGAAAAGCTAGCAAGTAAGCATTTGAAAGGAAAGTGAGCTGTAGTAATATGCGTCTCTCTGTATTTGCTGAGTAAAATTTATTTTGTGTATCGGATGCCATGGCGACATAACCATATAAGGTACTCTGGACGAATGTGCTGTTGCTATGATGTGATGCTGAGAATCCTATGCCTCAGTGATGTGTTATCGCACCACTGGCAGAGCCATTTCAGCTACGTTCAAATGGGCTTATTAAAATTTATAGTGCTGAAACATTTGCACCTGTGTGTTTCACACACAGGAACACAGTGTGCTGGTTTTCCATCACTCAGATTCGCAAAGCACTGATTTCTTCCTTTTCAAGAAAAGTAGTTATTCTCGACATGTTTTATATTTATGCATGTAGCCTCTTCCCACCCTCCACCCTACCCCAGGCAAATAGTAGTCAATGCAAATTGTTAGCTACTCAGGAACACTTAAGTTGTATAAAGATGATAATTTTGACAGATGGCCTATCAATTTTTAAATATCTTTCCACGCTATTTTGTTCTGACTTTTTTAACACCTGACTTTGTTCATTTTTCTTCAATAACATATTTTCATTTAATTTCATTACGCAGCCTGTATATTAGTTAATCCATAGTTTCTATTTGTCGAATCTGTGGTTTCCGAGCAGATTTTAATAACAGTCCTAGACTTGGCCCTTCCTTGTGCTTCAACTTCATTCTATTTTTGAACTAGCTGGAACTTCAAACCAAGAACTCATTGAGAAACTTACCAGAGACTCTTGCATTAAGTGTAATACTATTGTCCAATGTAAGGTAACATAAAGCTAAAAGTTTAAATAAAGCAAAATGTATGCCAGAAAATATGATTGACAGAGACCGACAAATCCCACACTTGGTGATGGTTGGTTTCCATTTTTAGCTGCAGTCAGGTCACCTTTTGCTTACTGGATGTTGTGGAGAGCCTATAACACCAATTAGTGCCCATAGCTGTCAGTTCCACAGCCACATCAGCAACTGTGGATTTTGCATCGAAGGGAAAACAAAATGACTAGAATAACAGATTGTCATTTTAACTTGACATTTTGTCACTAAGGTTGCGCACGGGATTTGAGCATTCACTGATTTGCATATGAAATTAATATTAAGGATATTTTTATTGAACTTTAGAGATGCAGCATGGAAACGGATCCACTGAGTCTGGGCCGACCAGCGATCACCCACTCGCATTATCCTACACACTAGAGACAAATTACAAATTACAAAATCCAATTAACCTACGTCTTTGGAGTGTGGGACGAAACCGGAGCACCCAGAGACAACCCACAGGGTGAACGTACTAAATTAGCTGACTAATTTGAGTGTGAGATTAATTCGGAATAAAATAGATAATGCCGATAGTAATCCAAACACATAGGTGGCCACTAAAACAAATGCTCATTATTGTACCCCTGTCCACTTCTCTGGAATTTTACTCTTAATGTTTTTGAAACTTTTCTACTGTAACTTTTTAAAATGACTAATATGAAAGGTAATTTTACCCTCCCCCTCTCCTTGTATTGTAAACCCACTAACTGCAATGAGTCATACGCAGTCGAATTGCTAACAGTGTTTCAGCAATGGTTTTGGAGGGCTGTCATAACATTTAAAACCTATTAAATGCTCAGTGTAGGTGTGCTACTTCCAAGGACATTAGATTTATTCACAAAATGCTGGAGTAACTCAGCAGGTCAGGCAGCATCTCGGGAGAGAAGGAATGGGTGACGTTTCGGGTCGAGACCCTTCTTCAGACTGATGTCGGGGGTGGGACAAAGGAAGGATATAGGTGGAGACAGGAAGATAGAGGGAGATCTGGGAAGGAGGAGGGGAAGGGAGGGACAGAGGAGCTATCTGAAGTTGGAGAAGTCGACGTTCATACCACCGGGCCGCAAACTGCCCAGGCGAAATATGAGGTGCTGCTCCTCCAACTTCCGGCGGGCCTCACCATGGCACTGGAGGAGGCCCATGACAGAGAGGTCAGACTGGGAATGGGAGGGGGAGTTAAAGTGCTGGGCCACCGGGAGATCATTAACACAACTGATCTCCCGGTGGCCCAGCACTTTAACTCCCCCTCCCATTCCCAGTCTGACCTCTCTGTCATGGGCCTCCTCCAGTGCCATGGTGAGGCCCGCCGGAAGTTGGAGGAGCAGCACCTCATATTTCGCCTGGGCAGTTTGCGGCCCGGTGGTATGAACGTCGACTTCTCCAACTTCAGATAGCTCCTCTGTCCCTCCCTTCCCCTCCTCCTTCCCAGATCTCCCTCTATCTTCCTGTCTCCACCTATATCCTTCCTTTGTCCCACCCCCGACATCAGTCTGAAGAAGGGTCTCGACCCGAAACATCACCCATTCCTTCTCTCCCGAGATGCTGCCTGACCTGCTGAGTTACTCCAGCATTTTGTGAATAAATCGATTTGTACCAGCATCTGCAGTTATTTTCTTATATCCAAGGACATTAGATTTGACTGCAAGCACAAATTTTCCAGATTAATTATTTTCGAGGATTCCCCTATAATGGAAGGTTTTGGTCTGTCAAACGTTGATATCATGAACAAAATCAGTTCTTATTGCATGTCTTTATTATTCTTCCTTTACAAAAATATTCGAAATGATTTTTGAAAGAATCTGTGTGAAGGAACTCATTAATTTGCTGAAATATGTTTACTATTAAAATTGTCAGTGACTCAGATTCATTTTCAATTTTGAGTTATTGCTGGGTCAAAAGTTACATTTTGCTTTATATCCAATGATTATAAAATTAAGGATACTTTCTGTACCTTGTATAACCTATTACCTCCACTGCACTTAAAGATATGTCTCTACACAAGACTTTCTTAATGCTCTAACCATTTAAAAATACTATTTAATGTGTATTTCCCCAAGTGCTTAGATTCAAAGTGCTTTATTTCATTATTGTTCATCCTTGGACTTGCCTATTTAGTTTTAGTGGAAATAGGCCCTTCAGCCCACCGAGTTCATGCCGACCAACGATCTCCGCACATTAACACTACCCTACACACACTAGGATAATTTTACATTTATAGCAAGTCAATTAACCTACAAACCTGTGCGTCTTTGGAGTGTGGGAGGAAACCGAAGACCCGGAGAAAACCCACGCAGGTCACGGAGACCGTACAAACTCCAAACTGACAAGCATCCGTAGTCAGGATCTAAGCTGGGTCTCCGGTGCTGTGAGGCAGTAGCTCTACTGCAATGCCATTGTGCCACCCATATTTGACCATATTAATTCTACCATCTGCTTATCAACTCTCTCTGCTCACTTTCATAGTCTTTCACAGCGATTTGTAACCTTACAACATCACTAAGCTGTGATCTGTTTTTAATTCTAAATTATTTCTGCACTTTGGTTTTGATTTACATGTGCTACGATGTGGAGCGAGACCCGCTGCATTTTTCTGGTCTGAAAAGCTTTGCTATTACTGTATTTGCTGACCGAAATCCTATTACTTATAGCTTTTTTGCTGACTGGAAACCATTCTTCTTTGACCACATTGCCTATTTGTCATTTGTCTGTATCTTGACAGTAAACCACAAAGAAAACAACATTTTATTTAAGAAGCACTCTGTTCCTAATTTACAGACAGTGTTTTTTGAAATTTAGTCATCTGGACTGCATCCATATTTATGTGTCATGGCTTCTTATAAACGACATGGCATTTCCCAGTGATGTGCAGTTTGTCTCTCTCCCTGACACAGCTGATGCTGCTAAGACTGGGAGATAATGTTGTGCTCGTCATGAATGTGAACCCATGTCATTACAGCCTACTGGAGCTCCAATTCAACCATCCCACCGCTTAATGCAGCCCCAGCTAATTGACCATTTAAAATAAGTAGGATCATGCACAGTAGTATTTTACAATCACTGGTTGCATTTACACAGATGCAATCAATAGATTTTCTGTGTTTGAGAAGATGATATTTTAGTATTCTGTGCAAAACATTGTCATTGCTTTTACTATTGTCACCCAGGGGTCATTTCTTACTGTTTCAATAGACGCAACTTATCTGGGTAAATGTTTTTGCTTTTTTCTTGATTTTCATTTTCATTGAAATAGATACCAGTTGCTTAGCTGGCTTGTGATTGCTTGGGTCAAAGCTTGACCCTTTAACCCGGGAGTTGTGGCTGACCACCAGTTGGTTGGCTGCGTTAAAACTCCAGGTTTGACAGCTGTTTCTTGAGAGCTAACAATTAAACTGTCACCACCAAAAAAAAGAAATGTAGCCCTTTATTTTTCTGCTAATGATAGACCAGCCTACAAGTACTTCATGGTTGTCCAATCCGTATATTAATATCATTTTTAGCATAGTTCGGACAGTTGTATTGTTGAAACGTATAAATGGGGATAATTAGTGCGACATCATCCAGTCTATCAGTGGCTGTGAATGGTTGTTGATATTTTGGTATTTGATTTTAAAAATGTTGAGTGTCTTCTAGATAGATGTTACCATGGTCAAGGTACCATCTTCGCATTCACTCTTATCATATCATATCATATATATACAGCCGGAAACAGGCCTTTTCGGCCCTCCAAGTCCGTGCCGCCCAGTGATCCCCGTACATTAACACTATCCTACACCCACTAGGGACAATTTTTTTACATTTACCCAGCCAATTAACCTACATACCTGTACGTCTTTGGAGTGTGGGAGGAAACCGAAGATCTCGGAGAAAACCCACGCAGGTCACGGGGAGAACGTACAAACTCCTTACAGTGCAGCACCCGTAGTCAGGATCGAACCCGAGTCTCCGGCGCTGCATTCGCTGTAAAGCAGCAACTCTACCGCTGCGCTACCGTGCCGCCCCTCTTCTCTGACATCCTTTTGTCTCCTTTTCACCTCTTGCTTTGTCACTTACACCACCCATTGTAATCATGTATTGTTTTTCTGCTGACTGGATAGCACGCACCAAAAGCTTTTCACTGTACCTCGGTACGCGTGACAATAAACTAAATTGAACTGACCACCTATCACTTGCCAAACTTTGTCCTGCCCCCACCTATCTCTTCCAGCTTTCTCATCCTTACTCCATTCACTCTGAAGAAGGATCCCAACCAAAAACCTTGTTCATTCCATCCACAATGTTGTCAGTCTGAAGAAGGGTCTCGACCCGAAACGTCACCCAGTCCTTCTCTCCTGAGATGCTGCCTGACCCGCTGAGTTACTCCAGCATTTTGTGTCTACCTTTGATGTTGCTAGACTTGCTGAGTTCCTCCATCACTTTGTGTATTCCTTAATATTTCAGCATCTGCAGTTACTTGTGTGTTCATAGGGGGATCGGTAGTGGGAGAAGGGCAGATTCACGCCAGTTTACTCAGGAAGTGCTGAGGAGCACATTTGTACCGTAACTGTGTACTCAATGAATAAGGAATTATGGAATGGGTGTTGCATGTATATCAATGTCCTTAGCACTATTTAATAATGTCTTTAAAAAAAATTCTTTGCACATTGATCAGCTGATAGCACAACAATTGCGTCAGCTAAGAGTTTCTGTCTGTTCAGCTTACGTGATTTCCATAGGTTTCTCCCCGCAAGTAATGCCGTTCCCAGCTATGAAAAGAATTTCTGGTATGACCTATTTCCTGTAGCTATGGCGACAGCCTATCATGAGATTTGTATTGGGAAAACACTGGGGAGTTATGCAGTAACTGAAGTTTAAAGATGTTTGAGGAAACCTTTGCCTAGGTGAGAATTTGCATATGAAAGGACCACTAAAAATGTTAATGTAGGTAAAAATATAGTTTCTTTTGGAACAAAGACATTGGGTTGTTTTCAGAGTTCAAATGAGCAGGTACGATCAGAGTTCATTTTGCATACTCCATTTCTGCTAAACTTGTTCTCTGAAGGTGTGCCTGGTTTATTTGCCAAAACATCCTGAAGTCTTATTGCTGAGTACAGTTTTATTTATTCTCAGTGTAGCTATTTCAATTTCTACCATGCCAATGTACATTGACTGGGTTCAAATCTGATGGCCTGCTTGTCCAATTGACATATGATGAGCGTTTTGACAGCACTAGGCCAATATTCGCTGGTGTTTGGAAGGATGAGGGGGGGCCTCATTGAAACACACCAAATAGTGAAAGGCTAGGATAGAGTGGATGTGGAGAGGATGTTTCCACAAGTGGGAGCTTCCAGGACTAGAGGTCACAGCCTCAGAATTAAAGGACGTTCTTTTAGGAAGGAGATAAGGAGCAATTTCTTTAGTCGGAGGGTGGTGAATCTGTAGAATTATTTACCGCAGATGGCTGTGGAGGCAAAGTCAGTGGATATATTTAAGACAGAGATAGATTGTTGATTAGTACAGGAGTCAGGTTATGGGGAGATGGCAGGAAAAATAGGGTTAGGAGAAATAGATTAGCCATGATTGAATGGAGGAGCAGACTTGATGAGCTGAATGGCCTAATTCTACTATCACTTATGATCTTATGATCTGCTTTTTTAATACACACGTAATAATGTTAAATAATGCAGCACATCTTGATCAAAGTAAAATTAAAATTGCAAAGTAATATTAAGTGAAAGTATTCTTTAATAATCATCATTTTGATTTAAATCTAAATCGACAGCTTGCTTCTATGCACTGCTAAATCCCAAAGAAACATAATCTCGTAGGAGTTTCTACTTAGAAATATGTAGCTAAGTCATAATCCTATTTGCATGGGTTCATGAACAAGATAGAAGCATTAGATTTGGAAAATTGAGTTTGCATTTGTGGATGAAATTTTAAAGGACTGAATTTTGCCTTGCTTATGACACATTAGTAAATGTTAATCTTAACCGATAGAAATCATTGACTTTTTCTTTATTTTAATATAGTACTTTCACACATTTGTTCTCTGACCATGCCATTGTACATTATTAAAGAACACTACAAATGTGGCTGTTCTTCCCCTCTCTTAGCCAAGTGGTTTCCATAGCAAGTGGTATGTGCAGGAAAGCGGGTATCTAAGAAAAGGCCAATGTATTTTTGAGCAAGGTTAAATGTTTTGAGTCGGACGGCAGGAAGCAGATCCTTCGGCCCAACTTGCCCCATCTACACTAGTCCCACCTGCCTTCGTTTTGCCCATATCCCTCTAAACCTTCCTGGGTATAAATGGGTAATCAGATTTGTTAATTAGGAGTACTGGTATTAAGCAAATGCAATTATCTGTTTGAATGTTGAAGTTAGTGATTCCTATTTGCATGCTTTTTTAAAAGTTCTGATTCTCAAAGCACTAGTAGTATTAAATTAGTAGAACAATTTAAATTGAGACACTGGTCCCAAGTTGGCCTCTGGTGCAAAATTGGAGTTGAATCTGGCATTTTCATGATGTGATCAGCCATGGCAGAATTGCAGTTGGTATCATTCTGACTCATGAACTTCACGTTATCCATTCTGCATGGCTCCTTAATACCAATTGGCTTGGTTATTGAACCCCCAGTGGAAAATAAGGTACTTTTAAGTGGAGCTTTTGGGGTGCCTGGTCACCCATTTTGAGAGGTGTTACGAATTAAGAGCTGCAAGAGGTTTGAAATGAAAGCAAGTGTTTTTGGATTGTTCTCTGGAATGTAAGACACAGAAGCTTGCCACAGGGAGCTATTTCTAATTTCTCTATGATCTGGCAGTATTGGGTTGAAGAGTATATTTGCAATGACGGTGCTTAATTAACTTGTTTTGAAGGGAGATTTAGGAATGTTTTATTAATGTTTACTTCATTCTTTATCAAAGTATTATTTTTAAGGCAGTGTTTGTTTCGACTTGGCCCATGTGTTCATACTCCCACAGTTGTGGGGATGTGTGTGACTGAGCTCAGCAAATCGCCTGTTGAATCACTCCCATCCTGCCACATTTTATGAAGTAATTTGGCAATTGTTTGTTTTAATAACTGATTTAATAAAGAACATAACCTTTTTGTTGCTGTATTCCATTTTCTCACTCCTTGTGTTTGAAACAAATATTTTGTACTATGATATGATCTATATTTTGAAACAAGTTTGAAAAAAATCTGCAGTTTATAGTGGTGGAATAATTACTGACACTTTATGCTGCAGCTTAATGAATTCTAAAATATGGTGCATTTCACATTTTTACTGAGTAATGCTTTTGAAGTATTCTTTAAAAATATTTGAGGCTCTTTTGCAACTTTCAGTGTAAACTGAATTTACTTCCCATTGCAGAAATTGCATTCAATAAAACTAATAATTTGCTGCCAAACTGTACCAAATAAGTACTCTGTAGGCTGGTCATTAAAGATCCCTCTTGTGAGGATCCTTGTGATGGCACAGTTGACATTATGTTGCTAATGACACTTTCTATACTTCTAATCCAATCTGATATTCAGTAAATTAATTGCGAATATTTCATTTCAAATTTGAGATTTTTTATTTTAGCACAGAAATAGAGCATTTGGTAATTATTGATAGTTGTATAGATGCAGCAGGTGCAACCAATTGTTTTGAATTTATCATCCAAACCAATGATATTGGTTATGCATATTCAATAAATTGATTACAATTGGGGTAGTCTGTAGGAAATGGCGCACTGCAGTATGTTTCCGCAATTAAGGCTAAACCAGCAGCCTTAATTGAATCTCTGATGTAAAAATAGAAATGTATAGCGATGTGCATTAAAAATTAAAATTTTAAAATATAATTGGAAATGTTTTTATTCCTACATTATAGTTTCGCCGTTGTCTAATTATTCTAAAATTCCTCCTCCTCCTCCTCCCACTTCTGCAGTTTGCGGAGGCAATGAGCAAAAAACAAGTAGATCTGGAGAACTATATTGGAAACGGATACAAGACAGCATTGAGTGAGGAACGTAGGCGGTATTCCTTTTTGGTGGAAAGGCAGTGTTCAGTTGCCAAGAATAACATGGTGTACCATAGCAGGGTAAGTATTTTGTAAATCCTTTTAAAATGTATTTGTTATCAACCACAACAGCTTTTCAGTAATGTTCAGAGTGGGATGACGATACAGGCAAGTGTTTTAACAATTTATCTTTGTTCTGTTTCTCTACTGACCATCTAATGGTGGGAATTAGTTCTACACGTTTCAGTAGGTCTTTGTTGACTTTATTTGAGAAGAACATTAAATTAAATGGCCAAACAATGTCCCTCTGTACTTGAGCATCACACCTGAGCTCTTTTTTGTTAAAGGATGCCTATCAGTTTGCATCTGGCACACAGTTTAGAGCCAAATCCCTGGTTAGGCTGTTTTTTTCCTAATTTTGGGAGGCTACAGGACAATTGTTATCCTACATTAGATCATCGAACCGAATACTGACCATGGATTCTTTCCAATCTTGCTTTCTCGGAAACATTAGTATTCCACAGCCATTGCGTATGCAGCAGAGAAACGGATCCTTAGTCCAATTTGACCATGTCCAGGATGACCCATCTCAGCCGGTCCCATTTCACAGTATTTGGCCCATATGCCTCTAGACCATTCCTCTCCATGTATCTGTCCAAATGCTTTTAAATGTTAGAGGTTTGTGGTGTGGAGGTAGTACCGTGGAGAATTGCTATAGTTACACTGGTATGCACTCACAGTAGATTAATAATATATATTTTTTTGTTTTGAAGTGAAAATGTGTCACTATTTGCAAGAGCTTTCTGACCAGAAGTAATTTTCAGTACCTTTCTCTTTAGCAATTTCCTTATTGCTCTTTCCTTTTCTGAAGAAACTAGTTTCTTCCTATCTGCACAGTTCTGTGGGAGACAGTAATCATTTACTACTTTCAAGTTGAAATGTGGCAAGCATTTAAAAGGTTACCGTGACATTGTCAGCAGGTTATTTCTCCTTGAAGGGGGCCTACAGACAATTCTGTGTAGGTCCTCATCAGATTGCACTCCCTGGTTTTAATGAAAACAGTCGGGGGCAAGTGTTCAGTTCAGTTTGGTTCAGTTTGTTTGTTCCCCTGGTCTCGGGATACAGAGGTCAATTATATCATCCATAACCACCATTCATTGCAAACCATTTAATTGGCCTCCAATCCAAAGATGGAATCTTACAGTGCAAGTAACTGAGCCATCAGGAGATGTTTATCTTAATTAACAGTCAAACGTTATAATTTAAAGGATGTTCAGACAATTATGTGCTCAAAAACAAGTTCTGTTTAACATATTACTAGCGGGACTGTTTTATTTTGTATGAATAGATTTGACACATTGTCCAAAATAACTTTTTCTAGTTTAGTTTACAGAACCTTGTATAAAATGGGCTGCATTTTCAAAATAACACATAATGATACAGTTGTATGAAAGAAAGTGGGGACCTTTGTGCATTGACCATGATTTTGTGCAAAATCCATGAGTCCTTCAGGGTTGACATTTAATGCCTGAAAAGTTACCCAGAGAAAGTATCTAAGGCACCTCCTTCATTTTCATGTGTAAGAAGGAACTGCAGATGCTGGTTTAAACCGAAGATAGACACAAAGAGATGGAGTAACTACATCTCTCCTTTGACTCTTCCCACTTCCTCCAAGTCCAAGACTTAGCTATGGGCACCCGCATGGGCCCCAGCTAGGCTTGCCTCTTTGTTGAACAATCCCTGTTACAGGCGAACACTGGCCCTCTCCCTGAACTCTATCTCCTACTCTGCTGAGTTACTCCAGTTTTTGTGTCTATCTTCCTTTATTTTCATAATGGATGTGAGACTTGTGGATGGCATAGTCCTTTTGTGCTGGAATATGACTGGCCAGAAGACAGAAGGAGCCAACAAAGGTATAATTAATAATTATGATAATAAAAAATAATGTTCTTGGGCTTATGAATTGTCTTTAGTTGTTTCATGATCCATCCTAAAGTATATCTCCTTGAATTTATGCAATGCAATAGTTTTTTTTTGTTTCTTTCACAGGGCAAAGACATGGTAACACAAAAGCTTCCTGGCTGGCAGCAGTCCTGTGGTGATCCGTCCAAAATTCCTGACCATGCAATGTCAGTGGTGCAGCAGTTGACTTCAGGCAATGGAGGAACCCTCATCTCTGACCCTGTGGTCACCACCAAATCAGGGCTGATAATTTCAGATCCCATTCCTGGTGCTAAACCTCTACCAGTACCACCAGAGCTTGCACCCTTTGTTGGAAGTAACATGGGTCTCAATGTAAGTAGCAATGATTTTTTATCAGTAATTTAACAGTATGAGTCTACTATATATGTAGAGCCATTCTTAATTTACTAAATTATATATGTTTAGAGCCATCTCAAACTAAACTCACTCTAACAGAAAAAAATAACATTGTGCAATCATGCAGTTGCATTATGCCTCACTTATGGTTCAATAGGTAGCAATTCTCACCTCTGAGACACAAGGTTATTATTTAAAGTCTGCTCTGGAGACATGAGCCCAGAATTCTGGCTGATTTCCCCTGGTATTGGCATTGTTGTCAAGTGTACTGAAATACAAGGAAAAGCATTGTTTGCATGCAATCCAGTCAAATCATACTTTAACAAAAATGCGTATAATCAAGCCATACACAAGTACGAAGAGGAAAAGCTAGTGCAAGGAGAGAAATGCTAGAGGATATAGTTTTTCAGCATTTATACATGACAGTTGCAGAGTAAAAGTCCCATGTCCGTAATGAGGTAGGGTAGAAAATTGGGATTGCACTCAAGCTTATCGGAGGGCTGTCCAGTAGTCTCGTAACAACAGGGAAGAACCTAGTGGTATGTAGAAACCAGGGAGTGCAGGTTCTGATTTACAAAAGAAGACACAAAGTGCTGGAATAACTCAGCTGGGCAGGCAGCATCTCAGAAGAACATGGTCAGATGATGTTTTGGGTCGAGACCCTTTCTTCTGACTGATTGTAGTGGGGGAAAGAAAGCTGGAAGAGAGGACGGGCAGGACAAGGCCTGGCAGGCAATACGGGCGAGGAGGTTTTTTTGATAGGTGGATGGTTGGACAAAGGCCAGAGATGAAAAGACAGAAGATGTAAGAAAAGAGGTTTGGAGGGTTGAAGTGTTGAGAATCTAATGGTACATACTTTCAAGCTTTGTATCTTTTACCTGATGGGAAAAGGGAACAGAGGGAATGACCAGGATGAAGATAGTGCTTGATTATGTTGGCAATTGCAAGCTAGTGATGGGTTCTGCATGGAATTCCACCACATCTTCCCACTTGTACCTAACACTTCGGGAAGCTGCCAAGAAACCAGTGAAGCAGTGGGATCCGGACTTCGCTGTCTGAGAGAGTGGTGGAGACAGAAACGCATCTACACAAGTACTGGAAGGGCTGCGATCCATGACACTCTTCACCGACAGCTGGAGAGTGGGAGCAGCCTAAAGGCCTCCAATTTTGGCTGACATGGATGAATCAATATGCTGCTTATTCTATTATCTTGATTCTATGTGGGGTTAGATATGTTTATCTAATGCTTAATACAAAACAGAATCTACAGGAGCCCGTTTGATATTTGCACATCATTTCCCCTGAAGAATGATTTTTTTCCTATGGAAGTTGATCATAGATTCCCCCCCCCCCCCCACATTATTGGAGTTGTTCCAAGAGATTTTGTTGCACTCTCTGTCAGATAGAAATGAGAGCACTTCTCAGAAATCGTTAATTAAATGTTGTCGATGCCAATTTTGATACAGTTAAGCTGCATGCTGGCCAATCTGCCCTAGTGGGTTGAAGCCATGTCAGGAGGTTTCACAATGAATTGTGAACTGCTGTGATGGATTATTTCTGTATTTAAAATGACAGCCATAAAACACAATGACATTTAAAACCGTGAATGCCCGACATAAAAGCTAAGGCAAGTAATAGTAGCTGCTTTTTTTATTCATCGACTGTGGGAGAGTATTCATGCACACAATAGTGAAATACACATGAATAAAATTGGCATTGCACTTAAAATAATTTGATAATCAGAACATTAGGTATTTAAGTATTCATTCATTTCCCCCCGGTTCCTTTTTAAAGCTAGTCTTTGCCTCCTTAATTCGCAGCTTGAAATGGCGGCTGGGGCTTGTCTCCTGGGACATTTTCCAATGACAATAGTACAGTTCTCATCCATAGGTCTGCACGCCTTTTCCCGCTCCAAGAGAGAAGATGAAACCCAATTGATTCTAATTTATCAGAATTATTCTGAGGCATTCATTCACTCGGGTGAAATTGGTGACATTCGGAGCACCACAGTGGGACTTATTCAATATGGCTGTTTTTAAGATAAGGAGATTTGCATGACCAAGGTTATTCAGCTTTAGGATTTTCTTAGTCATTATTGTTCAGGATTACTTCCAAGTTCAGGAACATTATTGTTCAGTTGTTCAGGATGAGAGTGTACTTTGCTTCTGTATTCAGAAAGGAGGATTTAAAAAAAAACCTTCTGTTAGTATTACGGAGTTTAGGCATACACAGAATTAAAATGGGCAAATCATTTGTTAAGAATGATGTATAAGAAAATAACTGAAGATGCTGGTACTAATCGAAGGTATTTATTCACAAAATGCTGGAGCAGGGTCTGAAGAAGGGTCTCGACCCGAAACGTCGCCCATTCCTTCTCTCCTAAGATGCTGCCTGACCTGCTGAGTTACTCCAGCATTTTGTGAATTATGTTAAGAATGATGTGCTACATGTAAGAATCTTGGATGCAAGGAGCATTCTGTGCTGTTCAAAAAGTTCAAGCCTGGTCTGATCTTGGCTTCGACACCATTTTACTGCTCTCTTCCTTTACTTTTGGCTCCCATGTTGGACAAATGTCTCTTGGTGTCTGTCTTGATTAGGCAGTTCTGCTGCAATGCATCAGTGACATTCCTAATAAACCTCGTGTTATGGAAGCACTCATTATAGCAGAGCACAAGTTCACAAGTTATAGTATAATTAGGCCCTTTGGCCCATCGAGCCTACTCCGCCATTCAATCATGGCTGATCTCTGCCTCCTAATCCCATTTTCCTTCCTTCCCCCATAATCCTTGACACCCGTTCTAATTAAGAATTTATGCATCTGTGCCTTAAAAATATCCACTGACTTGGCCTCCGCTGGCTGCAGTCATTCTCAAAGTACAGATTTAAACAGTTTCCACGATTGTAGTCATGTTCTAACTAATGCAGCCGGTGTCATGCAACTATGTGATGGACATTAAACAATATTTTCTTGCTTTCAGTTTCCCTCAATTCTCGAGTAGCATTGTTACATTTGTGGTTTTCCTGTCCTCTGTGACCTCACCAGAACCCACGGAATTGTGATAGATTACAGCCAGCATGTCCACTATCTCTGGGGGCTGTCCTTGATAAAGAATGATAAAGAGAGAAACTGCAAGCTGTGGAAATATGACGACACTAACTTTTGTACGGGGATCGTTGAAGCTAAAACAATGATTGACTTGTTTTTCTCCAGCAGTAAGGCCTAAGCTGCCACGTATTTCCACTGCTCTCTGTGCTGTGGAACAATTCCAAAATGTTATTTTTTAAATAACTATCTTGGTATTGAAACTACACAGCAATTATTGAGGACAAAAGAAGACAGTGCTGAAGTAGACACAAAATGCTGGAGTAACTCAGCGGGACAGGCAGCACCTCTGGAGAGAAGGAATGGGTGACGTTTCGGGTCGAGACCCTTCCTCAGACTTCTTCTCGACCCAAAATGTCACCCATTCCTTCTCTCCAGAGATGCTGCCTGACCCGCTGAGTTACTCCAGCATTTTGTGTGTCTCCTCGGTTTAAACCAGCATCTGCAGTTCCTTCCTACAACAGTGCTGAAGTAACTCAACGGGCCAGGCAGCATCTCTGGAGAGCCTGGATAGGCAATGTTTTGGGACAAGATCCTTCTTCGGACCAGTTATAGAAACCATCCATTAATCCCTTGTGCAATGCAGAGCAAAATAATTATTTCTGAAGTATAACTGATAATGAGTTTGGGCCCCTTGTAACTTTGAATCTGTGGAAAGGAGTCATTCAAGCAACAAAATTACACTAGCTTGGATTTTCTATGTCATACATGAAAGAATCATAGTATCTACAGCACAAACATTTTTGCTATTGGTTTATCGGCTTATCATTGTCACATGTGGCAAGATACAGTGAAACATTTTGTGCACTACAGTCAAATTATTCCATACACATTTTGTGCACTATTCAGTCAAACTATTCCATACACGTGTACGATCAAGTCATACACAAGTACAACAGGCAGTGCAAAGGGAAAAATATCAGAACACTCGTTGTAGTGTTAGTTATAGAGAAGGTGCAGGTTAAAAGAATGTGTATGGGCTGCAATGCGGTAGGTTGGGAGATTGGCACTACACCCGTGGTTTATAAACAGGCCCTTTGGCCCACTATGTCCGTGCCGACATTTAGATTTAGAGATACAGCGTGGAAACAGGCCCTTCGGCCCACCGAGTCCGCGCCGCCCAGCGATCCCTGCACATTAACACTATCCTACACACACTAGGGACAATTTTTACATTTACCCAATCAATTAACCTACATACCTGTACGTCTTTGGAGTATGGGAGGAAACCGAAGATCTCGGAGAAAACCCACGTAGGTCACGGGGAGAACGTACAAACTCTGTACAGACGGCACCCCTAGTCAGGATCGAACCTGAGTCTCCGGCGCTGCAAGCGCTGTAAGGCGAGTCTACCGCTGAGCCACCGTGCCGACCTTATTCCCATCTACTCTAATCCGATTTCCTGTGCGAGGACAGTATCCCTCTCCGCCTACATCCTGGTCAATCTCTGCATTATCTCCAGAACAATCACGTGCCGTCTAAGAACTGCACACTGCACTCCATCGGTATTTTGTAGAATTGCAACATAACATCCCCCTCTTGAATTCTTTGCCATCACCAATGAAAGCAAGCATTTCATATCTGTAGTTAAGTGCTCAAAATAGTTATTGTGTAGTCATGAAAATAAACTTTTATTTATATAGTGTCATCCATATGTTGTGGTAGTATATCCATATAATTTAGAGTGATATCACTGTTATACCGTAGGAAAGGCAACAGCCAGTTTCAGCAGAGGAAGCTTTCTTAAACAACATACTAATAGCCAATTATGTTTATTTATAGATGTTGCTTGAGGGATATGTATTTCAAGGCAACTGGGATATCTCCTCTGAAATAGCAACCCAGGATCTCTTGCATCCATTTTAGAGAGCAGATGGGTCTTTGTTTTAATATCTCATCTGTTGCTGCTTCTGCTTGCCACTAGATTACCAGCCTGTATTTCCCATGTGATGGCCTAAAACTATAACTCTGCATAGATGCTGCTTGACCTGCTGATAACTTCTCGCATTTTCTATTATTTTTAAAAATTTCACGTTTCCAGCATCTGCAGTTTTTGTTTACCCTTAATTATTTTTTTTAGTGCTCAAGTCCCTGGGTGGGATAAGAACAAACAACCTTTGCGATGAGGATGCTTGCAGGAATTTGTCTGTTTTCATTAGAAGTTATTTTTTGAAGAATGTGACACGTTAAATATCCAGTTAATTTCTATTACCTCGGTGTAGTGAACTGCAGACTGAGGTCAAGCAATATATTAGATAGAGACATTCGTGTGGTCTAGTTTAGAAATTGCTCTGATGTTAAAACCTGGATTCACAGTCTTTTAGCCAGAATAGGAGAATCAACAACCAGAGGGCATGGGTTTAAGGTGAGAGGGGAAAGATTAAAAAGGAACCTGAGGGGCAACTCTTTCCACACAGAAGGTGGTGGGTATATGGAATGAGCTGCCAGAGGAGGTAGTTAACAAAAAGACATTTGGACAGGTGCATGTGCACACACGGTTTAGAGTGATATGGGCCGAACACAGGCAGGTGGGACTAGCTAAGATGGGACATATTGGTCGGGGTGGGCAAATTGGGCTGAAGGGGCCTATTTCCGTGCTGTATTACCCTATCTTACGTATTTTAATGTTCCCCACCAATTTTTTTGAGTTCTAGTCACAGCAAAAGAAGTTTCCAAAAGGAAGGATTAGATAGACCATTTTCAAATGACAATAGCTGGTGTTAATTTTCTTTTCAAATTGTTCAGGGAGTTACATCAACACCGATATAAAGAACTGTGGATTCTTGTGAAGTAAGCTATTGGTGCTATTCACTGTTCCACTGTTAAATGTGCTCCACTATTTATATCTAGAAATTCAGAGCAGCTCCACTAATGAGATAAATAGTCTTACTTATTTTGAACCAGGAGTTAAATAGCAAATGCGTAGGTGAGCTTTTCAGCCTTTCACCATTTCTACCATGAATACTGTGGATGCCCAGTCCCTTATTGGCTCTAAAAATAGAAAGCATATCTGAATGGAACATCATAATCTTTTATTTGAACTTGCTACCTTTGGTGATGCATTCTTTTAGTTATAATTTGGCCTAGTCCAACAATGTTTTAATCAAATGATTCTTTAATACTGCAGCAAGGGAAATAACTGGCTTCATCCTATTTGAGTAATGCCTCCCTTCAGCTAATCATTGCCTGGGAATGACATTGAACGTCAAGTGTTTTGAGACTATAACCTGTCAGGGAAGTAATTGCAAAGTGCTACATTTGGCGAGGGGAAGGGTTTGCAACAGTTTTCTCAATCTACACACTGCAAATGTTGTGCTTCATTTGCTCATTGGAATCTACTGCCAGCATGGGTTTAATGTTTCTGCTCTTTGTCCATCTGAACTCTTCTCAGGAGGACTGAACGTAGTGAAAATCTGTACATGGGCTTCCTGTGGTGCCTTTTTGTTGATTTCTTTCAACATAGAACATAGAAACATAGAAAATAGGTGCAGGAGGAGGCCATTCGGCCCTTTGAGCCAGCACCGCCATTCATTGTGATCATGGCTGATCATCCATAATCAATAACCCGTGCCAGCCTTCTCCCCATATCCTTTGATTCCACTAGCCCCTAGAGCCCTATCTAACTCTCTCTTAAATCCATCTAGTGATTTGGCCTCCACTGCCCTCTGTGGCAGAGAATTCCACAAATTCACAACTCTCTGGGTGAAAAAGTTCCTTCTCACCTCAGTTTTATTCAGTTCAACTCTTAATTGTGTCTAAGTTTTAGTAATTAGTTTTGTCTTGGTGCTTTGCAATCCTGATTTTAATTTTAATTTACCCTGCACAGAAAATTCTGCTATAATGCCATAGATGTGTTCCTACGACATAAAAAATGGTGTTATAAACTAGTTGTGTCGTTTGGGGAAAAGGGAATTGGGGGCTAGAGAATTTCAGACACTCAATAACAAAGTTATTTCTCCCACATGATTTTCATAAATAAAGGTCCTTTTAATAGCTACAGGTTTAGTTTTGTTATTGCAAGCTAAAAATACTAAAGGCTGTGTGTTACATAGATTAATTAGGGTATCATTGCACGTATGGATAGAAGTGATTCTTATCAATTTCAGTGGCCACTCATGATGAACTGTGTTCATAAGAGACAATTATGATTGATTACTGCAGGAAGGTTACATGGAAACTCTTTCATTTTTATGGATTGTTTTACCCTGGGCAGCTTTTTTTCTGCTTGTCGATTTCCAAAGTAACTTTTAAATGGTTTTCCAGTTCCTGGCAGAAATAGCATGATAACCAATTCAACCAGCATAATGCAAAAATGTTCCCTTATTCATCCATCACATTATATCCAAACAGTGTTATTGAAAACACAGGTTATCGTAAAACTGTACTTGGCTTTGATGGGAAACAATTATATCTGAAGTTGTTCAGTGGGAATTGCAGTCTATTGCTACCAAATTTTAGTTGTCTGAATAAGGTTTCTGTTTTAATGCAGATAAGAATGAGTGAATATTTATTTTGAATGAAGTGGGACTAATTTCTGTCCAATTGCATGTTTCAGTGCTTAGATGATATTTTGCAGTTAGTCGAAGGCAAATAATATGTAATGATTACTGATGATTTGTGTGGTTGAATCATTATAATGAACCACATCCTAGGCATAATGTAGAATTACTTCCAAAAACAGTTTTTTTTTTCCTTGATTGAGTAACATCTTGCACCATATTCTACTGCTAAACTTGAACATGACTATCTATTCTTTCTTTTTTAATAAAGAACTGAGCCAGTGAATCATCCTATAAGCTCGATCCTTTGTGAACTATTCATATACAAACCAGGATAGCTTTTGCAACGTTAATACGTATTCAGTGCAAGATTTAAGAATATATTAGTAAAAAGTACAACCAAAGTGCCAAGTTTGGGGCTCCATACTCTCGGAATCTTGCTATGGCAATCTGGAATACGTAGCATTAACTCTTTAAGACGCTCTTTGGCATAGGAAAATACAAAGAAGAGATATCAGCGCTGAAAGGCAGCAACTCTACCGCTGTGCCACCGTGCTGGTGGTTTAGTTAAATCGTTAAATATGAGATTTACAGGAGGCTTGAAACAAGTGGATGAAAGATCCACAACCAGGCATTAAACTGGAAAAACGGATTGAGGGGCAAGTCATGATGTTGTTTGTAACAAAGACAGTGAAATACTAGTAATTTTTTTACTTTATCACTGCAGGAATATGAGTTATGTGCTGTATGTTTTGAAATGAGCTGTCTTGTCAGAGTTAGAGACCGAGTGATTATTTTTGTTTCCATTTTAGCGCATGATGGGCCAGGATATTTCCTTAGTGCCTAATGGTGACCTGTCCAACTCGCACCAAGTAGGCTATCAGCAGTCGGCCCCGCCTGATGTCAAACCAAAGCCGCCTTCACCGCCCCACCTTCCCAAACAGCAAAATGATGTCTATTCCAACACTCTGCCGACACGCAAAGCATTGCCCTTGAAAACTAGCCCTTTGTCAGGTGAGTGACCGGTAATCTGAGCACTGTCTAATGGTAATGGGGCCAAATATTTAATCATTGTTGTCAAGTGTACATTAAACAAGTCATGCACTGACTTGCATGTTTCTTTAGTCACAGGCAGTATTTAACTAGGTGTGGTCCCAATAGAAAGTTGCAAAACATATTTAACCCTAGCACTCCTTAACACAAAAGGACAGCAAATTGCTTAAGGAAAATTCTGTGTCTACCTTCTCTTTAATAATCAAGGCAATCATATGGTAGTTACTCCTCTACATTATAGTGTAAGACCACTACAACTGCAATTATAATCCAAAATCAATATTCCAAAACTATTCACTTGTTATCGAAGGAGGAATTTCTTTCATCAGAGGATGGTGAATCTGTGGAATTCATTGCCACAGACAGCAGAGGAGGCCAAGTCGATGGATATTTGTATGGTGGAGATTGGTAGATTCTTGATTAGTAAGGGTGTCCAGGGTTATGGGGAGATGGCAGGAGAATGGGGTTGAGAGGGAAAGAACAATCAGCCATGATTGCATGGCGGAGTAGACTTGAAGGGCTGAATGGCCTAATTCTGCTCCTAAAACTTATGAACTTGTGAACTGAAGTTAGCCACAAAATGCTGGAGTAACTAAGAGGTTCTGACAATGTCCCTGGAGAAAAAGAATAGGTGACATTTCGTGTTCTTCAGATTCAAGTCGCCTATCTTTTTCTCCAGAGATGCTGCTTAACCTGCTGAGTTACTCCAGCATTTTGTGTATACCTTTGGTATAAACCAGAATCTGCAGTTCCTTCCTACAAAACCAGAATCTACAGTCCCTTCCTACGAACCTACGTTAATCTTTAATCGTCTCCATTACAAAAGTAGCTGCATTTAATTCTAATGCTACGGTGATGCGGAAATAAAAAAAATTCAGCAACCAACTGTTCAATAAGATAGTTACGTTTAACGATACAGTGTAGAAACTGGCCCTTAGGCCCACCGAGTCCGCACTGTACACACCGTCCATTGATCCATACACTAGTTCTATGTCATCCCAGTTTCACATCCTACACTAGGGGCAATTTACAGAAGCCAATTAAGCTGCAAACCTGCACATCTTTGGAGTATGGGAGGAAATCGGGGCTGCCGGTGAAAACCTATGCGGCCATAGGGAGAACGTACAAACTCCATGCAGACAAGCACCTGTAGTCCGGATCCAATCCAGGTCTCTGGATCTGCAAGGGAGCAACTCTACCGTTGCACCACTGTGCCACTCTCGGGCTTCCTCGAGTTTCTTGCAAACCTGGCACAATTACAATCCCAAAGATCGTATGTTAAGAAACGTTTTTTTTTCTCATTCTTAAACCAACTAGAGAGACCAGTGTATATTAATAAGAGACTGGTTCCATACTTTTAGGTTTATTGTTGTCACGCATACAGAGATACAGTGCTGAATTTTGTTTTGTATGCTATCTAATCTGATCAGATAATACTACACATAAATACAATCGGGTCAAACAACAGGCAGAGCAAAGGGGAAAGTACAGAGTTCAGAATCGAGTTCTCAGCATTGAAGAGCATTAGTTCCATAGACAAAGTTCAATGTCTGCAATGGGGAAGAGGTGAATCAGACAGTACCCTAGCTTATGGAAAGGCCGTTCAGAAGCCTGATAACAGAGGGGAGAAAACTGTTTCTGAGTCTGGTGGTGCATGCTTTCAAGCTTCTATACCATCTGCTGGATGGGAGCAGGGAGAAGAAGGAATGGGGCAAGTCTTTGAGTTTTATTGGCTGCTTTTCTGAGGCAGCATGATGTGCAGGTGGAGTCAGTAATAGGGAGTCTCCTCCATGCGATGGACTGGGCCACATCTACAACACCCTGCAATTACTTTGTACCCTGACTGATGTTATCTTGTCCTGCTGTTCAGCTGAAAACAAGACTTTGCCCCGATCAAGCTCAATGGCTGCTGGTTTGGAAAAGAACGGAAGAACCAAAGTCCAAGCTATTTTCTCGCATCAGGCAGGAGGCAACAGTACACTGCTGAGTTTCAGTGAAGGTGACGTCATCGCATTGTTGGTTCCTGAGGCCAAAGATGGCTGGCATTATGGCGAAAATGAAAAGACACGGCTGTAAGTAACCATGTACTGTGTATTAACGTTGACATCAAGTCCAATTTGTCGCCATTAAAAGCAAATAATTAAGAACTCGTGAGGCATTGCCAACTGGTTTGTTGCTTGCTGGCATTAGAGGCAGCTGATTTTTGTGTTTACAATGTTTAAATGATATGATCCAATGATTCTGTCGTTCTGTTTTCAGGCGAGGATGGTTTCCCTTCTCTTACACCCGTATAATGCAAGGTCCAATCAATAACATTTTACATAAGTAAGTGGCTATTTAAGAATAAATTGCATCTTTGAATGTGTGATATTTGTCTCCATTCCCTGCCCACCTGCTCCAGAGCAAGTTTCTTTTGTCCATATTTTACGCCATTAATTGCTCGGTCTTGTTTGCTCTTTGATGAGCACAAAATTAATGGAAATTGGTGTTTGTACCTGGGGATGGCCATTTCTAATTTCACTACCTGCTGCTAAATCTTGTGCTAACCATAACAAATGTGTCTGATTTCTCCACAACGCAACGCATTAATAGTCCAGTGCTGTGTGCCAACTGATAATTACGCTTCATGGTTACACTATTCTTGATGATGAACAATACATTTAATATTTTTTTAATTGCAGTTGTTCGTTTTGTATATTGGAAGAATAATTTATTTTTCCAGTTCAATTTGGTTGATTTCTAAATCTTGTGAATACTGGTCCTCCCCAGATTTCATTCCTGAGCACTGTTTGTGACCTGAACAGTTCGTATGTTGGAAAAGTGGCTACCCGGCAATATATTTAAACAAAAACGCAGGCTAAGCCAGGGCAACCTGTTGTTAAACCAAGCTGTTTAACCTGCCCATTCAGGTCACAGTGGCTGCACCAGAGACTATGGTTCGATCCTGATTATGGGTGCTGTCTGTACGGAGTTTGTCCAATCTCCCTGTGACCACAAGGGTTTTCTCTGGGCGCTCTGGTTTCCTCCCACACTCCAAAGACGTACAGGTTTTTAGGTTAGTTGACTTTGGTAAAAATTGTAAATTGTCCCTGGCGTGCAAGATAGTGTTAGTGTACGAGGTGATCACTGGTCGTCGTGGGCTAAAGGTCTTCTTTCCGTGCTGTATCTCTAAAGTAAAGATCAGAGTTTACACCCAGTAGAAGATGCTTGCAAGCCCTCAGTAACTGGTAGATCCTTCCCATTAGTCTCCCAAACGCTATTTCCTATATCTGGGCTGGGCATAATTGTTAGCTGGGGAGGACCTGTACTCTATTTCCATCTTACTTGGGCTCAGTTTCTGGTGCTACCTTTGGGATAAAATTGGGATAAGCTCAACTGATATAAAAATCAATGAAAAAATGAAGCCATCAAATATAATCAATGCTGCACTTTCTGCACTAATTAATTAGTTTGTATAACTTGTCTGAAATCTGTTCTTTTTAAAATGTGATTAAGTAAATGGAGGGGGGGGGGGAAGGGAAGAATCAAGGAATTTGTCTTTATCTCTTGTGTGTGAAGTGTCAGACCACCTTTTCTATTTTCCATTTTGTCTGCTACACTTTTTAAAGCCCAAAAGCAATCTGAGACAGTCAGCAGGTCAATCTGGATCTCGACCCGAAACTGCAATCAGTTCTCTCCCTCTGCCTCCACAGATATCACCCAACCCACTGAGTTCATCCAGCAGTTGTTTTTGTTCCAAAGTTAAGCACCTATGGTCTCTTGTCTACTTTAGAGCCATTTTATCTTGACATAGAACAATTTAGCACAAGATCAGGTCCTTCGGCCCACAATATCTTTGCTGAACATGATGCCAAAACCATTGACGTTGCTACATTTCACTGCTTTTTTTCATATGGATGTTATTACCTGCTGCTTTATATTCTCAAAGCTTTTAATAATTTTACTTTCGTTCAAAACACTTGATCAAAACGTGTTGAACAATTGAAAGAAGCATAGTTTGTAATTCTCATATGCAGTGCATTTGGAAGCAGGTGAAAGTTGTTCCATTCATTTACCTTGCCTCTATTTATTTGCGGTCCATTTTTGGATAAGTGTTATCCTTGGCACTGCGCCTGTTTCTCTTCTGCTGTGATTGCCCATCTGTCCATTTTGTTTAATTGCTTGAATTGAACCCATGTTCACTGCACTCTGGCTGTGCGGTATATTAACGAGCATCTGTTATGCGTCATAGAACAATTTGAAGTTATGTCAAGCTAAATTCTTGGGAATCATTTGATATTGAAAATGCATATAGTATTTGTTGCCCAAGAGATATTTATTTCAAGACCAATCAGGTAGATTGGTCTTGAAATAAAGACCAATTGGACTAATTAGGCCACAGAGTCGAGAGTTGTACATTATCTTTAAACAAAACGGCGACAAAGTTTTTGTTCGGCTGAATTTTTAGAAGATTGGCCATCATCAGTAAGGATATTGAGTATAGAAGTTGGTCGTTATGTTACAGTTGAACAAGATGTTGGTGAAGCTGCATTTGGAGTTTTGTGTTCAGTTTTGATCAGCCTGCTAAAGGAGCAATGTCATTAAACTGGAAAGAGCGCAGAGAAGATTTAGGAATAGGAATCCTTTATTGTCACATGTGACTAGGCACAGTGAGATTCTTTGCTTGCATACGCAATGTGTACAAATAGCAGCCACCTACGGCGCTGACAACGTTACGAAGCACGCCGGCTCCCCCTTTTGTCAACCCCCCCCCCCAACAGTTCCCCCATGCCGGGTACCCATTGTCCATTTACGAGGATGTTGCCAGGACTCGAGGGCCTGAGCTATAGGGAGAGATTGAGCGACTTTATTCATTAGAGCACAGGAGACTAAGGGGAGACCTTGTGTAAAATAATGAGGGCAATTGATATGGTGAATGCACAGGATGTGTAGGGGAAAAAAACTGCAGATGCTGGTTTAAATCGAAGGTAGACACAAAATGCTGGAGTAACTTAGCGGGTCAGGCAGCATCTCAGGAGAGAAGGAATGGGTGACGTTTCGGGTCGAAACCCTTCTTCAGAAGAAGGGGCTCGACCCGAAACGTCACCCATTCCTTCTCTCCTGAGATGCTGTCTGACCCGCTGAGTTACTCCAGCATTTTGTGTCTACCCGGTGAATGCACAGTCTTTTACCCAATGTAGGAGAATCAAGAAAGAACCAGTGGACATAGGATTATGGTGAGAAGGGAAAGATTTAATGGGCTCCTGAGGTGGGTGTATGGAATGAGCTGCCAGAGAAGGTAATTGAGGCAGGTACTGTAACGACACTTAAAAGACATTTGTACAAATACGTAGGAAAGGTACAGAGGGATATGGGCAAAACATGGGCAGGTGGTGGAAAGGAACTGCAGATGCTGGTTTAAACTGATGATAGACACACAAAGCTGGATTAACTCATCGGGACAGGCAGTATCTCTGGAGAAAAGGAATGAGTGACATTTCGGGTCGAGACCCTTCTTCAGACTGAAAGTCCCGGAAAAGGGAAACAAGAGCTATGGACGATGATGTAGAGAGATATAAACATAGCACAAAAAGTAAGGACATTTGTGTTTGGTAGATTATTTCTTTGTTGTAACAATGCTTCTTGGCAATAAATCTTATACCGTTGGAAAGCCTGTTTATTTCCCTTTTAAATGGTGCCACATTTGTAAGGAACATGCATTTGTGGGATGAGCAGCAGAGCTGAGTATATGGGTTGCGCCCATGAAAAATTTGCCAAATCTTTTCTGCCAATGCCAAACAGCTTATTCTGCTGTTGCTATTGACTCTTGTTTTGAGCTTCTGGTACCCCCAGGTGCTGACAAGAATGGGATGCCATCCCACAACAGTTTGTGACCAGGCTGGTGACCAGCATGAGGAGGAGGTGCCAGGCTGTTATGGCTGTGTATGGTTCTTCCACACGCTACTGTGGCTCCTGTTTATTAAATGAATAAATTGTTAAATTGCCAATATGTCTTGTTTCTTCAGACTTCAATCATCCAATCCACCAAACAACACCGAACAAGAGTCAATGGCAGAATAAGCTGTTTGGCATTGGCAGAGATTTGGCAAATTTTTAATGGGTGCAACCCATATACTCAGCTCTGCTGCTCATCCCACAAATGCATGTTCCTTACAAATGTGGCACCATTTAAAAGGGAAATAAACAGGCTTTCCAACGGTATAAGATTTATTGCCAAGAAGCATTGTTACAACAAAGAAATAATCTACCAAGCACAAATTTCCTTACTTTTTGTGCTATGTTTATATCTCTCTACATCATCGTCCATAGCTCTTGTTTCCCTTTTCCGGGACTTTCAGTCTGAAGAAGGGTCTCGACCCGAAATGTCACTCATTCCTTTTCTCCAGAGATACTGCCTGTCCCGATGAGTTAATCCAGCTTTGTGTGTCAATCATCAGTTTAAACCAGCATCTGCAGTTCCTTTCCACCACCTGCCCATGTTTGCATGGGCATGTTGGGCCAAAAGGCCTGTTTTTATACTGCATTACTCGAGAATACTAGAGAATTACTCGAGAATACTAGAGAATACTAGATTACCAAATTAGCAAATGGCTTGGTTTATCGATTAGTTTAACTTAATCATGAGTTCCTGATTTTGGCCAACACGCAACACACAAATCAACACTGAGCGAGTGACTAATCTAGGACTTTTTCCCATCTTGGCTGTCTGCCTGAACAAACAATCCCAATAATCCGTAAAATAATAGGCCTGCAACTCGTACCCAATGCTCCGATAAATGAACTGGGTCTGCCATTGCGGTGGGTCGAACGTACTGGTGCCTGTGTTGTATAAAGGAAGGCACTGATGGTTTTCATACGAAAGCACCTGCAAGCTTGTTCTGTCAGTGTACCTTCCAGTCCTTTACACCTCTTGACACCTCGGATCTGTTTTTAGCAATTTCTTCCTGTACTGTTAATTAGCTGTCATTTTAATCTCTAGTTCCAAATTCAGCATCCCTTATTTTTAAAAGTGCATTTTCTTTTCTGAATAATTCAAGAAGCATTCTGTGGAAAATATCTTTCTTGGTGACTCAACCGAGTTTACAGAGTGAATAGTTTTTGGAAAGTTAACTTCAAGATTATGGAATGGATCTGTAAGTGCTTTTGGTAGCATGGTGGACAAGATGGTGAACTAAAGGTATAGGATCATCCGTGATCTTATTGAAGCACTACTTTCAGTTTATAGACAAAGTGTTGGAGTAACTCAGCAGGTCAAGCAGCATCTCTAGAGAACACGGATAGGTGACGTTTTGAGTCGGGACCCTTTCTTGAGACCGATTGAAGTTGGGGAAAAAAGCTGGAAGAGAGGCAGGAGCAGGACAAAGCCTGGCAAGTGGTATAGGAGAAGGGTCTCGACCCGAAACGTCACCCATTCCTTCTCTCCTGAGATGCTGCCTGACCTGCTGAGTTACTCCAGCATTTTGTGAATAAATACCTTTGATTTGTACCAGCATCTGCAGTTATTTTCTTATACTACTTTCAGTTTAGTTTAGTTTCAGTTTAGTTTATTGTCACGAGTACCGAGGTGCAGTGAAAAGCTTTTATTGCCTGCTTCACAGCCAGTGCAAAGTCAAGGCAGCAATTGTCTACTGTTAAAAAAGATGTCAGTAAAAGTTTACTTTGGGTTACTTTTACTAACCCTGAGAAAACTAGCATTCATTTTGTACTTGCCACAACTTGGGATAGGTGTCTTGCTGTCAGTGAGGTGATTTTGAAAGGCGACCATTATAGAAATGTATAAGAAAATAACTGCAGATGCTGGTACAAATCGAAGGTATTTATTCACAAAATGCTGGAGTAACTCAGCAGGTCAGGCAGCATCTCAGGAAAGAAGGGATGGGTGAAGTTTCGGGTCGAGACCCTTCTTCAGACTGATGTCAGGGGGGCGGGACAAAGGAAGGATATAGGTGGAGACAGGAAGATAGAGGGAGATCTGGGAAGGAGGAGGGGAAGAGAGGGACAGAGGGACTATCTAAAGTTGGAGAAGTCGATGTTCATACCACTGGGCTGCAAGCTGATGTATGTCAGATGACAGCCACTTTTCACCTGTAAGAATGGCTTCTCATCCTACTACCAGTATAAGCAGGGGTACAGTGCTGCTGGAGCTCACTGGAGCGCTGCTCCGGCACCTCTGTTTTTAAAAAAGAAAGCCAAAATAAACAGTGGGGAATTTAACAGCGGTCGCTCCGGCACCGAATTAGTACTGCAACACTGAATATGTACTTTCAAACCCTGACCCCAGCTCTCCTGGGCATCCTGGCCATAGTCAGAGCCTCTGCAACAGTATAGGCTCTGACTTATGTAGGAAGGAACTGCAGATACTGGTTTATTAAGAAGATAGACACAAAATGGTGGAGTAACGCAGCGGGCCAGGATCTGCCTGGAGAAAAGGAAGAAATGATGTTTCGAGTCGCGACCCAAAGAAAGGTTCTGTCTGAAGATGGGTTCTGACCCAAAACGTCACCTATTCCTTTTCTCCAGAGGTGATGCCTGACCTGCTGAATTACTCCAGCACTTTGTGTCCAACATAGGCTGCGACTTGCTGGCTGAAGCATCCTCGACTCCAGAAACCGAGCCTTATTCAGCGGTTTCTCCTTTGGAAATACTGAGGACTCTCTTCCCCCAAGTTGCCCCAGACAGAGGTGATAGTCCCCGGCTGTGGGAGCTGATTTTGTTTGGACAATATTTAATTCGCAAATTCAGACATTTCAAAACTAAAATTATTTTAAAAAAATTATTAAAATAGTCTGAAACATCTAAAGACAATACAATAAACAATGAGATTGCAATTATTTTTGTTGCAAAAAAAAACTTGGCAACTCTTTGCTTTATATTAAAAAAAAAAAAAATGCTGGAGGAATGCAGGCAGCGTCTGTAGAGGAAAACGAGCAGATGATGTTTGACTCTGTCTGTTCCCCTTCACAGGGGTTCTGACCCACAGTGTTCCTCCAGCACTAATTTTTGTTCAAGATTCCAGCAACTGCAATTTCTTGTATCTCCACCCATTGGCCCCATATCTGCCAAGTCTACAATCTTCACTGAAACTTATCTGGTGCAAGAGAAATGTTTCTCTATGATTTGACAGTTCTTCCCATTATAAATAGTGGCCAATTTCAGCAGGTGGTCCTTGTATTCCACGTGGAGTCTAGCAACACAGCAAATTGTCCAGCAGGTCCATTCCAATTAGTGCTGATGGATAAATATTGGGCTTGACTTGCCATGTAATCACTCTCTGCACCTGAGAGAGTAGCAGCATCCGCAGTTTAATACATCATCTGCAAAAGGCTGTCTCCAGCAATGCTGCACTTGTCACCCTAATTGTTTGTGATTATGTCAGGTCTGGTGCGGACTGTTGGGATCCACTTTCCACAACGGACTTCATGGGCGGGCTGACTCCCTGCCCCACCCTCCTCCCCCCATCTTTGCACATCCCCAATCCTTTCCACTCACTTTAATTTCATGTATTTTGTGTTTTATTGGCAGATCGCTTTCCCTCCTGGGATAAATAAAGTTCTATCGTATGGGAATGGTTGTACATTTGAATGTTCAGCATCAGGCTTGCCTTGCTAACCCTTCAGTGTTTATTTTATTTATATATTTATATATATATATATATATATATATATATATACAAACTCATTGACCATGCCATGAAAAGAACACTTGTTTGATGAATCAACTGGTTTTAACTCGTGTGTCCTTGTTTCTGCCTGTAGTTTGAACCATGCGAAAAGCAGCAGCACAGGGAACCTGCTACTGAAAGAAGAGCTCTCCATTCCCCCACCTGACTACAACTCGCCTTTAAGAATGACTTCTCATCCGGCTTCCACTACAAGTACTCTCAAACCCAGACCTTACAGCGTGGCTGTGCCAGGTTTCACACAGGTATTTGAAACCACCCTCTGTGGGACATTTCTTTTTTGGCACTATACAGTATAAGAAAATAACTACAGATGCTGGTACAAATCGAAGGTATTTATTCACAAAATGCTGGAGTAACTCAGCAGGTCAGACCTGCTGAGTTACTCCAGCATTTTGTGAATAAATACCTTCGATTGGCACTATACAGGATCAGTAATCCATTATACATTCTACCCAATGATAAATTCCTTGGATGTCCTGCAGCAAAAAATATGGACAGCAAACTTGGCAACATCTGTCAACACTAACTTGAATTTGGGCTTTGTATTTAACAGAACAAGATAATCAAAAGCAGTGTACAGAGATAAAGGGACAACATGAATAGGCAGCATAGTGGTTAAGCCAGAGATATAGATCATTGATCTAAGGGCACGAGTTTAAATCTCACCATGACTGCCATGGAATTTAAACCCAAGAAATTAATTAAATCTGGAACTTTTTTTTAATGTAACAAATGCTTGCTTCTGAAACAGACTTCTGTAAAAACCCATCTGGTTTAGAATCCCTTGAAATTTGCCCTTGATCCAGCCAATTTGTGACTCCAGATTCATGAACATAGGTGACCACTCTCTTAACTTGCCTTCTCAAGATGGGCAAATAATTGATGGCCAGTAAATTGTTGGCAATATTCACATCTCACAAATTAATAAGTAGAAAGGCCGCCAGCCCCTCTAGTCTGTTCTGCCATTCTGTGAGATCCAGGCTTAATTCCAACCATTGGCTTAATGCTGCAACTTTTAACATCAACAACAAGAAATAGCCCCAAAGTTTACATTTTTACTTGACCTAGCTTCAACAACACAAGATCTTCACTGTTCTTTGTTCACTGTCAATTGGGATGGGTATGCTGCCAGCATCTTTGTTAAAATGCAGCAGCTACTAACTAGCCTAAACTGATTTTATGTTTTTTCACTTCATTTGAGTCCCATTTTTTATCTGTAACTTTAGACAAGCATGGCAGAAAGTTTTGTTATCCAAGCAGAAACACAGAAGCAACTCTAATTTATTTACATTGATCATTTTATAATGCATTTGTGAAAAAGGCAACTAATCTGAAAGATATTTGAGATTGGGTTTTAAAAGAGCGAGTTTCATTTTTTCTATAACTTGTCATATGACATGAAACTCATTACTTTGACACGTATTAACTTGTATCTGTAAGCACAGCCAAATATAGACCAATTTAAACTTGTCAAAGGCTTTGAACACTTTAAAAAAAACTGTGACCCTTTGCTTAAAATGAAATATTAAAAATCATCTTCAATCATGAACTGTCTTGAAGTGATTAAGCAAAGCATTTGTTTAAAGGATTTGCCACTTGATCATCTGCACAGCAGTTATTGGATTGGTAATACATAATCCGGTAGGAGATTAGATTGCTCATAGCTGGGTATCAAACAAATTCACATGAGATTCAGGCTGAACTTCAAGACTTTAATTACTACACAGTAATCACATACACTGGAGCCTCTATACACTGCACAAACCTCTTAATCCAAGTTTTTAGGTCATCTGCTTGTTATGTATTTAAATTTCCATCCAGTGACTCCTGCAAGCTTAATCTGATAAACAGAAACGGCCTCTTGACACTATTTAAAGAGTCATGAGTTCTCCTAGTGTTTTTATGTTGAAAACCAAAAGAAATGACTGATTCACCCACATTACTGTTTATAAGGTATTTTGTAAGTATTTTTAAAGTGGAGATTGACAAGTTCTTGATTAGTAAGGGTGCCAAAGGTTATGGAGAGAAGGCAGGAGGATAGAGTTGAGAGGAAAACGTATAAGATTATTAACGGGTTGGACACGTTAGAGGCAGGAAACATGTTCCCAATGTTGGGGGAGTCCAGAACCAGGGGCCACAGTTTAAGAATAAGGGGTAGGCCATTTAGAACGGAGATGAGGAAAAACCTTTTCAGTCAGAGAGTTGTAAATCTGTGGAATTCTCTGCCTCAGAAGGCAGTGGAGGCCAATTCTCTGAATGCATTCAAGAGAGAGCTAGATAGAGCTCTTAAGGATAGCAGAGTCAGGGGGTATGGGGAGAAGGCAGGAACGGGGTACTGATTGAGAATGATCAGCCATGATCACATTGAATGGCGGTGCTGGCTCGAAGGGCCGAATGGCCTCCTCCTGCACCTATTGTCTATTGAAAGGATAAGTGAGCCATGATTGAACGTCGGAGTAGACTCGATGGTCTAATTCTGCTCCTATGACTTATGAACTTTTAAAGTCTTGATGTTTGAAAACTGGACAATGTGTGTGTGTGTACACCACACAGTTATAGCAACATAGAAGATAGGTGCAGGAGGAGGTCATTCGGCCCTTTAAGCCTGCACCGCCGCTCAATATGATCATGGCTGATCATTCAGAACCAGTACCGCAATCCCGCTTGAGAACAAAGAGCTGAATATGAAAGTTAAAATAAAATTGAGCATTGCGGGGTTAATGTCAGTTCTAATTCATTATTAATTAAGGTTGATTGGTAATGCTGTATGTTTGCGAAGGGATAATGGATTGTCGGCATCGATGCTGACATCTAGCGGCCATTCCACTAACAACAGTCTACCTTGTTCTCTCCAGGGCCTGGATTTTGGTCAGTCAGGATTATCGTTGAAGTAAGTTTCTTCTTTGACTTTGACGCAGAGATATTGATGCACTAACTTATGACTAACAATAACTCATCAGTTGGGTATTCCCTGTACGTAAGAAGTAGAAATGAGAAACTGCAGATGCTAGTTTACCAAGGAAAGACTCAATATGCTGGAGTAACCCACTGGGTCAGGCAGCATCCCTAAAAATCATGGATAGGTGACGTTTTGGGTAGGGACTCGGTAGGTCGATAGAGTTGCTGCTTTACAGCGCCAGAGACCTGGGTTCGATCCTGACTACAGGTGTTATCTGTATGGAGTTTGTACGTTCTCCCTGTGGTCGAGTAGGTTTATCCCAGGTGCTCCAGTTTTGTCCCACACCAAAGACATACAGAATTGACTTTGGTAAAATTGTACATTATCCTTAGAATGTAGGAGAGTGCTTGTGTACAGGATGAACGCTGTTCGGCACTGACTCGGTGGGCCAAAGGGCCTGTTACCACGATTTATTTTTAAAGTCTAAAGACTCTTCAGACATTCTTCTTCACAAGAAAGGTCCCACTCAAAATGTCACCTCTCCTTGTTCGCTAGTGATGCTGCCTGACCTGCTGAGGTACGCCAGCATTTTGTGTCTTTCCTTGAGTGTAATTAAGCTGCTGTGAGATACCTGAGGTGTCCAAAAGAACAGCATAAACTAGCCATCTTGCTGGCTGCCAAGGAACTGAGAGGCAACCTTTTTAAGCAAAGGGTAGTCGATATATGAAACGAGCTGCCGAAGAAGGTAGTTGAGGCAGATACCTATCACAAAATTTGAATAACATTTATACAGGTACATGGATAGGATAGGTTTAAAGGGATATGGAGACGGGTGGGATTAGAGTGGATAGGGCATGTTGGTCAGCATGGCCAAGTTAGGTTGAAGGGCGTGTATCCACACCATCACTCTGACTCTGTTCCAAAAGACATTGGGTGCCTTTCAGCCCATATGCTTGATGGATAATATCAGCAAGTCATCCACAGGGGAAGAGAGATGTATTTGTGATAACTCTGAAAATGTTGGTGTGTCGGTCACTGTTCGGGTTCAGTGTTGTGCACTGTGTTTCCCACTGAGTTTTGCACTTATAGGTACAAACCGACTTAATTTTTTTCATTACAGTTCTGAAGCCGAGGTTGCAAGGTTCTGAATTTAAACTTCTGCCACATTTAAGGCCTCTCTAGATTAGTAAGTTTGGCATTTCAGTGTGCCAGTCTGACATTCGTCACCTTGTCTGTCACTGGTGATAATCACTCATTTCCCACTGTGGCTTTGCAAATGGGTGCGATCTGTCTCACCTTCTCCAGTCCTGAACTGCATCTGTTTCTGTGTCTCATATTGGTGGTGGGGGGGGGGGGGGGGGGGGGGAAGACCCATTTTGTTGAATTTTCTAGGAATATATTAAGTCAAAAACACTTAAACCAGTGTGGAATAGCTCCTTCGATTCCAGTTATTTCATTTGTGAAGTTGTCGTAATTTTAATACTTATAGAAGTCCTTCCAGAATCCATCGTCTCTTTGAAGACTTGATGCAACATGTCTTACGCCACTCACTTACTCTCCAATTGATAGGCAGAAGCTGTTTTGCTTTGCGATTTAGCTGGTGTTCACCAGCTTCCCTTCCCTTTGACGAAATCCCCTTCACTTTTATATGGCACCCCCATGGAAAGCATCCATCAGGAATGGAAAGAAAGCATCACACGATGACAAGCACGTTAGGTAGTGCCAGAGGTGATGGCAACAAAACGGACTCCAGATTGTTGCTGTTCCATAATGGCCATTAAAGGAACAGGGTACTTGGTGTACTCGGTAAGGCAGTGGTTGCAGAGTCACTGAGTGTACATTAGAGAGAAATTGCTATTCAAAGGTACAGGGAGAAGGCAGGAGAATGGAGTTGAGAAGGAAAAATAGATCAGCCATGATGGAATGGCGGAGTAAACCCGATGGGCTGAATGGCCTAATTCTGCTCTTATATCTTATAAATTGAGCTGAGGGAGAAGATCAATTGCAACATTGAATTTTGGGTTCAATGACCTACTCCATCTCCTTTTTCCTTGCATTCTTCGTTAAGCTATGCCTAACAGATTTCTCATCTATTAACGCTAATTTTGTAAGCGTTCGTATTTGAACGTGGTTCTGTGCACTGCGGTGGCTTCATGTGTTGCGGAGATCAGCTGGCCTTTCCTCCGTCATCGCGTCGCCACTGGTCCATCTCCTAGGGTTGCTTTGCTGTTGCACAAATCACACGTAAGCTTCTCTGATTCGGGGGCATTGATTCGCTCTGTTGCTGTGTTTCATTGCTGCCGATCCTGTCTGCCGACCTCCTGTGCCTTGTGATTCACTTGTTGGTGCTTTGTGTTCCAGTAACGTCACTTACAGTTGTGTTGCCATTTCAGCCTTGCAAGAGCAGATGTGCCACGTACAAGCAGATATTGTGTAGACTCCAGTCAGTAACTCAGACTGGGGTCTGACTTCATGTATACAGATATCTTAATGACTTCCAGAAAATCAGCTTTCAACTTTCATCCCTAAGTTTTTACTCATGAAATTTGTGGTTTTTAATTTCACAGTCTCTTGAGCAAACAAAATATTTTGCAGATGAATAGTTGGATTTGAATTATATTTTTCCAATAAGCTGGTTCTTTTTTTCCCACGTTTAAGCTTTTGAATTATACTTTTTCCCAGTAAGCTAGTTATTTGGTGCCATTTTTTTCCACATTTAAGCATTTGAATGATAGTTTTTCTTATAACGTAGTTATTTTGATGATATTTTTTCTACTAATTCCACTGCAGGAAGTTGAAAGCTTTGCACTGTACCTCGGTACACGTGACAATAAACTAAATCAAATCTAAATTGGGCAACAATTTTGCAGCTGTTTAAAAATTTGTATTGAAAAATCTCCAAGCCAACCCAAAGTATTTCTGCCAAACAAATTGGCTATTCTGTTCTGCGGTTTTCTGTGTAATATGATGGGATGCTAGATTGGAAAAGTGTCCAGTCTTGTGTCTCGGACAGCTGGAGAGGATGGAAAACTGCAGGATAAGTCCTTGTTTGCACTTGTTACTCATCTTGCAGTCAGATTTGGACCAGCTTGGAATGGTGTTCAACAAACTGCAGACAGACTGAGAAAACCACTGCATCTGCTTGTAAAAATCTATTAGTTAAATCTATTAGTTAAAAATGCATTCAGGAGAAATAAAATTGGCATGTCAGTAATGTAAAACCCCAGCACTTTTTTAAAAAGAAGTGTTCTCCTTACTAGTGCAGCACCGTGAAATCGTAAACTGAAGATTTGAGGTTCAATTGAATTACATCTGTGGCACAGCGGTAGAGTTGCTGCCTCAACAGCGCCAGGTTCGGTCCTGACTACTGGTGTTGTATATACGGAGTTTGTATGTTCTTCCCCCTGACCGCGTGGGTTTTCTCCGGGTGCTCCGGTTTCCTCCCCACTACAAAGATGTACAGGTTTGAAGGTTAATTGGCTTTGGTAAGAATTGCAAATTGTTCCTAGTGTGCGTTGGATAGTATTAGTGCACATGGATCGCTGGTCGGCGCGGACTCAGTGGGCCAAGGAGGTTTCCGTGCTGTACCTCTTAACTAAAGCGAATCCATCTTGTGGCCAACTACAGAAAGGCATTGTGTATGTATGCACTGCAATTAGTTCACTCCAGCTTTTAGTCTCAATATTCACATAAAGTTACCTCTTAGTTGCCATGAGCTCTTGCAAACCGTGCTGTAATGGTGGACAATGCTGTATTCTTACAAAGAGCTTCTGCCACTAAACTCTGTTCTCTTTATCTCTCCCTCTCTCTTTCTCTCTCTCCCCTCTGCAGAGAAGCCGTAGCAAATATCAAGTTGAGGCCGACCAAAATAAACAACAGATCGATCCCTATGGTGAAGTGAGCATTGTCCCCGGGAGGAGTCTCTCACTGTTCACTTGCTGATGGCAAGAGATGCCAAAGAAGTCTAAACCTGAAACTTCACCTGCATGAAAACAGTGACTTTAGTGACCGTCTTCAGATGGGTCCAGTCTAGACTAAAGTTACAGATATATCAATCTTGCATCTTGCTGCAGCAGTGCCACTTTTGAAACAGAAATACACCTATCCTATCCCTGCTTTAAACGTGATGGATCTTGTGGAGGGAATTGTTCGATGGCAGGTGTGTGGTTAGGCTTTTGTATGATGTTTGTAATTTATGCATGTGTTCAAGAATTAGCAGTTAGTATTTTTTTATTATATACTTTATACTAATCAGCATATAAAACAATATTTTATTATCTGGCTCTTTGCAGGAGTTGGCTAAAATGTTGACACTTTGTAGAAACTAGAAAGCTGAAATATTGTCAGACCAATTATAAATTGTATATACTGTGCCGTGTTCCCTTTTGGGGAACAATGTAAAAGACAAATAGTAGGATACGTGTATATAACGGAGTAACTCTTATTCAGAGTTTATCTCTGTTAACATTTTAGTGGTCATTATTTGAATCCTTGCTGTCACCTATAAAGCTTCCTTTACTTTTGAAAACATTAAGCAAGTACTGTGGTGGTGGCGGCGAAGGTCTGATGTCAAACATTTCTAACCCTTTGCAGAATTTTAGGATTCCTCTGCATTTTCTCGCTTCCATCTGCCACTGAGTGTAGAGTTGTCAAAGTTTATTTCACACCTGTGACTTGTAGTGCTTCCTTTATCAATTGTGACCATCGAGTCAGGCCAGCAAGTGACTAAGTTACTGAGGTCCCTGCATGTGTAGCGTAAAACAGTCCTCTCGAGCTGATGGGAAAACACACAAAAGGGACTTGATGCAGACGATCAAGTTTTCGGCTCTTTTGCAGAGTTCAAAGCGCAGTGGGCAGGAAAGCACGCGCTACAACCCCAGTATATAACAGCAATGCTTCAAAGTGGGAGAAAAATTGCAAAGTATTTTTTGCATAAGAAAATGCAAGAAACATTGTCAGATGTAGGATTCACATTAATCGATGGTCACCCCAGTACAGCAGTGATTTAAGTGCTGAATTGCTTGGAAATGGATGGTTTAAGTCTGTGGTACAGTGATTAATTAGACACTGAGATAATCAGTATTATTAACAAGCAAGATGATACACTCTGTGAATTAGTTTCTTCTAATGAACAAAGTGTTCTGTTATTTTTGAAAAGAAAGGTCTGTGGTTAGTCAGTTATATTTTAAAAAAACTTGTTAATATATATAATGCCCCCCTATTTTTGTCATATTCTACAAAATTTTATTTTCGATGTACGATGCTAAAACAATTTGAAGAATGAGATGCGATGTCATCACAAAAGGAACAGTGGTTGTACTGTGGGATAAGGTGACAGAGTTTGAATGTTTTATTACAAGAACCAAATGAAATGTCTGGGTATATTTTCAGTGAAATAGGTAGTTTTACATTTTTCCAGTAAAGTTAACTGGTCACGTCAGTTGTTCTTCACAAAGTGGTTGTAGATAATAAGACATAAATAGCTGAAATTAAACTCTTGCCGAGAGTGATTGTCAAACGATGAATATCAAATCCAACCTGTGCTATTTCACAATTATATTTATTTTGAAAACTTAGCACTTCTACGCACAGTTAGTCTCTTACTTTGCGCCATTAAATTCCAAAAACATACCTGCCACCCTAATGAAATAAAGCTCTTGTATATGACATCCACTTCCCTTTCAGTTCTGCATTTTGCCATCACGCTTTCACTTTTGACTTTATTACAAGGATGTGATTTAATTTGTGCCTTTCATTTTACTGAAGCTTTAAAATGTAGTACAAGACTTGCTGGGATGGTTGTCACAATCTGTACTGCATTGCAGGTTTCTGTAGCTGCCATTTTTCATAAATCGCCATGTTTTGTGAGTTTAAATTGACCTACGTAGAGTATATTCCTTCAGATAACGAAAAAATGATTTTGATAGTAACTTATGCAAAAATAAAATGGATTAACTGTTTAAGAAACGTACCACCTGCCTTTGTGTTCTATTATTGATGCAGTCTGATGGAAAGATTATTATTGTAGACACAAAAAGCTGGCGTAACTCAGCGGGACAGGCAGCATCTCTGGAGAGAAGGAATGGGTGACGTTTCGGGTCGAGATCCTTCCTGGCATTACTACCTTTGCTGTTAGTTCTTTACAGAACTTCACCTCAGTGTTAAACTGTGTCTACTTTAGTCTAGGCAAATTGATACTTTAGGAGGCACAATGATGCAGCTGGTAGAGCTCCTGTCTCACAGACCTATAGAATCTGGTTCATTCTTAACCATGGGCATAGTCTGAGTAACATATGCATGTTTGTAACTTTGCACCATCAAAGTCATGCAGGTTTGAAGGTTAATCGGATTCTAATATTGCCCTTGATGTATTTTTTAGTTTTAAAGATACAATATGGAAACAGGCTCTTGGGCCCACCGAGTCCGTACCGACCATCAATCACCCGTTCACGCTAGTTCTATGTTATCCCATTTTCTCATCCACTCCCTGCACACGCAGCAATTTACAGAGGCCAATTAACCTGCAAACCCTTTGGGATGTGGAAGGAAGGAAAGCAGAATATCCGAAGGAAACCCGCACAGTCGCGGAGAACGTGCACACTCCATAAAGACAGCACCCGAGGTCAGGAGTGAACCCCGGTCTCTGGCACTGTCGTGCTGCATGGACACTAGATGGGGAAGGGGAAACGCACAGAGCTAGTGTGAACAGGAGATCGATACTCAGAGGGCCGAAAGAAACGCTGTATCTCTAAACTACACTTCACCTTGGCATTGGACTGTGTCTACTTGATTCTAGGCAGATGGATGCCTTAACTGTTGCAAGTAGACCAATAACCTGAATGGCTTTTCATTCCTCATTGCGTGTCTGCAAAAGGTACACACAGTCTATGAGAGGCATCTTGTATAAATGCAGCTACAAGACAAGACATGTTACATAACACAGCACCAGCACACTGTCTTGCAACCACTGGTAAGTTTGCCAATAAAGCCTGCTGTTAATAAACAAGTTTCACCTCAACTCTCAATCTGATCTCTTAAAGTCATTCGAAACAATAATTTAAGTTTGACGGCATCAACCGAAGTAGATTTAGAGCTGTTCAGCCGGGGAAATAGTTTCAGAAATAATCTACAGTTTATGTCCTAACTTAGATTCTGGCACAACTCCCCTCTAAATTGAAAAAGAAAATGGGATGAAAATAATGAAGAAATAATAATAATAAGCAAATACATATTCACACACATTCACTCTCCAGGTTGATGCAGAGTGAAGCAACAGGGAGATAATGCCAGGAACTCCAGATACTGGAATATTGAGCAAAACCAAAGTACTGTCAGGTGGGTCTTGACTCGGTGGGTCAGGCAGCATCTGTGGAGGCGATGTTTCGGGTCGGGACTCTCAGTTTGATTCAAACTCGATGATGTCTACCCTCATTGAGAAAATAGTCTTCTATCACCCACCTTGCTCCTTTCACTTTTCTTTCATCCATTCATTACCGTTGCCTACTCTCTCTGATTCCATCTCAACCTGTTAGCCTGGAAATAAATTGTATTACTGGGAGCCTTAAGGCAGTTCCAGTTGGTGGGCGACCCAATGCACAGTAATCATGATGTAAAAATATGTAGGAAGGAACTGCAGATGCTGGTTTACACCAAAGGTGGACACAAAATGCTGGAATAACAAGGTTTGACTGGAAATGTCACCTATTCCTTTTCTCCAGAGATGCTGCCCGACCCACTGAGTTACTCCAGCATTTTGTGTCTCTTCAGATTAATGTAAATCCTTCTGAGTTGTGAAAGTTCATACACGCCATAATTGTGTTGCAGCTCGAGTCAAGAGTGTTTCGTTATCATATGTATCGGAATGGAATTATGAGATTCTTGCTTGTAAACACAGTCGGTACTCAACAGATAATATAATAAACAAAAAAAGTTCAGTCATAGTGCGGAAACAGGCCCTTTGGCCCAACTTGCCCACACTGACCAACATGCCCCACCTACACTGGTCCCACCTGTGTCCTATTCATGTACCTATCTAACTGTTTCTTAAATGTTGGGATAGTCCCAGCCTCAACTACCTCCTCTGGCAGCTTGTTCCACACACCTACCATCCTTTGAAAAAGTGACCCTTCAGATTCCTATGAAATCTTTTCCCCTTCACCTTCAATAAATATAAAAGAACAGAGTGCAAAAACAAAGCATAGCCCAAAGTCCTAGTTCCCATATCTGCAGGTAAGTGGATTTGAAATGGGGTTCAACAAATGATGGAGGAGGAGAGACAATAACAGGTTGAAACAGCGATGAATGTGCAGGTGCACTTCTCTATGTAATCATTGCAAGATGGCCATGGGGATTGCAACAGTCATCACATAATTACTGGCGGTGCCACGAAAGACAAATTGTCTGAAGCAGCTCCTTCAAGAGAGTGAGGGCTGTGGTGACACTTGGACGATGGGAATCAGTCACTGGGAAATTATTCAGAGAAGGTTATGGAAAGCCAGCAAGCACTTTCCACGGTGGACCTATCTGTCTGAGAAGTTATCTCCAAGCTCTACGATGGCAAGTGTGTATGTGGATAATTCCGTGTCTACGGCGGTGCCTGCGGAAGGCACGCGGCATCATCAAGGACCACAGGCACCCAGCACGCAGGCTGTTCTCCTTGTTACCGTCAGGCAGACGACACAGGAGTATGGCTGCACGTACCACCAGACTCAAGAACAGTTTCTACCATCAGGCTTCTGAACTCATAAACACATTTCAAATCATAAATGTTGATTATTTTTAATATTGTCTTTTTATCTATTTTTAATATTGTCTTTTTACCTTACCAATGTCATTTTTTAAATCTTATTTATCCTTGGAATATTACTGCTGAGGTGACCCGTTGTCTTGTCAAATACATTTCATTGTACCGATGACCCTGTGCCAACCTACATATGACAAATAAAATTATTATTATTATTATGTAAATCCACATTGCAAAGGATTTGCGACAGTACTCAGTGGCTGGATCTGACTGAGGACCAGAGAGAACATAATCATGCCACTAACGTGCAAAAGGCCAGGTCATTGTAAACCATCGCACCAAACTTATTTTTCTTGCCTCCTTCCTTCCCCATCCTTTCACCTATTATTTTGCTCACCAGGACTAGGAAGCCACAGACTAATTAACCATAGCCATTTGAAAACGCATACCAATGATAGACACCAAGTGCTGGAGCAACTCAGCGGGTCAGGCAGCATCTCTGGAGCAAAGGGATGGGTTACATTTTGAGTCGGGACACTTCTTTCAGAACTGAGTCTGAAAATTTTCTGGTTTTCGTGTTTCAGGTCTGAAGAAAGGTCTCGACCCGAAACGTCACCCATCCATTTTTGCCAGAGATGCGATGTGCTATAATGCTATAGAGATATCAAGTGGTTATGTTAATTTTCTGACTTATGGGGGGAGATGAGAGGGAAAGATAGATCAGCCATGATTGAATGGCGGAGTAGACTTGATGGGTCTAATTCTGCTCCTATAACTTATGGACAAATATCAACATACGGTTGACTGCAAAATGGAACCCCAGAAACAGCCTGTACACACACACACACACAAGGCATTTGCAATTATTTTCTCTTTTGCTTTTACTATGACCATGTGTTTCAAAATACAGAGCACACGGTTTCCATCATAATTCAAAGCTATGGACACAAGGAATTGCATTTGCTGGTTTACCAATGAAAGGACACAAAATGTTGGAGCATCTCAGCAGCTCATAGAATCATACAGCGTGGAAACAGGTCCTTCAACCCAGCTTGCCCACACTGACCAACATGCCCCATCTACACTGGTCCCACCTGCCTGCGTTTGGCCCAACCTATCCTGTCCACGTACCTATCTAAATGTTTCTTAAACGCCGTGGTAGTACCTACCTCAACTCCAGCGCTCCAGCTGGAGTTAATCCAGCACATTATCGTTTTTATAAACCAGCAGCAGCAGTTCCTTGTGTCTGTTATACGTATTGATGGGGTAGCAGGCAAACAAACTGTACCTGTGTCAACAATGCCAGAGGTGGTGGCTTGGCATTCATGTCGTTACATGAAGCTCACAAATACTCCAGCCAACTCCCAGTTGCCAAACACTTTTAACTCCTCCTCACACTGACCTTTCTGTCCTGGGCCTCCTCCACTGTCAGAGTGAGGCCAAACGCCAATTGGAGGAACAGCACCTCATATTTCGCTTGGGCAGCTTACACCCCAGGGGTATGAATATTGATTTCTCTAACTTCAAGTAACCCTTGCATCCCCTCTCTCTCTATCCCTCCCCCACCCTAGTCACCGTACTAGTTTCACTGCCGTCCTGGTGTTTCACTGTCTGTATAACTCATTATCACCTACCCCACAGCCAACAATTGACAATTGTGGGCTCCATCTTTCCTTGTTCATCGTTGCTTTTTGCATATCTTTCATTCATTTGTTCTATGTACCTTCTATATCTTTCGTTTCCCCTTCCCACTGACTCAGTCAGAAGAAGGGTCTCGACCCAAAACGTCACCTATTCCTTTTCTCCAGAGATGCTGCCTGACTCGCTGAGTTAAACCAGCGTCTTGTGTCTATCTAGGGTGGGTTTAAAAGCCTAAATAGCTTTTTACTGTGGGATTAACTAGTTGTTTTCCAACTACTGGCAGAGTCCTTGGTTAATTCGTTTCTTTAAAGCCGCATCTCAAACACTCTGAGCTGCTCTTCTGAAACTTGTTCTGGGACCCTGAGAAGGCTGTGGAGGTCAAGTCTATGGATATTTGTAAGACCGAGATAGATGGATTCTTGATTAGAACGGGTGTCAGGGGTTGTGGGGAGAGGGAAAGATAGATCAGCCATGATTGAATGGCGGAGAAGACTTGATGGGCCGAATGGCCTAATTCTGCTCCTATCATAAGAACTTGTGAACTCAACAATGGCTAAGAGGGGTCACGGAATTGGAGTTGCGTTTTTGGTGAGTTTGGGGTTAACTAAATGTGGTGCCTTTTCCTGCTGTTCCTGTTCTAGCAGCACTGGTTGTTAACACTCTGCGCACAAAGCTGAAAGCGCGACACTACTGTGAAGTTAAATGAAAAGAAAAAGCTTGCCCCGATTTAAAATTAAAACAAGCTTCCAGCTGGTCTCAGTAACTAAGTGCGTCTGCAGGAAGCTCTGCACAAAATCCCAGTCCGCCCCTTCATCGCGGGTGTTCAGAACCGGCTTTCTCCAGAACGATATGATGCGGTCCATTATATGACCTTCACTTCACAACTGGGTGCATTAGCCAGTTATATAATTGACCTTGATATAATTCAAATTGTGACTCATTTGGATGCGCATGGCTATCACAATAACTGTTTACTCAGATCGGACAAGTCAATAATTACTGTTTGACGATGGTCTGCAATAATTGAGCAGCCATTTGCTTTTCAGCTGTCAGGAGCACGTCAAGATCAGTAGGTACAAAGTGCTATGTTGTCTCTCCACATTTCACCCTGCCTTGGGAAAGCGGTCAACATAATCAAAGACTTGCTCCCCCCCCCGCCCCCCCCCCCCAGTCATTCCTTCTTCTCTCTCCTGTCGGGTGGAAGATACAAAAGCTTAAAAGTACACCAGCAGATTCAGGAACAGGCTATTCCCCGCTGTCATCAGACTACTGAACAGATCTCTCATAAGCCACGGTGTGGTCATGATCTCCCAACCTACCTCATCGCGGCCTCTGCACTTTTTTTTCCCTCTGCACTGTCTCTGCCGCTGTAACACTGTAACACAACATTCTTCACTTTGGTTACTTTTCTCTTGGCATTTTGCACTTGTATGTGGCTTGACTGTGCTCCTGTATAGTGGGATTTGACTGCGTAGCATGTAAACAAAGTTTTCCACTGTATCTCGATACACACGCCGATGGTAAACCAATACCAAATGCCCTCCACACCATTAACAAGAAAAAATATATCACGTGCCCTGCAAACTCAGTTGGTTTTCTTCACGATAGACTGAGTCTGGGGAAAGGAGAGCAGAGGCCGAGCGCGCGGACTGGACGCGGCCTACAGTGGCGGGCACCACGTCCACGCTTGGCCGGGCCCACCCAGCAAGGCCACCAGGGCAACACACCTTCATGGTCGGGTCAAGAACACTGCACTTACAACAACTGAGTTTGGAAAATGGCACCAAATCTGGCGACTCTGCACACTGTTTCAGTGTACAACTGCTGTACACTTGCACTGTATCTGAGATGCGTATCACAATCACAATCATACTTTATTAGCCAAGTTATGTTTTGCAACATACGAGGAATTGCATTTGCCACACAGGCATCAATAACAATAACAAGCAACAGGACACACAAGATACATTTTAACATGGACATCCACCGCAGTGTCTCCTCCACATTCCTCACTGTGATGGAAGGTGAAAAAAAGTTCAATCTCTCCCTTCTAAGATGCATCTAAGTGCTATCTACGATGTATAGTGGTGCCTGTACTGAACTGTACGTAAATGAACTATACAAAAATGTACTTCATTCTACCTCGGTACACAGGGCAAATAAATACCATACCATACCATACAGGTCTCTTTATTGTAAACTAAAAAAAAATTGATTCTTAGAAAAGTTAAATCAAATCCACCTTTCAGAATGTCAAAAAGTGCTTTACATTGGAAGTGTTATCATTGCCGTAAGGTGGGAGATGCAGCAATTAGTTTACGCACAGTGAACTACCACAAAGTGCCACATAAAGATACATTGATCAGTGCTGGTCGAGAGTGCATTACCGGTCGATGCACCCTGTTCGTGCCAGGGAATGCCATCGATGCCTTTTACATTGGAGAGAGCAGAGGGAGCCAAGCTTTAATGTAGGAAGATAGAAAATAGCAGCAGGAATAGGCCATTCAGGCCTCTGAGTTTGCTCCGACACCTCGTGCCATCATGGCTGATCTTCCATCTCAATCGACACAAAATGCTGGAGTAACTCAGTGGGACAGGCAGCATCTCTGGAGAGAAGGAATGGGTGACGTTTCGAGTCGAGACCCTTCTTCAGACTCATCTCAATCTTCTATCTCAATCCATATTCCCCTCTCCTATACTTCTCAGGGTCTATTGTGTTTAGAAATCTTTCCACCTCTCCACCTTAATTATGTTGAGAGATGTCTCCACAGCTTTCTGTGTTGGCGAGGTTTCTGAGTAAATACAGTTCCCCTAAATTATCCAACCCCAAAATCCTGGGACCATTGTTCTACAACCAACCCGTCCTAGTTCCAATCCCCCTCTCCCCATCCCCCTCCCCAATTCCTAGCCAGGGGAAGATCCTACCCAATGGTTCATCTCCTATCTCCTGTGACCGTCCTTGTGACCGGACAATCCTCCCTCACCACTGCACCAAGAAGTCAGCCTCTGGAGTGAAGCTGAGAAGTTACAGCAAGGTGAGAGGCTGCACTTCAAGAGATGATATCATTTCTATTTGGTCAGAATTTGGTTTGTTGCAAAGGCTCTACAAGAGCGTTGAGTTGGCTGTAGTGTTAGCTTTAGTGTTACATTAATCTTGGCCATTCCCCAAGTATTACAGAGGCATAGCACGGAAACAGGCCCTTCGGCCCAACTCGTCTATACCGACCAAGATGCCCCAACTAAACTCGTCCCTTTCGCTTGCGTTCATATTCCCAGTGTTCGGAGACTGTGTTGCATCCAGATTCACATCTGGAGTCATGAAAACCGATGTTGGTTTACAAAAAAAGCCACAAAGTGCTGGAGTAACGCAGCAGGTCAGGGAGCATCTCTGGAGAAAATGAATAGGCGACGTTTGAGGCCGAGACCCCCACGTTCTCCAGAGATGCTGCCTGACTCGCTGTTACTCCGGTACTTTGTGTCTTTAGATGTAAACCTGGATCTCTGGCTCCGGGTCCCACAACACTTGATCTGTTTGTTAATTTGAGCTCCTGATCGGTACATTTATCATTTGTGCTGGAAGTCAGCTCTGGTATTTTTGTGTTTTGAGGGTCATAATCTATTGTATTATCCATGCTGTGTCTATAAACTTAAAATAAACTAGGACTTCTGTCCCTGTATTCCCCTGTTTGGTGGGTCAGGGGAAGGATAGGAGATTGTGGAAGGGCAGAGTGGTCACAGGATGCAAGGCAGTCTCTCCATGAGAACTGAGAAGTCAGGAAGGAAAGGAAAGCAAATGTAAGATATCATAAAAAGTTTATTAGTATGGTAATTAAGCCACATGCTGGTAGCTAGATGGAAATAAAACATTGACTAGCAGTAATGACCCGTTTTGATCAGTTAACAGAATACTAAGAGTTGTAACACTTAAAAAGATAGCCCCCCTTACTGATGTCATGCAACTGGTTAATCTTTTGTTATGGACTAGATGTTGCATCCATTGGGGCAGAAAGTGCTTGGCTGCATCTTTCCAGAGGTTATACTGAGACACTGAAGCCGTACAGAAAGCAACTAACACCACTCAGAGCTGCACAATATTTTACATCTCTTTGGCAACATTTACAATATATTCATCAGTAGTTTGACTGGTTTTACAAAAATAGTATAGAGGCTGCAGTTTAACTGGCTTCCTACACTATTCAATATGAAACGCAGAGAGGCGCAACACTAAATACTGTCGGTGGAACACTGTGAGGCATGGTTGATGTGAGCAGTAAATGGTTAATAAATAGCGGAATCCAAGCACATCTTGCTGTGGGCCTCGGCAGTCGGAGACGAGAAGCAGGTGGTGTTATTTGCAACATGTGGTTCGATATAAATGGAGGCCAAACTGTCTGCAGTGTCTGTTTTTCTGGAAACCTTCACTGATGCGCCACTCTTTTAAATATCAGGTCCCTTCCCTGGGGCAGGCGTGTTGCTGGCGGCTTGGGTGGTCTCCTCCAGTTCCAACATGCCCCCTTTCTTCCGACGTGACCCGACCCACTTGTCTCGGGGGGGGGGGGGGGGGGGGGGTAGGAAGGGAGAGGAAGGGGTGGGCGCCAGCAGAAATTCGGGATCAGGTTGACCTGCCGTGACGACATATTGGAGTTGAGGACGTCCCGACTGAACGGGACCAGAGGATCCAAACTGGAGAGGAGAAGGACAGAGGAACAGCTGGGGGGGGGGTCGCCCACCAGCGTCCGAAACATTGCGTCCGTACGCGCTAGCAGCCAAAACTGGCGATCAAGTTGTCCCATCGATTCCAGGGCGGGTCATCGAGTGAAGCATCTGATTGCAATTCCTTTTCCGGTCACCGGTTAGGTCTTGTCCATTTTGATATTCGTTCCCCAAAAATAAAACCGAGTTCCATCCGTGGACTCACAAGTCATTCCCTTTCACCACGTTCAGAGCTGCCTGTGAGGAATGAGGGAGAAGAGGGATTAGCATCACTGTTATAAGAAGACAACTGCAGACGCTGGTACAAATCGAAGGTATTTATTTCACAAAATGCTGGAGTAACTCAGCAGGTCAGGCAGCATCTCGGGAGAGAAGGAATGGGTGACGTTTCGGGTCGAGACCCTTCTTCAGACTGAAGAAGTCATCCAGTCCAAATGGACTGTTATCCAGTCCAAATGGAGTTTTGAGATGCTTTCTGATGTGTGGCCACTGACGTAGCAACTGGGTTTATGCACCGCAAGAACCGTTCACTGTCAGTTTAGTTTATTGTCACGTGCACCGAGGCACAGTGACAAGCTTTTTGTTGCGTGCTAACCAGTCAGTGGAAAGACAATACATGATTACAATCGGTCCATTTACAAGATAAGGGAATAACGTTTAGTGCAAGGTAAAGCCAGCAAAGTCCGGTCAAGGATAGTCCGAGGGTCATCAAAGAGGTGGATAGTAGTTCAGGACTGCTCACGCAAACAGCTCTGTGTCAATGATCAGGCAATCTGGTTCAGGATGTAATGAATGAATGAATGAAGTTTATTGGCCAAGTATGTTCACATACAAGGAATGTGCCTTGGTGCTCCGCTCAAAGAACTGCAGATGCTGGTTTATACCAAAGATAGACTCAACTCAACTGACCCGACCCCACCCCACCCAAAATGTCACCCATCCTTTTTCTCCAGAGATGCTGCCCGACCCGCTGAGTTACTCCAGCATTTTGTGTCTATTCTGGTTCAGGAGTTGGGACACTATGAGAAATTATATTCTGCACTCCACTATCTCCCTCCTCGCTCTATCCTTTGTACATAGAACATTGTACATACGTGGGTGGTGCAGCGGTAGAGTTGCTGCCTCACAGCGCCAGACACCCGGGTTCATTCCTGACTACGGGTGCTGTCTGTATGGAGTTTATACATTCTCCCTGCGACCACGTGGGTTTTCTCCGGGTGCTTCGGTTTCCACCCACATTCCAAAGACGTGCACATTTGTAGGTTAATTGGCTTTGATGAAATTGTCCCTAGTGTGTAGGATGGAACTGGTTTACTGGACTAGCCTGAACTAGATGGACCAAAGGGCCTGTTTCCATGTTGTATCCCTAAACTAAACTAAACATTACAGCCCATCAGCAGGTTAATCGACCCACAATATGAATACTTGTGTTTGGCTTCATTATATTCATGTATAGTATAATATGGGGACAGACGAGACTGCAGATGGTGGACTCTTGAGTAAAGCACAAAATGCTGAGGTAACTCAGCAGGTCAGGCAGCATCTGAGGAGGGATTGGATAGGTGGCGTTTTGCATTGGGACTCTTCTTCAGACAGTCTGATCCTGAAATGCCACCTATCCAGGTTCTCCAGCTACACCCTCTCGTCTTTGACATTTCCACTTTGAGAAAAAAGGTTCTGACTGTCTACCCAATCTATGCCTCTCATAGGTTTATATACTTCTATTAGGTGTCCCCTCAGGCACCAACACTCTGGAGAAAACAAGCCAAGTCTGTCCAACCTCCTCCCCTCACAGCTAAACTACCCTCCAACCCAGGCACCGTTCCCGCTTCTTTCCATTGCTGTTGAATGGAGATTTGTGGTCACATTGCTGTGCAGCAACCAAGACAAGTGATTGTAACAACCAGGACGTGGGCCAGTGGCCACGAGGGCAGGCTGAGGTGTAGGTGAGTGTCCTGGTTCACGATTGCTAAGCATCTTGCCACAGGAAGCTCAGGGACGAACTCAAACAACGGCACCTTGCACTCACAAAGCGACTTTAAGGTTGTCAAAAACTTTAGATGCCTCTCACGAGAGTCTTGTGGAGCGAAGAATGAATGCTTAGATGAGGTTAGATGATCAGGATCTTTGAGCAAGATTGTGAGTGGATTGTTTTAAAGGTGGAGAGGCTTAGGGAGGGGATTCTAGGATTGAAGGCGTTAGCAGCTAAAGACAGGTAACCAGCAATGGAGATCTTAATTTCTATCACTGGTGTAAGAACACACACACACACACACATATGCACACGCACGCACACACACACACACATATGCACACGCACACATATGCACACGCACTCAAGCATACACACCCACGTGAATATGCACACACATACATACATGCATGCACATGCACACATCTGCATATGCACACATACACACATGTGCATACACACACATGTATGCACACACTAGTACATGCACACACATGTATGCACTCACAGCCACACACGCACCCACATGCATACACACAAATAGATACAAAAAAGTGTACACACACCTGTATACAATCACATACACAATTGTATACACATATACACACACACGTGTACATACGCATACACACACACATGTATACATACACACACATATACACACACACGATTATATACACATATACACACACATGCGTATACATACACATATACACACCCACACACCTATACATACACATATACGCGCACACACACACACACGTATACACACACACACACATACTCCTAAGAGGATTTGTATGAGCGTGCATTTACCACAGACTGTATCGTGAGGGCATCCCTAAGTATTTATTGCAGCAATTTAATTACTTACTGGAGTGAGGTGATGGTTGGAAAGAAATAGTGATGTGGAATTAAACTCTCGTGTGTGGGAAGGAACTACACAGATGCCAGCTTAAACCGAAGATAGACACAAAACCTTGGAGTAACTCAGCGGGTCAGGCAACATCTCTGGAGAGAAGGAATGGGTGATGTTTCTGGTCGAGACCCTTCTTCAGACTGAGAGTCAGGAGGGGTGTAGACAGTGATGTAGACGGTGTTATTAACACAGAGCATATATAAGATACGCAAAAAAAGTAAGGATGACACGGGCGGCACGGTAGCGCAGCGGTAGAGTTGCTGCTTTACAGCGAATGCAGCGCCGGAGACTCAGGTTCGATCCTGACTACGGGTGCTGCACTGTAAGGAGTTTGTACGTTCTCCCCGTGACCTGCGTGGGTTTTCTCCGAGATCTTCGGTTTCCTCCCACACTCCAAAGACGTACAGGTATGTAGGTTAATTGGCTGGGTAAATGTAAAAATTGTCCCTAGTGGGTGTAGGATAGTGTTAATGTACGGGGATCGCTGGGCGGCACGGACTTGGAGGGCCGAAAAGGCCTGTTTCCGGCTGTATATATATGATATGATATATGATATGATGACGGAAACAGGCCACTGTTAGCTGTGGGCTAGGTGAAAACGAATGTCAGACAATGAGACTCAACAAGACGACTTTGAAACTGGTACTCAACCCGTCCTTTGGTGTGTCTTTGGGCGAGCATTGAAGAGCATTGTTAAAGTCTCCCAGGGGTGGGGGTGGGAGCTGGGCGGTGAGGGAGGGCAGCTTACCTCCTGCTAGGCCGACGTCTGAATCTGACACGTGCGTGATGGAGAACCTGGAGAGGGTGGCGGGAGAGACGGTGAATCGGGAGAAGCGCGATGTCTGATGCGCCTGGCCTTGCCCGGGCCCCGGCGAGACGTCGGCGGAGGCAGGGACCGCGGCCAACACGGACCCGTCCGTCACCAAGGACGACTTGGCCGACACCAGAGGGAAGTCATGGTCCCATTCGAAGCCGCCGCCTGGCAGAGAGGAAGGTGAGAGGGGCAGATATATCAGTCTTCAAAGCTCCTCACCACCATCCGAAAACACTGACCCCATCTCTCCACTCTCGGCCGACACTTTCACCCCCAAAATAATGACTGCATTAAACCATTTCCCCATTTGGGAGTGATTGTCACGAGTAACTCAGTGGGTCAGGCAGCATCTCTGGAGAGAAGGAATGGGTGACGTTTCGGGTCGAGACCCTTTTTGTGTCTGTCTTCGGTTTAAACCAGCATCTGCAGTTCCTTCTGACACATTTAGTACAGTGTAGTTTGGTTTAGATTAGTTTAGATCAGTTTAGTTTAGTCTGGTTTAGTTTAGTCTAATTTAGTTCAGTTTATTGTCACGTGTACCGAGGTAAAGGGAAAAGCTTTTGTTGCTTGCTAACCGGTCAGCGGAAAGGCAACACATGATTACAATCGAGCCATTTATAGTTTAGTTTAGTTTAGTTTAGAGATGCAGCGTAGATGCAGGCCCTTTGGCCCATCGAGTCCGCGCCAACCTGCCATCGCCCGCTCACACTAGTTCTATCCTACACACTGCGGAAAATTTACACAGGCCAACTAACCTACAAACCTGCACGTATTTGGGATGTGGGAGGAAACTGGAGCACCTGGCGAAAACCCACACAGTCACAGGGAGAATGTAATAGAGTCATAAAGTCGGTCGGCACGGACACACACTCGACAGCCCAACTTGACCATGCCAATGAATGATCGGAGTCTGTGATTTTTCTTTTTAGATAAAGGGATCAGGGGGTATGGAGAGAAGGCAGGTACAGGTTACTGAGCTGGATGATCAGCCATGGTCATATTGAATGGCGGTGCAGGCTCGAAGGGCCGAATGGCCTACTCCTGCACCTATTTTCTATGTTTCTATGTTTCTATTCTCTTTAGAGATTCAGCACGGAAATTCACCCTTTGGCCCACCGGAGTCCATGCTGACTTGTTCACACTGCTTCTATGTTATCCCATTTTCTCATACACAGGCCGATTCACCTATAAACCCACACGTCTTTGGGATGTGGGTAGAAACTGCAGCAGCCGGAGAAAACCCACGTGGTCGCAGGGAGAACATGCAAACTCCACATGGACAGCACCTGAGGTCAGGATCGAACCCGGGTCGCTGGCGCTATGAAGCATCATGCAAACCAATCCCCCTTCCATCGATTCCATCCATCCACACTTCACATTGCCCCGGCAAGGCCAGCAACATAATCAAGGACCAGTCTCACCCTGGTCTCGAGGGAGTGAGACTGGTCCTTGATTATGTTGCTGGCCTTGCTCCAGGTGCTGCAGGTACAGAAGTTTGAAGATTCACACCTCCAGTTTCAGGGAGAGTTTCTTCCCGGCTGTTATCAGGCAACTGAACCATCCTACCACAACCAGAGAGCGGTCCTGACCTCCCATCTACCTCATTGGAGACCTTTGAACTATCTCTAATTGGACTTTATCTGTTACTAACTAGACAATAGACAATAGAAAATAGGTGCAGGAGAAGGCCATTCGGCCCTTCGAGCCAGCACCGCCATTCAATGTGATCATGGCTGATCATTCTCAATCAGTACCCCGTTCCTGCCTACTCCCCATACCCCCTGACTCCGCTATCCTTAAGAGCTCTATCTAGCTCTCTCTTGAATGTATTCAGAGAATTGGCCTCCACTGCCCTCTGAGGCAGAGAATTCCACAGATTCACAACTCTCTGACTAAAAACATTTTTCCTCATCTCTGTTCTAAACGGCCTACTCCTTATTCTTAAACTGTGGCCCCTGCTTCTGGACTCCCCCAACATTGGGAACATGTTTCCTGCCTCTAACTTGTTCAACCCCTTAATAATTTTATACGTTTCGATAAGATCCCCTCTCATCCTTCTAAATTCCAGTGTATACAAACCTAGTCGCTCCAGTCTTTCAACATATGACAGTCCCGCCATTCCGGGAATTAACCTTGTAAACCTACGCTGCACGCCCTCAATAGCAAGAATATCCTTCCTCAAATTTGGAGACCAAAACTGCACACAGTACTCCAGGTGCGGTCTCACTAGGGCCCTGTACAACTGCAGAAGGACCTCTTTGCTCCTATACTCAACTCCTCTTGTTATGAAGGCCAACATTCCATTGGCTTTCTTCACTGCCTGCTGTACCTGCATGCTTCCTTTCAGTGACTGATGCACCAGGACACCCAGATCACGTTGTACGTCCCCTTTTCCTAACTTGACACCATTCAGATAATAATCTGCTTTCCTATTCTTACCACCAAAGTGGATAACCTCACACTTATCTACATTAAACTGCATCTGCCATGCATCCGCCCACTCACACAACCAGTCCAAGTCACCTGTTGTAAATGTTGTACCCTTTATCCTGCAACTGTTACACTGTGGACAACGTGATTGTTTTCACGTTTTGACAAGATAGCATGCAAACACAAGCTTTTCACTCCACCTTACTACACACGGCAATAATAAACTGAACTAAACTCAGGAGCGATAATTTCAGCAAGTGGTATACAGGCAACAGCCCAACAGAGGGCAGCCAAGGGAGGATTATGGCCTGAAATGGCCGGGGAAATGTTTGAAAGAGGCTGAAAAAGCAAGAATGGTTTGTCTGCCGGACTTCATGGGACCAATTTATGGAAACTTGCAAAGTACTCGAGGAATTTAACATATCTCACCAAACCCATTCAAAAAAACGATGAGAGAATTTGGCTAGGAGGCTAGTTTGGAGAAGCTCGTGTTGTTCTCCTTGAAGGAGATAATATTAAGGAGATGAACGATACTATGGATGAGCAGGAAGGAACTGCAGATGCCGGTTTAAACCGAAGATAGACACAAAAAGCTGGAGTATCTCAGCGGGACGGGCAGCATCTCTGGAGAGAAGGAATGGTTGACGTTTCTGAAGAAGGGTCTCGACCCGAAACGTCACCCATTCCTTTTCTCCAGAGATGAGAATTTCTGTCCCGCTGAGTTACTCCAGCTTTTTAGACAATGGACAATAGACAATATGTGCAGGAAGAGGCCATTCGGCCCTTCGAGCCAGCACTGCCATTCAATGTGATCATGGCTGATCATTCTCAATCAGTACCCCGTTCCTGCCTTCTCCCCGTACCCCCTGTGTCTATCTTTGATACTTTGGATAGGCGATGTTTTGAGTCGGAGCCCTTCTTTAGTCTGAAGAAGAGTCCCGACTTGAAATGTTGCCTATCCATGTTCTCAAAAGAACACGTTGAGTTACTTCAGTACTTGATGTCTTTTTTGGTCTTTGGGATATGGATCATGCACAGGCAGGGGACATTAGTTTATCTTGACATCATGTTCGGCACCAATGCCGCTGTATTGTTCTATGTTAAGGTGGCTTTAGACTTTAGAGACACAGTGCAGAAACAGGCCCTTCGGCCCAACGAATCCACGCCGACCTGCGATCACCCGTACACCAGTTCCACTCTACGCATTTGGCACAGTTTACAATTTTACCGAATCCAATTAACCTACAGACCCGCACGTCTTTGGAATGTGGGAGGAAACCGGCACGCAACAAAGGCTTTTCACTGTACCTCAGTACACGTGACAGTAATAAACAAACCTAAACTCTTCCCTTCCCATCCTCAAATGCGACATTGTATATGCCCAATACTGTAAGCAGCACAGTGGCGTGGTGGTAGAGCTGCAGCCTCACAGCGCCAGAGACCCAGGTTCGATCCTGACCCCGGGTACTGTCTGTGTGGAAATTACACGTTCTCCCCGTGGCCGCGTGGGTTTTCCCCGGGTGCTCCGGTTTCCTCCCACATCCCAAAGACGTGCGGATTTGTAGGTTAATTGGCTTCTGTAAATTGCCCCTGGTGTGTCGGGAGTGGATGCGAAAGGAGGATAACATGGACCATAAGACATAGGAGCAGAATGAGGCTATTTGGCCCATCAAGTCTACTCTGCCATTTGATCGTGGCTGATAGAACTAATGTGAATGGATGATCAATGGTCGGCATGGACTTAGTGGGCCGAAGGGCCTGTTTCCGTGCTGTATCTTTCAATCAATCGATCAATGACTGACTACCCTGAAACACTACCGTAAATTCATATGTTATAGGAGCAGAATTAGGCCATTCAGCCCATCAAGCCCACTCCGCCATTCAATTATGGCTGATCAATCTGTCCCTCTCAACCCCATTCTCCCCATTACCCTGACACCCGTACTAATCAAGTGAGCGGCTCATGAAATTCACATTACTTTCTTCGGCGTCGTTTCTGTGTGCAGGATTACTGGAGGCCTTCTGCCTCTCCGACTCCACACAGATGTTGCTGCTCTTGTCCTGCATATGGTCAGGTGGGTGCGGTCGGGCTGGGTCAACATCTGGAATGTTCTGCTCGCTCAGTTCCACCGTCGGACTCTCCTGGAACAAAACACAGACATTTAAATGCGTTTCAACAACTTCTGCATTGGTGTAGCGCCGTTCTTCACAACTTCATTATAGTCACGGGAGCAGAATTGGGCCATTCGGCCCATCTAGTCTAGATTTTTTAGATTTAGAGATACAGCGCGGAAACAGGCCCTTCGGCCCACCGAGTCCGCGCCGCCCAGCGATCCCCGCACATTAATAATAATAATAATAATGCATTTTATTTATATAGCGCTTTTCATATACTCAAAGACGCTTTACAGAGATTTAGAGAACATAGGGAAATGAATAAATAGATAAATAAGTAAATATGTAAACGAACAGAGAAAGGAGACAGAAGGTGAGGTGGCCTTCAGTGGTTGAAGGCAGTACTGAACAGGTGAGACTTCAGCGATGTTTTGAATGTGGTGAGTATGGAGGAGTCTCTAACGGTTTGGGGTAGTGAGTTCCATAGGGTGGGAGCAGCGATGGAGAAAGCCCTGTCATTAACACTATCCTACTCCGCCATTCAATCGTGGCTGTTCTATCTTTCCCTCCCAACCCCATTCTCCTGCCTTCTCCCCCGCATAACCTCTGACACCTGTACCTTATGTCCCTCCTGCCACGCCCGGAGGTGTTTCAGGGCCAATAGAGGCCCACCACTGTTGGACTGGAGACATGGGGCTGTCAACCTACGCCAGCGTACGGGAGTGGACGTCAACCAATGGTCACGTCACCAGAGACGTCACCATTGCTCTCCGTCACGTGGATGGGATCCATTTTCACATCGTGCCACGCTTAACATCTCGTTCACCGTCTGCGGCTCATACTGCCACAGTATCAGCCGAGATATTTGCCCTCAAGACTCCAGGGTTGACCAGGGTGAACGAGCGATCAATGGTTGGCGTGGACACATTGGGCCGAAGGGTATGTTTCCACGCTGAATCTTACTTAAGTCTACTTTGGCTTAGTTTATTATTGTCATGTGTACAGCGAAAAACGTTTTTGTTGCGTGCTGTCCAGTCGAGCAGGAGACTAGACATGGTTATGATCAAGCCGTCCACAGTGTACAGATGCAGGGAAAAGGGTGTATTGTTCAGTGCAAGGTCAAATCCATTGCAGATCAGTTGGGCTGAAGGGTTCTGTATCGGTACTGCTCCTCAAGTTTGGTTGCCTTATTGAGGCCAATTTCCAAATAAGAAAATACGCATCGTACTTTAGGGTGGCACAGTAGTGCAGTGGTAGAGTTACTGCCTTACAGCACCAGAGACCCGGGTTCCATCCTGACTATGGGTGCCCTCTGCGTGGAGTTTGTACCTTCTCCCTGTGACCGCGCCGGTTTTCTCCGGGTGCTCCGGTTTCCTCCCACATTCCAAAGACGTACAGGTAGTAGGAATAAACAGGTCCTTTTCAGAATGGCAGGCAGTGACTAGTGGGGTACCGCAAGGCTCAGTGCTGGGACCCCAGCTATTTACAATATATATTAATGATTTGGACGAGGGAATTGAATGCAACATCTCCAAGTTTGCAGATGACACGAAGCTGGGGGGCAGTGTTAGCTGTGAGGAGGATGCTAGGAGGCTGCAACGTGACTTGGATAGGTTAGGTGAGTGGGCAAATGCATGGCTGATGCAGTATAATGTGGATAAATGTGAGGTTATCCACTTTGGTGGCAAGAACAGGAAATCAGACTATTACCTGAATGGTGGCCGATTAGGAGAAGGGGAGATGCAACGAGACCTGGGTGTCGTGGTGCACCAGTCATTGAAAGTAGGCATGCAGGTGCAGCAGGCAGTGAAGAAAGCGAATGGTATGTTGGCATTCATAGCGAGGGGATTTGAGTATAGGAGCAGGGAGGTTCTGCTGCAGTTGTACAGGGCATTGGTGAGACCACACCTGGAGTATTGCGTACAGTTTTGGTCTCCTAATCTGAGGAAAGACATTCTTGCCATAGAGGGAGTACAGAGAAGGTTCACCAGATTGATTCCTGGGATGGCAGGACTTTCATATGAAGAAAGACTGGATAGACTCGGCTTGTACTCGCTGGAATTTAGAAGATTGTGGGGGGATCTTATAGAAACTTACAAAATTCTTAAGGGGTTGGACAGGCTAGATGCAGGAAGATTGTTCCCGATGTTGGGGAAGTCCAGAACAAGGGGTCACAGTTTAAGGATAAGGGGGAAGTCTTTTAGGACCGAGATGAGAACGTTTTTTTTCACACAGAGAGTGGTGAATCTGTGGAATTCTCTGCCACAGAAGGTAGTTGAGGCCAGTTCAATGGCTATATTTAAGAGGGAGTTAGATGTGGCCCTTGTGGCTAAAGAGATCAGGGGTATGGAGAGAAGGCAGGTACGGGATACTGAGTTGGATGATCAGCCATGATCATATTGAATGGCGGTGCAGGCTCGAAGGGCCGAATGGCCTACTCCTGCACCTATTTTCTATGTTTCTATGTTTCTAGGTTTGTTGGTTTGTAGGTTAATTGGTTTCTCTAGTGTGTAGGACTAGTGCTAGCGTACAGCACCGAAGGGCCTGTTTCCACCGTGTGGGCCGAAGGGCCTGTTTCCACCGTGTATCTTTAAACTAAACTAAACTAAACTAAATTAAACCACTGCAGGCATATTAGATTATTCAGACTGCAGTAACCATTAACGTTGCGTGCATTCAATAAATATCAATCCAGAACACGTTAAAAGGTTTAGCCAAAGTAATGCACTTAAACACTTAGAGCATCATGAATCCTTTTATGAATTAAATCGTGGAACACATTTGTAGATGTTATGAATAGACAATTATAAATTATTAATGCTGTCTAACAATTGTGCCATTTGTTGAACGCTCGAAACCGTCACTGCTAACTGGCGATTCCAACGAGTTACAGGATACTGTATGATGAATTCAGTGTCTAAGTCAAGTACAATAAGTTCATAAGTGACAGGGACAGAATTAGGCCATTCGGCCCATCAAGTCTACTCCACCATTCCATCATGGCTGATCTATCTCCACCTCCTAACCCCATTCTCCTGCCTTCTCCCCATAACCCCTGACACCTGTTCTAATCAAGAATCTATCTATCTCTGCCGTAAAAATATCCATTGACTTGGCCTCCACAGCCGTCTGTGGCAATGAGTTCCACAGATTCACCACCCTCTGACTAAAGACATTCCTCCTCATCTCCTTCCTAAAGATACGTCCTTTTATTCTGAGGCTGTGCCCTCTGGTCCTAGACTCTCCCACCAGTGGAAACATCCTCTCCACATCCACTCTATCCGGGGCTTTCACTATTCACTTTTATTACAAATTTACAGTTTATAAAATACTGCAATAATCAAAATCGCTATTGATGCAGTTTGCAAACATCGTCCATCAGTTTATGACATCGCCGGCTGGATCTACGACACATTCAAGCCTTTGAGGAAAGCCATAAATTTCCTCATTGTTAAAAATCGCCTTAAATTAGACAGCAAAATATGAAGATAAGATATGAAGAAAACTATTGATTTAGTCCAAACTGATCTGCGATACCATTAACCCTTTGCTCGAGTCATGGTAAAATGTTAAATGGTGCTTTGTGCCTGGAGGTTTGAGCTGGTATTTTAAGGGGGCTTGTCCTGGGAACGCCAGAACTAACTGTTGAGCCTTCCTGAGCTGTCGTGGGCCTGACGCAACAAAACGCCAGCAAAACACCACATCCCCTCTGGAACGCCCTCCTCCCACAATCCTCTGTTGACATGCCCACCTACGCAACCTTCAAGACCTCCACCCGGGCCCACAGACGGCTGGACCAGACCCACTCTGGGCAACTTCCAGTGTAGTCCCTGGTGGACTCTTCGGAGGTGATGACTACAAGATACAAGATACATGAAAGAAGGTGCCCACGATAACCCCAGCGATAAACTTGCATCCACACAATCAGTTTTTGTTTCAATGTGCTTGCTAACATGAAGGTTGCTGTTTATTGCATATGGAGTTCATTATTGTCAATAGACAATAGATAATAGGTGCAGGAGGAGGCCATTCGGCCCTTCGAGCCAGCACCGCCATTCAATGTGATCATGGCTGATCATTTTCAATCAGTACCCCATTCCTGCCTTCTCCCCATACCCCCTGACTCCGCTATCCTTAAGAACTCTATCTAGCTCTCTCTTGAATGCATTCAGAGAATTGGCCTCCACTGCCTTCTGAGGCAGAGAATTCCACAGATTCACAACTCTCTGACTGAAAAAGTTTTTCCTCATCTCAGTTCTAAATGGCCTACCCCTTATTCTTAAACTGTGGCCCCTTGTTCTGGACTCCCCCAACATTGGGAACATGTTTCCTGCCTCTAACGTGTCCAACCCCTTAATAATCTTACACGTTTCGATAAGATCTCCTCTCATCCTTCTAAATTCCAGTGTATACAACAAGCCTAGTCGCTCCAGTCTTTCAACAAATGACAGTCCCGCCATTCCGGGAATTAACCTAGTGAACCTACGCTGCACGCCCTCAATAGCAAGAATATCCTTCCTCAAATTTGGAGACCAAAACTGCACACAGTACTCCAGGTGCGGTCTCACTAGGGCCCTGTACAACTGCACACAGTACTCCAGGTGGGGTCTCACTAGGGCCCTGTACAACTGCACACAGTACTCCAGGTGGGGTCTCACTAGGGCCCTGTACAACTGCACACAGTACTCCAGGTGGGGTCTCACTAGGGCCCTGTACAACTGCACACAGTACTCCAGGTGTGGTCTCACTAGGGCCCTGTACAACTGCACACAGTACTCCAGGTGTGGTCTCACTAGGGCCCTGTACAACTGCACACAGTACTCCAGGTATGGTCTCACACCGGTCTCACAAGTGTGTCCTCAGCATAAGTCGGTATAAATAGTTTAGATAGTACTTGAGCTTGGTTTTCTTGGTTGAGCGCGTGTCATGGTGTTATAGCACGAGTACTTTGTGTTTTAATTGTAATCTAACATCTAGCCCAGCTCGTGAACAGAGTGGCTGACAGCGAGGGAAAGTCCATGTGACAGCTTGGAAAGGCAGCTTACCAGGAGAGAGTAGACCCCTGGAGATGTTACGGGTTAGTAGTCCCTCATTGTAGCAGTGGTGTGTAGATTGTAAACAGTTAATAGTAATTTTAGTCATAGTTTTCTTTTAGTTTAGTTTCGTTTAGTTTAGAGATACAGCGCGGAAACAGGCCCTTCGGCCCACCGTGTCCGTACCTACCAGCGATCCCCGCACATTAACACTACCCCAGACACACACAAGGGACAATTTTACATTTTGTACCAAGCCAATTAACCTACAAACCTGTACGTCGTTAGAGTGTGGAGAGGAAACCGGAGCACCCGGAGAAAACCCACGCAGGTCACGGGGAGAACGTGCAAACTCCGTACAGACAGCGGCGGTAGTCAGGATTGTAAGGCAGTGGCTCAGCCGCCAGACTGCTTTAGTCCAACTGATCTGCGATACCATTAACCCTTTACGCAAGTCAAGGTTCCTGCCTTCTCCCCCATACCCCCCTGACTCCGCTATCCTTAAGAGCTCTATCTAGCTCTCTCTTGAATGCATTCAGAGAATTGGCCCCCGCTGCCTTCTGAGGCAGAGAATTCCACTCTCTGACTGAAAAGGTTTTTCCTCATCTCAGTTCTAAATGGCCTTTACCCCTTATTCTTAAACTGTGGCCCCTTGTTCTGGACTCCCCCCCCCCCCCCACCAAACATTGGGAAGATGTTTCCTGCCTCTAACGTGTGTGTAGAGTGGTGCGAGTGTGCGGGGGGGGGGGGGGTTCGCTGGTCCGGGTGGGCTTGTATCTCTAAACCAACAAACACGCCCTACCTGGTCAAAGAGGTAGACAGTCACGTCGTCGTAGAAGGAGACCGCCTTTTTCTTCCTCTCCAGGTCATCGCAGAAGGTGTCGCACAGCAGGTTGGGCAGTTTGAGCAGGCTGCGGAGGTTCCTGCCGTCGTCCTTGTCCGTCACCACGATGGGGACGGCGGGCGCCTCCTCCTCGCTGTCCTCCTGGATGCTGTAGATGCGCAGCTCCTCGTCAGAGTCGTCGCTCTCCTCCTCCTCCTCCTCCTCCTCCTCCCCTTCCTCCTCCTCCTCCTCCTCCTCCTCCTCCTCGTCCTCGCCCATGAAGGGGGGATCCTTGGCCAGGGCGAGGGGCGGCAGCTCTAGGGTCAGCTGGACCAGCTGCATCTTGGGCACGATGCATCTCTCCAGCCTCTCCTCCACGTTCAGGGAGTAGGGCTGGAACTTCCTCGGCCCGGCCTCTGGTTGCCAGAAGCCCACCCTCTGGTTGCCCGGCTCCTCCAGGATCAACTCGGTGCCGTCGAAGATGCAGCCGGACGAGACCTTGTGGTGGTGGCCCCCTGTCTTGGCCAGAGTCGCCGGCATGTCCGAGCCGAAGGTCCCCCGCACCAGGCCGCCCGAGCTGAAGCCCACCCTCTCACCATCAAACATCTGCCTGCAAGCAAAGTAGTCCACCTTGTCCACCAGGGACTCCACTGCCTTGGGCCGGTGGTCTGGGGCCTTGGGCCAGTGGTCTGGGGCCTTGGGCCGGTGGTCTGGGGCCTTGGGCCGGTGGTCTGGGGCCTCGTGGTCCTGGGGCTGGGCGTGGATCTCCTCGATGTCCGTGGACACCAGGGCAAGGGCGAGGCTGTGGGTGGAGTTGCAACGAGGCTGGGTCTCCCAGGTCTCAGAGGTGGATCTCAGGTGGGTCTGGCCAAGCTGTGGTGGGGGGTGGTCGCCCGTCTCCACCACCATGTCCACTCCTCCTCCTCCGACGACCACCCCCGTCTGCTGGGCGTCGCCTCTCTCCAATCCTGGGGCCTGGCAGTGCTCTGGCTCGGCGTCGTAGTCGGAGAAGTAAGCCGAGTCCCGGCAGGGGGGGGTCTCGTCCTCCAGCAAGGTGTCGGGGTCCGGGTGGTCCTTCCCCTCCTCCTCCTCCTCCTCCTTCTGCTCCACCGGCTCCTTCAACACGAACTCTGGCGACTCGAAGTTCTCGGTGTCGTAGCCGCTGTCGGCGGCCCCGCGGGGCTGGAGGGACGGGCAGTGCGAGGTCGGGCTGAAGGTGTCGCAGGAGCTGCCGGTGGACGGGATGTCCAGGGACTCCAGCGAGTCGGGGGTCCCCACTGCCTTGCGTAGCCCCCGGGGAGGGGGGCCGGCCGCCGACTCTGTGAAGATGCCAGACGTGGTGTCCTCGTCCTCCTCCTCCTCCCCCTCCTTCTCCCGGTCTTCCCCGGCCGGGCTGGAGCCGGGCAGCAGGGTCTGGACCAGGGGTTTGGCCGGGGGTCCAGTCGTGCCCAGGTCAGTCACTGCCATCTCCACCCCTCGCTGGCCCGGGTCGCCCACGGGTGGCTGGATGATGTCAATGTCCCAGGGCAATGGGTCCTCGCCCGGGTCCTCGCCCCCCGCCCCCCCCACTCCCCCACCACCAGCCCCGACAGGGGGTCCACAAATACCTCGTCTCTTGAAACGTGAGTCTGGGCGGGAGGGGGGTCCCATCTCCACTCCAGGCACGGGTTCACGGGAGACCCTCTGTGAGCCGGGGGGCTGGAGAGGGGGTCGCCACACCCCACTGTCAGGGGGTCGCTGCACCCTACTGTCAGGGGGTCGCTGCACCCCACTGTCAGGGGGTCGCTGCACCCCACTGTCAGGGGGTGCCTCCCTTCCCCGCACCCCGCTTCCCAGCCACACCCCTCGTTCTCCTCCCCCGCTGGACTGCAGCCCTTACAGGCTGGTGGTTGCAGAGGCGGGGGGAGGGGGAGGGGGAGGGGGGCCGGGGGCCCCGGCATGCACAGGCCGACATCGGATAAGTCCGCTTGGATTTGCCCACCCAAACACCCGGCGTCTTGCCCGCCCCTCTGCGCCAACCCCGCGCCCAAGGGTGCCCGTGGTGCCAGCTCACTGCCTGGGAGATCCAGGACCCCCGCCTCACTGCCCAGGGGCTCCATGATCCCCGCCTCACTGCCCAGCAAGTCCATGTCCCTCGTCTCACTGCCCAGGAGGTCCATATCCCCCATCTTACTGCCCAGGAGGTCTACACCCCCCACCTCGTTGCCCAGGGGCTCCACGACCCCCGCCTCGGACACTCCCGCCCGTCGGTGGGGGAAGTGGTGGTGCCAGCTTGGGTGGTGGCTGGAGAGAGGGTCGGCCTTGCCCAGGGTGGGCTCAATGTTGCCCAGGGTGGGCTCAGGCTCGGGCTCAGGCTCGGGGTGGCCCACCCCCTCGTCTCCTGCCGCCTGGTACCCATTGGCCATCCCAGTTTCGTCCAACTCGTCGTAGGAAGCTGCGAAGGTCGAGCCCCTGGGGGGGTCCCTGAAGGGGGAGGTGAGGGCCGGTGGGCACGACACCCCCAGAGGGTCCAGCTCCATGCCCGTCCCCTCTGCCGGGTGCCCCCCTCCCCTCCAGCCGTCGTGGGGCAGCAGGGACTGGCGGGCATCGTCGCCCGGGTACAAGTCCATGGAGTAGGTCTCCCTCTCCCTCTCCCTCTCCCACTCCCCTTGGCCCTGGCCCAACAGAGGCTCCATGGTCAGGGAGATGGTGGGGCTGGTGTCCTCGTTGTCCAAGGTGTCCCTGGCCTGGAAGCTTCGCCAGGGCTGGTAGTCGGGGCTGGAGCTACACATGGTGTAGTCCAGCTCTATGTTACAGTCGCTGGGCTCCTCGATGCGGATGTAGTACTCGCCAGTGACAGACGGACTGTGAGCGCTGATGACCGGCACCACGCCGGGGGGCTCCAGGCTCTGCGGCAGGCTGCACTGTTGCTTGGACTCGTAGAAGGAGTTAGAGCAGATGGGCGAGACGCTGAGGCTCAGCCTGCCCGAGGCGCTGCTGGGGAAGTAGATCTCCTGGTACTGGGAGCCCACTGAGATCTCCTGCACCAGTCCCACCACCGGCGACGGCTGGAAGCCCTCGGAGGGCTTGCGGTCCCACTTGTACTCGAAGTTGAGCCCCTGGCTGGTCTCGGTAACCGTCAGCACATCGTCCACCTCGGCCTGGAAGCCGTCCTGCCCGAACTGCTCGAGCAGGGGGTAGGAGGAGAGCTGGGTGGCGTGGCCACAGCTGGAGCCTCCGCCGGGCTTCATCGCGTTCCATCGTTTCTCAAACTCCTCCTCCACCTCGCTGGACGCCTTGGCGCACAGGTAGCTGAGGAGAAGGTGGACCTCGTCCGCTGTCGGCCTCTGCTCCGGCTGCAGCCAGCAAAACTGCATGACCTCGTACCTGCAACCATACACCCAGACGGTCACCAAAACAAAAACGACACAAAATGTCAGAGTATGCAGTTGTACAGGGCCCTAGTGAGACCGCACCTGGAGTACTGTGTGCAGTTGTACAGGGCCCTAGTGAGACCGCACCTGGAGTACTGTGTGCAGTTGTACAGGGCCCTAGTGAGACCGCACCTGGAGTACTGTGTGCAGTTGTACAGGGCCCTAGTGAGACCCCACCTGGAGTACTGTGTGCAGTTGTACAGGGCCCTAGTGAGACCCCACCTGGAGTACTGTGTGCAGTTGTACAGGGCCCTAGTGAGACCCCACCTGGAGTACTGTGTGCAGTTGTACAGGGCCCTAGTGAGACCCCACCTGGAGTACTGTGTGCGGTTGTACAGGGCCCTAGTGAGACCCCACCTGGAGTACTGTGTGCAGTTGTACAGGGCCCTAGTGAGACCCCACCTGGAGTACTGTGTGCAGTTGTACAGGGCCCTAGTGAGACCCCACCTGGAGTACTGTGTGCAGTTGTACAGGGCCCTAGTGAGACCCCACCTGGAGTACTGTGTGCAGTTGTACAGGGCCCTAGTGAGACCCCACCTGGAGTACTGTGTGCAGTTGTACAGGGCCCTAGTGAGACCCCACCTGGAGTACTGTGTGCAGTTGTACAGGGCCCTAGTGAGACCGCACCTAGAGTACTGTGTGCAGTTGTACAGGGCCCTAGTGAGACCCCACCTGGAGTACTGCGTGCAGTTGTACAGGGCCCTAGTGAGACCCCACCTGGAGTACTGTGTGCAGTTGTACAGGGCCCTAGTGAGACCGCACCTGGAGTACTGTGTGCAGTTTTGGTCTCCAAATTTGAGGAAGGATATTCTTGCTATTGAGGGCGTGCAGCTAGGTTCACTAGGTTAATTCCCGGAATGGCGGGACTGTCATATGTTGAAAGACTGGAGCGACTAGGCTTGTATACACTGGAATTTAGAAGGATGAGAGGAGATCTTATCGAAACGTGTAAGATTATTAAGGGGTTGGACACGTTAGAGGCAGGAAACATGTTCCCAATGTTGGGGGAGTCCAGAACAAGGGGCCACATTTTAAGAATAAGGGGTAGGCCATTTTGAACTGAGATGACCTACAAAGCCTTCCATAACCTGGCCCCATCCTACCTGACTGACCTCCTCCACAGGCACACTCCCACCTGCACCCTCCGCTCTGCCGCTGCTAACCTCCTGTCCCCCCCCATCCGGACCAAACTCAGATCCTGGGGGGACAGGGCTTTCTCCATCGCTGCTCCCACCCTCTGGAACTCACAAACCATCAGAGACTCCTCCTCACTCACCACATTCAAAACATCACTGAAGTCTCACCTGTTCAGCACTGCCTTCAACCACTGACCGTCATCTCACCTTCTGTCTCCTTTTTCTGTTCGTTTACTTATTTATCTATTTATTCACTTCTCTATGTTCTAGTAATCCCTGTAAAGCGTCTTTGAGTGTTTGAAAAGCGCTATATAAATGTAATGCATTATTAATGCATTATAATGAGGAAAAACTTTTTCAGTCAGAGAGTTGTGAATCTGTGGAATTCTCTGCCTCAGAAGGCAGTGGAGGCCAATTCTCTGAATGCATTCTAGAGAGAGCTAGATAGAGCTCTTAAGGATAGCGGAGTCAGGGGGTATGGGGAGAAGGCAGGAACGGGGTACTGATTGAGAATGATCAGCCATGATCACATTGAATGGCGGTGCTGGCTCGAAGGGCCGAATGGCCTCCTCCTGCACCTATTGTCTATTGTATCACAGCCTAGTATCTCATAGAGTGAAAACTTGCCAACTTGCCCACGCCGGCCAACATGTCCCAGCTACATTAGTCCCACCTGCCTGCGTTAGTTCCATTTCCTTCCAAACTTGTCCCATCCATGTACCTGTCCAACTGTTTCTTAAACGTTGGGATAGTCCCAGCCTCAACTACCTCCTCTGGCAGTTTGTTCCATACACCCACCACGCTCTGTGTGAAAAAGTTACCCCTCGGATTCCGATTGAATCTTTTCCCCTTCACATTGAACCTATGTCCTCTGGGCCTCGATTCCCCTACTCTGGACAAGAGATTCTGTGCGTCTACCCCATTTATTCCTCTCATGATTTTGTACACCTCTATAAGATCACCCCTTATCCTCCTGCGCTCCAGGATATAGAGTTCCAGCCTACTCAACCTCTCCCTATAGCTCACACCCTCTAGTCCTGGCAACATCCTCGTAAATCTTCTCTGAACCCTTTCAAGCTTGACAATATCTTTCCTATATCATGGTGCCCAAAACTGAACACAATACTCTGAATGCGGTCTCACCAATGTCTTATACAACTGCAACATGACCTCCCAACTTCTATACTCAATACTCTGACTGATGAAGGCCAAAGAGCCAAAAGCCTTTTTGACCACCTTATCTACCTGCGACTCGGCCTTCAAGGAACCATGCACCTGCACTCCTAGATCCCTCTGCTCTACAACACTCCCCAGAGGCCTACCATTTACTGTGTCGGTCCTGCCCTTGTTCGACATCCCAAAATGCAACACCTCACACTTCTCTGTATTAAATTCCATCAACCATTCCTCCGCCCACCTGGCCAATCGATCCAGATCCTGCTGCAATCGTCAACAACCATCTTCACTATCTGCAAAACCACTAACTTTTGTATCATCAGCAAACTTGCTAATCTTCTCATCCAAATCATTGATGTAGATGACAAACAGTAACGGGCCCAGCACCGAACCCTGAGGCACACCACTAGTCACAGGCCTCCAGTCTGAGAAGCAACCTTCCACCATCACCCTCTGCTTCCTTCCATCAAGCCAATTTGCTATCCATTCAGCTATCTCTCCTTGGATCCCATGCGATCTAACCTTCCAAAAGTATCTCATACTTAGTATCTCAGAGTCATAGGACCATCTCCCCAACTTGCCCGCGCCGACCAACATGTCCCATCTACACTGGTCCCACCTGCCCGGGTTTGGCCCATATCCCTCTAAACCAGTTCTACCCCTGTACTGGGAGTGTTGCAGGCGGTTCAGGGAGGGAGTGGCACAGTGGCACAGTGGTAGAGTTGCTGCCTTACAGCGCCAGGGACCCCGGATCAATCCTGACCACGGCTGCTTTCTGCACGGAGTTTGTACCTTCTCCCCGTGACCTGCGTGCGTGGGTTTTCTCCGGGAAGCTCCGGTTTCCTCCCACACTCCAAAGGTGTGCAGGTTTGTAGGTTAATTGGCTTTGTATAATTATAAATTGTCCCCAGTGTGTATAGGACAGTAATAGTGTGCAGGGATTGCAGGTCGGCTCGGAGTTGGTGGGCCGAAGGGCCTGTTTCCACGCTGTATCTCTAAACTAAACTAAACTAGGGATATGGAGGCTTTGGAGAGGGTGCAGTGGAGGTTCACCTGAATGCTGCCTGGATAGGCGGGGGTATCTGCTTTCTGCTATCAGGAGAGGTCGGACAAACTCAGATTGTTTTCTCTGGAGTGTGGGAGGTTGCAGGTTCAACCTGGAGTCAAAGAGGAGATATCTGGGGCAGGTACGATCACACCATTTAAGAAGCATTTATACAGGTATGTGGATGGAATACGTTTAGAGTGATACGGGCAAGACTCAGGCAGGTGGGGCGTGGTGATGGGGCATGTTTGTTGGCGTGCCCAAGTTGGGCCCGTTTCCATGTTGTGTGATTCCATGACCTGCTGAGATCCTCCAACAGTTTGTGTCTTTTATTTGGTAAACCAGCATCTGCAGTTCCCTGTGTCTACAACTCTTGGACTCTGATGGAAGCCTGGTGTGCCTTGGTGTAAGAAAATAACTGCAGATGCTGGGACAAATCCAAGGTATTTATTTCACAAAATGCTGGAGTAACTCAGCGGGTCAGGCAGCATCTCGGGAGAGAAGGAATGGGTGACGTTTCGTGTCGAGACCCTTCTTCAGGCAGGTGTTTCTTGGTGTTCTTTGTGCTTTGAATGAAAATGGTTTAGAGGGATATACGGGGGGAAGGCAGGAGAATGGGGTTTGGAGGAAAAGATAGCATAGCCATGATCGAATGCGGAGTAGACATGATGGGCCGAATGGCCTAATTCTGCTCTTGTGACTTATGAACTTATGATAAGGGTCAAACGCAGGTAGGTGGGACGAGTGTAGATGGGGCTTGTTGGTGGGCTTGGGCAAGTTGGGCCGAAGGGCCTGTTTTAATGCTGTATGACTCCATGACACTCTATAAGAAAATAACTGCAGATGCTGGTACAAATCGAAGGTATTTATTCACAAAATGCTGGAGTAACTCAGCAGGTCAGGCAGCATCTCAGGAGAGAAGGAATGGGTGACGTTTCAGGTCGAGACTCTTCTTCCATGACACTCTATGTTCTAAATGATCCCCCCCCCCCCCCCCCCCCCCTCCCCCATTTCTGTAACTCAAACAGTCGGGAGATACAGAGGCCGACTTACCAGCGGTCAGAGAGTGTGAGGTTGAGCAGTGGTTTCTGGAGTTTCAGCTGCTGTTCTTTGATGGTGTAAGTCAGCACTTCCTTGTCAGAACATCGATGGTAGGGTTGGTTTCCAAACTCAAACAGCTCCCACAAAGTAACACCCAGTGACCTGTGAGAAAGAAATAACCGTTATTGGGAACAACTCAAAGGAAGGCAACTGGAGGAATAGTGTAGGAAGGAACTGCAGATTTAAACCGAAGATGGACACAAAAAGCTGGAGTAACTCACCTTTCCACCCCCCCCATCATTTGCCTACTCTGGACAAGAGACTCTTGTGTGTCTACCTGATCTATTCCTCTAGATCTATTCCATAGGTTTCAAATGACGGGGGGGGGGGGGGGGGGGGGGGGGGAGATGGGGAAAGGTTTTATAAGAATCTGAGGGGTAATTTTTTCACACAAAAGGTGGTGGGTGTATGGAGCGAGTTGTTGCAGGAGGTAGTTGAGGCAGGAACAATGTTCAAGAATCAATTAGGCAGGTACATGGATAGGACAGGTTTAGAGGGATATGGGCCAAATGCAGGCAGGTGGGACTAGTGAAGATGGGGTATATTGGTCGGCAAGGGCAAGTTGGGCCGAAGGGCCTGTTTCTGGATGACTCTATTACAAACCCACTAATCCCAAACGCTATAAAACCACAAATGAGTATTGCAAAAATGGAACGTTTCCAGGTGTTGGGAAATTGCAGAAGTCAGACAGTTGTAAATCTGTGGAACTCTCTGCCTCAGAGGGCAGTGGAGGCCAATTCTCTGGATGCTTTCAAGAGAGAGCTAGATAGAGCTCTTAAAGATAGCGGAGTTAGTGGGTATGGGGAGAAGGCAGGAACGGGATACTGATTGTGGATGATCAGCCATGATCACATTGATTGGCGGTGCTGGCTCGAAGGGCCGAATGGCCTACTCCTATTGTCTATTGTCTAAGTGTGAAAGTGCACACATCCAGATTCAGGGACAGATTCCTCCCAACTGTTATCAGGCAACTGAATCATCCAAAACAACAACTAGAGAGTGGCCCTGAGCTGTCAGTGGCACATTCCCAAATCCCATCAACCATCTATCTGCCCATTTAGTGGCGAAGCGTGGCAAAGCCGCTGCCTCACAGCGCCAGAGACCCCCGGGTTCGATCTTGACCTCGGGTGCTATCTGTGTGGAGTTTGCGTGTTCTCCCTGTGAGTGTGATTGCGTGGGTTTTCTCTTGATACTCCGGTTTCCTCCCACATCCTAAAGACGTGCAAGTTTATAGACTAAATGGCCCCTGTACGTTGCCACCTGCTGTGTATGGAGTGGATGAGAAAGTGGAAGAACATGGAACTAGCGTGATCAGGTGACCTCAGACTTTGGAGATACAGCGCGGAAACAGGCCCTTCGGCCCAACCGGTCTGTACCGGCCACACTACACCAGTACTATCCTGCACATCAGGAACAATTTTACCGAAGCCAATTAACCTACAAACCTGCACGTCTTTGGAGTGGGGGAGGAAACCGGAGCGCCCGGAGAAAACCCACGCAGGTCACGGGGAGAAGGTACAAACTCCATACAGACAACATCTGTAGTCAGGATCGAACTTGGGTCTCTGGCGCTGTAAGGTAGCAGCTCTACCGCTGCGGCACCAAATCGTGATCGATGGTCGATGGTCACGGTCAGTTGATGATCACGGCGATTGATCGTGGGCGTGGACTCGGTGGGCCGAAGGGCTTGTACCTCCAAACCAAACTGCGGTCATGGTGGCGCAGCGGTAGAGTTGCTGCCTTACAGCGAATGCAGCGCCGGAGACTCAGGTTCGATCCTGACTACGGGCGCCGTCTGTACGGAGTTTGTACGTTCTCCCCGTGGGTTTTCTCCGAGATCTTCGGTTTCCTCCCACACTCCAAAGACGTACAGGTATGTAGGTTAATTGACTGGGTAAATGTAAAAATTGTCCCTAGTGTGTGTAGGATAGTGTTAATGTGTGGGGATCGCTGGGCGGCGCGGACTCGGTGGGCCGAAGGGCCTGTTTCCGCGCTGTATCTCTAAATCTAAACTATACTCTGCAGTTTTAGGAGCCTGAACAAGTGGTCTCGGCCCGAAACATCATCCATCCCTTCTCTCCAGAGATGCTGCCTGTCCCACTGAGTTACTCCAACTTTTTGTGTCTATCTTCGGTGTAAACCTGCATCTGCAGATCCTCCCTACGCAAACTAAACTAGATACATGCATGCACCATGGACCGGTCTGGCTTCTGATGCCCGTCTACGGTCAGTACACAGGTCAGTTCAATCCTCACCCCTTGCTCACCAGATATTGCTGATCTTGGTTTGATCCACCACAAGCAGATTGCCATGGACATCATCAATGAGCTCAGGTGCAATCCAGCGCAGCGGAATCCATAGCTGGTCAGGAGTGACCAAGTAATCTTGCTGTCAAAATAAAACATTAGAAACACAACATGTCAGGTCACTCAGTTTACAATACAATATATCTTTATTGTCATTGTACAGGGGTACAACGAGATTGGGAATGCGCCTCCCATACGATGCAATCATTTAATTAGCTAGTCAGTATTAATTTAAACAACAACAACCTGACAAAACAAATTGTAACAGTTTTAAGTTACCAGTTCCCGGAGAATCCTCACTACAAAAATCACCGGAGAAACATTACGTTGAAATGGCAGCTACCAGCAATTAAACGCCAGTCACCAAACTATTTCCTTTGGAGTATCAATGGTTCAAGGATACTTTATTGTTACAGGTATCTGTGAAATTCCTTTTTTTGCACACAGTTCGGTAAAAATCTACATAAACACAATTAAGTACAAGAGTGAAAGAATAGCAGATTACTTTAATTTTAGTTTGGAAATACAGCGTGGAAACAGGCCCTTCGGCCCACCGAGTCCATGTCGACCAGCGCACTAACACTATCCTACACACTAGGGACAAGTTACAATTTTACCAAAGCTGATTAGCTTATAACCCTGTACATCCCTTTACCCTGATAATAAACCCAAACCTTTCATTCACCAGCCCCAGCCTCCCTCTTTGAACTTTTGCCGCAACCATCATCTTTGCCAGTGAAACTCGTTTTCTCACCTTAAAACTAGTCTTATCTCTAAGCTTTCCCAGTTCCGATGAGAGGTGAGGGTTGCAGTTCACCCTGCAGACGCTGACTGGCCTGTTGAGTGTTTCCACCATCCTCTGTTTTATTTGCTTTAATCGGTCACATGGAACATCGCGAACAGGAGGCACCAGGTGTCCGTTGAGAAAGATATTGATCTGGGAGACCATTACCAGATTCTCTTTGGGGAATAGATGCCTTCCCATGTGCTCTCACTTCCTCTTACAAGGTTGGCCGGGGCTGCTCTCTCAAAAGACCGTTACCCACCAACTCCGGCGGAATGGAGAGAATGAACACTCATCACAAAGCGCCATTGTGACCACAGAATGCCGACTCCAAACACGGAATCCCCAACAATCCTCCCCAGGTTCTGATCTCCGCATCGCACCCACCAGTCCACCTTGTGCAATGGCAGTGCAAAATAGAACCTTCTTGAGTCTGGGGAAGGGGGCCTCGACCTGAAAAGTCACCCATTCCTTCTCTCCGGAGATGCTGCCTGTCCCGCTGAGTTACTCCAGCATTTTGTGTCTATATTCGGTGTAAACCAGCACCTGCAGTTCCTTCCTACTCTTTTCACCTTTGGAAAGACGTGGGTTGGATGAAGGTCACATTTACCGGGAGGGCCGGCCATTCCTCCTTCTCCCCGCTCCCGTCGGGCAGAAGGTACAGGAGCTTGAAAGCGCGCACCGCCAGACTCAGGAACAGCTAGTTCCCCTCTTTTATCAGGCTTCTGAACGGTCCTTCAATAAGCTAGGGTACTGTCCGATTCACCTCTACCCCATTGTGGACATTGGACTTTACACATGGAACAGATGCGCTCCAATGCTGAGAACTATATTCTGCACTCTGTATCCCCCTTTTTCCGGGTGCTCCGGTTTCCTCCCACACTCCAAAGACATCCAGGTTTGTAGGCTAATTAGCTTGGCATAAATGCTAATTGTCCCCAGTGTGCAGGATAGTATGAGTGTGCAGGTAATCGCCGGTCGCTGGTGGACTCGGTGGGCCGAAGGGCCTATTTCCGCGCTGTATCTCTAAACCAAAGTAAAATTGCTGGAGTAACTCAGCGGGTCAGGCAGCATCTCTGGAGAATAGACAATAGGTGCAGGAGTAGGCCATTCGGCCCTTCGAGCCAGCACCGCCATTCAATGTGATCATGTTTGATCATTCTCAATCAGTACCCCGTTCCTGCCTTCTCCCCATACCCCCTGACTCCGCTATCCTTAAGAGCTCTACGTAGCTCTCTCTTGAATGCATTCAGAGAATTGGCCTCCACTGCCCTCTGAGAACATGGATAGGCGATGTTTTGGGTCGGGACTCTTCTTCAGACTGATTGTGGTGATGTTAGAGAAGAAAGCTGGGAGGGAGGTGGGGAGCAGTTCAAAACCTACCAAGTGATAGGTGGGTACAGGTGAGGAGAGGGGGGGGGCTTGATAGGGGGCTGGTTGGACAAAGAGCAGTGTATGAAGAGACAAAAAGTGTGAGATACGGATAGAACTTTAGAGGCCCTTCGGCCCATCGAGTCCCTACTGACCGGCGATTACCCGGTACACCAGCACTATCGTACACATGAGGGACAATTTACAATTTCGCCGAAGCCAATGGCCCCTATAAGTAGACTACTTCTGTAGTAGACAATAGACAATAGGTGCAGGAGTAGACCATTCGGCCCTTCGAGCCAGCACCGCCATTCAATGTGATCATGGCTGATCATTCACAATCAGTACCCCGTTCCTGCTCTCTCCCCATACTCCCTGACTCCGCTATCATTAAGTACACTTGCTAATCGAGGCAATACTCCACTGGAAATTCATTTGAGAAACTTAATCTCACTGTGTGTTAGCACTTTGCACACGTGGCAACAACAGCACTGTCGAACCGTAGACGTGGCCTGACCTGCTGAGTATTTCTAACAATGTCAGGGTTGCTTGGCCGGTTCTTCGATTTAGAACGCAAAGTGCTGGAGTAACTCAGCGGGTCAGGCAGCAACTCTGGAGGTAAGGTCCTGGCCCATAGATGCTGCCTGACCCTCTCAGTTACTCCAGCATCCACTTTGTGTTCCACGCAAGATGCCAGCGTCTGCAGTTGCTGGTGTCTCTGCCGTTTTGTTTACCTTGTACTTGTTGTGGGATAGTCCGTAGTCTCCTAGTTTGACAGTCAGGTCCGCAGACAGCAGGCAGTTGCGTAGAGCCAGGTCACTGTGGGGGGGAAAGGGGGGGTTGGGGGGGGGGGGCAGAAACACAGGCATTACTAAACCACACTTAGGAACAACTTCAATTCATTCGAGCGTAGTTCTCTCGCTGTGACTTCACCCAAGTGGACATCGACCAAACAAACCTGCAGAACTGACAAACAGGGAGAGAAAGCCTCGCATTTAAGTAGACAAACTTAAATCTTGATCTCCCTTTCAGCACATGGTCATAGTCACACAGCGCGGAAACAGGCCTTTCAGCCCAACTTGCCCATGCCGACCAAAATGGCCCATCTACACTAGTCCCACCTGCCCGCGCTTGGTCCATTATCCCTCCAAACCTTTCTTATCTGTGTACCTGCGTACCTGTGTACCTGAGTACCAGCATACCTGCGTACCTGCATACCTGTGTACCTGCATACCTGTGTACCTGCATACCTGTGTATCTGTCCAAATGTCGTAACTTGCCTCAACTACAGTACTCTGTCTGGCCATATACTCACCACCCTCCGAGTTAAAAAAGCTGTTGAAAACATCCAGTGAATCGGCCTCCACTGCCTTCTGTGGCAGAGAATCCCACAGATTCACACATCTCTGGGTGAAAATTGTTTTTCCTCATCTCGGTCCTAAACGGCCGACCCCTTATTCTTAAACTGTGTGTGACCCCTGGTCCTGGACTCCCCCAACACGGGGAACATTTGTCCTGCAATCCCATCGCGTCGGCCCTCAGTGTTTGCCGAGTAACATCTTATCCAGGCGTGCGGAAGCAGAGCTGACGGGGAGGGGAGGGGAGTGGACCACTGGAGATGGCCCGGCGGCATGCTGTCCATGGGTCGAGGCTGCACCCGGTCGGTGGTCAGGAGCTGGGCTGGGCTTGAAGTCAGCGGCCTCCCACCACAACAAAATCACTGATGCTGGAGACTTCACCTTCACTCTGGCAGCATCAGGATATTGTTGCGGGAAGTGGCCAAGGTTGGGCAGCAGACATGTCACCAGCATCGCCCGGGGAGTTAATGGAGCCAGGGTCATAAGATCATAAGGGATAGGAGAGTAGGATTAGGCCATTCGGCCCATCAAGTCTACTCCGCCATTCAATCATGGCTGATCTAAGTCTCCCCCCTAACCCCACTTTCCTGCCTTCTCCCCATAACCTCTGACATCCGTACTAATCAAGAATCTATCTATCTCTGCCTTAAATGTATCCACTGACTTGGCCTCCACAGCCTTCTGTGGCAAAGAATTCCACAGATTTACCACCCTCTGACCAAAGAAATTTCTCCTTTGGGGAGTGGGGGTGTGAGCGGAGAAGGGAAGGGGGCTCATAGAGACATAGAAACGTAGAAAAAAAGGTGCAGGAGGAGGCCATTCAGCCCTTCGAGCCAGCACCGTCATTCAATATGATCATGGCTGATCATCTACAATCAGTACCCAGTTCGGGCTTTTTCCCCGTATCCTTTGATTCTGAGCCCTGAGAGCTCAATCCAACTCTCTCTTGGAGGGGGACAATGGATCGGAGTTTGGGGAGAGGTTGGGAGTGGGGAAGATGGAGAGGGAAGAGAAGATGGGGAGAGGGGGGGGGGGGGTGGGATCTAGGATGGGGAAGGGTTGTGTGTAGGGGGATGAAGAGTGGGGAGAAGGGGGGAGGTGGCTTGGAGGATGCGGAGAGGTGAGAGAGTGTAACCGTGCCGTATGACTCCATGACAGGGGCTTCCCAACCTTTCTGGTCCCGTCTACCCCTTTGCAACTCTTCAAAAGTAAATTTACCCCCCAGCCTGTGTTGTTCGGTAATTGGAGTTTAAACTTCTACCACAATAAAGCGACCGACAAAAGGGGACATTTTAAAATACTGTTTTCAACATTATTATTTTAAGTTCAAATAACAATAATAATAGCACATAACAATGTTGTTTCACTTATTTATGAACAACTAATGATGAACAGATACCAGAACCAAACACAGTCAGTCAATTTATTCACAAAATGCTGGAGTAACTCAGCAGGTCAGGCAGCATCTCGGGAGAGAAGGAATGGGTGACGTTTCGGGTCGAGGCCCTTCTTCAGACTGAAGAAGGGCCTCGACCCGAAACGTCACCCATTCCTTCTCTCCCGAGATGCTGCCTGACCTGCTGAGTTACTCCAGCATTTTGTGAATAAATCGATTTGTACCAGCATCTGCAGTTATTTTCTTATACAGTCAGTCAATACGTACAAATCCAGATCGACAGGTTTACCCCCTGGGGTAAATTCACCCCAGGTTGGGAACACTTGCTCTGTGACGTTCAGGTGAGTGTTGATTTGCGCTGTTGGGCTCAGCCTCCTACCTGTGGATGTAGTGATGTTTGTGGAGGTGCTGGAGTCCTGAGGTAATCTCACACGCCATCCTCTGCAGGGTCGAGGGGTCTGGGGCCAATTCGTCCGCCGCGCTGTGGGTCCTCAGGTATCCCTTTAGGTCGCCCTATAACGCAACGCACGAGGAGGTCAACGATCACACCGCGGGTTCAGCTGTTCGACTCGTCTCCCGGCTCACAGGGGGTAGAATTAGGCCATTCGGCCCGTCGAGTCCATTCCGCCATTCATTCATGGCTGATCTCTGCTTCCCATTCACCTGCCTTCCCCCCGTAATCCTTGACAATAGACAATAGACAATAGACAATAGGTGCAGGAGTAGGCCATTCAGCCCTTCGAGCCAGCACCGCCATTCAATGCGATCATGGCTGATCACTCTCAATCAGTACCCCGTTCCTGCCTTCTCCCCATACCCCCTCACTCCGCTATCCTTAAGAGCTCTATCCAGCTCTCTCTTGAAAGCATCCAACGAACTGGCCTCCACTGCCTTCTGAGGCAGAGAATTCCACACCTTCACCACTCTCTGACTGAAAAAGTTCTTCCTCATTTCCGTTCTAAATGGCCTACCCCTTATTCTTAAACTGTGGTCCCCTTGTTCTGGACTCCCCCAACATTGGGAACATGTTTCCTGCCTCTAATGTGTCCAATCCCCTAATTATCTTATATGTTTCAATAAGATCCCCCCTCATCCTTGACACCCGTACTGATCAAGAATTTGCCTTCAAAAATATCCACTGACTTGGCCTCCACAGCCCTCTGTGGCAATGAGTCCCACAGATTAACTAAAGATGTTCCTCCTCGCCTTCTTTCTAAATGTGCGCCCTTTAATTCTGAGGCTCTGACCTCTGGAACTGGACTCTCCCACTGGGCAAAGAAAAGTGGGGCAGAGAGGCCTCGGAGAGCCATGATCACCGCCATCCCCCGACACCAGGCCTGACCCGCCCTCCGTGAAACCAGGATACACAGTTTATAATACAATATATAAAAAAGGGTAGCACGGTGTCACAGCAGGAGAGTCGCTGCCTCACAGCCCCAGACACCTGGGTTCGATCCTGACTACGGGTGCTGCCTGCACGGAGTTTGTACGTTCTCCTCGTGGGTTTTCTCCGGGTGCTCTGGTTTCCTCCCACCCTCCAAAGACGTGCAGGCTTGTAGGCTAATTGGCTTCAGTAAAGGTGGTAAATTGACCCTGGTGTGTGAGGGATAGTGGGGATCGCTGGTCGGTACGGGCTCGGTGGGCCGAAGGGCCTGTTTCCTCGCTACATCTCCAAAGTAAACTAAACTAAACTAAACCCGCCCGGCCGGGCCCGGCCCCTGCTCACCCCCTGGACTGGAGAGGGGGTAGTGGGAGTCGGGACAGAGGGCCGACAAGCAGACTGGCTGTGGGAGGCAGTCCAGTGCACCTTGAAGGGGGGGTGGGCCGCTGGAGGCCTCTGCAGCAGCCTGGGGCGCCATTAGACCGGGCACTGCTGGAGGCCCCTACTACAGCCTGGGGCTCCATTAGACCGGGCGCCGCTCCAAGAGGCCGAGCAGTGGACCACACGCGGCCTACAGCAGTGGAGCAGCGGCGGAGGTCACCACGGCTACGCTTGGCCAGGATGACCCTGAAACGTCGCCATGACAACGGGCCTTCATGGCCAGATCAAGAACTCTGAATTTACAACAACTGGGACTTGAAAATGGTGCCAAAACCTGGCGACTCTTTGTCGACTGCCTCAGTGTACTGTTTGAATAGTTTTTAGTTTTAGAGTTTTAGAGATACAGCAGAGAAACAAGCCCTTCGGCCCACCGAGCCTACGTCGACAGAGTGATCCCCGTACACTAGCACTAGGGACAATTTACAAACTGTCCTGAAGCCAATTAACCTCCAAACCTGTACGTCTTTGGAGTGTGGGAGGGAACTGGAGCGCCCGGAGAAAACCCACGGGGAGAACGTACAAACTCCGTAAAGACAACACCCGTAACCAGGATCGAGCACAGGTCTCTGGTGCCGTAAGGCACTGTAAAGCAACATTACCACTGCGCCACCATGCCACCCTTTTGCTGTATCTGTGATGTGCTGATGTATCCCTAATACTTGCACTGCGATGCAGGCGAAAAAATGGATTTCTCTGTTCCTCGGTACTAGTGCCAATAAAGTGCCATTAACATTGACATGGAGCAGTACATCACAGGAACAGGCCCTTCGGCCCACAGCCCGTGAAACTATCAATGAAATGCTTTTGAGCTGGTCATTGCTGTTATGTAGGAAGCACGGCACACAATTTAGACACAAAGCAAGCTTCCACAAAACAGCTGTGCTTCGTGGATTTAAATGGCAGTACTGAGAATAACTTTGTATATTCCTGACCCAACCACTGCAGAAGTTGAGCCTTCAATGAATCTTTATCTCGAATGCAATTAACAGTTCTTCTATGTTTCACTGGTTCTATGTTTCAGCCTGAAGAAGGGTCTCGACCCGAAACGTCACCCATCCCTTCTCTCCAGAGATGCTGCCTGACCCGCTGAGTTACTCCAGCGTTTTGTGTCTACCTTCGATTTAAACCAGCGCCTGCAGTTTTCTTTCCTACAATACTGCTTGATCGTGTCTGAGGAGCTGTAGTGTTGGGGCATAACCACCAGGAGGCAGAGCAGAGCCAAATAAATGTAACACTGGATTGGAAAGCTAAAACTGCAGATTCTGGAAATCTGAAATCAAAGGATAAAAAATGCTGGATCAGGCAGTCTGAGGGGAGAAATAAATTGAGTTCAATGCAGGTTGATGATCGTTCATCAGAACTGGCTGCAAACTGGAAAGGCTAGTTATCTGAAATTGTTTAAATGAAGCCAAGAGTCAAGTCAGGCGGGGGTTTCAATAGAAACATAGAAACATAGAAAATAGGTGCAGGAGTAGGCCATTCGGCCCTTCGAGCCTGCACCGCCATTCAATATGATCATGGCTGATCATCCAACTCAGTATCCCGTACCTGCCTTCTCTCCATACCCCTGATCCCTTTAGCCACAAGGGCCACATCTATCTCCCTCTTAAATATAGCCAATGAACTGGCCTCAACTACCTTCTGTGGCAGAGAATTCCACAGATTCACCACTCTCTGTGTGAAAAAAAACTTTCTCATCTCAGTCCTAAAAGACTTCCCCCTTATCCTTAAACTGTGACCCCTTGTTCTGGACTTCCCCAACATCGGGAACAATCTTCCCGCATCTAGCCTGTCCAACCCCTTAAGAATTTTGTAAGTTTCAATGAGGCGCCAACTCTTGAAGCCCCCTTCAAGAGTCAGCAGGGGCTTCAATGTCGGGAGTCCCGACCACCCCGACGTGGCAACTTCAACAGCCTGACCGCGGGAGAAGGCGGCAGGGAAGAGAAAGACATTCTGGCCTTCCATCACAGTGAGGAGGTGACTGGAGGAGACTCACTGTGATGGATGTTTTTTGTTTTATGTTGGTTTTGTGACTATGTGTGGTTTATTTTTATTGCTTCTTATTGTGGACTGTGGGTAATGGAATTTTGACTTTTTTTTTGAATGAAAATAAAGGCTATTCTGATTCTGATTCTGTCTCTGAAGTCAAAAGCATTTAATTGTCAATTGGACTCTGATCAGAGCAGGGGCGGCACGGTGGCGTGGCGGTAGAGTTGCTGCCTCACAGCGCCAGAGAGCCGGGTTCCATCTCGACCACGGGTTCTGTCCGTACGGAGTTTGTATGTTCTCCCCAGTGACCGGCGTGGGTTTTCTCCGGGAGCTTCGGTTTCCTCCCACGCTCCAAAAACGACCCCGGGTCTCTGGCGCTGTGATGTATTCCCGCTGATAAAAGACCGACTACTCACCAGTTGACAGAATTCCATGACCAACAGGTAGGGCGATACCTCCGTGAGCTGAGACAGGCACTGAAGCAGGTTGGGGTGCTGCAGGCTCCTGCAAGAAAGTCACTGGTCGTTAATGGTTAACGGGCACGGTGGCGCAGCGGTAGAGTTGCTGCCTTACAGCGAATGCAGCGCGGGAGACTCAGGTTCGATCCTGACTATGGGTTGCCGTCTGTACGGAGTTTGTACGTTCTGCCCGTGACCTGCGTGGGTTTTCTCCGAGATCTTCGGTTTCCTCCCACACTCCAAAGACGTACAGGTATGTAGGTTAATTGACTGGGTAAATGTCAAAATTGTCCCTAGTGCGGGGATTAATGTGCGGGGATCGCTGGGCGGCGCGGACTCGGTGGGCCGAAGGGCCTGTTTCCACGCTGTATCTCTAAATCTAAAAAAAATCTAAATGTGCCAAACTAATCACCGATTAACTTGTCAAACTGACAACCGTGTACGTGTCTGCAGATAGTTGAGTTGAGTTTGTTGTCACGTGTACCGAGGTACAGTGTAAAGCATTTGTTGCGTGCTTTCCAGTCGGCAGAAATACAATGCATTATTACCATCGTGCCATTTTACAGTGGCGAGAGAATATTGTAGTTAAAGTAAGAAGTACACCAGTCATTGAAAGTAGGCATGCAGGTGCAGCAGGCAGTGAAGAAAGCGAATGGTATGTTGGCATTCATAGCGAGGGGATTTGAGTATAGGAGCAGGGAGGTTCTGCTGCAGTTGTACAGGGCATTGGTGAGACCGCACCTGGAATATTGCGTTCAGTTTTGGTCTCCTAATCTGAGGAAAGACATTCTTGCCATAGAGGGAGTACAGAGAAGGTTCACCAGATTGATTCCTGGGATGTCAGGACTTTCATATGAAGAAAGACTGGATAGAATTGGCTTGTACTCGCTGGAATTTAGAAGATTGAGGGGGGATCTTATATAAACTTACAAAATTCTTAAGGGGTTGGACAGGCTAGATGCAGGAAGATCGTTCCCGATGTTGGGGAAGTCCAGAACAAGGGGTCACAGTTTAAGGATAAGGGGGAAGTCTTTTAGGACCGAGATGAGAACGTTTTTTTTCACTCAGAGAGTGGTGAGCCTGTGGAATTCTCTGCCACAGAAGGTAGTTGAGGCCAGTTCATTGGCTATATTTAAGAGGGAGTTAGATGTGGCCCTTGTGGCTAAAGGGATCAGGGGGTATGGAGAGAAGGCAGGTACGGGATACTGAGTTGGATGATCAGCCATGATCACATTGAATGGCGGTGCAAGCTCGAAGGGCCGAATGGCCTACTCCTGCACCTATTTTCTATGTTTCTATGTTTCTAAGTGTTGCTGTAGGAGTAGAGATGTAAGAGTGTGGAGCGAGTGTAATGATGTGATTGTAGATCTGCTTCTGTGGCTAGCACCCAAATAGTCGCCTGGGCTGGGCGCCATCTTGGAAGCATCTTGGACGATATGACACTCTCTCAGGACTCACCATTATCGCGGACTAAATGACATTATGAAAGTTGAATCGTAGGCTCATCAGTCTCGGGGCGGCACGGTGGCGCAGCGGTAGAGTTGCTGCCTCACAGCGCCAGAGACCCGGGTTCCATCCTGACCGCGGGTGCTGTCTGTGCGGAGATTGTACCTCATCCCTGTGACCGCGTGGGTTTTCTCCGGGTGCTCCGGTTTCCCCCCACACTCCAACTGTCGATCACCCCGTACACTAGCACTGCCCTCCACACGAGGGACAATCTACAATTTACGGAAGCCAATCAACCTATAAACCAGTACGTCTTTGGAGTGAAACCTGGAGCACCTGGAGAAAACCCACGCGGTCACAGGAGGGAAACGTGTAAACTCCGTACAGCCAGGAAACGAACCCGGATCCCTGGTGCTGTGAGGTAGCAATATACTTCGCAGTGATGAATAGAGACCTGGACTGTCGGAGGGGGTAGCGAGGGGGCGGCTCACCTGTAGGGTTGGACCTCCTCCAGGAACCGCATCTGGTCCTGAATGCTGGCTCCGACCTTTAGCTCCTTCACCACCACCTGACAGGAGTTCAGGCTGATGTTCACTTCACCCAGAAATACCTGAAACAAAAGGTTTTCCATTAGTACCCGTGACATTCCCCACCCGCCCTGTTTCACAACTGCGCTGCTGAACTCTCTTCCATTTACGCTCCAGAGTCCTGACCCAAGGCAGGACGTTGGTGCTGTGTCAATGTTTAAATGTTGTCGAGTCGAGTTGAGTTTGAGTTTTGTCGATTGTCACGTGTACCGAAGCACAGTGAAAAAGCTTTTGTTGTGTGCCAACCAGTCAACGGAAACGTCACCCGTTCCTTCTCTCCAGAGATGCTGCCTGTCCCGCTGAGTTACTCCAGCTTTTTGTGTCTATCAAAGGAAAGACTCTACATGATTACATTCATGGACAGGTACATGGATATGAAAGGTTTCGAGGGAATGTGTAGAAAGGAACTGCAGATGCTGGTTTGTACTGAAGGCAGGCACAAAATGGTGGAGTAACTCAGTGGGTCAGGCAGCATCTCTGGAGAGAAAGATTAGGAGAGGTTTCGGGTCGGATATCCCTCCAAATCTATCCGTTCTTTGCCTGAACAAGGGTTCCGAACCGAAACGGCACCTATTCTTGTTCTCCAGAGATGTTGCCTGACCTGCTGAGTTGCATCAAGGTTAAGATGGATATGGGCCAAACGCGGGCAGGAGGGACTAATGTAGATGGGGTATCTTGGTTGGCATGGGCAATTTGGGTTGAAGGGCCTGTTTTCGTGCTGTATGACTCTACAAATCCATGACCTTCAGAGAGAAACCTTCCTACAAAAATTCCATTACTTTCAGCAAGGCTGCCCATGAGATGGAGTAGACACAAAATGCTGGAGTAACTCAGCGGGTCAGGCAGCATCTCGGGAGAGAAGGAATGGGTGACGTTTCGGGTCGAGACCCTTCTTCAGAAATGAGATGGAAGATGGTCCACAGTCTACTTTAACTTCCCTTCCCCTTCCCACACTGTCCTGGGCTTCCTCCATTGCCATGGTGAGGCAACATGCAGATTGGAGGAACGACACCTCATATAACCCGGGCGGCCGCCATTGGTGGAGTGGGAGCACGTGGCTGGGTGAGGTCATGTGGGGCGCGGGGCGGTGACGTCACCTTGTCCTGTATTTGGGTGCGAGGAAATTGGCAACCCTACCCCGGCCCTACACTGTCAGGACCTACAGTGTCCGGGCCTACAGTGTCCAGGCCCTACAGTGTCCGGGCCTACACTGTCAGGACCTACAGTGTCTGGGCCTACACCGTCAGGACCTACAGTGTCTGGGCCTACACTGTCAGAACCTACAGTGTCCGGGCCTACACTGTCAGAACCTACAGTGTCCGGGCCTACACTGTCAGGACCTACAGTGTCCGGGCCTACACTGTCAGGACCTACAGTGTCCGGGCCTACACTGTCAGGACCTACAGTGTCCGGGCCTACAGTGCCCCCTGGGCATAATACGGGACAAGGGCGGTCCCGTAAGTGACAAACCAATTTAGCCCAATATACGGGATGTCTCGGCTAATACGGGACAGTTGCCAACCCTGGGGGTGGGGGGGGGGAGAACTGGAGGAAGCCAGACACGATGAAAACGTGCAAACGCCACAAAGACAGCACAGGTGGTCTGCATATAACACAGGTCGCTGGAGTTGGGGGAGGGTTGCTCTTCTACCAGCTGCGCCACTATGCCACGCTTGCATATTTCATTGTTGTTCATGTTTATGCCTCACAAAGCCACTATTATTAAACGCTGATCCTATCAGTGTCGAAAAATATAATTTCTGTTCGAAACACAATGAATGCAATTCAAATCTGTGCCCACGTCGCCTGTGGAATGTGGATTCCAGCACAAGTCTCAAGCTCACTGCTCTGCAAAGAATTTTATCACCAGGACACCTATTGTTTCTGTGACAAAATATCCCAAATGAACAGACACTGTCTGAAGGAGGGACTCGACCCAGAACGTCACCCATTCCTTCTCTCCAGAGATGCTGCCAGTCCCGCTGAGTTACTCCAGCTTTATGCTCACAGAATGGTCTAGCCTCATTGAAATATACAGGTCCCAAACTCAGTGGACTCACAGACCAAAGGGTTTGTTTCTGAGCTGTATCTGCAAATCAAACTAAACTAAATAGTCATACTTAATAGTAAAAAACAGAAAACGCTGGAGGTGGGATTTAGAAACATAGAAAATAGGTGCAGGTCTCGACCCGAAACGTCACCCATTCCTTCTCTCCCGATACTCCAGCATTTTGTGAATGAATCGAATGGCCTCCACAGCCTTCTGTGGTAATTAATCCCACAGATTCACCACCCTCTGACTGAAGAAATTCCTCCGCATCTCCTCGCTAAAGGAACGTCCTTTAATTCTGAGGCTGTGCCCTCTGGTCCTAGACTCTCCCGCTAGTGGGAACACCCTCTCCACATCCAAGCCTTTCACTATTCGGCACGTTTTCGTTTTGACCCTTGGCTGGCTTTGCAAACATGAAATATATATTCTGCCATGCGGATTAGATCACTGGAGCAGATGTTCGGCATTGTTATTTTGACAAGCTGTCAGAACTCAGCCAGCACCTGGTGCCTTCTTGCGATGGCCAATTCAATGGTGAACCTTCCATTAGAAATTTGGACTTTAAGGTAAATGGAAGTAAATGACCCTCTGTGTAGATTAACGCACGCTCAGCACATTCTGTGTGTTTTACTGCACACGTTGGACTGGTGAAATCAACTTCTACGCGAGGTACAAATGGAAGACTTCATTGTCTGAAGAAGGGTCTCGACCCGAAACGTTACCCATGCCTTCTCTCCAGAGATGCTGCCTGTCCCGCTGAGTTACTCCAGCATTTTGTATCTATCTTCAGTTTATACCAACATCTGCAGTTCCTTCCTGCACACTTCAATGTTCTATCTTTGCACTAAACGCTACACCCTTTACCCCTGATCTGTGCCATGTGGTTGTATTTGTGTATAGACACAAACCAAAGCTGTTCACTGTGCCTCGGTACATGTGACAATAAACTAAACCAAACTAAGACATGATACAGCAGCAGGTACAAAAACAAAAAGAGACACAAAGTACTGGAGTAACGCAGCGGGTCAGGCAGCATCTGTGGAGAACATGGATAGGTGACGTTTCACAAAGTACTGGAGTAACGCAGCGGGTCAGGCAGCATCTGTGGAGAACATGGATAGGTGACGTTTCACAGAGTGCTGGAGTAACTCAGCGGGTCGGGCAGCATCTCTGGAGAACATGGATAGGTGACGTTTCAGGTTGGGTTTGACTGAAGAAGGATCTCGAGCTGAACCCATGTTCTCCAGAGATGCTGCCTGACCTGCTGAGTTACTCCAGCACTTTGTACCCTATTCTGCATTGACCAGTACCTGCAGTTCCTTGTTTCTAATGGAGTGGAATGGAATACTTATTGCCACATGCGACAAGGCAGTGAGATTCACACAAATAGCGGCCACCTACGGCCCTGACATCAGTCTGAAGAAGGGTCTCGACCCGAAACGTCACCCATTCCTTCTCTCCAGAGATGCTGCCTAACCCGCTGAGTTACTCCAGCATTTTGTGATACCTCCAAGTTACTCCAGCACGTTGGCTCCTCCTTTTGTTTCCTCCCCCCCCCAAGCCGTTCGCCCACGCTGGGTCCCCATTGTCCACTGTTCTTCTCCCCCCCCCCACATTGAGGAGCAACTCCATTGTTCAGTTCAGTTCAGAGATACAGCATGGAAACAGGCCCTTCGGCCCACCAAATCCACGCCGACCAACGGTCACCCCGTACACTAGCACCATCCTAAACACACACACACACTAGGGGAACAATTTACAATTACGCCGAAGCCAGTTAACCTACAAACCTGCACATCTTTGGAGTACGGGGGGCAAACCAGAGCACCCGGAGAAAACCCACGCAGTTCACGGGGAGAACGTACAAACTCCGCACACAGACAGCACCCGTAGTCAGGATCGAACCCGGGTCTCTGGCGCTGCAAGCGCTGCAAGGCGGCAACTCTACCGCCGCGCCACCGCGGCCGCACGTTCTCCCCCCCTCCGCGAGGTATAAAAACAACGTCTACTGACCTTTCCAAACCAGCCGTGGCCCACTTCCTTCAGGTACAGGAGGCTCTGGCGACCTAGGTCCGCTGGGTGCAGGAAGTGCCCTGTAAACAGACCAGCATTGAAGTTACCACCGAGGCCTCAGAGTCGTCCCCGTCCCCCCCTGTTGGCGACCCTCTCTGCCCCGGGACACGTCGCCTCCACTGACCCAGAGGTTACACGCTACACCGCTCCACAGCGCAGGATGTACGGAGATAGGGGAGGGGAGGGAAGGGGAGGGGGGGGGGGGGGGGGGTAGTGGTGGGGATGGGCGTTGCTGGGGCCACCGTCATTCGGGGGGGGGGGGGGGGGGAGTGGAGGAAAGATGGCGTGGAGCTGCAAGGAGGAACTCCCAGTGTTTGCTGCTGACTCAGCCGATGCAAGCGGGGTGGTGCTTTCTGGAGAGAGAGAGAGAGAGAGAGAGAGAGAGAGAGAGAGACAGAGTGATGCAATGTCAGTGGAGGCATTTCTCCCTGCATCCTCCTCCCCTGTGAGTGAATGACTGCCTGCACGGGTGAATTCCAGGCACACTGATGAGCTGAAACCAAAGGGGCCTTTGTCAGCGGCTTGCGTGAGGGAGCTCAGCTGGTAGCTCCAGAAACGCAGCACAGTTCCAGCATCATTCCACCGACATCACGCAGCTCCAAGTGAATGTAAAGATGCATTCACAGTGCATCCCCACATGCTGACTGTAAGAAAATAAAAACTGCAGATGCTGGTACAAATCGAAGGCATCTGTCTGAAGAAGGGTCTCGACCCGAAACGTCGCCCATTCCTTCTCTCCTGAGATGCTGCCTGACCTGCTGAGTTACTCCAGCATTTTGTGAATAAATACCCACATTCTGATTGGTTGCTTCCCGCTGCCCAAGGCTTCCAATGGAACAAACACCAGCCAGACAAATCACCAGCCTTGGGGAAGAAAGGAGCATTTCGGCCTTACTTTCGAAGCATCCCTCTCCCCATCAGAACTACCCCCTCCATCGACTCCTTTAAGTCCAGGCTCAAAACCTATTTCTACTCCCTAGCGTTCGAGGCCCTCTGAGGGGGCGCTGTGAACTGTTTATGTATGTGCTGTTATGTTTGTGTGCCATTGTATGTTCGTTTCTTGGTACCTGAACTGATGTACAGCACTTTGGTCAACGTGGGTTGTTTTTAAATGTGCTATACAAATAAACTTGACTTGACTTACTTTAGACTTGATCGAGATCCAGTGGGGAAACAGGCCCTTTGAGGCCACTGATGAGCCCCGTGCCGGCCAGCGATCTCCCCGCCCTGCCCCGCCCCGCCACGCACCACCTACACACACTACGGGACAATTGACAATTTTTTACTGGAGCCCAATTGACCCACAGACCTTGTACGTCTTTGGAGCGTGGGGGGAAACCGGAGCACCCGGGGAAAACCCGTGGGGTTTAGATTTTTTTTTAGATTTAGAGATACAGCGCAGAAACAGGCCCTTCGGCCCACCGGGTTCGCGCCGCCCAGCGATCCCCGCACATTAACACTATCCTACACACACTAGGGACAATTTTTACATTTGCCCGGCCAATTAACCTACAAACCTGCACGTCTTTGGAGTGGAGAACGTGCAAACTCCGTACAGGCAACACCCGTGGTCAGGATCGAACCTGGGACTCCGGCGCTGTGAGGCAGCGACTCTACCGGTGCTCCGCCGTTGACTGCAAGGTACAGGTCGACCAAGGGAAGATGACTGCCGGAGGCCCAGCAGCAGCCTGGGGCTTTCCTGAATCGGGCGGTCACAGCTCCTCCCTACATAGCACTGGAGCGTGGGCTGGGCTTGGGAAATGGGGCCACAACAGATCACCTCTAGCTCTGTAGACGATCTCTGTACAACTGCTAATCAGGGCCGGTACGTTAATACTCTCCTGGACTGTCTGCAAGAAAATAATTCCACTGTGCCTTAGCTCTTTGTTTCACGTGGCAATAAAGCACCATTGAACCACTGAGCACGGAAACAGGCCCTTCGGCCCACCGAGTCCACGCCAGTCTAAAAGCTGGAGGAGGTGCAATCACGTTTCAAAAGACTTAATGGACGGGTTTGAGTTTTAGTTTCAGTATTAGAGATACAGCGTGGAAACAGGCCCTTCGGCCCACCGAGTGAATCCACGCCGACCAGCGATCGCCTTGTACACAGTCCGACACACAAGGGGCAATCTACAGAAGCTAATGAACCTACAAGCCTGCACGTCTTTGGAGTCAGCATGGCGAGTTGGGCCGAATGGCCTGTTTCTGAGCCGTGCAGTTCTGAGCCGTTTAAGTTGTAATGTTTCAAACTGACTAACCCAGCTCCTCCATGGTGGCGCAGCGGTAGAGTTGCTGCCTTACAGAGCTTGCAGCACCGGAGACCCGGGTTCGATCCCGACAACGGGTGCTGTCTGTACGGAGTTCGTACGTTGTCCCCTGAGCCTGCGTGGGTTTTCTCCGTGATCTTCGGCTTCCTCCCACACTCCAAAGACGTACAGGTTTGTAGGTTAATTTGTGTGGTGTAAATTTAAATTGTTCCTGTACAGTGTGTAGGATGGTGTAAGTGTGCGGGGATCGCTGGTTGGCATGGACTCGGTGGGCTGAATGGCCTGTTTCCACGCAGCATCTCGAAGCTAAGCTCAACAAAGATAATGATGATACGTCAATCTACAACACTGACTGCAGCAAAAGTTCTAGCCGGTGTCTGGCATTATTAAGGTTTGCCAACAATCTCACTCCCAAATACGGGACAAGGTGATGTCACCGCCCCGCGCCCCACGTGACCTCACCCAGCCAGCGGCCATGTGCTCCCGCTCCATCAATGGTGGCCGCCCGGGCCGGGAGGCTGGTTGCTATGCAACCTCTGTTAGGCGGTGCCCAGGCCTACACTGCCTGTAGCTAAAATGTTGGAAACCTAGAGTGTCGGGACTTAAACTGTTGGGCCTAATACGGGACAAGGCACCGTACGGGACAAACCAATTTAGCCCAAAATAATACGGTTAATACGGGACAGTTGGCAACCTTATCTGGCATACACACTGTTAGTTTTAGTGGTGCGTACAGGAAGGGCAGGAAGACAGTTACTGAACGAGGAGTTAGAACAAATATCCCAGATAACATCTCAGCAAACCAGCGTTGGCTTAAGTTCCATCGTGATTATTCCCAGAGCTCGCTTCAGACAAAACCTCACAATTACTTTATTGTAAAGTGCGGTGGTTAAGGTTCATTAAGTGAACAGCTATCTCCACGTTTTGTCAAGATGCGGTTTTCTTTTCAACACCAAAGAGCGATTAAGACTGATGTCAGAACTAGGGGTCACAGTTTAAGAATAAGGGGTGGGCCATTTAGGACTGAGATGAGGAAAAACAATTTCACCCAGAAACAATAGACAATAGACAATAGGTGCAGGAGGAGGCCATTCGGCCCTTCGAGCCAGCACCACCATTCAATGGGATCATGGCTGATCATTCTCAATCAGTACCCCGTTTCTGCCTTCTCCCCATACCCCCTGACTCCGCTATCCTTAAGAGCTCTATCTAGCTCTCTCTTGAACGCATTCAGAGAATTGGCCTCCACTGCCTTCTGAGGCAGAGAATTCCACAGATTCACAACTCTCTGACTGAAAAAGTTTTTCCGCATCTCCGTTCTAAATGGCCTGCCTACCCCTTATTCTTAAACTGTGGCCCCTTGTTCTGGACTCCCCCAACATTGGGAACATGTTTCCTGCCTCTAACATGTCCAACCCCTTAATAATCTTATACGTTTCGATAAGATCTCCTCTCATCCGTCTAAATTCCAGTGTATACAAGCCTAGTCGCTCCAGTCTTTCAACATATGACAGTCCCGCCATTCCGGGAATTAACCTAGTAAACCTACGCTGCACGCCCTCAATAGCAAGAATATCCTTCCTCAAATTTGGAGACCAAAACTGCACACAGTACTCCAGGTGCGGTCTCACTAGGGCCCTGTACAACTGCAGAAGGACCTCTTTGCTCCTATACTCAACTCCTCTTGTTGTGAAGGCCAACATTCCATTGGCTTTCTTCACTGCCTGCTGTACCTGCATGCTTCCTTTCAGTGACTGATGCACTAGGACACCCAGATCTCGTTGTACGTCCCCTTTTCCTAACTTGACACCATTGAGATAATACTCTGCCTTCCTATTCTTACCACCAAAGTGGATAACCTCATACTTATCCACATTAAACTGCATCTGCCATGCATCCGCCCACTCACACAACCTGTCCAAGTCACCCTGCAACCTCATAGCATCTTTCTCGCAGTTCACACTACCACCCAGCTTTGTATCATCTGCAAATTTGCTAATGGTACTTTTAATCCCTTCATCCAAGTCACTAATGTATATTGTAAATAGCTGCGGTCCCAGCACAGAGCCTTGCGGTACCCCACTAGTTACTGCCTGCCATTCTGAAAGGGTCCCATTTATCCCCACTCTGTGGAATTCTCTGCCACAGAAGGTAGTGGAGGCTGATTCACTGGATGTTTTCAAGAGAGAGTTAGATTTAGCTCGCAGGGCTAATGGAATCAAGGGATATGGGGAAAAAGCAGGAGCGGGGAACTGATTTTAGTTGATCAGCCATGATCATATTGAATGGCGGTGCGTACAGGCTCGAAGGGCCGAATGGCCTACTCCTGCACCTGTTTTTCTATCTTTGTTTCTATGTTGGAAGAATCCAAACGGCAAAGACAGGATGGGGCCACGTTACCTTGGCAACGGGCCATGCTGAGTCGGTTCCACATCAAGTGGCTTCACGAATGGGCTTTTGACAGCCTCCACTCTCCCTGTGAATTCCCACCCAAGGACGTTGCTGATCGTTCAGTACAGATGTGGAAAAGGACAGCAGCCCAGGGCAGTGTACACATGTGGAACCAGCTGCCAGAGGAGGTCGTTGAGGCAGCTAACCCTGGCCTGGCTCCGCTATCCTTAAGAGCTCTATCTAGCTCTCTCTTGAATACATATAAGGCTTGAATTTGATGCCATAAGTGATAGGAGAAGAATTAGGCCATTCGGCCCATCATCTACTCCGCCATTCAATCACAGCTGATCTATCTCTCCCTCCAAACCCCATTCTCCTGCCTTCTCCCCACTAACCCCTGACACCCGTACTAATCAAGAATCTATCTATCTCTGCCTTAAATATATCTTTTGACTTGGCCTCCACAGCCTTCTGTGGCGATGAATTCCACAGATTCACCACCCTCTGACAAAAGAAATCCCCAACTCCTTCCGAAAGGAACGTCCTTTAATTCTGAAGGCTGTGCCCTCTGGTCCTAGACTCTCCCACTAGTGGAAACATCCTCTCTGTCCAGGGCTTTCACTCTACTCGGTAAATTCCAATGAGGTCCCCCCACCCACATCCTTCTAAACTCCAGCCAGTAGAAGCCCGGTGCTGTCAAACGCTCATCATATGTTAACCCACTCATTCCTGGACAATACGGCTCACCCCCTCCGTGACACACTGGCCAACCTGAGGAGCACCTTCAGCAACAGACTGGTCCCACCAAGATGCAGCACAGAACGCCACAGGAGATCCTTCTTCCCTGTGGCTATCAAACTGTCCAACTCCTCCCCCTTCTGTCATGGGGTAGACTGACCCCCCCCCCTCCCCTCCCAATCTTTGCACATCCCCAATCATTTCCACTCATCACTTTAATTTCATGTTTCATGTATCTTGTGATTTAGGGCTGTTGGCAGATCAATTTCCCTCCTGGGATAAATAAAGTTCCATCGTATCGCATTGCATCGTGTGATGGATGGTGTTGGCATACCTGGGGGATCGCTGTACCTTCTAAAACCTAAAATCTAAAGAGCTATCGTATTGTATCGTATCAATAGACAATAGACAATAGGTGCAGGAGGAGGCCATTCGGCCCTTCAAGCCAGCACCGCCATTCAATGTGATCATGGCTGATCATTCTCAATCAGTACCCCATTCCTGCCTTCTCCCCATACCCCCTGACTCCGCTATCCTTAAGAACTCTATCTAGCTCTCTCTTGAATGCATTCAGAGAATTGGCCTCCACTGCCTTCTGAGGCAGAGAATTCCACAGATTCACTGAAAAAGTTTTTCCTCATCTCCGTTCTAAATGGCCTACCCCTTATTCTTAAACTGTGGCCCCTGGTTCTGGACTCCCCCAACATTGGGAACATGTTTCCTGCCTCTAGCGTGTCCAACCCCTTAATAATCTGTGGAATTCTCTGCCTCAGAAGGCCATGGAGGCCAATTCTCTGAATGCATTCAAGAGAGAGCTAGATAGAGCTCTTAAGGATAGTGGAGTCAGGGGGTATGGGGAGAAGGCAGGAACGGGGTACTGATTGAGAATGATCAGCCATGATCACATTGAATGGCGGTGCTGGCTCGAAGGGCCGAATGGCCTCCTCCTGCACCTATTGTTTATTGTCTATAATCTTATATGTATGGTATCGTATGGTTCCTGAGATGGCTCTCGGAAACCCCCTCCGGACGCTCGCCAGCGCGCCCACACATCCTCGCTCAGATGTGCAGCCTCTCTGCTTACCTGGCCTGGTGGACGGCTGGCTTGACACTGGGAGGGAGACATCGGTGAGGGGCAGGATGTAAACCTCAGGTCCATTCTGCAAGGAGGACGTGGTGTGGGGTGAGCTGTCCCCCGGGTAGTCCTCACCAGCGTTGTTCTCAAACTCCTGCGGGAAGACAGAGAACCAGATTTTAGTCCCCGCGTCCGGGTTGGGAATTGGGAATCCGAGGATTGTTCCAGGTACGGGGGAAACGAAGCAGAGAAGAGGCGTATCCAAAGGGAGCTTTCAAAGGCAAAAACGACAATTCGTATTCAACGGAAGCACAAAGCGGAACGACCCATTGTAAAATCACTAGCTAGGTACCAGTAGGAATCACAGTTTCGGCCACAGGTAACTTCAGCCACAGGCATTTGACACCATTCTTTACACCTGGAAAAGCAGCCAACATTTCTCAAAGACAAAGAGATGCTGCCTGTCCCCCTGAGTTACTCCGGCATTCTGTGTCCTTGATCAAAGACATGTCTTATCCTGGTCATTCCTTCTTCCCACCACTCCCATCAGGCAGAAGGCACAGAAGCTTGATTGCGCACAACACCAGACTCAGGAACAGCTTCTACCCCTCTGCTGTCAGGCTTCTGAACGGTCCTTCCATAAGCTCGGGGACTGTCCGATTCACCTCTACCCCGTTGATGTGCTTCAACGCTGGGAACTACGTTCTGCAACCCGTATCCTCCCCTTTGCTCGACCTATTGTAGTTGAGTTTGAGTTTGAATCTGAACTTTGTAGGTTGATTGGCTTTGGTAACATTGTAAACAGTCCCCAATGTGCAGGACAGTGTTTGTTAGTGTTAGTGTACGGGGTGATCACTGGTCCACACGGACTCGATGGGTCAAAGGGCCTGTTTCCAGGCTGTACCTCTGAAGTCAGTCTCTGCCTGATCTGACAGGCTGGTGGTTATAGAGTGGTACCGTGTGGAAACAGGCCCTTCGGCCCCACTTGACCACACCACCCAACATTTCCCAGCTACACTAATCCCACCTGCCAACTTTTGGTCCATATCCCTCCAAACCTGTCCTATCCATGTATCTGCCTAACTGCTTCTTAAATGTTGGGATAGTCCCAGCCTCAACTACCTCCTCCAGCAGCTCGTTCCAAACACCCACCACCCTCTGTGTGAAAAAGTTACTCCTCAGATTCCTATTAAATCTTTTCCCCTTCACCTTAAACAATAGACAATAGGTGCAGGAGTAGGCCATTCGGCCCTTCGAGCCAGCACCACCATTCAATGTGATCATGGCTGATCATTCTCAATCAGTACCCGTTCCTACCTTCTCCCCATACCCCCTGACTCCACTATCCTTAAGAGCTCTATCTAGCTCTCTCTTGAATGCATTCAGAGAATTGGCCTCCACTGCCTTCTGAGGCAGTGAATTCCACAGATTTACAACTCTGACTGAAAAAGTTTTGAAAAACCTATGTGCTCTGGTCCTCGATTCACCTACTCTGGGCAATAGACTCTGTGCGTCTACCCGATCTATTCCTCTCATGATCTTATACACCTCTATAAGGTCGCCCCCTCATCCTCCTGCGCTCCAAGGAATAGAGTCCCAGCCTGTTCAACCTCTGCCTGTAGCTCAGACCCTCTAGTCCTGGCAACTGGTTATGCTGTTAACGACTGGTGTTAGACTATGTCTTCATCAGCCAACCTAACATCACCATCCACACTGCTTATTATTCTCCACTGAGCAAACTGTGTGGCCTTGTTGTTAGTCATAGTGAGCCAAACAATCCACTTTATCTTTCCTCTCTCCACCACTCTGCCCTTCCTCAGTCTCTGCAGTTTTGCTCGCGGGAAGAATCTCCAAGATGACAGCCTTTGTTTCCCTTAAGCTCCAAACTCTTGTGCTTTGAAGTCTAAGTTTACTTGCACAGAATCCGTCCATGGCAGTCTTTTTTAAAATTTAGTTTTTATTCATTTAGATAGAAGCGCGGAAACAGGCCCTTCAGCCCACCGAGTCCGTACCAACCAGCGATCCCCGCACATTAACACTACCCTATACACACGAGGGACAACTTACTTTTGTACCAAGCCAATCGACCTACAAACCTGCACGTCTTTGGAGTGTGGGAGAAAACCGAAGATCTCGGGGAAAACCCACGCAGGTCACGGGGAGAACGTACAAACTCCGTATGGACAGCACCTGTGGCTAGGATCGAACTCGGGTCCCTGGAGCTGTAAGGCAGCAATTCTATCACTGCGTCACCGTGCCCACGCCCAGAAATCATAGCATGCTTCATATATTCATAGCTTCTTAAGTCATAGGAGCAGAATTCGGCCATTCGGCCCATCGAGTCTGCTCCGCCATTCAATCATGGCTGATCTATTCAATTAGGCCATTCGGCCCATCGAGTCTGCTCTGCCATTCAATCATGGCTGATCTATTCAATTAGGCCATTCAGCCCATCGAGTCTGCTCCGCCATTCAATCATGGCTAATCTATTCAATTAGGCCATTCAGCCCATCGAGTCTGCTCCGCCATTCAATCATGGCTGATCTATTCAATTAGGCCATTCGGCCCATCGAGTCTGCTCCGCCATTCAATCATGGCTGATCTATTTTTCCCCATTCTCCTGGCTTCTCCCCATAACCCTTGTTAGGGTCCGACTTCAGGAGCTCCAAGCCGCAAGTGTTTTGAGCGCCCCGATGCGGAAGCTTCGATCGCCCCGACGCGGGAGTTTCGAGCGCCCCGACACGGAAGCTTCGATCGCCCCGACTGCGGGAGAAAAGGAGGAAAGACTTTATTGCCTTCCATCACAGTGAGGAATGTGGGTCATCTGTGTGGTGGATGTTTATGTTAACTTTTATGTAGTTGTGTGTCTTGTTGCTATTTTTGGTATGGCTGTATGGCAAATCAAATTCTTTGTATGTTGCAAAACATACTTGGCTTATGAAATTATGTTTACGATTACGATTAATGAAGAATCTGCCAGTTTTTGTTTTAGAAATACCCAATGATTTGGCCTCCACACGAATCCTTTACCCTAAATTTTGACTCTGTTCCCCATGGCCCAGGAGAGAACTCCCCGACTGGGAGCCACTTCCGTCTGCCGCCCCTTCACTGCTAGCGATTCTCCCCTTTGTTCAAACCAGAATAATCTCGGCTTCTCCGGTTTAAACTCGGAGCTGAAACTTGGAGCTGAACGACCCCAGTAAAACGTTCCCGCAACCTCTCTGGGAACTTTCCATCCTTCCTGAAAGCCTGCCGAACGTGCTGCAAAGTAAGGGGAAACTAACTGCAGACGCTGGTTTGAACCGAAGGCTGACACAAAACGCTGGAGTAACTCAGCGGGTCAGGCAGCATCTCGGGAGGGAAAGGAACGGGTGACGTTTCGGGTCGAGACCCGTCTTCAGCTGCTAAACTCTTGTGGGAGAGAGGAGGAGAACTTCTTCAAAGTTGACAAGCCTTGAGGAGTTTTCGCAGTGGAGCGGCAAAATGTGTAGGAAGCTCCTGAAGAAGGGTCTCGACCTGAAACGTCACCCATTCCTTCTCTCCTGAGATGCTGCCTGACCCGCTGAGTTACTCCAGCATTTTGTGCCTACCTTGGATGCTGCAAACTAATCTCCTTTAGACTTTAGAGACACAGCGCCGAAACAGGCCCTTCAGTGCACTGACCCCACGCTGACTGGAGACCCCCCCACACACCAGTACTATCCTACACACACACACACACACTGGGGGCAATTCACAATTTTTAACCGAAGCCAATTAACCTGCAAACCTGCATGTCTTTGGAGTGTGGGAGGAAACCGGAGCACCCGGAGAAAACCCACGCGGTCACGGGGAGAACTTGCAAACTCCGTACAGACAGCACCCGTAGTCAGGATCGAACCCGGGTCTCTGGCGCTGTGAGGCAGCAACTCTACCGCTGTGCCACCGTGCCGACCGCTGACTGCACGTGATTCATATCTCTCTGTGTAGGAACAAAACTGCAGATGCTGGTTTAAATCGAAGGTAGACACACAATGCCGGAGTAACTCAGCGGGTCAGGCAGCATCTCGGGAGAGGAAGAATGGGTGACGTATAAAGAAGGGTCTCGACCCGAAACGTCACCCGTTCCTTCTCTCCCCAGATGCTGCCTGACCCGCTGAGTTACTCCGGCATTGTGCGTCTACGTTCGTATCTCCCCGCTCCCTGCATGTACCTGTAGCCTCTTAAATGCTACATGGTTCCAATGTGTTGCAGAGGTTCAAAGTTGCACCCTTACTTCCACTCCATGCTGGAGTAACTCAGCATTTCGACCAACGCGACTCACCTGCGATCCATACTCTCTGACCTCTGTGGAGCACAGCATTCCCACCAAGACAGCCGGGTGGACTTTTACACACGAGTGCGAACACAAACAGTCGCTCGAGCAGCGGAGGAGATTTTGGCTCGGAAATGTGTAGAATAATGGACCAAGTAAACTGTGGGCACGGCAGCTTGATGATAACAATCTGGTGGTGGCCCCCATGAAATCATCCAACTGGAAAAGCAAATGACACCAGCAGAGATGTCACGTAACGTCGTGAGGTGCTGGCGCTGTCATTTAGCTTAGTTTAGAAGCACAGTGTGGAAACAGGCCCTTCGGCCCACCGAGTCCACGCCAACCAGCGATCCCCGCACATTAACACTATCCTAAACACACCGGGGAAAATTTAGACATGGACCAGGCCAATAAACCCACACACCTGCACGTCTTTGGAGTGTGGGAGGAAACTGAAGACCTCAGAGAAAACCCACGCAGGTCACGGGGAGAACATACAAACTCCGTACAGACAGCGCCCGTAGTCGGGATCGAATCTGGTGCTGCAAGTGCTGTAAGGCAGCAACTCTACCGCTGCGCCACCGTGCCGCTCGGTTGTCTAAGATCTACTGGACTAAGCGAAGCATCGAACTTCTCCTGACCCTACAAACATAAATCTGGAAAGTGCCATTGGGACCCCTTAAGGGCAGTTGGCCCATAGTGTGGACTAATGCTTCTGGGAGCCTCAATGACAGATATTCATGTGCGTGATCCAATACCAATCAGATAGAAACGGGCACAAAGTGCTGGTGTAGCTCAGCCAGTCAAGCGGCATCTCTGGAGAACATAGACAGGTGATGTTTTGGGTCAGGTCCCTTCTTCTGAAGAAGGATCCTGACCCAAAACATCACCCTTCCACGTTCTCCAGAGATGCTGCCAGACCCACTGAGTTACTCCATCGCTTTCTGCCCTTTTGTGTAAACCAGCATCTGCAGTTCCTTGTTTCTACAATTAGATACAAGCATTTTCACGGGATTAGACAAATCGTCGGTGGGTTTTGCTCCCTCTGTGCAGAGCCACAAGAGATACAACCAAAGATACTAGAGGAGCAAGAAGGGCCACTCCGTTGAAATCGCCTATACTGAAGTGTGGTACGCAAAGGAGCGAAACCCACCGTTCGCTCTGCCTCTCGCAGTGTAATCAGTGTTTTGGGGGAACAGTATGTGTGATGATACCATAAAAATGCAGAATATGTCTCATCTATCATATCATCATATCATATATATACAGCCGGAAACAGGCCTTTTCGGCCCACCAAGTCCGTGCCGCCCAGCGATCCCCGTACATTAACACTATCCTACACCCACTAGGGACAATTTTTACATTTACCCAGCCAATTAACCTACAAACCTGTTTTTAAATGTTTCTGCGAGTTTCTGCCTAATAAAATGGCGCCCTGACACACTACGGTTTTTAGGGCCCAGTGGTCTATCTTGCTCTGCTCTATTATCTTTGGATACAACAGGGTAAAGGTTCAATAACTTTCTGATCTTCCCCATTCCATTGCTAAGATCAGCAATCAAGGTATCTTTTTAGTATCCCAGCTAAATTATAGAAGAGGCCTCAAATCAGCATAGTCAAGGTTGAGTCTCACCTCCCCTCCCTCCTCTCCCCTCTCCCATCAGGCAAGTACTGAAGTGTGAAAACGTACACCTCCAGATTCAGGGATAGTATCTTCCCGGCTGCTATCAGGCAAATGAACTTTCTTACAAAAACAACTGGAGATGGGTCCTGATCTGCTATCGACCTCAATGGAAATCCTCGGACTATCTTTGATCGGACTGCACTGGACTTTATTCACATTATTCCCACTATCTGTACACAGTGGATGTCTCGATTGCGAACATGTATTGTCTTTCCGCTGACTGGTTAGCGCGCAACAAAAGCTTTTAAAAGACAATAGACAATAGGTGCAGGAGGAGGCCATTCGGCCCTTCGAGCCAGCACCACCATTCAATGTGATCATGGCTGATCATTTTCAATCAGTACCCCGTTCCTGCCTTCTCCCCATACCCCCTGACTCCGCTATCCTTAAGAGCTCTATCTAGCTCTCTCTTGAATGCATTCAGAGAATTGGCCTCCACTGCCTTCTGAGGCAGAGAATTCCACAGATTCACAACTCTCTGACTGAAAAAGTTTTTCCTCATCTCCGTTCTAAACGGCACTACCCCTTATTCTTAAACTGCGGCTCGGTACAAGTGACAATAAACTAAACTGGAACCTTACCTTTGATCAAGTGCATGGAGTGGCGACCATCTAAGATACATCAAGGCATCTAGTCGTTGCTCACGGTGCATTCAGAGGAGGTAGGCAAAGTAAATATTCGTCCCTCGGTGTGTGCTGCCACTTGTTGACAGAGGCAGCACCACAGCGTTTGTTAAATACCAGCTACCAGAAGTGCCTCTTACATAATCGTTGGTTACTCATGGTCGGGATGAATGGTTGGGTTATTTTGGTCTCCGCGCTCACTTGCGTCGCCTCTGCCTGAAATCCTGTGGAGCATTGCATCTCGATGCCTCTCATCCTCCACCTCCTGCTGATCAGGAGTGCAATGAAACCCATGGACTCTCCCTCCCTCTCTCTCTCCCTCTCTCTCAGCAATATCACTCCCTTCGTCCTCCGCCCCAAGAGTGTAATTGCACCAAGCTGCCTCCAATGCGTTTCTGAATGATGTGACGGAAGTACAGCCGCTTCCCATACGGAACAGTTTGGGAGAATTTGTGTGGGAAGGAACTGCAGGTGCTGGTTTAAACCGAAGACAGGCACAAAAAGCTGGAGTAACTCAGCGGGGACAGGCAGCAACCCTGGAGAGACGGAATGGGTGACGTTTCGGGTCGAGACCCTTCTTGGAGAGTTTAATGCCTTCTACATCACCGGCCAGTTACGTTTCACACAGGGGGACCCGTGGTGTTTTCTCGGTCAATTCTGGATTTAACAGTCCTTTCTGGATCGCCACCAGAGGGGTGGCAAAGGTCACATCTGAGGCAGCAGCGAGCTAACTTCTTGTTTTGTGTAAAATGCCAACAAGCCTCCACAAAAATCCCAACGATGGTAAGTATTTCTTGACATTTCTCCCCTGCGTGAGGTGACCTCCAGCTAGTTTCAACAAGGGCGACAGAGAAGTCTTTATGATTTTGCCCTGCAACGGTTATCTGAATATCGTCAAACATTCCGATCATATATTGCAAACTTAATTCCAAGGCTTAGGCCGTAAACTGCTGAGGCAGCTGTGCACTCAAATCAGCAAGATGGAATTCATCTCTCCTGCTGGGATTGTGAAATTAAATATCAATTACAAGGATCCGACAGAGAATAATCATTTTTTTCACCAGCGTGTGAACATTACTGGTTGCAATCCAATGCTTTGCAAACGGATAATTGCTTCAGTTTGTGTGGAGACCGGGGAGCATGCATTGGGTTTCATGCACGGCAGAACAACACAAGAGTCACCAAGGGACACAAAGTGCTGGAGTAACTCAGTAACTCAGCAAGTCAGGCAGCATCTCTGGAGGCCAACTACCTGCCTAACAAAAACCCTTCCTCACCTATGTCCACCTATTCTTGCTATCGAGGGCGTGCGGCGTACGTTTACTAGGTTAATTCCCGGAATGGCGGGACTGTCGTACGTTGAAAGACTGGAGCGACTAGGCTTGTATACACTGGAATTTAGAAGGATGAGAGGAGATCTTATCGAAACGTATAAGATTATTAAAGGGTTGGACACGTTAGAGGCAGGAAACATGTTCCCAATGTTGGGGGAGTACAGAACAAGGGGCCACAGTTTAAGAATAATGGGTAGGCCATTTAGAACTGAGATGAGGAAAAACTTTTTCAGTCAGAGAGTTGTGAATTTGTGGAATTCTCTGCCTCAGAAAGCAGTGGAGGCCAATTCTCTGAATGCATTCAAGAGAGAGCTAGATAGAGCTCTTAAGGATAGCGGAGTCAGGGGGTATGGGGAGAAGGCAGGAAAGGGGTACTGATTGAGAATGATCAGCCATGATCACATTGAATGGCGGTGCTGGCTCGAAGGGCCGAATGGCCTCCTCCTGCACCTATTGTCTATTGTCTATTACCTGCCACGCACGGTAGACACAAAAAGCTGGAGTAACTCAGCGGGTCCGGCAGCATCTCGGGAGTGAAGGAATGGATGATGTTTCGGGTCGAGACCCTTCTTCAGACTGTTACTCCAGCATTTTGTGTCTACCTTCCATTTTAAACAACATCCGCAGTTTTTCTCCTGCACATATTACCTGCCACGCTTTGTCCTGCCTTTCCACTTTCCCAGCTTTCTTCTTCCCCCCCCACCCCACCCCCAAATGAGTCGGAGGAAGGGTCCCAGAGTGTGAGTCTTTGGAAACCGGAATACCCGGAGAAAACCCACGCAGGTCACGGGGAGAACGTACAAACTCTGTGCAGACAGCACCCACAGTCAGGATTGAACCCGGGTCTCTGGCGCTGTAAGGCAGCAACTCTACCGCTGCGCCACCGTGCCACTCACAGCGGTCACCTGTGTTAGAAAACGTCATGAATCCAAGGAAAAGGTTGCAATGGTTTAAACAACAGGACATTACAGAATAGTGAAAGGCTTGGATAGAGTGGATGCGGAGAGGATGTTTCCACTAGTGGGAGAGTCTGGGACTAGAGGTCACAGCCTCAGAATTAAAGGACGATCTTTTAGGAAGGAGATGAGGAGGAATTTCTTTAGTCAGAGGGTGGTGAATCTGTGGAATTCTTTGCCACAGGAGGCCAAGTCAGCGGATATATTTAAGGCAGAGATAGATAGATTCTTGATAAGTACGGGTGCCAGAGGTTATTGGGAGAAGGCAGGAGAATGGGGTTGGGAGGGAGAGACAGATAGAAACATAGAAACATTAAAAATAGGTGCAGGAGTAGGCCATTCAACCCTTCGAGCCAGCACCGCCATTCAATATGATCATGGCAGATCATCGACAATCAGTACCCGGTTCCGGCTTTTCCCCATATCCCTTGATTCCCTTAGCCCCAAGAGCTAAATCTAACTCTCTCTTGAAAACATCCAGTGAATTCTCTGTGGCAGAGAATTCCACTGATTCACAACTCTCTGGGTGAAAATGTTTTTCCTCATCTCAGTCCTAAATGGCCTACCCCTTATTCTTAAAGTGTGACCCCAGGTTCAGGACTCCCCCGACATTGGGAACATTTTTCCTGCATCTAGCACTGTCTAAATTCCTTAAGAATTCAATATGTTTCTATAAGATCCCCTCTCATCTTTCTAAATTCCAGCGAATACAAGCCCAGTCGACCCATTCTTTCACCATACGTCAGTCCCGCCATCCCGGGGATTAACCTGGTGAACCTACGCTGCACTCCCTCAATAGCAAGGAGTGTCCTTTACTTAAATTAGGAGACCAAAACTGCACACAATGCCCCAGGTACGATTGAATGGCGGAGTAGACTTGATGGGTGGAATGGCCTAATTCTGCTCCTGTCACTTATGATCTTGTGTTCTCAGCACGATGGTGATTGAAATATTTCCGTGGGGCCCTGCCTCTTGACTTTGTTGGATCTGACCTTCAGACGTGCATGCACTCTGCCTTGTGATAGAGTGAGTATGTGTGAGCTGCATAAACTACTCTCCGAAGCTCAGATCAAGATTCCATCCGCACAAGTTTCTCCGCTGCATGTTAAGCAGCAAGGGGGGGGGGGGAGATGATGTTTGACACAGAGGGAACTGTGGTGCTTTGTCAGTCATTGCATTGCTAAACATTCAGTGTGTACTTAAACGTAATTTTCCCGTAAGGAGACAACCTGCTATTTTCTCGGTGTTGTTATTATTCTGGATTAACTTGCCTTCTGACTCACGCACAAGCTTGCGATATTGCTTGTTCAGCAAAAACAGGGGTTTCTTAAGCTAGGGCATCACGGTGGTGCAGCGGTAGAGTTGCTGCCTTACAGCGCCAGAGACCCAGGTTCAATCCTGACTATGGATGCTGCCTGTACGGAATTTGTACGTTCTCCATGTGACTGCGTGGGTTGCTCTGATTTCCGCCCACACCCCAAAGAGGTGCGGGTTTGTAGGTTAATTGGCTTAGGTAAAAATTTAAAATTGTCCCTAGTGTGTTAGTGTACAGTGATCGCTGGTCGGTGCGGATTCAGTGGGCCTAAGGGGCTATTTCTGCGCTGTATCTCTAAACTAAACTAAACTGGCGGTGCTGGCTCGAAGGGCCGAATGGCCTACTCCTACACCCATTGTCTATTGTCAAAACTAAACTAAGCTAAACTAAACTGAAACTGCAAAAAATGGGCAACAAACTTTGCCCGACAGAAGTTGTTGCTGTATTTCACAAATCTGTTTGTTGATAAATTCCCTTTTAGAGAAGTGGCGCTGTTCTGTAATAGCATCTTAGTTTAGAGATACAGCATGGAAACAGGCCCTTCGGCCCTTCCGAGTCCACCTCGACAAGGATCAGGATACCATTTGGTTGTGAGAAGTGAAAATCTCTCATTTATTTAGTTCAGCATGGGAAAAGTTCAGGTTCAATAAAATCCAAACAAACACACAGACAATGACAATAAAATTTTCTTCTGATTCTGAAAAAAAATCCTCTGATTAAACAGCCCCCAAGCTCCAAACTACATTGACTTGGGGGCATTAGTTTAGTTTAGTTTAGTTTAGTTGAGAGATACAGCGATGAAACAGGCCTTTCGGCCCACCGAGACCGTGCCGACTGGCACAGACAGTAGAGAAGGGCAGCACGGTGACCCGGGTTCGATCCCAAATACGGGCGCTGTCTGTACAGAGTTTGTACATTCTCCCCCGTGACCTGCGTGGGTTTTCTCCCGGATCTCCGGTTACCTCCCCCACTCCAAAGACGTGCAGGTTTGTAGGTTAATTGACTTGGTTTAATAGTAAATTGACCCTAGTGTGTGTAGGATAGTGTTAATGTGCGGGGATCGCTGGTCGGCACGGACTCGGTGGGCCGAAGGGCCTGTTTCCTCGCTGTAGTTCTCAACTAAACTAAACTAAACTAATGCCCCCGAGTCAATGTAGTTTGGAGCTTGGGGGCTGTTTATCAGAAGATTTTTCTTCTCAGAATCAGAAGAAGATGTTATTGGCCAAGTATGTATACATACAAGGAATTTGACTTGGTGCTTTGCTCACATGCGGTAAAAACATGGTAAAATAAAAAAATAAAAAAAATTATATTTTTAAATAAATGTATAAAAACTGTATTGTTTATATGCACATCCCTCCAAATACACTGCTATTCGTGTAATATGTCAAGTACTGCAGGAAGCTTTATGGGTGGCACGGTGGCGCAGCGGTAGAGTTGCCGCCTTACAGCGAATACAGCGCCGGAGACCCGGGTTCGATCCCGACTGCGGGCGCTGTCTGTACGGAGTTTGTACGTTCTCCCCGTGACCTGCGTGGGTTTTCTCCGAGATCTTCGGTTTCCTCCCACACTCCAAAGACGTACAGGTCCGTCGGTTAATTGGCTTGGTAAATGTAAAAACTGTCCCTGGTGGGTGTCGGATGGTGTTAACGTGCGGGGATCGCTGGTCGGCGCGGACCCGGTGGGCCGTAAGGGCCTGTTTCCGCGCTGTATCTCTAAACCAAACTAAAACTAAGCTGGCTTTATTGTCAAGGTTTCAGTATCCATGTTATCTTTCATAAACCACGTTAGATATCTATATACTAAAACTCTCGTTTGTATGTTTGGTTGTTCCTGAACTGCCGTCAAAACGGCGCACGATAGCGCGACAATTTTAGGCCCACCTTACTTTCTCACTGTTGTCCCCTTTGGTGCTAATGGAAGAGGTTTCTTTGAAATCGGAGTTATACTTTTAAAGTTATTCACATTTTACAGGTTAAATCTATCTCCGAGGGAGGGAGGGGGGAGGGGGGGGGGGAGAGAGAGAGGGGAGGGGGGAGGTGCTGCACCAATGCAGGAGAGGTTTGGGCCCAAAGGGTCCACTTGGTCTAGTAACATTTAGCAGACAATCGGCAATAACGGACACCATTCCCCCCGCTACGGTCTGTTATTACGAGGATTATCTGCATCCACAACTCAGTGATACTTCGATTCCAAAAAGATGCTCGACCTTTCATAATTATTGAAAGGACGCCCAGTTTAACCTGTCACCTCAGGAAACAACGGATACCTGTAAAAAAAAAAAAAAGGACTCTTGTCGTGAGAATCAATACAAAATAAACATCAGAAAGGATTCACAGACAGTCGTAACTATGAACCAAGGCAACGTGCAACTGAAAACACAAGGGAAACAGTGAAGAACTCAACGGAGTTTCTAGAAGCATGATCTAGCCCAGTTCCAAGACTCACGACAGAGGACGTGTCGACATTACACCCCAGCACACTTGTGGAAGTATATCTGCTTTCCCCGCACCACCCCTCAAAGCCAAACACACACCACCAGCTAACCGTTGAGTTTAACCGTTGCCACCAGACATGGTTTAAGCTTTCCTACCTTTTGGCTGAAATGTTTGACAGCAGAGGTCGGCTCCTGTGGGAATGAAGATGGAGAGATGACATTTTGGAGACAAACAATGCATTTTGGTTCTGAGAGAGTCTTAACGGTGCATGAGGCAAAGCAAATGCCGCTTGAAGCATGGGAGACATTCATGGGTTGAGTGTGGGGAGGTCAGGGAAAGCCAGGGGGGGTAGCTTGTGAAGCCATGGCCAGCTTCCTGCGCCAACGTTGCAGTGTGCGCCATCTTCTGAGCCATCTCCCAAACTCAGGGCCCGACGTCCAAGAACAAAAACGAGCAGCAGATGAATGGGAACTCCATCCTCTCCGACTCACAAGTCATCCAGACTTGAGGTTAGATATCCCGGGTGCTTCGTCCCGGAATTAAATCCTGGAATTCCCGCCCTGACAGGACTATGACCAGGAGGACTGCAGCGGTTCAAGTCATGGTGGCCCATCGCCATCTTCTCAGGGGCAATTGGGGGCGAGCAGTAAATGGAGGCCTCGCCAACAATGCCCACGTCCCCATGACGGGAACAACCAAAACCTTTCCGATTGGAACCAGCTACAAAATAATTGTTCGTAGCTTTAAATATTTAGAGTCCGCAATCAGGTCAGGAATTGGAGCATCTCCCATCTTCTGGTGATGGTGCCCACAATCTCCAGCCTGGCTTTGAGATTCCATCTTGGATTCCGTCGCCATGGCGACTGTTCCTCAAGCATTGGCCTCTCGATCAGCGTACCACGCACTTTGACCCCGATCCACGCGTCATCCTTCCTTTTACATGAGACACCCACCATCCTTTTTTAAATGTGATTTGGTGCATCACATGCACTATAATCTGCTCCATAATTCTCACTGGGAAAACCAGATTCCTTGACTCCCAGCCTCTCTCTTAATGGTCGGACTAGAGCGGGAACGTGACGAACCAATTCTGGTCGAGGTACTTTGGGAAGGATGTGAGACGCTTGTGTTTTGGGGCAGAGGAGGTGACTCAGATAGTTACCAGGGTTGAAAGGCTTCACACCGGGGAGCTGTTGCCCTCTGAAGCAGAGGAGGCAGGGCCCGGGATGGGAAGGTGGGCTCCACGGAGAGACGGTTCCATGAGCCGGGGAGACAGGTTTAAGTTACCGATGTCGAGACGAGGGAGGAAACTGCAGCACCCGGAGGAACCCCACCCAGTCACAGGGAGAACGTGGAAAAACTCCGCACGGAGGCCAGGATCGAACCAGGGCCTCTGGCGCTGTGAGGCAGCAACACCACCTCTGTGCCGGCCTCGATGTGAATATGAGACGAGGGGTGGGGGGGAGACTATATCACATTTTAAAAAGCGTGATGGGTGGATGCAAGATGCGTGGATCGGGGTCAAAGTGCGCGGTGCGCTGATCGTGAGGAATGGTTGCCTTGGTGATGGAAGCCAAGATGGAATCTCAAAGCCAGGCTGGAGATTGCAGGCCCCGTCACCGTAAGAGGGGAGATGGTGAGGGTGTCCTTCAAGGGTAACCAGACCTGACGACAGAGAAGGTGGGAGAATGGGGTTAGGAGGGAGAGATAGATCAGCCATGTTTGAATGGCGGAGTAGACTTGAGGGGCCGATAGGCCGAAATTGTGCTCCTACCACTTATGGCCTTATGACATCTGACGTTGTGAAGTTTTGACAAGTAGCCCCTACTCCACAGAGATGGAGGCCAATCCTTTTCATTTGAAACGTGAATCTTTTGGTGCCAAGTTGCCGGGATTTTAGTTTTCAAACACTTTTTGTTGAAAATCGAGGGGCTCCATCACTGAACTGCCGCCATTGGTCACTGAAATGGTTCAGAAGGCCTAATTGGACAAGCACAATGAGATTGGATTAAGAAAAAACCCCATGCAGCCGGGCAAAAATATCACTGCGTTTTGATAGAGTCGGTGAAGAGTGGACGGGATCTTTCTTTTTAGTTTAATTTAGTTTAATATTGTCACGTGTACCAAGGTACAGTTGAATGACAATCCAGTCAGCGGAAAGACTACAGTACATGTGATTGGAGTCAAGCCATCCAGTGTACAGGAGGCAAAAAAAATGGGGGAATAATGCTGAGTGCAAGGTAAAGCCCAACAAGATCCGATTGATGATAGTTCGAAGATCTCCAGTGAGGTAGATAGATAGACACAAGATGCTGGAGTAACAGAGGGAGACATGGAGATATGAAACGGGTAAGGTGTGAAGACGAGAGATCAAAGGGGATGCCGATCAAGGAGAAAAAAGTCGAGTGGATCAATATTAGGCTCGAAGGGCCGATTGGCCTACTCCTGCACCTATTGTCTATTGGCTGAGGGGAAGATGCCAACGAGGCATACAGTCAGCAAAAGGTGGTAAAAATCAAACAGGGAGAGGTAGATAGGACGTAGATAGGTCAGGGCCACTCTCTAGCTGGTGAGGGGCTAGTGGAATAACAGCTGGGATTCTAGACCCAGCTGCTAATTCTAGTTTGCCATTGTTTCACCTGGTGCCAAAGGATGTGGAAATATCTTCCACAATGCAAATGTGGCACGATGACAATAGTCTACCTTTATAAAAAGAACAGATGCAAGGATTGAGTTGTGGAAGCAGGGGTCTAGAGGATGGAAGAGAGAAACTGAGTCTAACGACCCGGTGACAAGACTGCATCACGTTTCTCTTCCCCCACTCCCAGCCCCTCCCAGATTCCTGGTTCCTTCGTCAGTGTGAATGAAGCCTTCAGGTCGAGGCGAGGTCCAGAACTTAGAGTGAGGAGCCATCGAGCCGCCATCTATAACGTGAGAGGCTCCGCGAGGGAATTAGCCGAGCCCCAGGGAGAGGTTGGAGGGAGTTCGATTCACCTGAGGATGCAAAGAACTGCTGTGGTAGAGGGGGAAGGTGGGGAGTGGAGGGAGGGGAGTGGGGAGAGGAGGGAGGGGAGTGGGGAGTGGAGGGAGGGGAGTGGGGAGTGGAGGGTGGTGGGGAGTATAGGGAGGGGAGTGGAGGGGGGAGTGGAGGGAGGGGAGGGAGTGGGAAGGTGGAGGGATGGGAGTGGGGAGTGGAGGGAGGGGAGTGAGGAGTGGAGGGAGGGGAGTGGGGAGGGGAGTGGGGAGGGGAGAGAGGAGAGTGGGTAGGTGTGGAGTGGAAGGAGGGGAGGGGGAGGGGAGGGGAGAGTGGGGAGGTGGAGGGATGGGAGTGGGGAGTAGAGGGAGGGGAGTGAGGAGTGCAGGGAGGGGAGTGGGGAGGGGAGGGAGGGGAGGGGGGAAGGGAGAGAGGAGAGTGGGGAGGTGTGGAGTGGAAGGAGGGGAGGGGGAGGGGAGTGGGGAGGGGAGAGTGGGGAGGTGGGGTATAGGGAGGGGAGGGGGGAGGTGGTGGTGGTCTTTAGGAGGATGGCTTGCAATGGCAAACAAAATGGAGACACGGTGGGAGGGGAGGAGCCTGCAAATGTTTATTGTGTTGCTAAAGGGCAAGGCCCATGCCAAATGGTTAGGAGAATGTAAGGTTGCAGATAAAAGGAGCAACTGAAAGTGAGAATGAGGGAAGGCAAACAGAAGGCAAAACATGTGGAGCGACAATGATCAGCCACAGAACCCTCGAGGGGTTACAAGTCTTTCCCAACGTCTCTCCTGACCTATCACTTTCTCTCTCGTGCCTAATATCTGCTAACACCCCCTTGCAGACGAACACCAGGGCATCATCTTCCCAGACTGTTTCTGATCTCATCACCTCTGTCCATCTCCCCTCCAACCTCATCGTTCCACAGCCCCACACTGCCCACATCTATCTGAAGAAGGGTACTGGCCTTCCGAGATACGTTTCCTATCTCTTCAAACCTGTCTCACTCCTGCTGTTCTTATCCCTGGTCTTTGTTCCAACCATCTGCCTGTCAAACCCCCCCCTTCGCCTGTGTCAACCTGTCATGCTTTGTCCTACCTCTCCCCTTTCCCAGCTTTCTTCTCCCTCCCATACAACCAGCCTCGACCCGAAACGTCGCCTGTCCACGTTGCCCCATTGTTTTCCACAGCCAACACTAGATGCCTTTGTCCTTTGGAGAATAAACGTGGGGATATTCACCATCAAGACTGCAAAAGCAAGATCAGAATCTGGCAGCGGTGAGCTGACTGCTCTGCAATCCATCTTAACCCTTGCATTCTGTATTTTAGAGATTGTTTCAGAGATTCGGCGTGAAACAGGGCCTTCGGCCCACCGAGGCCATGCAGACCAACAATCTCCCTTACACTAGTTCTACCCTGCACACTGGGGACGACTTACAGAAGCCAATTAACCTACCAGACTTTGGAGTGTGAGAGGAAGCCGGCGTACCTGGAGAAAACCCACACGGTCACGGGGAGAACGTACAGACACCACCCGTAGTCAGGATCGGACCTGTTGAGTGTGGTCCTTTTTAAAATCTGCTCCTTTGTCTCTCTGATCTTCTCCAGCTCGCTGGGGCTCTGCTCTCCACTAGTTGGGCTTCTTGAGCCTCCCTTGAATGAGCTTCAGCAGCAGTGCCCTCAGCTGCCTTCCCCCCCATTCCTTCTATTGCCCCCCCCCCCCTCAGCCTTGCTAATCCTTCCCTGAGCCTCTCTACCACGCTCCCCTCATCTACAACACTCTGTGCATCTTACTTCACAGAATCTCATTTCCAGTATCTCTCTCTCATTGTCATTTTTTTCAGAAATTATTAGAGATACAGCTCTGAATCAGGCCCTTCGGCCCATCGGGTCCGCGCCGACCAGCGATCCCCGCACATTAACACTATCCTACACCCACCAGGGACAATTTTTTCATTTACCAAGCCAATTAACCTACAAACTTGTACGTCTTTAGAGTGTGGGAGGAAACCGAAGACCTCGGAGAAAACCCGCGCAGGTCACGGGGAGAACGTACAAACTCCGCACAGACAGCGCCCGTGGTCGGGATCGAACCCGGGTCTCCGGCGCTGCATTCGCTGTAAGGACGCAACTCTACCGCTGCGCCACTGTGACCGCCCTTATCTTCCAATATCACCTCGCATGGATCAGGGAAACAAGGTAACAATCCTGTGAAGTATTTTGTGATGTTCTGATCATTTAAATGACCAGATTGGTAACCCAGAATCTTCGACCTGCAATCCAGAGACGTGAGTTCATATCCCACCGTAACACCCGCGGAATCTCAATTAAAAATAATAGAACATACAACACAGAACGGTAAAGCAGAGGAACAACCCCAAGCCCTTAATGTCCATGCCAAACGTGATGTTAAGTTAAACTAGTCTCCTCTGATCGAAGGTATTTATTCACAAAATGCTGGAGTAACTCAGCAGGTCAGGCAGAATCTCGGGAGAGAAGGAATGGGTGACGTTTTGGGTCGACCCGAAACGTGAACTCAGATTGACTCAGCAATTTACAGAAAATGGATGCAAATGGGTTTAGGGACAAAAGTACATCCTAAGGTCACAAGGGATAGGAGTAGAATTAGGTCCTTCGGCCCATCAAGTCTACTCCACCATTCAATCATGGCTGATCTATCACCCCCTCCTAACCCCATTCTCCTGCCTTCTCCCCATAACCTCCATAACCTGAGGCCTTGATGGCGAAATATTGTCCTTCGATATTTCGATTCAATCCGAGATTTAGAAGGGAACCTGTCATTTGAACCTGCTCAGCTCATAACATGTAGATGTCCAGTCCTTTAGTCAGAGGGTGGCGAATCTGTGGGCCTCATTGCCACAGACGGCTGTGGAGGCCAAGTCAATGGATATTTTTAAAGTTGGAGTTTGACAGATTCTTGATCAGTACGGGTGTCAGGGGTTGTGGGGAGAAGGCAGGAGAATGGGGTTGAGAGGGTAAGATAGATCAGCCATGATTGAATGGCGGAGTAGACTTACGGGCCGAATGGCCTAATTCTGCTCCTAGAACTTACCAACTTATGAAAAGAAGAACACATGAGGAAACTCAAGCAGGTCGGATCAGTAAATAATATCGTCATCCTCTCTATAATAGCATGGTCGAATTTCCCTTTCATAAGTTAGAGCATGAGATGGAGTAAATTGTTCCATATAATCTATTCAAGCAGTGCATAGAGTGGAAGATTTATATTAGTTTACGCAATGGACTGCAGAAAGAGATACAACAGACTGCAATCTCTTAATGACCATGTATTCCTCTGTGTGTAACTAAATGGGAATAATATTTATTTTTACTTTCCGTATCTACTGTTTAAATTGCTACCCATTTATGAAGAGACCTGGCAGTGGCACGGAACCAGCAATTTGCTCCACGTCTTGCCAAATTATTCATGAGGGATCTGTCATGAAGTTGCGTACCAATAACCACACTGGCAGATACCAAGTGAATTCATCATTAGGGCGGCACGGTGGCGCAGCGGTAGAGTTGCTGCCTTACAGCGAATGCAGCGCCGGAGACTCAGGTTCGATCCTGACTACGGGCGCCGTCTGTGCGGAGTTTGTACGTTCCCCCCGTGGGTTTTCTCCGAGATCTTCGGTTTCCTTCCACACTCCAAAGACGTACAGGTTTGTAGGTTAATTGGCTGGGCAAAATGTAAAAATTGTCCTTAGTGGGTGTAGGATAGTGGTAATGTGCTGGGCGGCGCGGACCCGGTGGGCCGAAGGGCCTGTTTCTGTACTGTATCTCTAAATCTAAAAATCTAAATCTCAATCATTACCAGAAGGGTTCGGCTGGAGCCACAACCATTAACATCCATGGCATTCTTCCCACCAAAGACCAGGTCGTATACCTTCAGACGATGGCCACACGGTGGCGCAGCGGTAGAGTTGCTGCCTTACAGCGCTTACAACACTGGAGACCCAGGTTCGATTCCGACTATGGGTGCTGTCTGTACAGAGTTTGTACGTTTTCTCCATGACCGCGTGGGTTTTCTCTGAGATCTTCGGTTTCCTCCCACACTCCAAAGACGTACAGTTTGTAGGTTAATTGGCTTGGTATAAATGTAAATTGCCCACAGTCTGACCGTGGTTCACTGGTTGGTGTGGACTCGGTGGGCCGAAGGGCTTGTTTTCCGCGTTGTATCTCTAAACTAAACTAAATTAAACTAAACATGACAGGAACATTATAGAGTCATAGTCATACAGCGTGGAAAAAGATCCTTCAGCCCAACTTGCCCACACCGGCCAAAATGTCCCATCTACACTTGTCCCACCTGCCTGCGTTTGGCCCGTATCCCTCTAAACCTGTCCTATCCATGCACCTGTCTAAATGTTTCTTAAACGTTGCGCTAGTACCTGGCTTAACTACTTCCTCTGGCAGCTAGTTCCATAAACCCACGACCATTTGGGTGAAAAAGTTACCCCTCAGGTTCCGATTAAATCTATCCCTCCCACTTTCATTTCTTGTCACTACTTGGCATACACAAAATGATGGAGTACCTCAGTGAGTCAGGCAGCATCTCTGAAGAAAAGCAATAGGTGACTTTTCGGGTCAGCGCCCCTCTTCGGACCCAGGTCCCAACCAAAAAATCTCACCTATTCCTTTTTCTCCAGAGACGCTGCCTGACCCGCTGAGTTACTCCGGCATTTTGTATCTACCTTCGGTACAAGCCAGCATCTGTAATTCCTTCCTACACATACTCCTCGGTGTGTTGGGCTTGGATAATAGCGAAGTGCTGATGCTCAATGTTCCACGAAGTGAGACCAAGACCTCAATTAGCTGGAGTGCACATGAGGAGGGCTATGATTTGTTTATCGAAGAGGCACCATTTTGCTTGACTCGGCTGACACAGTAAATTTACTATGCTTGTTTAAGACCACAAGCATATTATCCACTAAAGATAAATTTGCACAGAAAAGTGACGGATGTGTGAAAAGAATGTGACATTTCTTCCCTCCGCACTATAATTTCGAGCCAGCCATTCTTGGCAAATTATGCACATTCCCCATTCAACAGAAACAGGATGAGCTATTGACACAGTTCAAGTGGTAAAGGAAGCGATGAAGGGTTTTACAGCACGGAAACAGGACCTTCGGCCCACCGAGTCCGCGCCGAAACAACGATTCCCGTACACTAGCACTATCCTACACGCACTAGGGACAATTTACATTTTTTTACCGAAGCCAATTAACCTACAAGCCGGTACGTTTTTAGAGTGTGGGAGGAATCCGGAGCACCCGGGGAAAACCCGTCACGGGGGGAACGTACAAACTCCGTACGGTCAGCACCCGTAGTCAGGATGGAACCCGGGTCTCTGGCGCTGTGAGGCAGCAACTCTACCGCCGCGCCACCGTGCCGGCCCGTGTTGTTGGAAAGGTAAAACATAGTTCCTTGAGGAACATTTCATCTGAGAAATCGATCTTGAGATGAAGAATCTAGTTAAGGCACCACTGCAGCCTGTCATGCCATCCCACGTCACATTCTCAAGCTCAGTGGGTGGAAATGCAGTTGAACTCACCCAAGTGGAAGGTTGCAGAAGGCAAGGAAGGCATTTTCAGAAAGGTGGATTAAAACACAAGAAAATCTAATGACATTGTGTGGTAGAGTGGCACAGCTGGTAGAGCCATTGTGTCACAGCGCCAGAGACCCGAGTTCAATCCTGACCTCGGGTGTTCTTTGTGTTTCTCTCACCCGCCACCCTTTGCCTGGAAACGTTACCCCTTAGATTCCTGTAAAATCCTCCTTCACCTTGAACCTATACCCTCTGGTTCTTAGATTTCTTAGATTTAGATTTAGAGGTACAGCGCGGAAACAGGCCCTTCGGCCCACCGAGTCCGCGCCGCCCAGCGATCCCCGCACACTAACACTATCCTACACACACTAGGGACAATCTTTTTACATATTACCCAGTCAATTAACCTACAAACCTGCACGTCTTTGGAGTGTGGGAGGAAACCGAAGATCTCGGAGAAAACCCACGCAGGTCACGGGGAGAACGTACAAACTCCGTACAGACGGCGCCCGTAGTCAGGATCGAACCTGAGTCTCAGGCGCTGCATTCGCTGTAAGGCAGCAACTCTACCGCTGCGCCACCGTATTAGGGGGAATCAAGAGGGGGCTCTGGGCAAGAGACTGTGCATCCACCCGATCAATTCCCCCCGTGATTTTATACACCTCTACATAAGATAATAGACAATAGACAATAGACAATAGGTGCAGGAGTAGGCCATTCAGCCCTTCGAGCCAGCACCGCCATTCAATGCGATCATGGCTGATCACTCTCAATCAGTACCCCGTTCCTGCCTTCTCCCCATACCCCCTCACTCCGCTATCCTTAAGAGCTCTATCCAGCTCTCTCTTGAAAGCATCCAACGAACTGGCCTCCACTGCCTTCTGAGGCAGAGAATTCCACACCTTCACCACTCTCTGACTGAAAAAGTTCTTCCTCATCTCCGTTCTAAATGGCCTACCCCTTATTCTTAAACTGTGGCCCCTTGTTCTGGACTCCCCCAACATTGGGAACATGTTTCCTGCCTCTAATGTGTCCAATCCCCTAATTATCTTATATGTTTCAATAAGGTCCCCCCTCATCCTTCTAAATTCCAGTGTATACAAGCCCAATCGCTCCACCAAAAGATCACCCCTCATCCTCTTGCGCTCCAAGAAATAAGAGTCCCAGCCTGCCCAGCCTCTCCCTGCAGCTCAGACTCCCCCGAGTCCTGGCGACATCCTTGGAAAAGTCGATGACAATGATTCTGACAAGTAGATTATCGACGTGCAACAGGTCTGGAGAGTCCGCCGCAGAGCACAACCTCAGAAGCCCGTCTGATTTTTAAGCAACCAAGGGCCTGTGGCTCATACGCAAGCTGGTAATTACTGGGGAGCGATTCTTGACGTCGTGCAACAAAAACATCTCATTAGCCAGACCGAGAAGGAGACGGTTTCACACGCACAAAAAAATAACTTGCTCCACACCTGGCCTTGCACAACATGGCTGCTCTGCCTTCACACCAGCCAAGGGTGTGTCACCTCAACTAAAGCCCAACTGGCTCCTGTGGCAAAGCTGTGTTTGTGTGGAGATCCAGGTTGGCCCTAGGCAGTCCTGACCACAGGTGCCGTCTGTACGGAGTCGGTACCTTCTCCCCGTGGAGACCACATGGGTTTTCTCCATTTAGAACTGAGATGAGGAAAAAACTTTTTCAGTCAGAGAGTTGTGAATCTGTGGAATTCTCTGCCTCAGAAGGCAGTGGAGGCCAATTCTATGAATGCATTCAAGAGAGAGCTAGATAAAGCTCTTAAGGATAGCGGAGTCAGGGGGTATGGGGAGAAGGCAGGAACGGGGTACTGATTGAGAATGATCAGCCATGATCACATTGAATGGCGGTGCTGGCTCAAAGGGCCGAATGGCCTCCTCCTGCACCTATTGTCTATTGTCTATTGTCTATAAGTGCTCCAGTTTCCTCTCACATTCCAACGTTTCTATGACTGGACAAGCCAGATGCAGGAAGAAAAAATGTTCCCAATGTTGGGGGAGTCCAGAACCAGGGGCCACAGCCTAAGAATAAAGGGGAGGCCATTTAAAACCGAGGTGAGAAAAAACTTTTTCACCCAGAGAGTTGTGAATTTGCGGAATTCTCTGCCACAAAAGGCAGTGGAGGCCAATTCACTGGATGGATTTAAAAGAGAGTTGGATAGAGCTCTAGGGGCTAGCGGAATCAAGGGGTATGGGGAGAAGGCAGGCACGGGTTGCTGATTGTGGATGATCAGCCATGATCACAATGAATGGCTCGAAGGGCCAAATGGTCTCCTCCTGCATCTATTTTCTACGTTTCTATGTTTCTAGGTACAGGTGTGTAGGTTAAGACATAAAACGCTGGAGTAACTCAGCATGATAGGGAGCATTCCTGGAGAGAAGGGATAGATGACGTTTTGGGTCGAGACCATTCCTCAGACCCGAAACATCACCCATTCCATCTTCAGACCTGACTCAAGAAGGGTCTCAACCCAAAGGGTCACCCATTCCTTCTATCCAGAGATGCTGCCTGTCCCACTGAGTTACTCCTGCATTTTGTGTCTTAATTAAAAACCAGCATCTGCAGTTCCTTCCTACACAGGTTTGCAGGTTGATTGGTGCACCCTGCGAGCTGGAGCTGTTTCAGCTTGAGACCTCATCAGGCCACAAATGGACATTCGGAGAAAGGGTGTTCAGCTTTGTAATTCCGTGATTTAATTCCTGATCTGATACTATTTACTTTAGTTTAGTTAGTTTATTATTGTCACGTGACACGTTGTCTGGTGAAGGGGGGAGGGGAAGATTTAAGAGGAATCTGAGGGGTAACGTTTTCACACAAAGGGGGGTGGGTGTATGGAACGAGCTGCCAGAGGAGGTAGTTGAGGCTGGGACTATCCCAATATTTAAGAAACAGTTAGACTGGTACATGGATAGGACAGGTTCAGAGGGATATGGGCCAAACGCAGGCAGGTGGGACTAGTGTAGATGGGACATGTTGGCCGGTGTGGGCATGTTGGGCTGAAGGGCCTGTTTCCACACTGTAAGACTCAATGACTCTATCCCTTGGAACTCTGATGAGGAGCAGTGGAATTTTCTCTGGTGCCCTCAATTAATTCTTGATCTTGACTTAAAATAGACCTGATTGCTGCTTGCATGGGACCTTAATGTTCGCAAATTAGCTCCCCTGTTTCCGACATTTCTGTAAGCACGATCCCTCAGAGGTACATCAGAGGCCACAGAGATACTGAGGCAGGCTTGGGGCAGCGAGTGGCAGTACTTCCATTCTTTCCAATTCAAAGTCAAAGTCAAAGTCAAATTTATTTGTCACATACACATACACGATGTGCAGTGAAATGAAAGTGGCAATGCCTGCGGGTTGTGAACAAAAAGAATTACAGTTACAGCATATAAATAAAGTTAATAAGTTACTATTAGTGTCGACAAAAATTTAGTCTCTGGGGTTATAAAAGTTGACAGTCCTGATGGCCTGTGGGAAGAAACTCCGTCTCATCCTCTCCGTTTTCACAGCGTGACAGCGGAGGCGTTTGCCTGATCGTAGCATCTGGAACAGTCCGTTACTGGGGTGGCAGGGGTCCCTCATGATCTTGCTTGCTCTGGATCTGCACCTCCTGCTTGGTTAATTGCGTCAGCTGTGTGAACGTCTGAGCTGTTGTCTGAGCCTTGCGCCACTGAGCATAGAAACATAGGAAATAGGTGCAGGAATAGGCCATTCGGCCCTTCAAGCCTGCACCGCCATTCAATATGATCATGGCTGATCATCCAGCTCAGTAACCTGTACCTGCCTTCTCTCCATACCCCCTGATCCCTTTAGCCACAAGGGCCACATCTAACTCCCTCTTAAATATAGCCAATGAACTGGCCTCAACTACCTTCTGTGGCAGAGAATTCCACAGACTCACCACTCTCTGTGTGAAGAAATGTTTTCTCATCTCGGTCCTAAAAGACTTCCCCCTTATCCTTAAGCTGTGACCCCTGGTTCTGGACTTCCCCAACATCGGGAACATTCTTCCCGCATCTAGCCTCTCCAACCCCTTAAGAATTTTAGATGTTTCTATAAGATCCCCCCTCAGTCTTCTAAATTCCAGCGAGTATAAGCCTAGTCTATCCAGTCTTTCTTCATATGAAAGTCCTGCCATCCCAGGGATCAATCTGGTGAACCTTCTCTGTACTCCCTCTAAGGCTAGAATACTCCCTCTAAGGCTAGAACACCACTCAGCCTCCAACATCTGCCCTGCATAATTTGCAAACATTAGACAGGTGATTGTCCAGTCTCGGCTGTTTAATACTTCACAGATCAATCCACTAGGATATTGAGTATTGAGTATGGAAGTTGGGAGGTCATGTTGCTGTTCCTACGTTCATAAGTGATTTAGTCATCGCACCTACTTGGGTTCCTGCATGTGTTCTTCTTCTCGTGAGTTCATAAGTTCTGGGAACAGAATTAGGCCATTCGGTCCATCAAGTCTACTCCGCCTTTCAATGATGGCTGATCTATCCTTCCTTCTTAACACCATTCTCCTGCCTTCACCCCATTTATCTATCTCTGCCTTAAAAAATATCCATTGACTTGGTCTCCAGAGCCTTCTGTTATATAAGCTGCTGGTGGGGCCACGTTTGTATCGTGTACAGTGGTCAGTTCTAGTCACCATGTTGTAGGAAAGATGTTGTCAAGCTGGAAAGGGTGCAGAGAAGATTTGCCAGGATGTCAGCAGGACTCGAGGGTCTGAACTATAGGGAGAGCTTGTGCAGGCTAGGACTCTGTTCCTTGGAGCGCAGGAGGATGAGGGGTGATCTTACGGAGGTGTACAAAATCCCCATGAGAGGAATAGATCGGGTAAACACGCAGAGTCTCTTGCCCAGAGTAGTTCCATCCCACGCTGGGGAAAACTTACACAGGCTAAATATCTTTGGGATATGGGAGGAAAGTGGAGCACCCAAAGGAAACTCACCTGGTCACAGGGAGAACGAGCAAAGACCGTACAGGCAGCACCCATAGTCAGAATTGAACCTGGGTCTCTGGCGTTATGGGGCAGCAATTGAACCTGGGTCTCTGGCGTTATGGGGCAGCAATTGAACCTGGGTCTCTGGCGTTATGGGGCAGCAACTCTACCACTGCGCCACCAAACATTTATCCGAACGTTATTTCTTTATGAGTTTGGTGCTGGTTGGACTCTGTGTTGAGGTCAATGGAAAAGAACAAGATAGAGCAGAGGTCCACTGGGTCAGGCTAACCTTATACCCTACAAAAGTGGTGTGGCACAAAGAAAGCTTTGTTACAGGGCTGAACTTAGCCGAAGACCCAGGAGCTACAAGTGTAGCTCCCTACAGGTGTCAGGTTACTGGGAGAAGGCAGGAGAATGGGGTTAGGAGGGAGAGATAGATCAGCCGTGATTGAATGGTGGAGTGGACATGATGAGCTGAATGGCCTCATTCTGTTCCTATGACCTTATGACCTCATGAGCCGATGGCCAGGTGGGTTTGGCGTTAACTGCATGATTTGCGTGCACTGCACCGATCCAATTCACGTGAAACAGTTCGGGCGGCACAGTGGTGCAGCGGTAGAGATGGTACCTTACAGCGCCAGAGACCCGGGTTCGATTCTGACTATGGATGCTGTCAGTGTGGAGTTTGTGCGTTCTCCCTGTGACTGCGTGGGTTTTCTCCGGGTGTTCTTGCTTCCTCCCACACTCCAAAGTCGTACAGGTTTGCAGGTTAATTGGCTTTGTTAAAAAATTGTAAGTCGTCCCGAGAGTTTAGGGTAGTGATAGTGTACGGGGATCTTTGGTTGGTGTAGACTTGGTGGGACAAAGCTCCAGTTTCCGCGCTGTGTCTCTAAACTGAACTGAACTAAACTAAACTAAAGTTATTTCCCGGGAGAATTTGGCCACATGATAATAAAAGTGAATGCGTCTTTGAAGTCAGAGTTTTAGGTGAGATCAGGAAATCAGGTCATTCAACAACGGTTCCTTGTTGAAGATAGACACAAAATGCCGGAGTAATTCAGCGGGACAGGCAGCAACTCTGGAGAGAAGGAATGGGCGACGTTTCAGGTCGAGACCCGTCTTCAGTCTCCAGACTCAGACTCTTCCCTTCACCCGAAACGTCACCCATTCCTTCTCTCCAGAGGTCCTGCCTGTCCCGCTGAGTTACTCCAGCTTCCTGTGTCTATCTTCGGTTTAAACCAGCATCCTAAACTGAGGTTCCTTATTGGCGTACAGAAACCAGTTTCAGTGCAATTTTTTTTTTAAACAAAACACAACAAAAACAAAACAAAAAGAATCCAAAACACAAATAGTCTGAAATGAAAACTTAAAAGTGCTGAAAATGCTCAGCAGGTCAGGCAGCGTCTGTGCAGAAAGATGCAGGGGTAAGACAACGACTTTTCATCAGAACTAGGAAGATTTCAACCCTTTTTTCCACTTCATTTTGTCACCCACCTCTCTTCCTAATTCACTTTACACAACAGTTATCCAAACCAAACCAAACCAGTGCAGGTACAGCAATGTGATGTGTAAGAAGGAACTACAGATGCTGGTTTAAAGCGAAGATAGACACACAAAGCTGGAGTAACTCAGCGGGACAGGCAGCATCCCTAGAGAGAAAGAATGGAAGAAATCCCAAGAAGGGTCTCGACCCGAAACGTCACCCATTCCTTCCCTCCAGAGATGCTGCCTGTCCCGCTGAGTTACTCCAGCTTTTTGTGTGTATCTTACAGCAAAGTAATGTTGTTCTAAGCCAGTGGCCAGCAAACGTACGTGCTCCTAATACGTGCCACGGCAGGTAAAATTCAGTCTAAATTATTAAACTTTTATGGAAATTTGTATGACTGAAGGCCCATCACGGAATGACTTTCAGGGTAGGTTAACTTCATTAAGCTGTCAAAGACTACGAGCAAATGGTAAAAGGGGCAAACACAACATAGAAAATAGGTGCAGGAGTAGGCCATTTGGCCCTTCGAGCCAGCACCGCCACTCAATATGATCATGGCTGATCATCTAAAAGCAGTACCCCGTTCCTGCCTTCTCCCCGTATCCCTTGACAACCACATATACTCCACCATATCTCCATCGTCACTCCTCCATAGCTCCATCCTCACACACACGCACTCCTCCATCTGCACATTCATTCCTCCATATCTCCATCTCCACACTCACTCCCTCATATCTTCACCCCCGCCCACATCATTATATCGCCAGGCCCCACACACTCCTCCATATCTCCATATGTCAAGATAAGACACAATAGACAATAGACAATAGGTGCAGGAGGAGGCCATTCGGCTCTTCGAGCCACTGCCTTCTGAGGCAGAGAATTCCACAGATTCACATCTCTGTGAATGAAAAAGTCTTTCCTCATCTCAGTTCTAAATGGCCTACCCCTTATTCTTAAACTGTGGCCCCTTGTTCTGGACTCCCCCAACATTGGGAACATGTTTCCTGCCTCTAACGTGTCCAACCCCTTAATAATCTTATACGTTTCGATAAGATCTCCTCACATCCTTCTAAATTCCAGTGTATACAAGCCTAGTCGCTCCATTCTTTCAACATATGACAGTCCCGCCATTCCGGGAATTAACCTAGTAAACCTACGCTGCACGCCGGACACAAGAAGCCGGAGTAACTCAGAGGGTCAGGCAGCGTCTCTGGAGAGAAGGAATGGGTGACGTTTCGGGTCAGGACCCTTCTTCAGACCAACACACCTTCCCCCAGCCGGCGGGATTTTACAGGACCCCTCACCCGTCCTGTTCTCTGCGTTTGAGCGGCTCCCCTCGGGACGCTGGCTTCGCTGCCCAGGCTGTGGGACACAGAGGAGAACGGCAAGCTTTGTCCCCACGGCTGTTCAGCTCCTCAACTCCTAGCCACCCCTGGCCCGCTGCTCACCCTGCCAATCCCCCCCCCAATAGTTTTTGTACTGCTCTACGTGCCTTTGTTAATTGCCCCACGGGGACAAATAAAGTGCTTTTGAACTTTGAATATCTCCATCCCCACCCTCACTCCTCCATATCTCCACACTCAAACCTCCATTCCCACCCTCACTCCTGCATCCCCACACTCACACTTCCATATCTCCATCCCCACCCTCACCTCTATCCCCACCCTCACTCCTGCATATCTCCATCCCCACCCTCACTCCTCCATATCTCCACACTCAAACCTCCATTCCCACCCTCACTCCTGCATCCCCACACTCACACTTCCATATCTCCATCCCCACACTCACACCTCCATCCCCACCCTCACTCCCCCATACTTCCATCTGAACACACGTTCTTCCATACCCACCTTCCCTCCTTGGTGTACCTATTGCTGAATTCACCCCATGGTATATCTATCCCGATTGCACCCACCTGCTCCTGCACACAGGCTGGGATGTGTGGAACCACCTGCACTTCTGTGCCATATATGGTTCCACAAATTTGAATACCAACATTATCAATCATCATTCACACGCCAGTTTATTTCACTGAAGAGGTTCATTCGCGGCAAAGCAACATTGCTTTCACCTTCCATTCCAATCTTCACCGTCGCCGCCCAACTGCACCATGGAGGCGATGCAAGGAACTCGTTGCTCTTACCTTAAACCCAATGTCCCCTTTCTTGCAACAGAGGCAGGCGAGCATGAGGAAGATGAAGGTGAAGAGTCCAGAGAAGGACACAGCGACCACTGCCAGTGAGGACGACCACGTCAGTTCACTTATGGGTGTCCCATCTGGAAACAAACAGAGATAGCTGTCTTATGTCACCTTCTCAAACTATTCCACAGTTTAGTTTAGTTTAGAGATACATCCCTTAAAGTCTCCCCCCCTAGCTGAATATAAAATATAGAAGAAGCCTTACTTGCCCTTCACTGCTTCACAACTGAATGGAGGAATAAATATCATTTCAAAATGGGGGAGTCCAGAACCAGGGGCCACAGTTTAAGAATAAGGGCCATTTAGAACGGAGATGAGGAAAAACTTTTTCAGTCAGAGAGTTGTGAATCTGTGGAATTCTCTGCCTCAGAAGGCAGTGGAGGCCAATTCTCTGAATGCATTCAAGAGAGAGCTAGATAGAGCTCTTAAGGATAGCGGAGTCAGGGGGTATGGGGAGAAGGCAGGAACGGGGTACTGATTGAGAATGATCAGCCATGATCACATTGAATGGTGGTGCTGGCTCGAAGGGCCGAATGGCCTCCTCCTGCACCTATTGTCTATAAAAGTCCAGTTTACAATTCTCTTGATTTAGAGATTAATTTGGAGATACAGCAAGGCCCTTTGGCCAAGCGAGTTCGTGCCGACCAGCCATCCCCGCACACTTGTACTATCCTACACACACTCGGGACAATTGTACAATTATACCCAGCCAATTAGCCTACAAACCTGCACGTCGTTGGAGTGTGGGAGGAAACCGGAGGTTCCTAGTGAAAACCCACGCAGTTCATGGGGAGAACGTACAAACTCCGTACACGTGGTCAGGATCGAACCCGGGTCCCTGGCGTTGTAAAGCAGCAACTCTACCACTGTGTCCCCTTTCCACCCACAAAAGTCTCACAAAATGCTTCCCTGGTCTTGAACAAGTAAGAGTGTAGCTCATGCCCACATTTCCCAAGAGCTTTGCACAGTTCACAAGCACGTCCTTATTCTTGACATATACATCACCGTTTTGTGCCCTTTATAGAAATCTCTCTCAATGAATCGCTCCGCAGTTGAAAGTAAACCATCTCTCGACATGTTGGAGCAGTCCCGCTCAATGCCAACGCCATTTGAGTTTAGTTCAGAGATACAGCATGGAATCAGGCCCTTAGGCCCACCGAGTCCATGTCGACCGCTGGTCACCTGATAGTTCTATGTTATCCCACTTTCGTATCCACTCGCACCTCTGTAAAGGGGAATGTAGAGAGGGCTAATTAACCTACAAGCCTGCACGTCTTTGGGATGTGGGAGGAAACCGGAGCACCCGGAGGAAACCCACGTGGTCACAGGGAGAACGTGCAAACTCCGCACAGAGACGGCACCCTAGGTCAGGATCGAACATGGGTGACACTGGCTGAATTAAAAAAAAATTACGAAAAGAATTCCTGGGAAAATTTGATGGTAGGCAGAGTGATCGCCTCTGGTGTTCAATCCAGTGTTTATGCCACTGGCAACGAAGATCATGTGGGCAACATCACTTCACATCACATCACTGTTTCTGGGAGCTTGCAGTGTTTATACCACCCATCGTTCGTGTCTCTTACATTGCAACAGCGACTACATCTCAAAAGACACATCAGAGGCTTCGACACCTGTTGTCATAGCTTGACAATGTCAAAGGCACTACGTGAACCCAAGTTGAAAACTTTCGATGGAATCTTGTATTCGGAAAAGTTTATTTCTTTTTCTTTTTCTCGGGCACTCAAGATGGAAATAAACCCTTTTAGAGTCATAGAGTCAGAATCTTGCAGCCTGGAAATAGCCCCTTCAGCCCAACTTGCCCACACCGACCAAAATGTCCCATCTACACTAGTCCCACCTGCCTGCGTTTGGCCCATATCCCTCTAAACCTGTCCTATCCACGTACCTGTCTACCCGTTTAAATGTTTCTTAAAAGTTGTGATAGTACCTGCCTCAACTACCCGCTTTGGCAGCTCATTCCATACACAAACCACCCTTTGTGTTCCTCTCAGGTTCCTATTAAATCTCCCCCACCACCTTAAACCTAGTTCTCGATTTCCCTACTCTGGGCAAGAGACTCTGTGCGTCTACCCAATCTATTCCTCTCATGACTTCACACCAGTACCAAATCTGGCTGCTCACAGTCCAACTGCAAGTAAACATGCAGGTAAACTAGGCAGTGAAGAAAGCTAATGGCATGTTGGCCTTCAAATTTGAGGAAGGATATTCTTGCTATGGAGGGCGTGCAGCGTAGGTTCACTAGGTTAATTCCCGGAATGGCGGGACTGTCGTATGTTGAAAGGCTGGAGCGATTGGGCTTGTATACACTGGAATTTAGAAGGATGAGGGGGGATCTTATTGAAACATATAAGATAATTAGGGGATTGGACACATTAGAGGCAGGAAACATGTTCCCAATGTTGGGGGAGTCCAGAACAAGGGGCCACAGTTTAAGAATAAGGGGTAGGCCATTTAGAACGGAGATGAGGAAGAACTTTTTCAGTCAGAGAGTGGTGAAGGTGTGGAATTCTCTGCCTCAGAAGGTAGTGGAGGCCAGTTCGTTGGATGCTTTCAAGAGAGAGCTGGATAGAGCTCTTAAGGATAGCGGAGTGAGGGGGTATGGGGAGAAGGCAGGAACGGGGTACTGATTGAGAGTGATCAGCCATGATCGCATTGAATGGCGGTGCTGGCTCGAAGGGCTGAATGGCCTACTCCTGCACCTATTGTCTATTGTCTATTGTCTATTGATTTGAGTATAGGAGTAAAGAGGTCCATCTGTAGTTGTATAGGGCCCTGGTGAGACCACATCTGGAGTATTGCGTGCAGTTTTGGTCTCCTAATTTGAGGAAGGACATCCTTGCTATTGAGGCAGTGCAGTGTAGGTTCACAAGGTTAATCCCTGGGATGGTGGGACTGTCATATGAGGAATAATTGGAAAGACTGGGCTTGTATTCACTGGAATTTAGAAGGATGAGAGGGGATCTTATAGAAACGTATAAAATTATAAAAGGACTGGACAAGCTGGATGCAGGAAAAATGTTCCCAATGTTGGGGGAGTCCAGAGCCAGGGGCCACAGTTGAAGAATAAAGGGGAGGCCATTTAAAACTGAGATGAGAAAAAAACATTTTCACCCAGACAGTTGTGAATTTGTGGAATTCTCTGCTACAGAGGGCAGTGGAGGTCAATTCCATGGATGAATTTAAAAGAGAGTTAGATAGAGCTCGAGGGGCTAGTGGAATCAAGGGATATGGGGAGAAGGCAGGCAGGGGTTACTGATTATGGATGATCAGCCATGATCACAAAGCTGGCTCGTGGGTCCAAATGGACTCCTCCTGCACCTATTTTCTATGTAATTTGCATCCCAGTCTACGAAACAACCCTTGTAACCGGCCTTGTAAATGCAGCATCACGAACTGACTGGAACCATATTATAAATGCCGCACATGTACGCCCTTCCTGACAACCTTTCCATTCTAAATAGCTGCTCCCATAGTGGGAGTTTCCAGTAGATCTTTGACCCACTGTCAATGAACCATGCCTCAGTGGAACTGCAGTGCCCACCAATGGCCAGGAGGGTGTCATTACAACAGGACAAGTTGACATTGCATTTTGCAACACAAAATATAGAGCACAAAGCAAATCGAGTCACACAGCATGGAAACAGGCCCTTTGGCTCAACTGTACCTTCATTGGTGCACGTGACAATAAAAGACCTTTGAAACCTTAGAACTCGTCCATGCCGACCAAGATGCCCCATCACTGAGCTAATCCCATTTACCTGCATTTGGCCCACGTCCCTCAAAACCTATCCTGTCCGTGTACTTCCCTTCTCTCCGGAGATGCTGCCTGCCCCGCTGAGTTACTCTGGCATTTTGTATCTATCTTCAGTGTAAACCAGCATCTGCAGCTCTTTTCTACACTACCCATGTACCGGTCCAAATGTCTTTTAAATGCTGTTGTAGTATCTGCCTCAACTACCTCCTCTGTGCGGCACGGTGGTACAGCGACAGGCCGCAAGGTGGCGCAGCGGTAGAGTTGCTGCCTTACAACGCTTGCAGCGCCGGAGACAGGGGTTCGATCCCGACCACGGGTGCTGTCTGTACGGAGTTTGTACTTTCTCCCCATGGCCGCGTGGGATTTCTCCGAGATCTTCGGTTTCCTCCCACACTCCAAAGACGTGCAGGTATGTAGGTAAATTGGGTTGGTGTAAAGTGTAAAACTATCCCTTGTGTGTAGGAAAGAGTTAGTGTGCTGGGATCGCTGGTCGGTGCGGACTCGGTGGGCCGAAGGGCCTGTTTCCGCACTGTATCTCTAAAAAAACCTGGCAAAATTGTGTGCGTACATTCTGTAGATAGTATTATAGCACACTCATTGCACACTATCACTTCACAGGGACAGAGTAATATATATTATGCCACGTTTGTACTTACAACAATAAGAAACCAGAACCAATGCAGACATTGTACTTTTGAAGTGAACGTAATATTTTTTAAGGCAGAAATAGATTCTTAATTAGTACGAGTGTCAGGGGTTGTGGGGAGAAGGCAGGAGAATGGGGTTAGGAAAGATAGATCAGCCACGATTGAATGGTGGAGTAGACTTGATGGGCCGAATGGCCTAATTCTGTTCCTAACACTTGTGAACTTATGAAAGCTACGGGCTATGTATGTACGGAGTTTGTACATTCTCCCCGTGACCGCGTGGGTTTTCTTCAGGTGCTCAGGTTTCCTCCCACAATCCAAATATGTACAGGACAATCAGCTTCGGTAGAAATTGTAAATGTTCTCTAGTATGTGCAGGATAGTACTTGTGTATGTGTGGGGATCGCTGGTCGGCACTGACCCGGTGGGCCGAAGAACCTGTTTCCGCGTTGTATCTCTAAACTAAACTAAAAAACTAATTAATAGTCTTTGGCTTCCAAGCTTCTCCTCGATGTTACTTACAGTTCAATTTAACCGTTCGTGAAAGTCTGACGAAAAGTGAAAATGATTCTAATCTGGCACCGAATCACTGCCGTCAGAAGGGAGCTGATATCTCTGCTGTCTTTACAAATTTCATTTTGGCGATGTTCTTGTTTTGTTTGTTCAGCTTCCATTGAATGTGTAAAATAATCAACTGCTTCTGAAGGTGCAGAATGAATTAATAATATACTGCCCCATCATTTTTCCGAATGTAATTTTTCGTGACCTACTTACTGCGACCATGTGGGAACTTCACAACAAAAAGTGTTTGAGACTTCAATCTGTCTTGGAAGTGCGTCTATCCAAGGGCTTTTTTTAAGCTTCTTCGTATAAATCTCATGTTAGTCGTTGGCAAGGCCAAGATTTATTGCCCATGCCTAATTGCTCTTGAATCAAGTGATGAACATTGTTGTGGGCGTGGAGCCACGTGTAGACCAGACCTCACGTTACAATGTCTAGACTATACGCCGATCAGCCAGAACATTATGACCACCTGCCTCATATGCTGTTGGTCCTCCACGTGCAGCCCCACACGCAGCAGGGTGTGGTGCACTGTGTATTGTGACCAAAGATAATAGAGCAGAGCAAAATAGACCACTCAACCCTAAAAACCGTAGTACGTCACGGCGCCATTTTAATAGGTGGAAACTTGCAGAGACATTTAAAACGAAAAATAACAAAAATCTGTGAATTGATAGACGAGATATTTTCTGCATTTTAATGGTATCATCAGGTATACTGTTCCCCCAAAACACTGATTACACTGCGAGAGGCAGAGCGAACGGCGGGTTTTGCTTACTAAAATGGCGGACGTAACGTTCCTTTTGCGTACTACACCAGTATAGGCGATTTCAACGGAGTGGTTCATCTTGCTCCTCTAGTATCTTTGATTGTGACACATTTCTCCCGTGACCACCATTAACATTTTCTGTGGCTTGTGCCACAGTAGACCTTCAGTCGGTTCGGACCAGACGGGATAGCCTTCGTTGCCCTCGCGCATCGATGAGCCTTGGGCGCCCAACACCCTGTCACCGGTTTGTGGTTTGTCCCTCCTTGGACCACTGTCGGTCGGTACTCACCACTGCTGACCGGGAGCACCCCACAAGCTTTGCCATTTCAGAGATGCTCTGACCCAGTCGTCTGGCCATAACAATTTGGCCCTTGTCAAAGTCGCTCAGGTTTTTACTCCTACTCATTTCTCCTGAATCCAACACATTAACTTGAAGAACTGACTGTTCACTTGCTGCCTAATATATCCCATTCTTTGACTGGTGCCATTGTAACAAGATAATCAATGTTATTCACTTTACATGACAGTGATCATAATGTTTTGGCTAGGAAAATAACTGCAGATGCTGGTTCAAATCGAACGTAGACATAAAATGCTGGAGTAACTCAGCGGGTCAGGCAGCATCTCAGGATAGAAAGAATTGGTGACGTTTCGTGTCGAGACCCTTCTTCATGCCCTTCTGAAGAAGGGTCTCGACTCGAAACGTCACCCAATCCTTTCTATCCTGAGATGCTGCCTGACCCGCTGAGTTACTCCAGCATTTTGTGTCTATAATGTTTTGGCTGATCAGTGTATAATGGTTGCTAACCATTTTAACTCCCTTTCTCATTCCCACACCTGCCTCTCTATCCTGGGTCTCCTCCATTGCCATAGTGCGGCCACAAGCAAATTGGAAGAACAGCGCCTCATGGATATGCACAAAATGCTGGAGTAATTCAGCAGGACAGGCAGCATTTCTGAAGAGAAGGAATGGGTGACGTTTCGGGTCGAGACCCTTCTTCACGACTCGAAAAGTCACCCATTCCTTCTCTCCAGAGGCGCTGCCTGACCCGCTGAGTTATCCACCATTTTGTGTCTATCTTCGGTTTAAACCAGCATCTGCAGTTCCTTCCTGCACAGTAGATCATGTTCTGCCTGGGTAGCTTACAACTCAACGGTATGAACATTGACTTCTCCATTTTGTGGAGATTAACCTACAAACAACTCCCCCATACCTTTCACCCCCCCCCCGACCTCTCGCCTGTGGCTCACCTAGATGTGCACCCATTTCTACCTGTCCCATTCCACCTGTATTTAATACTCTGGATTCACATTTCACACATTTTTAGTTTAGATTGGTTTCGAGATACAGTGTGGAATCAGGCCCTTTAACCCACCTACAATCACCTCGTAAACACGCATGGTGGCGCAGCGGTAGAGTTGCTGCCTTACAGCGAATGCAGCGCCGGAGACTCAGGTTTGATCCTGACTACGGGCGCCGTCTGTACGGGGTTTATACGTTCTCCCCGTGACCTGCGTGGGTTTTCTCCGAGATCTTCCGTTTCCTCCCACATTCCAAAGACATACAGGTATGTAGGTTAATTGGCTGGGCAAATGTAAAAATTGTCCCTAGTGGGTGTAGGATAGTGTTGGTGGAGCAAGGACAGTGTTAATGAGCGGGGATCGCTGGGCGGCGCGGACCCGGTGGGCCGAAGGGCCTGTTTCTGCGCTGTATCTCTAAATCTAAATCTATACTAGCTCTATCCTAGTGACACACGAGGAACAATTTACAGAACCCAATTAACCTACAAACCTGCACGTGTTTGGAATGTGGACGGAAACCGGAGCACCTGGAGAAAGCCCACGCTGTCACAGGGAGAACGTACGAACTCCGTACTGACAGCCCCCGAGGTCAGGATCGAACCCTGGCGCTATCAGGCAGCAGATATCTCCTTATCTCTCACTTTTTGTCTTTTCACCGAGAGCTCTTGTTCAACCATCTGCCAATTAAAACCCCTCTCACTTGCAACCCCCTTACACTTACCAGGATTTGTCCCACCCCCACCTCTCTTCCAGCCTTTCCTTCGCTACTACAACCAGTTTTTCTGACCCGAAACGTAGCCCAGCAATGTTCTCCAGAGATGCTGCCTGATCCGCTGAGTTACTCCAGCACTCTGTGAAACATCGCCCAGCAATGTTCTCCAGAGATGCTGCCTGACCCGCTGAGTTACTCCAGCACTCTGTGAAACATCGCCCAGCAATGTTCTCCAGAGATGCTGCCTGACCCGCTGAGTTACTCCAGCACTCTGTGAAACGTCACTTATCAATGTTCTCCAGAGATGCTGCCTGACCCGCTGAGTTACTCCAGTACTTTGTGTCCTTTCACACCACCTCTTCTCTCTTTATCTGAAAGCCTCTTGTCTCCTTTCCACCTCTAGCCTTTGTTTAGAGATACAGCGCGGAAACAGGCCCTTTCGGCCCACCGGGTCCGCGCCGCCCAGCGATCCCCGCACATTAACGCTATCCTACACCCACTAGAAACAATTTTTACATTTACCAAGCCAGTTAACCTACATACCTGTAGGTCTTTGGAGTGTGGGAGGAAACCGAAGATCTCAGAGAAGATCTCATGGGAAGAGCGTACAAACTCCGTACAGACAGCGCCCGTAGTCGGGATGGAACCCGGGTCTCCGGCGCTGCATTCGCTGTAAGGCAGCAACTTTACCACTGCGCCCGCTCCACCCAAATGCTAACCAAACCCCCCTCCCCTTACTTGAATCCACCTATAACTTGTGTAGGAAGGAACTGCAGATGCTGGTTTACACCGAATATAGAAACAAAAAGCTGGAGTAACTCAGCGGGTCAGGCAGCATCTCTGGAGTGAAGGAATGGGTGACGGGTCTCGACCTGAAACGCCACCTATTCATTTTCTCTGGATATACAGCCTGACCCGCTGAGTTACTCCAGCGTTTTGTGTCTATCCATCTAATACCTGTTAGGCTTTACCACACCCTCACCTCTCTTCCCCAGCTTTCTTCTCCCCCCACCCCCCACCCTCCCTCCCTCCAACCGCTCCATCAGTCTAAAGAAGAGTCCCTCTGCAGACGCTGCCTGATCCGCCGAGTTCAATGATATTTGACACACTACCACGCTGCCTGGTGTGTTGATGCTATGTCCCATGGGTTTCGAGTTATAAGTGTTACAGTAATCAATGCAATGGGAACTGCAGAAAGAAATCAATTGCTCTGAGACTGGAATATAACAATATATAGCAAACAGGAGACACATCAAACCATCCTGTTCTCGAGGTGAGTTATCCTTTGACATCGTACATTATAAATCATTTAATAGTCTGTCAACACTGCAGCTGGTTGGAAAGACTTTAGCTTAGTTTGGAGATACAGCACGGAAACAGGCCCTTCGGCCCACCGACCACCAGCACACTAGTTCTATCCCACACCCGAGGGACAATTTTGTGCAGAAGCCAGTTGACCCACAAATCCGCACGTCTTTGGGGTGTGGGAGGAACCCGGAGCACCCGGAGAAAACCCACGCAGGTCATGGGGAGAAGGGGCAAACTCCGTACCAGGATGGAACCCGGGTCTCTGGCGCTGTGAGGCAGCAGCTCTACCGCTGCGCCATCGTGCTGCTGTAAGACTGAGATTCTGATCCATTTCACCCAGGTTCCTGGTGGCAGACTCCCACACCTGGGAATTTCAAGCTTCCAGGGCGTTAACACTAACAAAACTCAGTAACTGGGAGTGAGGAACAGTGCTGTGGGTGTCGAGTTACGTATAGACCGACACATTGCAGTGTCGAGGCAATACAATGGTTGGTAACCATTTTAGTTCCCTTTCCCATTCCTATACCAACCTTTCTGTCCTGGGCCTCCTCCATTGCCAGAGTAAGCCCACATGCAAACTGGGGGAAATGCACCTCATATTCCGCTTGGATAGCTTACAAACCCAATGCTATGAATGTTAAATTCACAAGTTCACCAGTTACAGGACTAAAATTAGGCCATTCGGCCCATCGAGTCTATTCTGCTGTTCAATCATGGCTGATCTCAGCCTCCTAATCTGATTTTCCTGCCTTCTCCCCATAACCCTTGACACAATATGATACGATACGATAAACTTTATTTATCCCAGGAGGGAAATTAATCTGCCAACAGTCATAAAACACAAAATACATGAAATATGAATTTAAAGTGACGAGTGGAAAGGATTTGAAAGGGGGGGGGACATTAGCCGGGACATCCCAAATTTTGAGCTAAATTGGTATATCCCGTACGGGACCGCCCTTGTCCCGTATTAGGCCCGGGGGGGGCTGTAGGCCCGGACACTGTAGGCCCGGACACTGTTGGCCTGGGGGGCCACTGTAGGCCCGGACACTCTAGGCCCGGACAATAGACAATAGACAATAGGTGCAGGAGTAGGCCATTCAGCCCTTCGAGCCAGCACCGCCATTCAATGCGATCATGACTGATCACTCTCAATCAGTACCCCGTTCCTGCCTTCTCCCCATACCCCCTCACTCCGCTATCCTTAAGAGCTCTATCCAGCTCTCTCTTGAAAGCATCCAACGAACTGGCCTCCACTGCCTTCTGAGGCAGAGAATTCCACACCTTCACCACTCTCTGACTGAAAAAGTTCTTCCTCATCTCCGTTCTAAATGGCCTACCCCTTATTCTTAAACTGTGGCCCCTTGTTCTGTAGCCACTGTAGGCCCGGACACTGTAGGCCATGGGGGCCGCTGTAGGCCCGGACACTGTAGGCCCAGACACTGTAGGTCCGGGGGGCCACTGTAGGCCCGGACACTGTAGGCCCAGACAATGTAGGCCCAGGGGGCCGCTGTAGGCCCAGACAGTGTAAACTAACGGAGTGTGTTCGGGGAGCGGGGCTGAGTGTGATCGCCGAACGGAGGTAGCATAGCAACCCGCCTCCTGGCCCGGGCGCCACCATTGGTGGAGCGGGAGCACATGGCCACTGGCTGGGTGAGGTCAGGTGGGGCGCGGGGCGGTGACGTCACATTTTGTCCATTATTTGGGAGTTAGAAAGTTGGCAACCCTAGTAATGTTGGACCTGAAATGTTCACTTATCCATGTCCTCCACAGATGCTGCCTGACTGGCTGAATTCCTCCAGCACTTTGTGATTTTTTTTTAACGTTAAGGATTAAGACAAGAACAAGCAGTATTATGTTGTACACTTGTAGGAATTTCTAATCAAAGGCTCAGAATTAAAATGCATTTATTCCAGCCTAACTTCTAATCCACTTTAAATGTTACAGAAATATTCATCAGAGATGGCACAAATCCAACTAATCTTTGAAATTTTATATTCATCAGATGCCGTACAAACAAAGCTGTTTGCTCATCTGCAGTTTTGTTTAAAGAGTTAATATGTTCAGATTCTCCAGGAAACTATGCTGTGAGATGGATATATTGAGACGGATTTCATACTGAATTTTTGTTGACTTTTCATCTCTTTAGAGCATGCTGATTTTCAAAACATGGCAGTGTGCTCATCTACTGCTTCAGCTGGGGCTGAAGGGCAGGTGCCAATGGTAAGAGTTTCAAGTTGTGCCAGGGAGTACTGCCGATGCTGAAAATCTGAGGTTAAAACCAGAGTAAGCTGGTCGGGCAGCAACCGTGGAGAAAGAACCGGAGTCAACCTTTCGTCAGCAACAAACAATCTGCTGGAGGAAAACTGTGGCAGCACTGAGGCCTAGCGGTAGAGACCCGGGTTCTATCCTGACTGTGGGTGCTGTCTGTACGGAGTTTGCACGTTCTCCCTGTGACAGCGTGGGTTATCTACGGGTGCCCAGGTTTCCTCTCACGGTAAAATTGTAAATTGTCCCTAGTGTGTAGAGTTTTGCTGGTCAACTGGATGATCGCTGGTCGGCGTGGACTCGGTGGGCCGAAGGGCCTGTTTCCGCACTGTATCTCGTGGTACTCTCGAAAGTAATCTCTAAAGTATCTCTAACTAAATAAAACAGAGTATGCTGAAAGTGCTCCAGAACCCAGTTGTTTACTTTAGTTTAGTTTAGTTTATTGTCACGTGTACCGAGGTACAGTGAAAAGCTGTTGTTGCGTGCTGAGCAGTCGGTGAAAAGAATCGACATGATTACAATGGAGCCATCCACGTTGAACAGGTACAGGATGAAGGGAACAACGTTTAGTCCAAGATAAAATCCAGTAAAGTCCGATTAAAGATAGTCCGAGGGTCTCCAATGAGGTAGATAGTAGCTCAGGACCACTCTCCAGTTGTTGACAGGATTTGTAATTAATTAATTGATTAATTAATTGTATTGTGATTAATTTATTCGCCAAGTATGCAAGAACATACAAGGGATTTGATTTGCCATAGTCAGACCAAAAAAGCAGCAAGACACACAACTACATCACAATTCACATAAACATCTACCACAGCGCACTGTGATGGAAGGCAATAAAGTGTTTATCTTCTTCCCTCCTTTTCTCCCGCGGTCGGGGCAGTCGAACCATCCATGGTTCAGTTGCCTGATAACAGCTGGGAAGAAACTGCCCCTGAATCTGGAGGTGTGCGTTTTCTCACTTCTGTACCATCTCTTGCCTGATGGGGGAGGGGAGACGTGGAGTGGCCAGGGTGAGACTGGTCCTTAATTATGCTGGTGGCCTTGCCGAGGCAGCGTGAAGCTTGGTTGTGTATGGTTAATGTGCGGGGATCGCTGGTCCGCGCAGACCCGGTGGGCCGAAGGGCCTGTTTCCGCGCTGCATCTCTAAACTAAACTGCGAAGAGCTCTGAAATCTCGCCTGCGTGAGTCCCGTTGGGAGTGAAGAATGACTTTGCCGTATTTCTCCAAAGCAATTGGATTAACTCTGTCCCTGTGGCAGCTCGCCAGCGTGTTGAGAGACAGCTCGCATTGAAGGACAACAATGCATGTGCCAAGGACCTCAGCGGAGGAAGATGGATGTGAAGAGAGATGCACAAGCGATGAGCTCCGGAATGTGCTTTGCCTGAGCACCTTCCGAGGCATGAAGAGGGAAAAACAGCACCTCGAGTGTCAGAGATAGTCACAGTTGCATAGTTCCTCAACCGGCCTTTAACTAGAAATGCCGCTTGACCCAAGGACCCAACTTGTCCATGCCAACAAACATGCCCCATCCACACTAGTCCCACCTCCCTGCATTTTGCCCAAATCCCTCTCAACCTTAAGATAGACACAAAATGCTGCAGTAACGCCATGGGACAGGCAGCATCTCTGGAGAGAAGGAATGGGTGACGTTTCGGGTCGAGACCCTTCTATCCAGGTACCTATCTAAATGTTTCTTAAACATTTTTCAGTTGTAAATCCGTGGAATTCTCTGCCTCAGAAGGCAGTGGAGGCCAATTCTCTGAATGCATTCAAGAGAGAGCTAGATAGATCTTTTAAGGATAGCGGAGTCAGGGGGTATGGGGAGAAGGCAGGAACGGGGTACTGATTGAGAATGATCAGCCATGATCACATTCAATGGCGGTGCTGGCTCGAAGGGCTGAATGGCCTCCTCCTGCACCTATTGTCTATTGTCTATTGCAATAGTACCTGCTTCGACTCGTTCCAAACACCCACCAACCTTTGTACGAAAAGGTTACCCCTCAGGCTCCTATAAAATCTTTTCCCCCTCACCTTAAACCTATGTTCTCTGGTTCTCAATTCCCCTACTCTTTGCACTCGTTCTGTCCTACACTCCAGGGCCAATTTACAGAAGCAATACTTGGACATACTTGGTCAATTGCACATACTTAGCCAATAAACTTATTCATTCATTCATTCATTCATGATTGATTGAATGGCGGAGTAGACTTGATGGGCCGAATGGCCTAATTCTACTCCTATCACTTATGATCTTATGAAACCCGATTCCTAGCATGGCGATGTTGGCTGAATGGCTGCCACAGGGAGATTAAAGTCCCCATTGCTCACATAGTTTCATTGTTAAATGGTACTAGGCCAAGTGGACCCGTTGGGCCCAAACCTCTCCTGCATTGGTGCAGCACCCTATCCTCCCCCCCACCCTTCTCTCCTCAACCCCTCCCCTCTCCCTTCTCCCCCACTCCCCCCTCCCTCCCTCCTCCCCTCCCCCTCCCCTCCTCTTAAATGTTAAAATGTGAATAACTTTAAAAATATAAGACCGATTTCAATAAAACTACTGGCATTATCACTAAAGTGACAATGGTGAGTAAGGTGGGCCTAAAACTGTTGCGCTATCGTGTACCATTTTGGCTGAAGTTCAGTCACAAACAAGATAACAAACGAGAGTTTTAGTATACAGATGGAAACAGGCCCTTGGATCCAACTCATCCACACCAACCAAGATGTCTACTGAGCATCAATGTATAATCCACAACTCGTCAAACCTGTCTCATGCCTTCCTTCTGTTCTTATCTCTGGACTTTGTTTTAAACCATCTGCCTATCAAACCCCTCCCCCTTGCCTATGTCCACCTATTACCTGCCACGATTTGTCCGGCTTCTCCCTTTCCCAGTTTTCTTCTCCCCCCCCCCCCCCCCCCCCCTACAATCAGTCTGAGTTTGAGTACAGTTTATTGTCACGTGTACCGAGGTACAGTGAAAAGCTTTTGTTGCGGGCTAACCAGTCAGCGGAAAGACAATACATGATTACAATCGAGCCATTCACAGTGTACAGAAACATGATCTGTAGGGAATAATGTGAATAGTGGGTCTTGACCTGAAACGTCACCTATCCATGTTTTCCAGGGATGTCGTCTGACCTGCTGAGTTACTCCTGAACTTGGTGTCCCTATTTGCCTACTGAGCTCGCCCCACTTGCCTGTGTTTGGCCCCATATAACATGAAATTCCTACCTAGGTACCTATCCAAATACATTTTAAATGCTGCACTCCCAAATGCATTTTGAATGTTGCCACCACTATCTCCTCTGGCAGCTCGTTCCATGCACACACCACCCTTTGTGCGTAGAATAGGTCCCCTTTAAATGTTTCTCCTCTCACCATAAGCCCATGCCCTCTAATTTTAGATTCTGTTACCCTGTCGAAAGGCCCGTGACTATCCATCTTATTAACTGCCCTCGTGATTTTATAAACCTCTGCACGGTCTTGCAAAGAGCAAAACCGATTGTGTAAAACAACACCGTTTAATGAAAACTACACCAATCCCATTATTAACTCATCAGATTTGATCCCCTGGAAATTCCTAACGCGGTGTGTAAATTTCTTACCGCGCTATTGTCTAATGCTGCTTTCTTTCCTAACTGCGACACCGTTGCCATTGGCAACAAGCTCACACTTCGTCGTTGTCGTCTTCCTTCCTGAGACTTGTGCGTGAGTGCAGCTAGTAACAGGCCCTCTCTCATCCAAAAGACAAGCACCAGAGATGATTAAGACACAAGGCACTGCCTGCAAAAATGGTGTAAGTGCAGCTGGGAGCCAAGAACTGACTACCAGGAGATATTAGACACAAAAAGCTGGAGCAACTCAGCGGGACAGGCATCGTCTCTGGAGAGAAGGAATGGGTGACGTTTCGGGTCGAGACCCTTCTTCGGACTCGGTCTCGACCCGAAACGTGAGCCGTTCCTTCTCTCCAGAGATGCTGCCCTGTCCCGCTGAGTTACTCCAGCTTTTTGTGTCTATCTTCGGTGTAAACCAGCATCTGCAGTTCCTTCCGACACAACTGACTAACAATACAATACAATACAATACAATATATCTTTATTGTCATTGTACCCAGGGGTACAACGAGATTGGGAATGCGCCTCCCATACGATGCAATAATTTAAGTAATTTAGACAGCAGCAACCCAACGAAACGAAACAGTTGTAACAGTTTTGGACAGGGTAAAGTGCAAGTTGATCTATGCGTTGTGGCCATCCGGCTCAGCAGGACCGGTTCATAGCAGCTATGGCCCTGGGGATGAAGCTGTTCCTGAGTCTGGAGGTGCGGGCGTAGAAGGCCTTGTATCGTCTGCCCGATGGAAGGAGTTCGAACAGACTGTTGCAGGGGTGTGAAGAGTCTTTGTGGATGCTGGTGGCTTTTCTGAGGCATCATGTGTTGTAGATGCCCTCTAAGTCTGGTAGCTGTGTTCCGATGGCCCTCTGAGCTCTATGGACTACCCGCTGTAGAGCTTTCCTTTCTGTCTCCGTGCAGCTGAGGTACCACACAGGGATGCCATGCGTTAGGATGCCGTTAAAAATAAGACAGAGAAACCAACAGAACAGAGACAGGAAAGGGGCTGAATAGTTGAACGAACTGCGGAATCAAAATTTGCTTTTCATTAGCAGTCTGGGCAAAGAAGCACCTCTGGTACCCAACAACAATGACATCATCCACTTGGCCAAGTGGCAATCGCGCTAAAGAATTCCCCATGGTAGACACAAAATGCTGGAGTAACTCAGCGGGTCAGGCAGCATCTCAGGAGAGAAGGAATGGGTGACGTTTCGGGTCGAGACCTTTCTTCCGACCCCGGTCTTCAAACCTCAGGGAGAGAGCACAAAGGGAAAGTGGGTGGTGGGAATCGGGAATAAAGGCGGAAAACTGCCCAAGATGCTCAGCGGACCATGCAGCATCCATGGAGAGAGAAACACGGTTCATTCGGTCGGTGCTGGCTCGAAGGGCCGAATGGCCTCCTCCTGCACCTATTTTCTATGTTTCTATGTTCAGTCCCAACGAATGTTCAGGCCTCCGAGTGAAAGGACGACCCTTTAGAGAGGAGATGAGAAGGAACCTCCTTGGTCAGAGGGTGGTGAATCTGCAGGAGTCATGGCCACTGACCACCGTGCCACTCTCTGTCTCTCTAATGTTTCACACTTTCCTTTCGGAAGGAACCAGTGCGATGAAGCATGTTAAGTGTAATCATAGTTCCACTGCTGGCCTGTTCAACATTTGGAAGGCAGTGTTGTAATATTGTGGTTAAAACTGGTCATGTTTCCCTTTAATTGATGTTTCCCATTTGACCGCTTGCGTTTGACTGCTTCGCACTGTTAATAAGTTGCAAATCAACCGGGTCAAAGCATAACACCGCAGGAACTGGACGCCTGTGCCAAGAGGGTTGGAAATACTCATCACGTCTGCGGGCAGCTGCACTGGAGAGAGAAGGCAGATGGTGTGGATGGTGGTAGACCTCAGTAGAGAGCTCCACAGAGATCAGCCACTGGAGAAGTCTGGACTGGGCTGCTTAGATAGAACTCACAGAACAGTGCTGGAGTAGCTCAGCGTGTCGGGCAGCATCTCTGGAGGACATGGACAGGTGAAATTTCAGGCCAGGACCCTTCTTCAGACTTCAGGCCTAGGTTTCCATAGTCAGGAGTATTCAGAGGAGATCGGTCAGTTAGTTTCAGTCTTAGAGAAACAGCGTGGGAAACAGGCCCTTCAGCCCACCAGGCCCACACCAACCAGCAGTCACCCATACACTAGTTCTATCCTACACACACCAGGGATAATTTACAGAAGCCAATTAACCTATAAACCTACAAGTCTTTGGAATTTGGGAGGAAACCGGAGCACCCAGAGAAAACCCACGAGGTCACAGAGAGAACGCAACACCTCACTATTACATCCATTGGCCATTCCTTGGCCCACTTGCCCAACTGATCAAGATCCGGCTGTGATTCTTGATAACCATCTTCACTGTACGATACAGTACAATACGATAGAACTTTATTTATCCCAGGAGGAACATTGGTCTGCAAACAGTCATAAAAACACAAGACACATGAAATTAAAGTGACGATGAGTGGAAAGGATTGGGGATGTGCAAAGACTGGAGGGGGGGGGGGAGTCAGTCTACCCCATGACAGAAGGGGGAGGAGTTGTACAGTTTGATAGCCACAGGGAAGAAGGATCTCCTGTGGCGTTCTGTGCTGCATCTTGGTGGGACCAGTCTGTTGCTGAAGGTGCTCCTATAGGTTGACCAGTGTATCACAGAGGGGGTGGGATATGATAGCACCTATTTTAGTGCCATGATACTTTACCTGAAGCAGACTATAAGCTGGTTCCAATTAATAGACAATAGACAATAGGTGCAGGAGTAGGCCATTCGGCCCTTCGAGCCAGCACCACCATTCAATGTGATCATGGCTGATCATTCTCAATCAGTACCCCGTTCCTGCCTTCTCCCCATACCCTCTGACTCCACTATCCTTAAGAGCTCTATCCAGCTCTCTCTTGAATGCATTCAGAGAATTGGCCTCCACTGCCTTCTGAGGCAGAGAATTCCACAGATTTACAACTCTCTGACTGAAAAAGTTTTTCCTCATCTCGGTTCTAAATGGCCTACCCCTTATCCTTAAACTGTGGCCCCTTGGTTCTGGACTCCCCCAACATTGGGAACATGTTTCCTGCCTCTAACTTGTCCAACCCCTTAATAATCTTATACGTTTCGATAAGATCCCCTCTCATCCTTCTAAATTCCAGTGTATACAAGCCTAGCCGCTCCAGTCTTTCAACATACGACAGTCCCGCCATTCCGGGAATTAACCTAGTAAACCTACGCTGCACGCCCTCAATAGCAAGAATATCCTTCCTCAAATTTAGAATTCCTAATAATTTACAGAGAGACAACATTCCATTTTGAAGGTGTGTATGATGTTTAAATTATAATGCTTTATTCTTAATTGTTTACTGTATGTTGTGTTGTTACATGTGAGCAAAGCACCAAGGTTAATTCCTTGTATGTATACACACTTGGCTAATAAAATGTATTCAATTCAATTCAATAATAATAAGGTTTTGAACCGAAGTTTCTTAGATATTCTGTCAGAAGGATTTCTATCCAATGGATTTCTATCCATGAATAAATCGAAAGAATGAATATCTGGTGTGAACAAAAGTTGTAGGTTTTATGTAGTTTCACATAATGTTGATCGCGTGAATTTTGTCATAAAATAATGTTAATTTCTTTGGGTTCTGGCATCAGCTACACCCCATGTCACCGATTATATTCCAGATTATCCCGCTCTCTGTGTGAGACGCATGGCGTACACAATTTCCATGCATGTTTCAATAAATTTTCAGCTAAATCCGCACTCTACCACAGAAATAAACCTTGTCGCCAATCGACCTCCCTTCCATTGACTCCATCTGCACCTCACGTTGTCTCGGCAAGGCCAGCAGCATCATCAAGGACCAGTCTCACCCCCGGTCACTCCCTCTTCTCCCCTCTCCCATCGGGCAAGAGGTACAGAAGTGTGAAAACGCACACCTCCAGATTCAGGGACAGATTCTTCCCAGCTGTTATCAGGCAACTGAACCGTCCTCTCACCAGCTAGAGAGCGCTCCTGAACTCCCATCTACTCCCTAGGTGACCTTCAAACGAACTTTAATCTTGCACTAAACCTTGTTCCCTTTATTCTGTATCTGTACACTGTGGACGGCTGGATAGTAAGCACGTATAGTCTTTCCAGTGACTGGTTAGCACGCAACAAAATGTACCTCTGATGTTGTTCAGTATGTTGACCACAAGCCAAACCACTTTCAGGGAAGAGAAGTCATTCCAATCGGTGAGTTTTCAATTTAGATTTAATCTTTCAAAGGCAAACTTGCAATTGGCTCGGAGTAAGGAAACAATGGGAGCCATTAGTTCACAGGCAGGACCATGGCAAAGAGAAGGCTGGCCAACAACCCAAATAAAGACTTTCCAACTCCTCCCCTCCAACGAAGTGTCCCGAGCCGAAACGTCACCTGTTCATTCCCTTCGCAGATGCTGCCTGACTCGCTGAGTTACTCCAGCACTTTGTGTCTTGCTCAAGGCTGTGTGGGGCAAGGGACGACGTGTTCATAGGTTGATGTGTCCAGGTTGTTGTGATGGGCCGCTGGAGAGCCCTGCAGGAGCCTGGGGCTCGACTGGACCAGATGGTCAGACGCCAGGCCAGAGACGACCTCAGTGAAACTTACCGAATAGCGAAAGTCCTGGGTGTAGAGTGAATGTAGTGACGATGTTTGCCCTAGTGGGAGAGTCTAGGACCAGAGGCCATAGCCTCAGAATAAAAAAGATCTGCCTTTAGAAAGGAGATGAGGAGGAATTTCTTTATCCAGAGGGTGGTGAATCTGTGGAGTTCATTGCCACAGACGGCTGTGGAGGCCAAGTCAAGGAGTATTTTTGAGGAAGAGATTGACAGATTCTTGTTTAGTACGGGTGTCAGGGGTTATGGGGAGAAGGCAGGAGAATGGAGTTGAGAGGGAGAGATAAATAGACAATAGACAATAGGTGAAGGAGTAGGCCATTCGGCCCTTCAAGCCAGCACTGCCATTCAATGTGATCATGGCTGATCATTCTCAATCAATCAGAGAGCTCTACCTAGCTCTCTCTTGAATGCATCCAGTGAATTGGCCTCCACTGCCTTCTGAGGCAGAGAATTCCACAGATTCACAACTCTCTGACTGAAAAAGTTTTTTCCTCATCTCCGTTCTAAATGGCCTTACCCCTTATTCTTAAACTGTGGCCCCTGGTTCTGGACTCAGATTGAACGGCGAAGTAGACTTGATGGGCCGAATGTCCTCATTCTGCTCCTAGAACTTATGAACATGACCCCTGCAACTCCAACCTAGCACCTCTATCAGCTGAGCCATTGTGCTGGCCAAATTCCTTAGACAATTCGTATGACCCATCTTTCCACTTTAACGAAGAAGACGTGGATTTTGTAGGAAGGCGCTGCAAATACTGGTTAATACCGAAGATAAAAACAAAATGCTGGAGTAACCCAGTGGGTCATGCAGCATCTCTAGTTTAGTCTAGTTTAGTTTAGAGATACAGCGTGAAACAGGCCCTTCGGCTCACCGGGTCCGCACCGACCAGCGATCCCCGCACACTAACACTATCCCACACACACTAGGGACAATTTTTACATTTATACCAAGCCAATTAACTTACAAACCTGCACGTCTTTGGAGAGTGGGAGGAAACCGAAGATCTCGGAGAAAACCCACGCAGGTCACGGGGAGAACGTACAAACTCCGTACAGACAGCACTCGTAGTCGGGATGGAACCCGGGTCTCCGGCGCTGCATTCGCTGTAAGGCAGCAACTCTACCGCTACGCCACCGTGACCGCCCTAACTCTGGAGAGAAGGAATGGGTGACAGCCCTTCTTCAGACTAGGTTTGTAAGTGGATTCAAGATGTTCATCACCTAGATTTCATGAACAGCAGCAATGTATAACTTCAGTGATAAGTTTAGCGTAGTCTAGAGATACAGTATAGCATGGTAACAGGCCCTTCCGCCCACCGAGTCCACACCGAGCAATGATCACCTGTACAGGTCAATTAACCTACAAAACCTGCACATCTTTGCAATTTGGGAAAAAAGCGGAGCATCCGCTGGGAAACTGGAGCGCCCGGAGGAAACCCACACAGTCGGGGAAACACGTGGCTACTCCACACAGACAGCACCTGTAATCAGGATCAAATCCGTGTCTCCAGCACAGTAAGGCTGCAACTCTACACCTGCCCCTCTGTGCCACTTAGTCTAGAGATACAATATGGAACCAGGCCCTTCCGCCCACCGAGTCCACGTCGATCAACGATCACCCGTACAGAAGCCAATTAACCTACAAACCTGCACATCCTTGGAATGTGGGAGGGAACCAGAGCACCCGGAGGAAACCCACGCGGTCATTGATCACCCATTCACACTAGTTCTACGCCGCCCCACCTTCTCATCGACTCCCTACACACTGGGGGCCATTTGCAGTGGGCCGATTCACCCACAAACCCGCACGTCTTTGGGATGTGGGTGGAAACCCGGAGCACCTGGAGGAAACCCACGCAGTCACGGGAAGAAGGTGCAAACTCAACGCACAGACAGCACCCGAGGTCAGGATCGAACCCGCCACCCTGGCGCTGTGAGGCAGAGGCTTTTGCAGCCGAAATACGTCAATAAAAAAAAATAGCTGGCTGGTCTGTCTGCCTGAGACGGTTCCAGCTGTTTCCAGTCTATCAGCAGTGTTCATTTAGTTGTCGTGTAATTTGTTCTTTTAAAATCAAAACATGCTACATTTTAACATCGTTTTTTAAGTAATCTGGGCATGGTTTCAACTGAGCTCACGAAGCGTTTCGAATTGAGCCACTATATCGCAATGGATGTATTTGTTCGAGATGGGTTGTTGCCTAACATCAAAGGGAGGAGGTGGTTGGGGGGGGAAGATAAAATGTTGTTCCTTCTCTCTCCCTCTGTATTCCCAGTCTGCCCCGACTATGGATTTCTCAGCTCACACTCTCCAATCAAACCGCGCTGCCTGGGAATCTCAGTTCAAAGCACATCTAGATTCACCCGCGGCGTGAGAAGATTACAATAAGCATTTTAGGTAGCTTACTGAAGCAGGACTCCAGACTTTTAGGTTTTAGAGATACGCACGGCACGGAGACAGGCCCCTTGGCCCACTGAGTCCGCGCCGAACCAGCGATCGCGAACACTAACACTATCCTACATACCAGGGACAATTTACAATTGTTTACCGAAGCCAATTAACCTGTAAACCTGCACGCCTTTGGAGAGTGGGAGGAAGCGGGGAGAACGTATAAACTCTGTACAGACTACAACCGTAGTCAGGATCGAACCCGGGTCTCTGGCGCTGTGAGGCAGCAACTCTACCACTGCACCACCCTAAAGAGAACTGATGAGAATTTTGATGCAATGACTTGGATAAATCCAGGGCCGCACAGTGGTGCAGGCGGGTGGAGCTGCTGCTTCGCAGTGCCAGAGTCCTGGGTTCGATCCTGACCTCGGCTGATGCTTGTGTGGAGTTTGCCCGTTCTACCTTGTGTTTCCTCCCACATCCCAAAAAGACGGGCGAGTTCGCAGGTTAATCGGCCTCTGTAAATGGCTCTGAGTGACAATAGACAATAGACAATAGACAATAGGTGCAGGAGTAGGTCATTCAGCCCTTCGAGCCAGCACCGCCATTCAATGCGATCATGGCTGATCACTCTCAATCAGTACCCCGTTCCTGCCTTCTCCCCATACCCCCTCACTCCGCTATCCTTAAGAGCTCTATCCAGCTCTCTCTTGAAAGCATCCAACGAACTGGCCTCCACTGCCTTCTGAGGCAGAGAATTCCACACCTTCACCACTCTCTGACTGAAAAAGTTCTTCCTCATCTCCGTTCTAAATGGCCTACCCCTTATTCTTAAACTGTGGCCCCTTGTTCTGGACTCCCCCAACATTGGGAACATGTTTCCTGCCTCTAATGTGTCCAATCCCCTAATTATCTTATATGTTTCAATAAGATCCCCCCTCATCCTTCTAAATTCCAGTGTATACAAGCCTAATTGCTCCAGCCTTTCAACATACGAGGCTCGGTGTGGACATAATGGGCTGAAGGGCCTGTTTCCATGCTGTGACTTTCATCCAATCAATCCAATCAAGCCTTATATACTAGTTATGAAACGTAGAAACAGGAGCAGGCCATTCAGCCCCTTCTAGCCTGCTTCACCATTCAATACTAAGCAGAGCTCTATGCCAATACACCTCAATGTCTTTTGTGCCGAGAAACACTTCGCAGTTCCTTCTTAAGAATATTAAAATAATAAGAATTTTTCAATATACTGCCCCCTCAGTGAAGGCCTGTTTCCACGCTTTATCTCAAAACTAAACTAAATTAAACTCAACTAATTTAATCGTCAATTTTTTCGTCAACGTTCAGGACTCATTTATCTTTGTGTCTAACATCGCTCTAACCCCCTGGTGTTGCAAATGGTACCTAAAATAACTCACATACTGCAGAGTTGCCTCTTTGGCGGCTGTTTTAAGGATTTTCTGGCTGAGGGAATCAGTGTGGTTTGTGCTTTCCATTCTTGAGTTGGCAGGTGCCCAAATATGAAGGAATGATGTGATATCAAAAGGCTTTCCAAATGTCTGCCCAGTACTGCATGGCTACCTGAAGCTTTGAAGATCCACAGAGTATGAAAAACTATCGTGTGGCGCGGTGGCGCAGCGGGAGAGTTGCTGCCTCACAGCGCCAGAGACCCGGGTTCGATCCTGACCACGGACGCTGTCTGTACGGAGTTTGTACGTTCTCCCTGTGACCGCGCGGGTTTTCTCTGGGAGCTCCGGTTTCCACCCACACTCCAAAGACACACATGTTTGTAGGTTAATTGGCTTCGGTAAAGAGGGTATATTATCCCTAGTGTGTGGGATAATGCTAGTGGGCGGGGATCGCCGGTCACTGGGCCAAAGCACTAGCTCTACCCTACACACTAGGAACAATTTGCAGAATCCCAATTAACCTACAAACCCGCACGTCTTTGGAGTGTGGGAGGAAACCGGAGCACCCGGAGAAAAACCCACGCAGGTCACGGGGAGAGCGTGCAAACTTCACACAGACAGCATCCAAAGTCAGGATGGAACCCGGGTCTCTGGCGCTGTGAGGCAGACACTCTACCGCTGCACCACTGTGCTTCCCAAATATTATTCTGGAGATCCTTAATGACCAATAAAAATTAATATCCGCTCTAATCAAATTGCATGAAACTTGATTCCTGATAGAAAATGTACAAGGCACGTACTTGCTTGATTCTCCCATGTCCTCAGATAATCCCCAGGTCAATTTTGCAATTAATTGAAACACATTTATCAAACGGGTCTCTTAATGTGAAAATTGCCAATAAATAGAAACACTAAGCGTGTTATATTAAATTTAGTCCGAAGCCTTCCAAGAAATTATTAATTGCTTGCTGTTCAACGTTCGATATTGCAAACGTACGAGCCCTGCATAATGCAGCGTGATATTAAGCTGCAGCTTGATATTAATCTCACACCCATGCAACAACATTAAACCCAAAAGACTGGCAGGCCAAGACTAAGCAGTGGGCATGTATGAAAGTGGAGCAGAGCGCAGCAATGTGATGCGGGCCTGTGCAAAATGCTTCTCCTCTGGGGACTTGGCACACAATTCATCAGCAGGGCATCCCTGCACAAAACTGGATGCAGAAGCAATGGATAACATTCACACTGAGGCAGCAGAGGAAACTAACGGCACTGAAAGGTGACCCAGATATTCTATTACAGGCGTTCAAAGGCAAACAGTCACGCATACACATTCTTCAAATGCTGCACAAAAATAAACAACTACACTTGTGCCAGGGAGGGCATATCAAACGATATAAATACGCGCGCATACACACACATACACACGCACACATGCACACACACACACACATACAAACATACACACACACACATAAACACACAAGCACACGCCCTTCGGCCCACCGAGTCCGTGCCGACCAGCAATCCCCGTACATTAACACTATCCTACACCCACTAGGGACAATTTTAACATTTACCAAGCCAATTTACCTACAAACCTGTATGTCTTTGGAGTGTGGGAGGAAACCGAAGATCTCGGAGAAAACCCTCGTAGGTCACGGGGAGAACGTACAAACTCCGTACAGACGGCACCCGTAGAAGGGATCGAAACCCGAGTCTCCGCCGCTGCAACTCTACCGCTGCGCCACCGTGACCGGCCTAATTATTATTTACAATTAAACACAGCAATAAAAAATAGCAGAATTGGAAATAAGATGTCCTAGTGCACTTCACAGAGGCCTAATCAAACTAAACTTGACAGAAGGCAGGAACGGGGTACTGATTGAGAGTGATCAGCCATGATCGCATTGAATGGCAGTGCTGGCTCGAAGGGCTGAATGGCCTACTCCTGCACCTATTGTCTATTGTCTATTGTCTATTGTCTATTAGGATATGTGTCCTAAGAACATCTTAAAGGAGGGAGAGAGGGAGGGAGGGAGGGAGGGAGGGAGGGAGGGAGGGAGGGAGAGAGGGAGAGAGAGAGAGAGAGAGAGAGAGAGAGAGAGAGAGAGAGAGAGAGAGAGAGAGAGAGAGAGAGAGAGAGAGAGAGAGAGAGAGAGAGAGAGAGAGAGAGAGAGAGAGAGAGAGAGAGAGAGAGAGAGAGAGAGAGAGAGAGAGAGAGAGAGAGAGAGAGAGGAGAAGGAGAGAGCGACAGAAAGAGAGAGAAAGGATAGAGAGGTAGAAAGAGGGTGAGAAATAGATAGAGACAGAGATAGAGGTAGAGAGATAGAGATAGAGATATAGAGAGAGATAGATAGTAGAGATAGAGATATAGAGAAATAGAGAGATTGAAATAATTGAGGGAGATGGCGATAGAGAGAAATATAGAGAGAGATAGCGATAGAGAGAGATAGAACTGTGTGGGTTTTCCCCAGGTGCTCCTGATATAGAGAGAGAGATAGATAGAGGTAGAGATAGAGATATAGAGAAATAGAGATAGAGAGATTGAAAATAATGAGGGAGAGATAGCGATAGAGAGAGATAGAGGGAGAGATGGCGATAGAGAGAGATAGAACTGTGTGGGTTTTCCCCAGGTGTTCCTGTTTCCTCCCACATTCCAAAGTCGTGTGAGTTTGCACGTTTATTGGCTTCTGCAAATTGTCCCTAGTGTACAGGATAGAACTAGTGAGCGCTGGTCGGCACGGACTCAGTGAACCAAAGGGCCTGTTTCCACGTTGTATATCTAAACTAAACTAAACCGTTAGAGACTCCCCCACACTCACCACATTCAAAACATCGCTGAAGTCTCACCTGTTCAGTACTGCCTTCAACCACTGAAGGTCACCTCACCTACTGTCTCCTTTCTCTGTTCATTTATTTATTTACTTATTTATCTATTTATTAATTTCCCTATGTTCTCAAAATCTCTGTAAAGCGTCTTTGAGTATATGAAAAGCGCTATATAAATAAAATGTATTATTATTATTATTATTATTAAACTAAACCGAATGAGGTGAGGAGGTAGACTGGAGGTACAAGGGAATTTGGAAAGAGTTTGGAAAGACTAGAGGTCGGGGGGGGGGGGGAAATAGAGAGAAGGATTATGGCAGTTCCTACCATACAATTACAGGCACAATTAGCAGGATCTTCTTCCTGTGAGATTTTCAGTGGGCATGAACCAGCTGAACTGATAATTATAGTAATGGAGGGAGACTTGTCTACATGGCAACAGTCACCACCTTTTAAAAGATATTTAATTACACACAATGCTTGCGACCTTTCTACGCAGAGTGAAAGGGTGCTGCAGAAATGTTTAAAATAATAATTTGCTTTATTTCTTTAAAATTAAATATGATCATTGGCTGAAAATATTCTTGATTATATCACGCTGAGAGTGGTGAATCTGTGGAATTCTCTGCCACAGAAGGTAGTTGAGGCCAGTTCATTGGCTATATTTAAGAGGGAATTCGATGTGGCCCTTGTGGCTAAAGGGATCAGGGGGTATGGAGAGAAGGCAGGTACAGGATACTGAATTGGATGATCAGCCATGATCATATTGAATGGCGGTGCAGGCTCGAAGGGCCGAATGGCCTACTCCTGCACCTATTTTCTATGTTTCTATGAGCCACAAGAATTTACGGGCGGCACAGTGGCACAGCGGTAGAGTTGATGCCTTACAGCGCTAGAGACCCAGGTTCAATCCTGACCTTGGGTGCTGTCTGTACGGAGTTTGTACCTTTTCCCCGTGATCTCGTGGGTTTTCTCTGGGCACTCCGGTTTCCTCCCACACTCCAAAGAGGTGCGGATTTAGGGTTAGTTGGCTTCGGTAAAATTGTAAACTGTCCCGAGTGTGTGTGGGATAGCGCTGGTGTACGAGGTGATTGTTGGTCGATGATGACTCGATGGGCCGAAGGGCCTGTTGCCACGCTCAATCTCTGAACTAAACTAAGATATGTGCAGAACAACTTCGCAGAAAGTTTCCTGAGATTGTGAACACTTGGAATAGGAATTGAACGAAACAGATTCCTATTTTTGCACTTACAAACTGATTGAGATTTCTCACTGAAGAAAGCTCTCCCTTCAGTGCAACACAGAGTGCTGGAGTAACTCAGCGGCTCAGGCAGCATCTCTGGAGGGAATGGATAGGGTCATAGAGTCACAGAGCGATACAGTGTGGAAACAGGCCCCTCGGCCCAACCTGCCCACAACGGCTACACTAGTCCCACCTGCCCGCATTTGGTCCATATCCATCCAAACCTGTCCTATCCAAGTACCTGTCCAACTGTCTCTTAAATGTTGGCAGAGTCTCTGCCTCAACTACCTCCTCTGGCAGCTGGTTCTATACACCCACCACCTTTTGTGTGAAAAAGTTACCCCTCAGATTCCTATTAAATCTTTACCCCTTCACCTTAAACCTATGTCCTCTGGTCCTCGATTCACCTACTGTGGGCAAGAGACTCTGTGCATCTACCCAGATTTTATACACCTCAATAAGATCACCCCTCATCCTCCTGTGTTCCAAGGAATAGAGTCCCAGCCTGATCAACTTCTCCCGATAGCTCAGCCCTCCAGTCCTGGCAACATCCTTGTAAATCTTCTCTCTACCCTTACCAGCTTCATAACATGGGTGGGGAACCCTTCTTCAGATTGATTGTACAAGGGGGAGAAAAGCTGGAAGGGAGGTGGGGGGGGCAGGGAAAAGTCGGGCACGTATGGTTGCCAACTGTCCCGTATTAGCCAGGACATCCCGTATTTTGGGCTAAATTGGTTTGTCCTGTAAGGGACCGCCCTTGTCCTGTATTAGGCCCGCGGGCCGCTGTAGGCCGGGACAGTGTCGGCTAACGGAGTGTGTTCGGGGAGCGGGGCCGAGTGTGTTCGCCTAACGGAGGTTGCGTAGTAACCTGCCTCCCGGCCCGGGCGGCCGCCGTTGGCGGAGCGGGAGCTCGTGGCCGCTGGCTGGGTGAGGTCACGTGGGGCGCGGGGCAATGACGTCACCTTGTCCCGTATTTTGGCAGTGAGGAAGTTGGCAACCCTACTGGCAAGTGATAGGTAAGGAAAGGGGAGGTTAGATTTGCAGATGTGGTGAGTAAGTAACAAAGACACGATGAAAAGAAGACAAAAGGATACAGGAGACAAAAGGGGTGACAGATAAAGGAGAAACAGAAATGAAATGTGAAGCAAGAGGGAGTTCCTTGTGTCCTTGTGCAGATGAAGACAGACAGCTTTTTGTGTCCTTCTACGTTGATACAGGTTAATGGAATCTGTTCTTCCCTTCCCCTTGGAAGAACTATCACATAAAGCACCGTAGAAATGCACAAAAATATTGTTATTACAAATCGGTTGCACCCTCTGTTCTTCAGTGAAAGTAAATTATTTCCAGAGTGGTTTGATTCTGGCCTCAAACCAACCACCAAGATGAGGACAAGGATTTCACAAGCTGATTCCTCTGGAAGGTTTCCGACCCAATACAAGATGGTTTTGTCCTTTAGTTTAGTTTAGAGATAAAATGTGTAAACGGTCCCTTCCACTCACCGAGCCCACACTGACCAGCGATCCACGCACATTAACACTATCCTACAAACACTGAGGACAATTTACAATTTTACCAAGCCAATTAACCTGCAAACTTGCACGTTGTTTAGTTTATTTTAGTTTAGAGATACAGCATGAAACAGGCCCTTCGACCGACCGAGTCCATGCTGAGCAGAGTAATGTAAGAAAATAACTGCAGATGCTGGTACAAATCGAAGGTATTTATTCACAAAATGCTGGAGTAACTCAGCGGGTCAGGCAGCATCTCAGGAGAGAAGGAATGGGTGACGTTTCGGGTCGAGACCCTTCTTCAGACTGATGTCAGGGGGCGGGACAAAGGAAGGATATAGGTGGAGACAGGAAGATAGAGGGAGAACTGGGAAGGAGGAGGGGAAGAGAGGGACAGAGGAACTATCTAAAGTTGGAGAAGTCAATGTTCATACCGCTGGGCTGCAAGCTGCCCAAGCAAAATATGAGGTGCTGTTCCTCCAATTTCCGGTGGGCCTCACTATGGCACTGGAGGAGGCCCAGGACAGAAAGGTCAGACTGGGAGTGGGAGGGGGAGTTGAAGTGCTCAGCCACTGGGAGATCAGGTTGGTTAAGGCGGACTGAGCGAAGGTGTTGAGCGAAACGATCGCCGAGCCTGAGCAGCGATCACCCATAAACTAGAGAGAGTTAGATTTAGCTCTTAGGGCTAACGGAATCAAGGGATACACGGAAAAAGCAGGAAAGGGGTAATAATTTTGGATAATCAGCCATGATCATATTGAATGATGGTGCTGGCTCGAAGGGCTGAAAGGTTTAGTCCTGCACCTATTTTCTATGTTTCTATGTCTCTATCCTTAACACTAGGGACAATTTACAGGAGTCAATTAACCTACAAATCTTTGGGATGTGGGAGGAAACCGGAGCACCCGGAGAAAAACCCACGCAGGTCACGGGGAGAACGTACAAACTCCGTACTGACAGCGCCCGTAGTCAGGATCGAACCTGGGTCTCTGGCGCTGTGAGGCAGCGACTCTACCGCTGTGCCACCGTGCGCACGCCTCTGTACACCACAGCAGGACGCGGGGGTGGGAAGTAGGACGGAGGGGGGCAGTGTGCAGCAGTTCTCCCTGTCCTGTTCTTTGGTGGAGACATTGGGATGATCTGTCGAAGTAAAACACCGTCACTTCACACGAGCCTCGCTCGGTCTGCCCAACATCCCACACTGAGGGCACTGTCTTCTCCGCCCCGTCACACTGACGGTTCTATGCAGAGACTGGCACGGAAGGTCGAGCACAACAGCTGCAACTGTGTGTGTGCGATCCTTTACTCGTCAAGTAAACAACTCAGCCCGTTAAACACAGCCACTGTGACAGGGCGAGCTGCTCGTAATGTGGGCAGTGGCATCCCGCTCTGTCACCGGTCACAGTCCATGTTAATCTACGGAACTCAAAAGCAACATCTTTTAGAGACCCTTTTTTCTTTTGCACAAAATGCCGGAGTAACTCAGCAGGTCAGGCAGCATCTCAGGAGAGAAGGAATGGGTGACGTTTCGGGTTGAGACCCTTCTTCAGGCACCCTTTTAGAGACCCTACTCCACTCCCCGCTCACTAAACCGCTCAGCATATCAAAACCCTTGGCTCACAGGTCAAGTGGATCTCATTGCCACATAAGGCTGTGGAGGCCAAGTCAGTGGATATTTTCAAGGCAGATATCAATAGATGTTTGATTAGTACAGGTGTCAATAGAAAATATAGACAATAGACAATAGGTGCAGGAGTAGGCCATTCGGCCCTTCGAGCCACCACTGCCATTCAATGTGATCATGGCTGATCATCCACAATCAGTACCCCGTTCCTGCCTTCTCCCCTGACTCCGCTATCATTAAGAGCTCTATCTAACTCTCTCTTGAAAGCATCCAGAGAATTGGAATCCACTGCCTTCTGAGGCAGAGAGTTCCACAGATTTACAACTCTCTGAGTGAAAAAGGTTTTTCCTCATCTCCGTTCTAAATGGCCTACTCCTTATTCTTAAACTGTGGCCCCTGGTTCTGGACTCCCCCAACGTTGGAAACATGTTTCCTGCCTCTAATGTGTCCAATCCCTTAATAATCTTATATGTTTCAATTAGATCCCCTCTCATCCTTCTAAATTCCAGTGTTTTCAAGCCCAGTCGCTCCAGTCTTTCAACATACGACAATCCGCCATTCCGGGAATTAACCTAGTGAACCTACGCTGCACTCCCTCAATAGCAAGAAGTCCTACCTCAAATTTGGAGACCAAAACTGCACACAGAACTCCAGGTGTGGTCTCACTAGGGCCCTGTACAACTGCAGAAGGACCTCTTTGCTCCTATACTCAACTCCTCTTGTCATGAAGGCCAACATGCCATAAGCTTTCTTCACTCGGGGGTTATAACATAACATAACATAACAAAACTTTATTGTCACTCGGCACAACACCGAGCGAAATTTCAGCAGTCACAGCAAAAAAAGAAAAGAACACAAGACACACGGCCCCAACACAAACATCCATCACAGTGACTCCAAACACCCCCTCACTGTGATGGAGGCAACAAAACTTCCCCTCTCCTCCCCCCGCACCCACGGACAGACAGCTCGACCCCTACCGAGGCAACCGACACGCACAGTCCCCGCAAGGGGATGGAAGGCCCCCCGGCCGAGCCGCCCCGGGCACTGAAACGTCCCGCGGCCGCACCGGGCGATGTTAAGTCCAGCGGCCGAGCCGCACCGGGCACCGAAACGTCCCGCAGCCGAGCCGCGCCGGGCACTGAAACGTCCCGCAGCCGAGCCGCGCCGGCAATGTTAAGTCCCGCAGCCGAGCCGCGCCGGGCACTGAAACGTCCCCCAGCCGAGCCGCGCCGGGCACTGAAACGTCCCCCAGCCGAGCCGCGCCGGGCACTGAAACGTCCCGCAGCCGAGCCGCACCGGGCACTGAAACGTCCCGCTGCCGAGCCGCGCCGGCGATGTTAAGTCCCGCAGCCGAGCCGCACCGGGCACTGAAACGTCCCGCAGCCGAGCCGCGCCGGGCACTGTTAAGTCCAGCGGCCGAGCAGCGCTGGGCGATGGAAGGCCCCGCGGGCGAGCTGCGCCCCGGGGAAGAGACCTAATAAAAGAAAGGTTTCCCCCGCCCCACCCCACCCCACCTCCCCAACACCCCCACACATACACAGCCAAAAACAGAAACAAAAACCATCCCAACACCGACACAAACAAACAAAAAGAAAAAAAGACAAACAGACTGCCAGAGAGCCGCAGCCGTTAGGCGCAGCCAACTCCTCCCTCCCTATGGGGAGAAGGCAGGAGAATAGGGTTAAGAGGGGAAGATAGATCAGTCATGATTAAATGGTGGGGTAGACTTGATGGGCCGAATGGCCGATTTCAGCTCCTATCAATTATGAACTTTTAAGAGTCAAGATGTCATGATGCAGCTCTATAGGACTTTGGTTAGGCCACGTTTGGAATACAGCGGAATATTGGAATATTTGGACTCCACGCTTTATCTCTAAACTAAATTGGGGTTTTAATCTAATATATTCATGATGGCCTGATAGAAGTGTGAAAACGCACACCTCTAGATTCAGGGGCAGTTTCTTCCCAGCTGTTATCAGGCAACTGAATAATCCTACCTCAACCAGGGAGCAGTCCTGAACTACAATCTTCCTCTTTGGTGACCCTCGGACTATCCTTGATCGGTCTTTGCTGGGTTTTACCTTGCACTAAACATTATTCCGTTACCCCGTCAGTGGCTGGATTGTAACCACGTATTGCCTTTCCGCTGACTGGTTAGCACGCAACAAAAAGCTTTTCACTGTGCGTCGGTACACGTGACAATAAACTAAACTGTGAACTCTTTCTCGACTGTAAATCTCGATGTTTCCAACTCCTTGCCCGCTCACTAACAGTGTAAAGTTGATGAACTGTAAGAGTAACTCCCACAACGACAGACTATCTTAATTCTCCCATCCTTTTTGCTCTATTAATTTTTTTAACTCGCTCTGCTGCATTTTATAGAAATTTCAACTTTGCTGGCCTAATCTGTGCAGATTCCAACAGTGCAAATTCCAGCGAGCTTTGTAAGCAAGCAATGTATCACGCTGATTTCGATCAGCACACACTGACTTGCCCAGCTGAATGAACTAAAAGGGGAAAATAAAATCTACTCTGGCAAACGACAAAGTGCAGTGTTGCTAAAATATTACAAGCTTGTTTTAGGTTGCTCAGCTTAAGTGAACACCGTGAAGCAGTAAGGTGGCGCAGCGGTAGAGTTGCTGCCTTACACCGCCTGAGACCCGGGTTCGATCCCGACTACGGGCGCTGTCTGTATGGAGAAAGTACGTTCTTCCCGTGACCTGCGTGGGTTTTCTCCGGGTGCTCCGGCTTCCTCTAAAGACGTACAGGTTTGTAGGTTAATTGGCTTGGTGAAAATGGTAAAATTGTCCCTCGTGTGTGTGTTGGATCGTGTTAGTGTACGGTAATCGCTGGTCGGCGTGGACTCACTGAGCCGAAGGACCTGTTTCCGTGCTGTATCTCTAAACTGAACTAATCTACACAAGCCCCTGCACAGTTCAATGACAATTTTCTCTCCCGTCCAATTCTGACACCATTGGAACATAGAAAATCAGTGCAGTAGACCATTTGGCCCTACAAGCCAGCACCGCTTGCACTTCAATAGGATCATGGCCGATTTTCCAGAATTTGTACTCCGTTCCTGTTTTCTCCCCATATCCCTTGATTCCGTTAGCCTGAAGAGCTATATTCAACTCTCTTTCGAATACATAGAAACATAGAAAATAGGTGCAGGAGTAGGCCATTCGACCCTTCGAGCCTGCACCGCCATTCAATATGATCATGGCTGATCATCCAGCTCAGTAGCCTGTACCTGCCTTCTCTCCATACCATATCATATCATCATATCATATATATACAGCCGGAAACAGGCCTTTTCGGCCCACCAAGTCCGTGCCGCCCAGCGATCCCCGCACATTAACACTATCCTACACCCACTAGGGACAATTTTTACATTTACCCAGCCAATTAACCTACATACCTGTACGTCTTTGGAGTGTGGGAGGAAACCGAAGATCTCGGAGAAAACCCACGCAGGTCACGGGGAGAACGTACAAACTCCTTACAGTACAGCACCCGTAGTCAGGATCGAACCTGAGTCTCCGGCGCTGCATTCGCTGTAAAGCAGCAACTCTACCGCTGCGCTACCGTACCCCCTGATCCCTTTGGCTACAAGGGCCACATCTAACTCCCTCTTAAATATAGCCAAAGAAATGGCCTCAACTACCTTCTGTGGCAGAGAATTCCACAGATTCACCACTCTCTGTGTGAAAACAAACGTTCTCATCTCGGTCCTAAAAGACTTCCCCCCTTATCCTTAAACTGTGACCCCTTGTTCTGGACTTCCCCAACATCGGGAACAATCTTCCTGCATCTAGCCAGTCCAACCCCTTAGGAATTTTGTAAGTTTCTATAAGATCCCCCCTCAATCTTCTAAATTCCAGCGAGTACAAGCCGAGTCTATCCAGTCTTTCTTCATATGAAAGTCCTGCCATCCCAGGAATCAATCTGGTGAACCTTCTCTGTACTCCCTCTATGGCAAGAATGTCTTTCCTCAGATTAGGAGACCAAAACTGTACGCAATACTCCAGGTGTGGTCTCACCAATGCCCTGTACAACTGCAGCAGAACCTCCCTGCTCCTATACTCAAATCCCCTTGCTATGAATGCCAACATACCATTCGCTTTTTTCACTGTCTGCTGCACCTGCATGCCTACTTTCAATGACTGGTTGCATCTCCCCTTTTCCTAATCGGCCACCATTCAGATAATAGTCTGCTTTCCTGTTCTTGCAACCAAAGTGGATAACCTCACATCTATCCACATTATACTGCATCTGCCATGCATTTGCCCACTCACCTAACCTATCCAAGTCACGTTGCAGCCTCCTAGCATCCTCCTCACAGCTAATACTGCCCCCCAGCTTTGTGTCATCCGCAAACTTGGAGATGTTGCATTCAATTCCCTCGTCCAAATCATTAATATATATTGTAAATAGCTGGGGTCCCAGCAGAGCCTTGCGGTACCCCACTAGTCACTGCCTGCCATTCTGAAAAGGACCCGTTTATACATCCTGTGAATTGGCCTCCACTGCCTTCTGTGGCAGAGAATTCCATAGATTCATAACTCTCTCTGGGTGAAAATGTTTTTCCTCATCTCAGTCCTTCTGATGACTATCTGATGACTTTAAGTAACTTCAGAGACTAATTGGTCAAAGCAAGCAGTTTATAGTTTTGGATCTTGGGATCACACGGTCCCTCACCAATAATTGGCTTATCAGGGAACCTCCCTGCCTGAGGTCATCTGATTTGTCCTGGTTTTTTCTTGTTTCGAGATTCCCCCCCCCCCACCCCTCTCCACAATCATTCTGAAGAAGGGACCCGGCCCGAAATGCTACCTACCCATGTTCTCCAGTGATGCAGCCCGACCCGCTGAGTTACGCCATCGCTTTGTGCCTATCCATCGTCCGCTGATCCATTTTTATTAAGTTTCCGTTCGTAAATTGAGCCGTTTATCTTCGCTTCTTCACCACTACTTCCCGAAAACTTTGTCCGTGACTTTTGGCACATTTTAAAAATGTAGTCTTCGAACTCGCTCACCAATCTGCCTCACTCACTGTTCTAATGTCAGTCCCTAAGGCCTGGGTTTCCGGGCACTGACCAGAGGGCCACTCTGAGGGGGGTGTGCAGTGCCACACACTCAAAGTGGCACCGACTGAACGAAACTGGCACTGCTCCCTTTAAAGCCAGCGTCGCATCCGCTGCTCAGCGAAGCTCGATTCATGAATCTAAAGCACTTGAAGACGTGCAAGAGCTCTGACAAAGGCCTACTGTTAACGTTTAATGTAGCCTTAGGAGAAGAGTAAATGAGAGGCAGCATCGCGCCTAAACTCCTCAGGAAAGTATTAACATAACTTAAAGGCATCCTGCCTCTACTCTTTACAGAAGGGGTCTCGACCTCAGCAGGGAAGGCTCCAGTGATTTATCATCTTCACTCTGCGCAGGTGAAGGTGGACTAAAGTGCATATGCCATACTATGGAGTGAGTTGAGCATTTGGAGATGCAGCATGGAAACAGGACATTCGGCCCATCGAGACCACGCTGGCCATCGATCACCTGTTCACACTGGTTCCATGTTGTTCCACCTCCGCCTCCAATCCCTGCACACTAAGGGCAATTTACAAAATCCAATTAACCTGCCAACCCGCACGTCTTTGGAACGAATTGCCTCAATTATTGGTAAGAGATGTCTCCGACCATGAAATAAACTAATTTTATATGTGTGGTTTGTTATCCTCTCCAGAATATTCAAAAATATGTTTTTTTAATATAAACGTACAAGCCATGGAAACAAGCCCTTCGGCCCACCGAATCCATGGCAACCATCTATCGCCCATTCACATGAGCACTATGCTATCCCACTTTCTTGTCCACGCTCTACACACCAGGGGCAATTTTACAGCGGGCCAATTAACCTACAAACGCGCGCGTCTTTGGGATGTGGGAGGAAACCGGAGCACCCGGAGGAAACCCACACGGTGGGAAACGTATAAGATTATTAAGGGGTTGGACACGTTAGAGGCAGGAAACATGTTCCCAATGTTGGGGGAGTCCAGAACAAGGGGCCACAGTTTAAGAATAAGGGGTAGGCCTTTTAGAACTGAGATGAGGAAAAACTTTTTCATTCACAGAGTTGTGAATCTGTGGAATTCTCTGCCTCAGAAGGCAGTGGAGGCCAATTCTCTGAATGCATTCAAGAGAGAGCTGGATAGAGCTCTTAAGGATAGCGGAGTCAGGGGGTGTGGGGAGAAGGCAGGAACGGGGTACTGATTGAGAATGATCAGCCATGATCACATTGAATGGTGGTGCTGGCTCGAAGGGCCGAATGGCCTCCTCCTGCACCTATTGTCTATTGTCGCAGGGAGATTCCACACACAGACAGCAAACTCCACACACAGACAGCACCCGAGGTCAGGATCGAACCTGGGTCCCTGTCGCTGTGAGGCGGCAACTCTGCCCACTACACCACCCTGAGAGTCGCTCAGTTAATGTCGGATTTTACGTAATCAGCTTAGTTTCTCTCTGGCCTTAACAACAGCTTAGCCAGTTATGTACGACCTGATAAAGCATCTATGATTTCTGTCAAACTCCCGACAAAGGCATTGTCAAAATGATTGAGATGGCCAATAATCCTCAACTCCTGCCAGGAACCCCATTAAGAATTTGTCTACCCGCTCCCCCGCCATGTGCAGTAACAGCTTCAGTGTGACTGGAAATCAATGATGTGATTACTGCCAACGAGAGAGGGGAAAAATAATCGATGTATCATTTGCTTGCCAAATGGAAATAAGGAGAACTTTAGTCAACAAGGGCGTCCTTAAAAGCCACACAAATTCACGGCACCAATACCACAAGCAACAAGCTTCCCATCTGAAGAGAGGCATCTGGATTCGGTGCTTATTGCTGGTGTTGATTGATTGAAGGATATAGCATGGAAACAGGCCCTTCGGCATCGAGTCCATGCCAACCACTAGTGAATCTGCTATCCCACTTTCTCATCCACTCGCGGCAGTTTTACAGAAGCCAATTAACCTACAAACCCGCACGTCTTTTGTTTAGTTATCAGTTTAGTTTATTGTCACGTGTACAGCAAAAAGCTTTTGTTGCGTGCAATCCAGCCAGCGGAAAGTCAATGCATGATTACAATCGAGCCACTTACAGTGAGAAGATACATGATGTGGGAATAACGCTTAGTGCCAGGTACAGCCAGCAAAGTACAATCAAGGATAGTCCGAGGTAGATTGTGGTTCAGCACTGCTCTCTGGCTGTGGTAGGATGATTCAGTTGCCTGATAAACAGCTGGGAAGAAACTGTCCCAGAATGTCTTTGGAGTGTGGGAGGAAACCAGAGCACCCGGAGAAATCCCACGCGGGTCACAGGGAGAACGTACAAGCTCCGCACAGACAGTGCCCACAGTCGGGATCGAACCCGGGACTCTGCCGCTGCAAGGCAGCAACTCTACCGCTGCGCCACCGTGCCAAGCCATCACGCCGCGTACGTTAGAATTCCTGGAATGGTGCAAAGATGCTGCTTTTCCATCGACGGGTTCCCGTCATCTGAACTGTGCCGATTGTTGGAATCAATTGGAAACCAAATGCGATCAGTTGTGGTTGAGCTGGGGGTTTGAGGCTGAGCCAACTACTGTGTGGAAGACTCCAGACACAGGCTGGTCACACTTCTTTGGTTACTGTCCCTGTTAATTTATGAATAAAGCAGTCACGCATTGCAATTAGTCATGGATATGGGGAAGAGAGTACTGTCATATCACGCAGGAAGGAACTGCAAACGCTGGTTTAACCCGACGATGGACACAAAAAGCTGAAGTAACTCAACTCTTGAAGATAGCGGAGTCAGGGGGTATGGGGAGAGGGCAGGAACAGGGTACAGATTGTGAATGGTCAGCCATGATCACATTGAATGGCGGTGCTGGCTCGAAGGGCCGAATGGCCTCCTCCTGCACCTATTGTCTATTGTCTATTGTCCCGCCGAGTTTCTCAGGCATTTTGTGTCTATCTACAAAATGGCCTACTCAATAGACAATAGACAATAGGTGCAGGAGTACGCCATTCGGCCCTTCGAGCCAGCACTGCCATTCAATGTGATCATGGCTGATCATTCTCAATCAGTACCCCGTTCCTGCCTTCTCCCCGTACCCCCTGACTCCGCTATCTTTAAGAGCTCTATCTAGCTCTCTCTAGTCCTGCACCTATTGTCTATTGTCTATTATCTCTGGAGAAAAGGAATAGGTGACGTTTCGGATCGAGACCCTTCTTCAGACTAGAGTCACCTATTCCTTCTCTCCAGAGATGCTGTCTGACCCGCTGAGTTACTCCAGCTCTTTGTGCCTTCTGTCGTAACATGGTGCACGAATAACAAACCAAAGGATGATGATTTCTCGTGTAATTTGGATCACATCAGTGTCACTGGCAGCAAAGAGCTCGGTGACTTCCTGAGAGCCTGCCGAAGGGGTGTTGCCCTTCTGACCCCGCACAGTGGGAGGAAACCGGAGCACCCGGAGAAAACCCACACGGTCACAGAGCAAACGCCCAAACTCCGTACCGACAGCACCTGCGGTCAGGATGGAACCCGGGTCCCTGGCGCTGTGAGACAGCAACTCTACCGCTGCGCCACAGTGCCGCCCTGCTGAGATGTCGCCTGACCTGCCGAGAGTTCGTAGCATTTTATCTCGGACTTCCATCATCTGCACTTCTTTTTGGATGCCCCACCGTACCAAGTGGCAGAAGGCGATGAATATATTTCCCTCAGGCTCAGAATTCCCTTTCCCTCTCTCAAGAGAGAGCTAGATAGAGCTCTTAAGGATAGCGGAGTCAGGGGGTATGGGGAGAAGGCAGGAACGGGGTACTGATTGGGAATGATCAGCCATGATCACATTGAATGGCGGTGCTGGCTCGAAGGGCCGAATGGCCTCCTCCTGCACCTATTGTCTATTGTCTCAGTTCACTTCAGTTCAGTTTATTGTCTCGTGTACCGAGGTACAGTGAAAAGCGTTTGTTGCGTGTTAACCATTCAGCAGAAAGACAATGCATGATTATAATCAAGCCATTCGTGGTGGTAAATTCATACATGATAAGGGAATAACGTTTAGTGTAAGGTAAAGCCAGTAAAGACCCATCAAAGATAGTCCGAGGGTCCCCGATGAAGTAGACAGGAGTTCAGGACTGCTCTCTAGTTTCGGTAGGGTGGTTCAGTTGCCTGATTACAGCTGGGAAGAAACTTTCTCTGAACCTGGAGGTGTGCGTTTTCACACTTCTGTACCTCTTGCCCGATGGGAGTGGGTAGGAGAGGAGGTGGCCAGGGTGAGACTGGTCCTTGAAGATGCTGCTGGCCTTGCCGAGGCAGCGTGAGGTGTAAATGGAGTCAATGGAAGTGAGGTTGGTTTGTGTGATGGTCTGGGCTGCGTCCACAATTCTCTTGCAATTTCCCCTGGTCTTGGATGGAGCTGTTCCCAAATTAAGCTGTGATGCATCTGGATATGATAGAAACATAGAATATAGGTGCAGGAGGAGGCCATTCGGCCCTTCGAGCCAGCACCGCCATTCATTGTGACCATGGCTGATCGTCCACAATCAATAACCCGTGCCAGCTTTCTCCCCATAGCCCTTGATTCCACTAGCCCCTAGAGCTCTATCTAACTCTCTCTTAAATTCATCCAGTGATTTGGCCTCCACTGCCCTCTTTGGCAGAGAATTCCACAAATTCACAACTCTCTGGATGAAAATGTTCCTTCTCACCTCAGTTTTAAACGGCCTCCCCTTTATTCTAAGACTGTGTGGCTCCTGGTTCTGGACTCCCCCAACAATGGGAACATTCTTCCTGCATCTAGCTTGTCCAGTCCTTTTTATAGTTTTATACGTCTCTCTAAGATCCCCTCTCATCCTTCTACACTCCAGTGAATCCAAGCCCAGTCTTTACCAGCGAATGCAAGCCTAGATGCTGCAGTTAGTTGGTCCATTGAGGCAGTCACTCGTACACGGTCCAAGTCAATTAAACAACTGGTCTATATAACGTGTAATAGCGCTGACTTCTAAAATGGCATTTTACACTTTTATTGAGAGACGGCGTTTGAAAAGGCGCTGTCTAAATCTTAGTTCTGCTTTTCAATTGACAGCCGTGTGTTTTTTTTCGATAAGGGAATTGACATCCTGAGATATCATCCCAGAGCCAACATGGGATGGACAGAATTGTGAATTAAATACCTTTGATTACTGTGTTTCCCCCTTTGTAATGCAGACCCATGAATCAGTCTTGTTTTGACACAAAAGGGAAGCTGCTTTTTAAAAATATTTGTTTTAGTCTTCCCTGAACATCAAACATCAATAAGGACATCTAACAGGCTGTAATTCCGACAGATGTGACATAATGTCTCTGAATTCCAAAGTGGCGTATTGTTTAGTCGATACCCGCGACAATAAAGATCTCAGGGCTGGGCCATTACTCTTGATCCTGGCATTTTTGGTTCACTTACCATCATTTTTATTGGAGTGCAACCACCCTCGGTGTTGAACGTAGACACAAAATGCTGGAGTAACTCAGCGGGTCAGGCAGCATCTCGGGAGAGAAGGAATTTAGAACGGAGATGAGGAAAAACCTATTCAGTCAGAGAGTTGTGAATCTGTGGAATTCTCTGCCTCAGAAGGCGGTGGAGGCCAATTCTCTGAATGCATTCAAGAGAGAGCTAGATAGAGCTCTGAAGGATAGTGGAGTCAGGGGGTATGGGGAGAAGGCAGGAACGGGGTACTGATTGAGAATGATCAGCCATGATCACATTGAATGGCGGTGCTGGCTCGAAGGGCCGAATGGCCTCCTCCTGCACCTATTGTCTATTGTCCATTGTTTCGGGTCGAGACCCTTCTTCAGACATTCTTCAAACATCACCCATTCCTTCTCTCCCGAGATGCTGCCTGACCCGCTGGGTTACTCCAGCATTTTGTGTCTACATTCGATTTAAACCAGCATCAGCAGTTTTTCTCTCCTACTAGCCTTGATGTTGTCTGTGTCTCAGGAGGCTTCCCCCACCCCCCCCACCTTCGAGTCAGCGAGTTCAAATCCCACTCTGTTCACAATCAATCAGGGCGGGCAATGGTGGCGCAGCGGTTAGAGGTTGCTGCCTCACAGCGCCAGAGACGCGGGGTTCGATCCTGACCATGGGTGCTGTCTGTACGGAGTGTGTACTTTCTTCCAGTGACCGGGCACGGTTAGCGCAGCGGTAGAGTTGTTGCTTTACAGCGAATGCAGCGCCGGAGGACTCAGGTTCGATCCTGACTACGGGTGCTGCACTGTAAGGAGTTTGTACGTTCTCCCCGTGACCTGCGTGAGTTTTCTCCGAGATCTTCGGTTTCCTCCCACACTCCAAAGACGTACAGGTATGTAGGTTAATTGGCTGGGGTAAATGTAAAAATTGTCCCTAGTGGGTGTAGGATAGTGTTAATGTGCGGGGATCACTGAGCGGCACGGACTTGGAGAGCCGAAAAGGCCTGTTTCTGGCTGTATATATATGATATGATGATGACCGCGTGGGTTTTCTCCGGGTGCTCCGGGTTTCCTCCCACACTCCAAAGACCTGCAGGTTTCTACGTTCAGTGGCTTCGGTAAATCTGCAGATTGTTGTCAGTGTGTAGGATAGTGTTCGTGTGCGAGGATCGCTGGTCGGCACGGAGTCCGTCGATCGAAGGCCCTGCTTCTGCGCTGGCTGTATCTCTAAAGTAAAGCACGCGCTAGATTTTAAAGTTTGGAGATACAGACCAGGCCCTTCGGCCCACCGGTTCCACACAGATCATCGGTCACCCGGTCACACGAGTTCTATGTTATCCTACTTTCCCCTCCACTCCCTGCGCACTAAGGGTAATTTACAGAGGGCCAATTAGCCTTCAAACCCACACGTCTTTGGGATGTGGGAGGAAACCGGAGCACCCGGAGCAAAGCCACAGTGCAAACGGTGTGCCCAAACAGCAACAGAGGTCAGGATGGAAGCCTGGTCTCTGGCGTGGAGAGGCAGCAGCTCTACCCGCTGCGCCCTTAGACCACTGCCAGTGTTCTGTTTCTTGACCCAGATCCCAATATCTGTAGACACAAGGAACAGCGGACGCTGGCTTACAAAAAGAGACACAAAGTGCTGGAGTAACTCAGCGTGCAGCATTTCTTGTCTTCGTGTTGGTTCACGATGTCTCCATCGTCGCCAGCAGATTAGGACTTGATCCTGTCGCCTAGTTTTCTTTTATAGTCTGCTGTCCATCTTTGTTTCAATTGTCTCCGTGTTGCCACTAAAAAGATGCATTAGTCTCTGCCCCTAAATAGGCCCCTGTACGTTGTGGTCAATCTGTTGGACTAGAAACTATACGGCTGATCTAATGAACTCAAATTTATTTGATTAGTTTAGAGACACAGCGCGGAAACAGGCCCTTTGGCTCACCGAGTCCGCATCGTACACTAGCTCTACCTAAACACACTAGGGGCAATTTACAATTTACAAAAGTCAATTAACCTACAAACTTGCTCGTCTTTAGAGTGTGGGAGGAAACCGGAGCACCCAGAGGAAAACCCACGCGGTCACAGGAAGATCGTACAAACTCCATACACACAGCACCCATAGTCGGGATGGAACCCGGGTCTCTAGCGCTGTAAGGCAGCAACTCTACCGCTGCGCCACCGTGCCACCAACATATGGAATTTAAATGAAATACTGGGGGAGTTAGAATAGAATAGAAAATAGATGCAGGAGGAGGCCATTCGGCCCTTCGAGCCAGCACCGCCATTCATTGTGATCATGGCTGATCGTCCCCAATCAATACCCCGTGCCTGCCTTCTCCCCATATCCCTTGATTCCACTAGCCCCTAGTACTCTATCTAACTCTCTCTTAAATCCATCCAGTGATTTGGCTTGCACTGCCCTCTGTGGCAGAGAATTCCACAAATTCACAACTCTCTGGGTGAAAAAGATTTTTCTCACCTCAGTTTTAAATGGCCTCCCCTTTATTCTAAGACTGTGGCCCCTGGTTCTGGACTCGCCCAACATTGGGAACATTTTTTCCTGCATCTAGCTTGTCCAGTCCTTTTATAATTTTATATGTTTCTATAAGATCCCCTCTCATCCTTCTAAACTCCAGTGAATACAAGCCTAGTCTTTGCAATCTTTCCTCATATATCAGTCCCGCCATCCCAGGAATCAATCTCGTGAACCTACGCTGCACTGCCTCAATTACAAGGATGTCCTTCCTCAAATTAGGAGACCAAAACTGTACACAATACTCCAGATGTGGTCTCACCAAGGCCCTATACAACTGCAGAAGAAGCTCTTTGCTCCTATACTGAAATCCTCTTGTTATGAAGGCCAACATGCCATTAGCTTTCTTCTCTGCCTGCTGTACCTGCACGCCAACTTTCAGTGACTGGTGTACAAGGACACCCAGGTCTCGCTGCACCTCCCCCCTTACCTAACCTAACTCCATTGAGATAACAGTTCTGCACTGTTGAAAGACTGCCACTCAAGGAGACTTTAAACGGGGAACCCCTCTGGCCTTTCAAATGAATGTAAGATGTCTCACGGTACCATCTGAAGAGGAGAGGGAGAGTTATCCCCAGGAACCTAGCTTCGATTATGACCTCGGGTGCTGTCTGTACGGAGTTTGCACGTTCTCCCCGTGACTGCGCTGGTTTCGGCCGGGTGCTCCGGATTCCTCCCAAAGACGTGCGGGTTTTTAGGTTAATTGGCCCCTCTGTGAATCGACCCTATTGTGTAGAGAAAGTGGGATAATGTCGAAAATATAAACAAAACGCTGGCGTAACTCAGTGGGACAGGCAGCGTCTCTGGAGAGATGGAATGGGTGTCGTTTTG